>NC_086111.1:61123902-61723902 GCF_963921235.1 Mobula hypostoma | reverse complement strand
GTAAAGACACTCAGTCATCATACCTGTATAGAGGAGTGCATAAACCTTAGTTTAAGATAATTCCCCCTGTGTGTTTATAAGCACAACCCAGTCTGTGTTCCACATGGGATGTGCTGTGCTTTTTTTAAACAGTGGAAAAAAACAGGTTATGCTTGTCAAGCCTTTGGAATAAATAAGTTTGTTTGAATACTTTTGTAAGAATAATAGCAAAATGTGCAAACCAAGCAGACGTTATTTTTGGGCTGGCCTCATCTTCCTTACATTAACGCTAATTAAGTTGCTACTTTATCCATAAAATGGCACGCTCATTGGAGGGGGACAAATATCCTAGCAAGGAAATTTGCTTTTGCTGCAGGGAGGTCTTACAGTAGTTTTGACACAGGAGTGAGACCCGAGAAAGCAAAGTCAGTGAGAAGACAGAGGTGTAACGGCTAAAGAATGTAAGCATAGCTATCAGAATAACCATGTTTACAGTAAAAGGGTACAGAGTCATAGAAAAGTACAACACCAAAACAGGCCCTTTGGCCCATCTAGTCCATGCTGAGCCATTTATAATATAAGGCCACTGCTTTATAAGGCCACTGCTTTATAAGGCCACTGCTTTATAATACCACTGCTTTAAATTTCATTTATTTCAACGTATGCAGCTTAACAGGTACAGCAGATGAACCGAGAGTGTGGAATTCTTCTAGCGACTGGGGTATTGTGGCCATGAGAAAAAGGTGGCCGACAGAAGGGGAGGCTCAATTTTCTGGGATATCGATGTTCTGGGCATGACAGAAGGACTGATAGGAGTGGAGGGGTGTTGCCTTTTTGATAAGGAAAGACATAACTGTAGTGCTTACAGAAGATTCTCTTGAGGGATCATTGAAGGAGAATGTAGAAATAAGGGGATGGTCACCTTTGCAGGGCTATGTTATAGACACCACCCCAATAATCAGTGGGATCTTGAGAAGCACGTATATCAGGGAATTTGCATGAAATAGCTTCTGACAACCAGGCCCAGCCCCTAGCCTTCAAGTGTGGCTTAGCTAGTAGAGACAATTCTCCTTTTGTTAATTTTTTTTTTCATTTCTACTATTGTCAACTCAAACATCCATTTCTAACATACCCCGTTCTTAAAACATCAATCATTCTTTAATTTCTTTGTTTTAACTCCCATGTTTTCTTTTTAGCCAGTTTATGTCTTTTCCCCCCTTTCCACAAGCTAGACCATGTCCTTATCCTTGTGACAGATGATGGGTTGATTCCCAGTGAATCTGCTGACTCCTACAATTTGACTTTTGCTTCTCGGAGTGCACCGAGTTTCTGCCGTAGGCTTCTAAGCATCTTTTGTGTGCCCTTGACGGGACTGTTATCCAATTACACGGCTGTTCAGTCTGATGTTACCATAAGTTTTAGGATGTCATCAGGATTAAACGGTGACAGGATTTTCCTGAATGTGCAGCATTTTAAGTCTGTCAAAGTGGTGTCAGTTAACAAAAGATTCCTCCACTTCAGATCGTACAGGAATGCTGAACTGTTGTGCCCATTGACATATGGTCCCGTGAATGGTTACAAAGTTGAAACAGATCTGTATAAGACATTCAACACAGTTTTTATCAGTGCCAAGGAACATGAGTGGGATTAATATCATGTTGAACAAACAGATTTACAATAGGTATCTACAAAGACAAACAATCTTAAATTAGAATCTTATTCTCAGAATGGAAGATATATCATTTTAGTATGTAAAATTTATAAAATATATAAATGTGCAAGGATGGTTGGTAAAGAGACCATGGAGGCCATTTTTAGAGTATCAACTGCAAAGACACTGTTTCAAACTATGAAAATACTCTACACCAGTGTTTCCCAACTTTTTTTGCCCAACACCCCCCAAAGCTTTCATACTTGCCAAAGCCCTCTCTAAAGCACCTTCATACTTGCCAATGCCCCTCTTAGGCACAATATACTTTCCGGCATCTCCATAGTGTAAAAACATGTCTGCCAATTGCTAACATGAGAAAAATGATTCTGCTTTAAATTGTTACTTGTCTTTAAACCTAGCTTACACAGTACCTGTACGCTTTACAGCAGCTTCAATGTCAATGTGATCCATGAGTTTGATGGTTTTAGCAAGAATTGAAATATTTGATTCAAGTTGTGACAGCAAAAGTTTTGTCCCCACATGTAACAATGTCCAAGCGGTTTCTGTTTGTGAGTATGTGACTCACTGTACTGAAGCCTCTTTCAATAAGGTAGGAAGATGGAAAGGCAATGAAGAGCAGTTTAGCTCTTCTCCAAAGACCAGGAAACTTCATATGACAGTGCTGCCACACATCACAAAAACCACCATTTATGAAAAGCATTTTTGCTTCTTCATCATTCTGAATTTCAATGATTTCTTCTTGCAAGCTCTGTTCCTGTTCTTCCACTTTACAAAGAAATTGGTTTAATACCCAGCCCAGAATTTCCAGATCATTCAAATCCTTGAACATCCTTCTTCAGTAACTGCAGGTGTAAGCAGTACTCTTGCAAATCATCGTCTGTGAATGAAAGTGCCATACTTTACATGCAGGGAAACAATGTGTACATTTTCCCTCCAAAGTTTTGCTTATATATTTCCAATTTTCCCATAAAAGTGGACGTTGCACTTTTTCCCTGGATTCAATACAAATTCTCACCCTGCAGTTTCATGTTCATTTTGTTAAACAGATTGGCTAGGTATGCTCCATTTCCATGTAGAATATCAATCTTATTTCCCAAGCTGTTTTGGTGACTTTGAGCAAAAAATCAATCAGTGTCAAAAAGATCAAAGCAACATTTTAAGACAACCAACACACTTCAGTGTGAAGAAGCAAGCATTCAAACTCTTCTTTGTTATCTTGGCATAACTGGCAAAATATTCTGTTATTTAATGGATGAGCTTTAATTTTGTGGATATCAGATATTACATGAGTCATGCTTGAAATAAGTCACTGGCTGAGGTTCTTGGCTGTGAGATGTTGATGATCAACTGCACAATGGATTGCAAGGAGACTTGGGTGACCTGTTATATATGGCACTTCACCTAATGGAAAATAAATCACGCTCCTAAGTGGAATACTTTTATCCTCAACATACATTCTTAGCTCATCCTTGATTGATTCTCTGTTGATATTTGCTTAACTTTTTGCAAAAGAGAATCTCTTACATAAACGTTTCCGTTTTTGATCAACAATACTTATGCCATTAGCAAAGCCTTGTTTTCTTGCATAGTTGACTCATCCATTTGTATCCCAAGTTTTGTTTTTTGGTAGCTCTGTGCATACTCTTCACTTATTTCATCAGTATGATGTGCTACAGAGTTATTACTCAGAGGAATTGATTTTAACATACTCATATCCATATGGAGAACAGTGGTGACCATTTCTGATACACCAGGCATTATTAATCTTCAGCAACTGTGTGAGATTTTCCACACTTTGCTATCATTTTGGAAATGTCATAAGAAGCAATGGGACCACTATCAAGATCATTTTTAGCTTTCTTGGCAAATGACTCGTGTTTGCAATGCTTTTCAAATGCTTCTTTCATCTTCTCGAACTGAATAATAACATAAGGAGCCTTTTCAGGGTGTCTTTTACGGAAATGTTCCTGCAGTCCTAATGGTTTCTTGGTTTCATTAGACAGTACAGTATTACAAAACAAGACAAATGGAGCATCGCTGATCTGATGGAAATGGAATAAAACTATATTCCAGGTATGTAACATTGTACTGGCGTGCTTTCTGCAGTTTCTGTTTCCTAGTAGGGTTAGAATTCAAGGCTTCACCACCTTCACACTCATAGAGACTGCGCTGTATGTATTTATCCATCATTAAGAGGGTTAAAATAAAATGAAAAGCCTATCGGATATTGACGAAAAAATGAGTTGACACGGATGGAACGATGATAGCGGCACGCAAAAGAAGGGCAAGGCGAAGATGAAGACGGCCACAACAGTGAAAATTACGTTGACAAGGATTCAAATTGGAATCTGAGTGTTAGTTGGGATAGAGCTGGTGTTCGGCAGGCTACCTTTATACTCTTCCAGTTAGCATGATTGACCAATCTCTTAAGGTCTCATAATCTCCAAAAATGGTTCTTGACCGCACATATGATGCTGAAGTCGCTTTGAAATCCCTGGTGTTGGCAGGTTCACTGGTGGCCTCTATTTCACTATTTCGTTCTGGCCTAAGTTGTATCAGTGTGCGACCTGTTTTCCATAGATCTGTAGAGAACGTTGAGAGGGTGTACTTACCAACTGTTAAATTGCATGAACTCGTCAAGGGGAACTGTTGGGCACCTTGGTTGCTAATATATGCATCCCCAATAATGTCTGTTTGGTTGGTAAGGTCGGATGAGATTGCTGAGTTTCAGACTTGTTGTGATGATGAGTACTCACTGCCTGCAAATCTATAGTTCTTCCTGTATTCCAGCTCATTGTTCTTTTTTTCTGGAAGTGCCTGCTTTACTTATGGTTGGTCAGCTCTCATGTCTCAAGTTAGGGTGCTGCATACTGCTCCCCCAAGAAACTTGGACGCCTCCTGATGCCTTTTATTTACCCTAATGTCCCATTAGGACACATAACCGCTCCCTTGGGGGTGGTACCGTTCCCTTTGGGAATCACTAATGTCGAGGAATCTACTCAGGAAAAAGAAAAGCTGGATTTAGTGAACGAAGTGGGCCAACTAACTGAAGAAGAAGCTGGGGAACACTTTAGATCCAATAATCACGATTTTATTAGTTTTGTATTGATTATTATCATCATCATCATAATCATTATGTGCCATGTTATATGATGTGAGCGATCATGGTCTCATGGCCATGATGGTTCTTGTGCAAATTTTTCTACAGAAGTGGTTTGCCATTGCCTTCTGGACAGTATCTTTACAAAACTGGTGATCCCGGCCATTATCAATACTCTTCAGAGATTGTCTGCCTGGTGTCAGTGGTCACATAACCAGGACTTGTGATCTGCACCAGCTGCACACAGGAACCCAATTCACATGGCCCTGATTGTGTGGGGGGTGGGGTGGTGGTGTTAAGCTTGAGCTACAGTGCTAGCGAAATAAATTTTCTAATGTGGCATAAATAGGGCATGTAAATCAGACATGGACTGCGAAGTAAAGGTAGCTTTAGTCATGATATTGTGGGGAGTGGAACTCCAAATAATACGGAGAGCACAGTTCCGTATATACATATACAGATTGATTGGCAATGCAAAGGCTGTTCGATTAACGTTATGAATTACAGAAGCTAAGCTGGGTTCATATGCAGTTCACTTGTGATAAGCTATACTCTTAGTAAGAGGCAAAGTTAAAAATTCAGTCCTGTTTACAGCTTTGTATTAACAGAGAGTTTGTCTTATATCCTTGAGGTTAATTCTTACGAGATAAGCAACTGCAAGCATTTTTTCTAGGAACTGTCTTGGCTAAAAGCTAAGGCCATATCTCCCACAAACTAAGCTGCAAACTGGTTTCCGTACTCAAAAAAGCCAATATTAACCCTTTGTCTATCAAAATCTTTAACTCACACTATTTTCCTCCACAATCCCCTCCTTTTTGATCGCAAGTTGAGCCGTAAATATCAAGAGTTAGTGAATGGGGCCTCATAACCTGGTGGTAGGGGTCTCATTTTTAAACATCCCTCTTCATTATATTCCGTGTCAGACGTTTCAGCGTTAACATGAGGGAACATGGAAACAGGGTGATTAATCAAAGGGGGTATGGTTGCACATATGAGTCGAGTGGCTAAAACATATACTATTACTTTTTTCCTTCTTTCCCAATACACTGTCGGACTCCGCAAGAGAGGGCTGATCCAGCTTACTTAGTTCCGTGCACCCAGCCGGCTTTGCCTTGAACTTTACCTCCGTTAGTAGCACTTTGTAGGGTCCCTTCCAACTAGGAGAGAAGGAGTCTTTTCCAGTGATTTAATATATACATAATCACCTGGCTTAAATGGATGTGCATTTCCCTAACCAGGTTTGGGCAGGGTCGCCGTCACTTTTCCTTGAACAATAGCTTCACCTAGAGCTTTTGCTGTTTCCAGGTTTGTCTTATCAATCCACCAAAAGGGCCAATTTGGTGGTCCTGTTAACATGATTTCTCAAGGTATGTAGAGCGATCAGGCCATTTCAATCCTGCCTCCTGGCATACTTTGGCCAGAGTGTCTTTCAGTACACCACTCATCCTTGCCACCAATCCCAATGATTGTGGTTGGTAGAACACAAGCCACTCCCAGGAGAAATCCCCAGGCTTGCTTTAGTTAATTTCCTTGTAAAGTGTGTTCCTCCATCACTATTAAGCTTACAAGCAATTCCAAGTCAAGGAATAATTTCCTTCATCAGTAATATAATGTCTGTACTGGTGTTATCCTTTCATGTGGGAAAGGCCTCTATCCTTTTAGAAAACATGTCTACTATTACTAGCAGGTATTTATATCCCCCACTTCGTGCTGGCTGGTACAAAGTCTCTCTGCAGATTCATAAATGGTGTAGATGCAAGCTCCAGTGAGTGCAGATATCTCAGCGGCTTGGCGGATGTTCCAGGAGGGAAGGAGCGCACTTCCACTACCTCATGAGGAGTCACCACGGCACATTCAGCCAGTGTCTCAAGATCATTGGGTAGAAACGATGAACCATCAGTGAAAAGAATCAGATCTGGGTTATCTAAAGGGGTAGAACTCAAATCAGGACGAGCGGAAGTAGTGGCTTCTACAGTCAACGTACAATCATGCCATAGGATGTAACTGTGAATGGGAACAAGGGTGGCCAGATTAAGGGCGCGTGCTCTTTTAAAATCAAATTTGGCTTTGATAATAGCATGGTCTCATACCCTGCTCACCTCTCTGCTGCGAAGCATTGTGTTGCCGCTGAATTGAGGAGTAGCATTATTGTGTGAGGAGTCGATACACTGGAGGAGTGTCCCAATATTATAGGCATTGCCTTTTCGACCATTGCTGCTGTCGCCACCAGAGCTCGTGGGCAGCCACGCAGACCACGCACCACGGGCAGTATTGAGTGGAGTGATATGCCACTGGCCTTTACAAGCTACACACATCAAAGTTGCTGGTGAACGCTGCAGGCCAGGCAGCATCTCTAGGAAGAGGCGCAGTCGACGTTTCAGGCCGAGACCCTTCGTCAGGACTAACTGAAGGAAGAGTGAGTAAGGGATTTGAAAGTTGGAGGGGGAGGGGGAGATCCAAAATGATAGGAGAAGACAGGAGGGGGAGGGATGGAGCCGAGAGCTGGACAGGTGATTGGCAAAAGGGATACGAGAGGATCATGGGACAGGAGGTCCGGGAAGAAAGACAAGGCCAGGGGGGGACCCAGAGGATGGGCAAGAGGTATATTCAGGAGACAGAGGGAGAAAAAGGGGAGTGAGAGAAAGAATGTCTGCATAAAAATAAGTAACAGATGGGGTACGAGGGGGAGGTGGGGCCTTAGCGGAAGTTAGAGAAGTCGATGTTCATGCCATCAGGTTGGAGGCTACCCAGACGGAATATAAGGTGTTGTTCCTCCAACCTGAGTGTGGCTTCATTTTTACAGTAGAGGAGGCCGTGGATAGACGTGTCAGAATGGGAATGGGATGTGGAATTAAAATGTGTGGCCACTGGGAGATCCTGCTTTCTCTGGCGGACAGAGCGTAGATGTTCAGCAAAGCGGGTCTCCCAGTCTGCGTCGGGTCTCGCCAATATATAAAAGGCCACATCGGGAATACCGGACGCAGTATATCACCCCATTCGACTCACAGGTGAAGTGTTGCCTCACCTGGAAGGACTGTTTGGGGCCCTGAATGGTGGTAAGGGAGGAAGTGTAAGGGCATGTGTAGCACTTGTTCCGCTTACACGGATAAGTGCCAGGAAGGAGATCAGTGGGGAGGGATGGGGGGGACGAATGGATAAGGGAGTTGTGTAGGGAGCGATCCCTGCGGAATGCAGAGAGAGTGGGGGAGGGAAAGATGTGCTTAGTGGTGGGATCCCGTTGGAGGTGGCGGAAGTTACGGAGAATAATATGTTGGACCCGGAGGCTGGTGGGGTGGTAGGTGAGGACCAGGGGAACCCTATTCCTAGTGGGGTGGCGGGAGGATGGAGTGAGAGCAGGTGTGCGTGAAATGGGGGAGATGCGTTTAAGAGCTGAGTTGATAGTGGAGGAAGGGAAGCCCCTTTCTTTAAAAAAGGAAGACATCTCCCTCATCCTAGAATGAAAAGCTTCATCCTGAGAGCAGATGTGGTGGAGACGGAGGAATTGCGAGAAGGGGATGGCGTTTTTGCAAGAGACAGGGTGAGAAGAGGAATAGTCCAGATAGCTGTGAGAGTCAGAAGGCTTATAGTAAACATCAGTGGATAAACTGTCTCCAGAGACAGAGACAGACAGAAAGATCTAGAAAGGGGAGGGAGGTGTCAGAAATGGACCAGGTAAACTTGAGGGCAGGGTGAAAGTTGGAGGCAAAGTTAATAAAGTCAACGAGTTCTGCATGCGTGCAGGAAGCAGCGCCAATGCAGTCGTCGATGTAGCGAAGGAAAAGTGGGGGACAGATACCAGAATAGGCACGGAACATAGATTGTTCCACAAAACCAACAAAAAGGCAGGCATGGCTAGGACCCATATGGGTGCCCATAGCTACACCGTTAGTTTGGAGGAAGTGGGAGGAGCCAAAGGAGAAATTATTAAGAGTAAGGACTAATTCCACTAGACGGAGCAGAGTGGTGGTAGAGGGGAACTGATTAGGTCTGGAATCCAAAAAGAAGCGTAGAGCTTTGAGACCTTCCTGATGGGGGATGGAAGTATATAAGGACTGGACATCCATGGTGAAAATAAAGCGGTGGGGGCCAGGGAACTTAAAATCATCGAAAAGTTTAAGAGCGTGAGAAGTGTCACGAACATAGGTCGGAAGGGATTGAGCAGTGCTACACATGCCGACTCCCTTACCACCATTCAGGGCCCCAAACAGTCCTTCCAGGTGAGGCAACACTTCACCTGTGAGTCGACTGGGGTGATATACTGCATCCGGTGCTCCTGATGTGGCCTTTTATATATTGGCGAGACCCGACACAGACTGGGAGACCGCTTTGCTGAACATCTACGCTCTGTCCGCCAGAGAAAGCAGGATCTCCCAGTGGCCACACATTTTAATTCCACATCCCATTCCCATTCTGACATGTCTATCCACGGCCTCCTCTACTGTAAAAATGAAGCCACACTCAGGTTGGAGGAACAACACCTTATATTCCATCTGGGTAGCCTCCAACCTGATGGCATGAACATCGACTTCTCTAACTTCCGCTAATGCCCCACCTCCCCCTCGTACCCCATCTGTTACTTATTTTTATGCACACATTCTTTCTCTCACTCTCCTTTTTCTCCCTCTGTCCCTCTGAATATACCCCTTGCCCATCCTCTGAGTCCTCCTCCCTCTGTCTTTCTTCCCGGACCTCCTGTCCCATGATCCTCTTGTATCCCCTTTTGCCTATCACCTGTCCAGCTCTCGGCTCTATCCCTCCCCCTCCTGTCTTCTCCTATCATTTTGGATCTCCCCCTCCCCCTCCAACTTTCAAATCCCTTACTCACTCTTCCTTCAGTTAGTCCTGACGAAGGGTCTCGGCCTGAAATGTCGACTGCACCTCTTCCTAGAGATGCTGCCTGGCCTGCTGCGTTCACCAGCAACTTTGATGTGTGTTACTTGAATTTCCAGCATCTGCAGAATTCCTGTTGTTGGCCTTTACAAGCTTCCGTGTTCCTGAGTCTGCATGGCGCTCGCAAATTCCTCCTTTTCATTAGTATATAACTGGAAGGATTTTGAGCAGTCAAGAATGCCTAAGGAGCTGTTTTTTCCAGAGCCTCAAATGCCTTCTACATTTCAGGGGCCCATTGCATCTGCAGAATATAGCCAAATAGGTGACAGTTGTTTGGCAGAACTGTGACTTACGTAATGAGACTTGCTGTCCATGGACCGTCAGGTGGTTTAACAGTGTCAAGGTTCGGGCTTTGTTTTGTTGTCAAAGTATGCATGTGCATTACAACTCTGATACTTGTCTTCTCCGGATAGCCATGAAATGCACATGAAAAAGTAAAAGAAGCAAAATTCACAGACCCCAGAATCCCTATCCCCCTCCCCACAGAGAAAGAACAGTGACAATAACAATCTCCGACCTCCTCCTCTGTAGAAAAAAGCAGCAACAATACAATCCTCGACCCTTTCCCCCCAGAAAAAAAACAACAGCAGTACAATCCTTGACCCCTTCACTTGCAGAGAAAAAAAACAGCGACAATAGCAACACGTCCCCAACCCCTCCCACGCAGAAAAGAATCAACGATCAACCCCCTCACTCGCAAAAAAACAGCAACAGTAGCATCAAGAACCCCCTATCCCCCTCCCACCCACACACAAAGAACTTACACAGATCACCCACCCGCCAATCGGCCACAAGAAAGAAAATGCTGAGAAACTGAAGGAGACCAATATAAAGTACAGTCCAATCACGTAAATCTCAAGAGTATGGAACAGTTCTCGCGCCTGGACCGAACGGCGCCCACCATTGGGAGCGATCATTAACACTCTGGCCTCCATTGAGAGAGATTGCTGGCCAGGTCTGAGCACCTTCACCTCGGCTCTTCTGTCTTCCCCACTGCTTCGAGATGGAGTCGTTCATGACCTCATCTTCATTTTTTTTTCCCACGAGTCAGCTTGTGTGGTTCGGTCCTTTTCGAGTCCTCGACTCTGATCACCACCAGGCAGCTCTCTGAACATACCACAGCACTGGATCCTTTGATTGAAATCCAAACCGTATAGCACAGACTCCAGCAGTTTTTGTAACACAAGCAATACAAAAATAACAAGTAGAAGATATAGAAAAAGTGAAATAATTTAAAAGATTTGCTGCCTGGAGGATGTCACCCGAGGAATCATTGTTCGCTGGTGCCATCTTGACCGGTCTTTCTGGCAATCAGCCAGTATCTTGGACGCCAGCAACAGATCATCATCATATTATAAAATGACACTAGAGCCTGGCAACAGGAATGTACTCAAATCGTCTCGTACAGGAGCTGCATATACAGCTGGACTCTCAGTATTGCCCTGAGGCAACCTTGTCCAGGGGTACCGTTGTGCATTATACGTCAAGGCAAATGGGTATTGACTATCTCATGCAGTGGGACCCAGAAGAAGGCAGAGCAGAGGTCAGTCACTGTGTACCATCGAGATTCCAATGGTATAGAGGCTAAAATGACAATTGTGTCCAGTACAACCAGGAAAATGGGCTGTACTACCTGGTTGACAGCCTGCAAATCTTGCATAAACTACCATTCATCCTGCTTGCCTGGTCTTGGGATTGGCAATGCCCACAAAGATGGTCCATCACTTTCAGTCGTAGTGGGGGTCTTCCCTGTCTAAGGATACAAGAGATCCTGATAAGGAGAGTCTTAAGCGGATTTATCACTATCTCTCCAGTATCTGGACAAAATAGATTACACCAATCAGAAGGGTGCCCTGAATTTGCTCTTTTAACCATTTCACCATCAGATCCAGATCTTTGGGCTTAGTGGGGGCTTCATTCCCAGGGATAGGTGAGGTATGGAGTGGTCTCCTTCCAGGAGGTAACTTATCTGAGAAGGGTACAGCTTTATTTTGGCAACTGTCCCTTCAGGGCTAAAAAATATTTGGCCCTTAAAGCACACATTACAACAGTCTTCGTCTTGAGCCTCAGCTTTTCATAATATCCATCAGCAACCTGAAAGAGTGTGATACTTCAGGTCGCAAACAATTTTTTTAAAAGCTTGCACTCCTAAAGATCCATTCTGTTCCACTTATATTCCTGCACTCTTTTCCCACGCATCTTTAAATCGGGAAATGAAATCTGCCACAGACTCACCCTTTTTTTTTGTTGGCATCTTGTGACCTATGCTGTCTGCCCCTGCTAGGATTGTTTCTTTGGTCTGTTCTAACCATGTCTGTCAGCATACTGGGGTTGCCTTCATCTCCATGTGCATTCGGTACCCAATCATCACCTCCTACTATTGTTCAGGGTACCTGCGTATGGATTGTACTATCAGGCAGCTCACTTTCCCTGTGGCTATCGCTAGGTCCTGCTATAGAGGGAATGCAGAGGAGATTTACAAAGATGTTGCCTGGATTGGAGAAGGTGCTTTATGAGAACATGTTGAGTGAACTTGTCCCTTTCTCCTTGGAGGGACAGAGGATGAGAGGTGACCTGATAAGAGGTTTATAAGATGATGAGGGGCATTGATCCTGTGGATAATCAGAGGCTTTTTCCCAGGGTTGAAATGGCTAACACAAGGGGGCTTAGATTTAAGGTGCTTGGAAGTAGGTACAGGGAGGATGTCAGAGGTAGGTTTTTCACACAGGGGAGTGCTGGGTGCGTGGAATGCACTGCCAACGACGGTGGTGGAGGCCCATACAATAGGGTCTTTTAAGAGACTCTTAGATAGGTACATGGAGCTTAGAAAAATAGAGGGCTATGCGGTACGGAAATTCTAGGCAGTTTCTAGAGTAGATTTCTTGGTGAGCACAACATTGCGGGCTGAAGAGCCTGTAATATGCTCTAGATTTCTATGTTCTTATGTTCTATGTTCTATGTATCTCCACTTTGCCACCCAATAGTTATAATAGTTAATAAAAAGATCCATCAGGTCCACAGGTTAAAGTCTGACCTGGAGCAAGGCCAACTTTGAGGACGGTAGAAAGGATCCAGCTGGGGTCAACTGGGTGACTCTATTTAAAGGTAATGAATGAGTTGGCAACTGGGGGGCTTTTACAAGGGTGATACCAAGAGATCAGGAGCGGCATTTCCCTGTAAGACTCGAGTAGACAGGCCACATATATGAAACCTTGACTAACGAGATACCAAGGCGGTGGTCAAGCGCACATTGCTTTTAGGCAGCTGGGTATGAATGAATCACTCGATGATTATAGAAAGTTTAAGAGCAGGCTCAAGAGGGAAATCAGGAGAACAAAGAGAGTGTAGGATGGATTTGGCAGGTAGATTTAAAGATAGTCCCAAGAGTTTCTTCAGTTACCGTAGCAGTTAAAGGATGATTAAAGGGAATATAGTTTCTCTTAAAGACAGTCAAGGCTGCCTTTGTGTAGAACCACAGGAGGTGTCTGAGATTTTTAATATTTATTTCTCCTTGGGGTTACTAAGGTGAATATCACAGATGCTGAAGAAATTGGGGTAATAAGTAAAGAGTCTTGGATCATATATATGTTATGGGGAAGGATGTATTTGCAGCTGTGAAGTGCATTAAGGTGGGAAAATCTCAGGGCCTAACCAAATGCACCACTGCACTTTATGGGAGGCCAGGGAAGAAAGCATGGAGCCACTTGTAGAGATATTTGCTTTGTCGTTAGCCACTCACAAATTTCCAGAAGACCGGGGGTGGCGAATGTTCCATTGTTCAAGAAAGCGAGCGAGGGCAGGCCGGGGAAGTGCAGGCTTGTGAGCCTGACTCCAGTTGTCGGGAAGTTACTGGAGAGAATTTTGAGAGGGCAAGATCTGCCATCACTTGGATAGTTGAGGCCAGATCAGGAAGAGTCAGCATGGGTTTCTGTGTGGGATGTCATGTCTGACAAGTCCTTTGGTGTTTTAGAAGAGAGAATAGATGAAGGTAGGGTAGTTGACGTTGTCTGTGTGGTTTACCCAACCTTTGGCAAGGTCCCACATGGAAGGCTGATCTGCAAGGTTAGGTCACATGGGTGTATTCAAAATTGGATTGAAGATAGGAAGCGGAGAGTGATGGTTGAAGGTCGATTCTCTGTCTGGAGGCCTGTGGCTTGCCCCACAAATCAATGCTGAGGCCTCTGTTGTTCATTATTTATGTAAATAACTTGGATGTGAATCTATTTGGCATGATTTAGCAAGTTTGCTGACGCTGCGTCAGAAAAATGAACAGCTTCACATAGCTTCAAATTGCCAGTAATTTTTTAAAGTCGCTGATATTGTGAACTTTCAGAATTAATTTATAATACATTATTATACATTAATACTTCACATGCTCTTGATCTCCTCACCAATTTTCACTTCCCTGACCCTGATCACCTCATTTTCATCAAGGATGTCTAGTTCCTATACACTTGTATCCTCCATCAAAAAGGCCTTAACTTCTTTCTCAACAAAAGGCCCAGCCAGTTTCCCTCAAACATCACCCTCCTCCGTCTGGCAGATCAGGTTCTCACTCTCAACATTATCTCCTTCGGCTCCTCCCACTTTCTCCAGACTCAAGTGGTAACCATGGACTCTAGCTATGCCTGCCATTTTTTTTTTAGAAAAGTCCATGTTCCAAGCCTTCCATGTTAATGCTCCCCAACTCTTCATGTGCCACATTGACAACTGCATTGGTGCTGCTTCATGAGCCCATGCTGAGCTCGTCAATTTCATAAACTTTGCTTCCAACTTCCTCCCTGCCCTTAGATTCACTTGGTCCATTTCAGACATCTCTCTCCCCTTTCTTAATCTCTCTGTCTCCATCTATAGAGGGAAACTGTCTACCATCATTTTTTATAAAGCTACCAATTCCTGCAGCTATCTTGACCATACATCTTCCCATCCTGTCCCCTGTTAAAATGCTATTCCCATTTCTCTGTTCCTTCATCTCCAAAATATCCGTTCCCAGGATGAGTCTTTCCTTTCCAAGAAATCAAAGGTGTGCTCCTTTTTCAAAGAATGGGATTTCCCTTCCTCCACCATTGATGCATTGACCTGTATCTCCTCCATTTCCTGGACAATTGTGCTCACCTCATCTTCTAGCTGCCTTAACAGGGATAGAGTTCCTCTTGTCCTCACCTACCACCCATGGGCCTCCACATCTAACACATCAGTCTCTGCAACTTCCATCATCTTCAATGGTATCCTATCACCAAACACATCCTTACCTACCCCTCCACCCGACTCTCTGCTTTTGACAGGGATCGCTCCTTTCATGTTTCCCACGTCCATTCGTCCCTCCCCACTAGTCCCCTCCTGCAAGCGACAGAAGTGCTGAGGCTGTCCATTTACCTCCTCCCTTACGTACATTGAAGGCCCCAAACAGTTCTTCCAGGTGAGGCAACACTTCACCTACAAATCTGTGGGGCTGTCTATTGTGTCTGGTGCTCCCCATGTGGCTTCTTCTTTATTGCGGAGACCCGACATAAATTGAGGGGCTGCTTTGTGGAGAATCTCTGCTCTGTCCACCAAAAGTTCAATTTCCTTGTGGTCAGCCATTTTAATTCCTATCCCGACTTGTCGGTCCATGGCCTCCTCCTTTGCTACTTTGAGGCCACTTTCAGTGTGTAGGAGCAACACTTCATCTTCTGTCTAGGTAGCCTTCAACATGATGGCATGAATATCGGCTTCTCCTTCCACATATTTTTCCCTCTTCCTTCCCATTGCTTTTATTCCCCACTCTGGCCTCTTACCTCTTCTCCTCATCTACTTATCTCCTCCCCCGGTACCCCTCCTTCTTCCTTTTATCCCATGGTCCACTCTCCTTTCCTATCAGATCTCTCCTTCTTCTGCCCTTTATCTTTTTTAGCTACCTGTCTTCATCTATCACCTTCTAGCTAGTCCTCTTTCCCCTCTCCCTACCTTTTCATTCTGGCACTTAGAAACCATAGAAAAACTACAGCACAGAAACAGGCCTTTTGGCCCTTCTTGGCTGTGCCGAACCATTTTCTGCCTAGTCCCACTGACCTGCACACGGACCATTTCCCTCCATACACCTCCCATCCATGTATCTGTCCAATTTATTCTTAAACGTTAAAAAAGAACCCGCGTTTACTACCTCGTCTGGCAGCTCATTCCACACTCCCACCACTCTCTGTGTGAAGAAGCCCCCCCAATGTTCCCTTTAAACTTTTCCCCCTTCACCCTTAACCCATGTCCTCTGGTTTTTTTTCTCCCCTTGCCTCAGTGGAAAAAGCCTGCTTGCATTCACTCTATCTATACCCATCATAATTTTATATACCTCTACCAAATCTCCCCTCATTCTTCTACGTTCCAGGGAATAAAGTCCGAACCTATTCTTGTCGTGAGAGGCCCCTTGGGTAAGAGTGACCATAATATGGTGGAATTCTTCATTAAGATGGAGAGTGACATAGTTAATTCAAAAACAAAGGTTCTGAACTTAAAGAAGGGTAACTTTGAAGGTATGAGACGTGAATTAACTAAGATAGACTGGCAAATGACACTTAAAGGGTTGACGGTGGATATGCAGTGGCTAGCATTTAAAGATCGCAAATCAAGGAAGGTAGTGCACCTGTGGCTGACAAGGGAAATTAGGGATAGTATCAATTCCAAAGAAGAAGCATACAAATTAGCCAGAAAAAGTGGCTCACCTGAGGACTGGGAGAAATTCAGAGTTCAGCAGAGGAGGACAAAGGGCTTAATTAGGAAGGGGAAAAAAGATTATGAGAGAAAACTGGCAGGGAACATAAAAACTGACTGTAAAAGCTTTTATAGTTATGTGAAAAGAAAAAGATTGGTTAAGACAAATATAGGTCCCCTCCAGACAGGAACAGGTGAATTGATTATGGGGAGCAAGGACATGGCAGACCAATTCAATAATTACTTTGGTTCTGTCTTCACTAAGGAGGACATAAATAATCTTCCGGAAATAGTAGGGGACAGAGGGTCCAGTGAGATGGAGGAACTGAGGGAAATACATGTTAGTAGGGAAGTGGTGTGAGGTAAATTGAAGGGATTAAAGGCAGGTAAATCCCCAGGGCCAGATGGTCTGCATCCCAGAGTGCTTAAGGAAGTAGCCCAAGAAATAGTGGATGCATTAGTGATAATTTTTCAAAACTCTTTAGATTCTGGACTAGTTCCTGAGGATTGGAGGGTGGCTAATGTAACCCCACTTTTTAAAAAAGGAGGGAGAGAGAAGCCAGGGAATTATAGACCGGTTAGCCTAACATCGGTGGTGGGGAAACTGCTAGAGTCATTTATCAAAGATGTGATAACAGCACATTTGGAAAGCGGTGAAATCATCGGACAAAGTCAGCATGGATTTGTGAAAGGAAAATCATGTCTGACGAATCTCATAGAATTTTTTGAGGATGTAACTAGTAGAGTGGATAGGGGAGAACCAGTGGATGTGGTATATTTGGATTTTCAAAAGGCTTTTGACAAGGTCCCACACAGGAGATTAGTGTGCACACTTAAAGCACACGGTATTGGGGGTAAGGTATTGATGTGGATAGAGAATTGGTTGGCAGACAGGAAGCAAAGAGTGGGAATAAACGGGACCTTTTCAGAATGGAAGGCAGTGACTAGTGGGGTACCGCAAGGCTCAGTGCTGGGACCCCAGTTGTTTACAATATATATTAATGACTTGGATGAGGGAATTAAATGCAGCATCTCCAAGTTTGCGGATGACACGAAGCTGGGCGGCAGTGTTAGCTGTGAGGAGGATGCTAAGAGGATGCAGGGTGACTTGGATAGGTTAGGTGAGTGGGCAAATTTATGGCAGATGCAATTTAATGTGGATAAATGTGAAGTTATCCACTTTGGTGGCAAAAACAGGAAAACAGATTATTATCTGAATGGTGGCCGATTAGGAAAAGGGGAGGTGCAACGAGTCCTGGGTGTCATTATACACCAGTCATTGAAAGAGGGCATGCAGGTACAGCAGGCGGTGAAAAAGGCAAATGGTATGCTGGCCTTTATAGCAAGAGGATTCGAGTACAAGAGCTGGGAGGTACTACTGCAGTTGTACAAGGCCTTGGTGAGACCACACCTGGAGTATTGTGTGCAGTTTTGGTCCCCTAATCTGAGGAAAGACATCCTTGCCATAGAGGGAGTACAAAGAAGGTTCACCAGATTGATTCCTGGGATGGCAGGACTTTCATATGATGAAAGACTGGATGAACTAGGCTTATACTCGTTGGAATTCAGAAGATTGAGGGGGGATCTGATTGAAACGTATAAAATCCTAAAGGGATTGGACAGGCTAGATGCAGGAAGATTGTTCCCGATGTTGGGGAAGTCCAGAACGAGGGGTCACACTTTGAGGATAAAGGGGAAGCCTTTTAGGACCGAGATTAGGAAGAACTTCTTCACACAGAGAGTGGTGAATCTGTGGAATTCTCTGCCACAGGAAACAGTTGAGGCCAGTTCATTGGCTATATTTAAGAGGGAGTTAGATATGGCCCTTGTGGCTAAAGGGATCAGAGGGTATGGAGGGAAGGCTGGTGCAGAGTTGGATGATCAGCCATGATCATACTGAATGGTGGTGCAGGCTCGAAGGGCCGAATGGCCTACTCCTGCACCTATTTTCTTTGTTTCTATTCAACCTTTCTCTGTAACTGAGTTTCTTAAGTCCCAGCAACATCCTTGTAAACCTTCTCTGCACTCTTTCAACCTTATTAATATCCTTCCTGTAATTTGGTGACCAAAACTGAACACAACTGAAAGACATCCTTGCCATAGAGGGAGTACAAAGAAGGTTCACCAGATTGATTCCTGGGATGGCAGGACTTTCATATGATGGAAGACTGGATGAACTCGGCTTATACTCGTTGGAAGTTAGAAGATTGAGTGGGGATCTTATTGAAACTTATAAAATCCTAAAGGGATTGGACAGGCTAGATGCAGGAAGATTGTTCCCGATGTTGGGGAAGTCCAGAACGAGGGGTCACAGTTTGAGGATAAAGAGGAAGCCTTTTAGGACTGAGATTAGGAAAAACTTCTTCACACAGAGAGTGGTGAATCTGTGGAATTCTCTGCCACAGGAAACAGTTGAGGCCAGTTCATTGGCTATATTTAAGAGGGAGTTAGATATGGCCCTTGTTGCTAAAGGGATCAGGGGGTATGGGGGGAAGGCTGGTTCAGGGTTCTGAGTTGGATGATCAGCCATGATCATACTGAATGGAGGTGCAGGCTCGAAGGGCTGAATGGCCTACTCCTGCACCTATTTTCTATGTTTCTACAATACTCAAGATTCGGCCTCACCAATACCTTATACAACCTCATCATAACATTCCAGCTCTTATACTCAATACTTTGATCAATAAAGGCCAATGTACCAAAAGCTCTCTGTATGACCCTATCTATGTGTGACGCCACTTTTAGGGAATGTTGTATCTGTATTCCCAGATCCCTCTGTTTTACTGCACCCCGTCCTTTCTGGTCCTGATGAAGAGTTGGCCCAAAACGCCGACTGTTTATTCATTTCCAGAGATGCTGCCTGACCTGCTGAGTTCCTACAGCATTTTGTGTGCCTTCCATCTGCAGAGTCTGTCGTGTTCAGAATTAATACTTGCCTTGTATTTAGGATTGGTTGACGTGGTGATGCAGCTGTTAGTGTTCTGACCTGTTGGTTTGTGAGACCCTGGTTCAGTCCTGTCCTTGGCTATGTGGAGTTTCCACATTCTGCCTGTGACTGTGGATTCCTGGTAGGTGCTCCTGTTCCGTCCTCTGTGCGGGTGTGTTAGTGGTTTAATGTAAATCACCCTTCAGTGAGGTTAAGTGCCAAAATGAGTTGAAGGGCATGGGAGAGATATTAAGGTTCAGAGAAATAAGGAGAAGGGAGCATGGGGCTTATGGGATTGTCCTGCTGGGAGTCCATCCTAATGGGCTGAATGTCGGTCTTCTGTCTCCTCACCTGTATGTAAAGTATCACTGCCCCAAGTATAACCCACGTGGTTTTGAACAGCAAACCACAGTGAAAACTGAACTCCAGCTGTCGATTCCTTCTACCTTTATATTTGTCCTGTTTCTCCCACATCAGAAGAAACCTTCCCTGCCTTGATGCCAGCAGCTGAGATTGGCTGCGTTCTGAAGGGTTTTAGAAAACACACCATAATGAGCCTGATGGATTCAATGAGGCATAAAGGAACACTGAAGAAAGGGAAAGAGATGTGTGAAAAAAAGGAAAGAGCTACATTGCAATGGCCGAGGAAAAGGAGCTCGGCAGCAATGATTATATCTCCTGAAGTGTCTTTTGTTTCAGTGTGCAGTAACAGCAAAGAATGGCCCTTCAGGGAGAGCCATTAATAGTAGGGCAAAGATTGATCTCTGCATTCACAGGAGGGAAGAAGGAGGCTCATGAGATGCATGCAGAGTTCCTGCACTCCAACCTCCCCTGTGTGAGGAATTAAAGCAGCCAGTGAAAGTACTTTCTCTCTCTCTCTCTCTCTCTCTCTCTCTCTCTCTCTCTCTCTCTCTCTCTGCTGAGATCCAAATATTCAAGGCAGTACCCAGGCAGTTTGCTGGACGTCTTTGTATTTGTGGTTGGAAAGGCTTTGCATATTTGTTGACTGAGGAGTAACTGCTAATCTGAAGCAAATAACTCGAGGGTTTAGCAGAATATTAGTCTAAAATAGAATGATATAGTAGCATCATTCTGATTACAGGGGATGTGATGAAAAGCTGTTTTGCACCGGGAGTGGCTTTGATCATTCCTCTAAATTGGTGGAAGCAAAGTCAATCAGCACCTTCATTGCTAATTGGAGGAGAGTTTTGCAGGATTGCAGAGAAGAGGGGTTGGGAATTGGGGCCGGCTGGAATGCAACACGAGCTGGCATTAACTCAGTGGGTTGAATGGCCTACTTTTCTGCATCAATGAATCTAAACAGGGCTCTGAAAACATGGGTAATAATTATTTTCTAACGTAAAGAAGTTATGAAAACAGAACAATGTAGACTATAAAACTGTAACATTCCATATAATGGTGAACTAAAAGTGCAGATTTTTAATAATTTAATTTACTATGTCTCTAAAAGAAAGGAAAGTTACTCAATTAAGTATATTTGAAAGAGGGAGCGGTAAGGGATTATGCAGCTGCTTGATGCCTTCTCTGCCATTTGATTGACGCGGATGCAGAGCCCCAGGCTCACCTTGTTTTCTGATCCCCAAGTCCACGATTTCTTTAACAACCACACTCCATCGATCTCAGTTTCGAGTGACTTGATGGTTAATCATTCGCAGCTGTCTGAGGTGTAGAATTCCAAAGGCCTCCAAGAAAGTCTTTGTTTGTATTACAGTATGAAATGGCAGGTCCTAGAGATGGATGCCTATTGGTTATCATCTTGATTTCAGACAAAGCAACACAAGTTAGAGTCACAAGAAAGTTCAAGAAAAGTTTTACTATGACAACCTGATTAGAGGTATTCCATCTTTGGCAATGCATAGCAATGAAATGCTTGATCTCTGAAAATATTAGGGTTCTTGATTGTGATTGATTAGAATAGTAATATTTTGTTGCTTTGCAAGTCAATTTATGATGGAAGGTGGAAGGCCAAGTGAAGGAGCTCATTAGATATTGTTAGTGAAGTTCACAAAGCTGGTTTAGAAGGGATTACCTCAGTTAATGCAGCCTTCTGTAATGCTCAGTAATGTATATTCTATATAAACAAGAATATTTGTGATCACCCATCCAACAGCTGAGGATTAGTTTTCAAACTTCAAAGTAAATTTTATTACTAAAGTACATATATGTCAAAATATACAACCCAGAGATTCATTTTCTTGTGAGTATACTCAAAAAGTCTATAGAATGGTAACTATAACAGGATCAATGAAAAATCAACCGGAGTGCAGAAGACAACAAACTGTGCAAGTGCAAATATAAGTAAATAGCAAGAAATAATGAGGACATGTGATGAAATACCTTAAAATGAGATCATTGGTTGTGAGAACATTTCAATGATGGGGCAAGTGAAGTTGACTGTAGTTATCCCTTTTTTTTCCCCAAGAGCCTGATGGTTGACGGGCAGTAACTGTCCTTGAACTTGATGGTATGAGTCCTGAGGCTCTTGTACCTTCTACCCAATGGCAGCAGCGTGACCTGGGTGGCGAGGAGCCCTGATGACGGATGCTGCCTTCCCATGATGCCGTTTCATATAGGTGTGCTCAATACTTGGGAGGGCTTTACCCATGACGTACTGGGCCGAATCCACTACTTTTTGTAGGATTTCCCATTTAAAGGCATTGGTGTCTTGATACACCATACAAATTCAAAGGTGATATGCAGTTCCACGCACTATGACAGAAAGCTGTTTGTATCAGACAGTTACAAGATGGGACAGATTGAGGTCTTTTTCTACCTCTGAAGACTTGGTGTATCTTTCATTCTCACTTCATTGATGAGGATTTGCCAAACTCATTTGTGATTTGTGAATTCAGTCCATAGCTATATGAGGGTACGAAGATTATACAGCACAGAATCAGGCTGTTTGACCCACCAAGTCAACAATACCCATCAACCACACTAATCCCACCTTATTCTTCCAGAAGTTCAATCAGCTGTCCACACCAGGTTTTATGCTCACCTAAACATCAGGAGCATGTTACAACAGCCGATTACCCCAGCAGCCCACATGTCTTTGGGAGGTGGAAGGGAACTAGAGTATCCAGAAATCCATATAGTTAGTGGGAGAGTGTGCAAACTGCACCTAAGGTCAGGGTGCAACTGCGAGACAGAATCGCCATTAATTACACTTGAATCTGACACCAGGCAAGCCTGACACTGTCAATTCAGTGGTCCCCTGTTATAACACTCTTGCAGGAAATTCACCATCATAATAGTCCCCATTCTCAGATATACTGCTAATAGGTCCTTACTGGGTGTAAACTGAGTGCAAACACACAGGAGAAACGGTCTTGTCTAGTAAAGTGAAGACAACACATATAATATGCAATCAAAAGGAAGAACTACCATAAACAGGATAAAATCTGTAGATGCTGGAAATCCAAAGCTGGGAGGATGCTGGGAGGAACTCAGCAGGCCAAGTAGCATCTATGGAAAAGAGTGAACAGTTGACATTTCAGGCCGAGACCCTTCATCATGACTGGAAAGGAAATGGATAAGTCAGAGTAAGACGGTGGCGAGGGGAAGGGAGGAAGACGTACAGGGTAGTAGGTGTCAGGTGAAACCAGGAGAGGGAGAGCAGGTGAAATAAAGAGCTGGGAAGTTGATTGGGGAAAGAGATAGTGGGCTGGAGAAAGGGGAATCTTATTGGAGAGGGCCGAAGACCATGGAAGAAAGGGAAGGGGAAGGAGCACCAGAGGGAGGTGGCCAGCAGGTGGGAAGAGAAGGTGTGAAAGGGAAACAAGAATGGGGAATGTTTCACTTCATCCCCCTCCCCCTCTCCCAGTTCTACCTCTCACCTGCCACCTTGTACTTTTTCCTCCACTCCTCCACCTTCTTAGAAGATGCGCGGCAGCTGTACCGGCTGCCTGTGTTTCCTCTTTCATGTAGTGACAATTGCCGTACCAGACTGAGATGCAATTAGTGAGTATGCTCTCAATGATACAGTGGTAAACGTCTGTCAGTATCCTGGGACAGAGGTGAGCTTTCTTGATGCTTCGCAGGAAATAAAGGCTCTGTTGTGCCTTTTTGATCAGGATGGAGGAGTTCAGGGACCAGGTGAGATCCTTGGAAATGTGGACACCAAGGAATTTGAAGCTTGATAACATGCTCCACTACAGCTCCGTTGATGTAGATGGGGACGTGAGTGTGGCTCCTAGCATGCCTGAAGTCCACAATGATCTCCTTGGTCTTCTGGGTGTTAAGGCTGTTAAGAACTTCCACCATCTCCAACAGGATCCCATCACCAAGCGCATCTTTCCCTCCCCCCTCACTTCTGCTTTCCATAGGGATTGCTCCCCACACAACTCCCTTGTCTATTTGTCCCTCCATACTGATCTCCCTCCCGGCACATATCCTTGCAAGCTAAGTAAGTGCCACACCTGTGCCTACATCTCCTTCCTCACTACCGTTCAGGGCCCCAAGCAGTCCTTCCAGATGAGGTGACACTTCACGTGTGAGTTTGTTGGGGTCATCTACTGCATCCAGTGCTCCCTGTGTGGCCTCCTGTATATCGATGAGACCCGAAGCAGATTGGGAAACCGCTTCACTGAGTACCTATGCTCTGTCTTCCAGAAAAAGCAGGACCTCCTGGTAGCACCCATTTTAATTCTACTTCCCATTCCCATTCCAACATGTCAGTCTATGGCCTCCTCTGCTGCTGCGACAAGGCCACACTCAGGTTGGAGGAGCAATACCTTATATTCCATCTGGGTAATTTCCAACCTGATGGCATGAGTGTTGATTTCTCAAATTTCCAGTAATTGCCCCCTCTCCTCACCATTATCTCCTTACCTGCCCATCACCTCCCTCTCCCCTTTCTACCATGGCTATCTGTCCTCTCCTATCAATTCCCTCCTTCTCCAGCCCTTTAACTCTTTCACCAATCGACTTCCCAGCTCTTTATTTCACCCATCCTTCACTCCCAGTTTCACCTTCTACTGCCTACTGCAGTTTCACCTATCACCTACTGCCTCGTTCTTCTTCCTCCCCTCCCCCCACCTTCTTACACTGACTTCTCAACTTTTCTCCAGTCCTGATGAAGAGTCTCGGCCCGAAACATCGAGTTTTTGCTCTTTTCTATTGATGTTACCTGGCCTGCTGAGTTCCTCCAGCATTTCGTGTGTGTGTGTTGCTTTGATTTCCAGCATCCACAGAATTTCTCTTGTTTATGATTCAAGGAGCAATGCAGATCTGGTCACAACTATTCAGTATTAAAGCTATAAAATTAAACTTTTAACAGACCGGGTGAACTTTTGTTTGCTGTGAGATTGTTCAAGATCACTGGCAAACAGCTCTCAATAGTGGAAAATCGTTAGACTATGAAATTCTATTGAATGAAATGGAGTCTTCTTACTGGGTGATGTGACACCAACCTGTACCTTATCCACAATGAATGGAGGTTGAAGATGTCATCAAAGACTCTAAATAATGTTATATAATTCCTTAGAAATAAATCTATTTCTGATTCAATTCACCACCTTCCTATTGTCTGGTAACCAGAACTACACACAATACTCCAAGGACTGTTGGACTAAGATTTTATATAACAATTACATGACAACCCAACTTTTGTACTCTGTGTTACAGCTGATAAAGGTTAGGATGCCACATAATCTTCCTCACCACCCTATTTATTTGTGTGGCCTAGGGGTACAGGAGCTATAGTATGTACTTGTAACCCAAGTCCACTCTGTTCAACTACACCTCAGTGAAAATGATGCACACTGCAAAACAGGTGACACTGCAGAGAGAAGGTGCTAAAACTTGTAGAGGGACCTTGCTCGGCCAGGTAAGTGGGCCAAGGGATGGCATGTAGAGTTTAATTCAGAATGAGGTGCCATGTTCCATTTTGGATAATCAAATCAAGGTAGGTTTTTCGTAACGAATGGTAGGGCCCTAGGGTGTGCTGATAGACCGGGAAGTACGGGAGCATCGTTCCGCGAATGGGGCAGCATCGTAACGTAGTGGTGAGCACAGCACTTTACAGTACCAGCGACCCGGGTACATTTCCTGCCACTGTCGGTAAGGAGTGTGTACGTTCTCCCCATGACTGCGTGGGTTTCCTCAGTTTTCTCCAAAGACTTACCAGTTGTTGGTTTATTTGGCTACTGTAAATTGTCCCGTGATTCAGCTGGGGTTAAATCGGGTTGTTAGGTGGCGCAGCTTGAAAGGCCATCAGGGCTGTATCTCAATAAATAATAAAAAAAAAATGAAAGAGGCATCACAGGTAGGTAAGGTGGTGAAAAATGCTTTAGGCATGCTAGACTTCATCAGTCAGGGCATTGCGCCTGGAAGCTGGGAGCGTACAAGACAATGGCAAGGCCATAACTTGGAGTATTGTGTTTGGTTTTGGCCACCCTGACATAGGAAAAATGACATCAGGCTGGAAAGAGTACTGAAAAGATTTATGTGGATGTTGACAAGGTTTGAGAAATTGAGTTATAGGGAGAGATTGGGCAGGCCTGGACTTTATTCCTTGCAACATCAGAGACTGAGGGATAATCTTATAGAGGTGTATAAAATCATGAAGGTCTCAGAGAGGGTCTTTTTCCCAGGCTTGGGGTATCATGAACCAAAGGGCATGGCTTAAGCTGAGAAGAGAGAGATTGAGTAGGAACTGAGGGGAAGTTTCTTCACTCAGGGTGTGGTACTTGTATGGATTGTGCTGTCCGAGGAAGTACTTGAGACAAGGTAGTAAGAATATTTAAAAGACATTTGGACAGGTACATGGATAGGAAAGGTTTAGAGTCTCGAAGGTGGGCAAATGGGACTAGCTTAAATAGGTGTTTGATCTGCGTGGATGAGTTGGGCCAAAGGCCCTGTCCTCCATCTGTATGACTTCATGACTCTCACACCCTGCAAGGCCCTGGCATTCACTGTGCAAGTCCTGAACTAGCTTAACTTCCCAGACTGCCACACTTCACACTGGTCTAAGGTACATTCCATCTGCCATTCCCCTGCCCACTTTCCCAGCTGATCAATATCCTGCTGTGACTCAGAGGGTTGTGGATCTGTGGAATGCTCTGCCTCAGAATGCAGTGGAGGCCAATTCTCTGGATTCTTTCAAAAAAGAGTTAGATAGAGCTCTTAAAGATAGTGCAGTGAAGGGATATGGGGAGAAGGCAGGAAAAGGGTACTGATTGTGGATGATCAGCCATGATCACAGTGCTGGCTCGAAGGGCTGAATGGCCTACTCCTGCACCTATTGTCTATTGTGACCTTAGATGACCTTCTTCACTGTCCATCCTACCACCAGTTTTGGGATCTAGTGTAAACTTTTATTAGAAACATATTGGTTTATCTGCAAAAATAGAGTCATACAGTACAGAGCCTCTTCAGCCCATCTAGTCAATGCTAAATTGTTATTCTGCCTAGTCCCATTGACCTGCATTTACATAGAAACATAGAAACATAGAAAATAGGTGCAGGAGTAGGCCATTCGGCCCTTCGAGCCTGCACCGCCATTTATTATGATCATGGCTGATCATCCAACTCAGAACCCAGCCTTCCCTCCATACCCCCTGACCCCTGTAGCCACAAGGGCCATATCTAACTTCCTTTTAAACATAGCTAATGAACTGGCCTCAACAGTTTGCTGTGGCAGAGAATTCCACAGATTCACCACTCTCTGTGCGAAGAAGTTTTTCCTAACCTCGGTCCTAAAAGGCTTCCCCTCTATCCTCAAACTGTGACCCCTCGTTCTAGACCTCCCCAACATCGGGAACAATCTTCCTGCATCTAGCCTGTCCAATCCCTTTAGGATCTTATACGTTTCAATCAGATCCCCCCTCAATCTTCTAAATTCCAACGAGTACAAGCCCAGTTCATCCAGTCTTTCTTCATATGAAAGACCTGCCATCCCAGGAATCAATCTGGTGAACCTTCTTTGTACTCCCTCTATGGCAAAGATGTCTTTCCTCAGATTAGGGGACCAAAACTGCACACAATACTCCAGGTGTGGTCTCACCAAGGCCTTGTACAACTGCAGTAGTACCTCCCTGCTCCTGTACTCGAATCCTCTCGCTATAAATGCCAGCATACCGTTCGCCTTTTTCACCGCCTGCTGTACCTGCATGCCCACTTTCAATGACTGGTGTATAATGACACCCAGGTCTCGTTGCACCTCCCCTTTTCCTAATCGGCCACCATTCAGATAATAATCTGTTTTCCTATTTTTGCCACCAAAGTGGATAACTTCACATTTATCCACATTAAATTGCATCTGCCATGAGTTTGCCCACTCACCCAACCTATCCAAGTCACCCTGCATCCTCTTAGCATCCTCCTCACTGCTAACACTGCCACCCAGCTTCGTGTCATCCGCAAACTTGGAGATGCTGCATTTAATTCCCTCATCCAAGTCATTAATATATATTGTAAACAACTGGGGTCCCAGCACTGAGCCTTGCGGTACCCCACTAGTCACCGCCTGCCATTCTGAAAAGGTCCCGTTTATTCCCACTCTTTGCTTCCTGTCTGCTAACCAATTCTCCACCCACACCAATACCTTACCCCCAATACCGTGTGCTTTAAGTTTGCACACTAATCTCCTATGTGGGACCTTGTCAAAAGCCTTTTGAAAATCCAAATATACCACATCCACTGGTTCTCCCCTATCCACTCTACTAGTTACATCCTCAAAAAATTCTATGAGATTCGTCAGACATGATTTTCCTTTCACAAATCCATGCTGACTTTGTCCGATCATTTCACCGCTTTCCAAATGTGCTGTTATCACATCCTTGATAACTGACTCCAGCAGTTTCCCCACCACCGACGTTAGGCTAACCGGCCTATAATTCCCCGGTTTCTCTCTCCCTCCTTTTTTAAAAAGTGGGGTTACATTAGCCACCCTCCAATCCTCAGGAACTAGTCCAGAATCTAACGAGTTTTGAAAAATTATCACTAATGCATCCACTATTTCTTGGGCCACTTCCTTAAGCACTCTGGGATGCAGACCATCTGGCCCTGGGGATTTATCTGCCTTCAATCCCTTCAATTTACCTAACACCACTTCCCTACTAACATGTATTTCGCTCAGTTCCTCCATCTCACTGGACCCTCTGTCCCTTACTATTTCTGGAAGATTATTTATGTCCTCCTTAGTGAAGACAGAACCAAAGTAATTATTCAATTGGTCTGCCATGTCCTTGCTCCCCATAATCAATTCACCTGTTTCTGTTTGCAGGGGACCTACATTTGTCTTTATCAGTCTTTTCCTTTTTACATATCTATAAAAGCTTTTACAGTCCGTTTTTATGTTCTCTGCCAGTTTTCTCTCATAATCTTTTTTCCCCTTCCTAATTAAGCCCTTTGTCCTCCTCTGCTGAACTCTGAATTTCTCCCAGTCCTCAGGTGAGCCACTTTCTCTGGCTAATTTGTATGCTACTTCTTTGGAATTGATACTATCCCTAATTTCTCTTGTCAGCCACGGGTGCACTACCTTCCTTGATTTATTCTTTTGCCAAACTGGGATGAACAATTGTTGTAGTTCATCCATGCAACCTTTAAATGCCTGCCATTGCATATCCACCGTCAATCCTTGAAGTGTCATTTGCCAGTCTATCTTAGCTAATTCATGTCTCATACCTTCAAAGTTACCCCTCTTTAAGTTCAGAACCTTTGTTTCTGAATTAACTACGTCACTCTCCATGTTAATGAAGAATTCCACCATATTATGGTCACTCTTACCCAAGGGGCCTCTCACGACAAGATCGCTAATTAACCCTTCCTCATTGCTCAAAACCCAGTCCAGAATAGCCTGCTCTCTAGTCGGTTCCTCGACATGTTGGTTCAAAAAACCATCCCGCATACATTCCAAGAAATCCTCTTCCTCAGCACCTTTACCAATTTGGTTCACCCAGTCTACATGTAGATTGAAGTCACCCATTATAACTGCTGTTCCTTTATTGCACACATTTCTAATTTCCTGTTTAATACCATCTCCGACCTCACTACTACTGTTAGGTGGCCTGTACACAACTCCCACCAGCGTCTTCTGCCCCTTAGTGTTACGCAGCTCTACCCATATCGATTCCACATCTTCCCGGCTTATGTCCTTCCTTTCTACATCCCTCCACATCCCTCCATATCCCTCCTATCCATGTATTTATCCAAACTTCCCTCCATATCCCTCCTATCCATGTATTTATCCAAACTTCTCCTAAA
Organism: Mobula hypostoma; assembly: GCF_963921235.1. Taxonomy (NCBI): domain Eukaryota; kingdom Metazoa; phylum Chordata; class Chondrichthyes; order Myliobatiformes; family Myliobatidae; genus Mobula; species Mobula hypostoma. The sequence goes on along the minus strand of NC_086111.1, from coordinate 61,694,424 downwards.
TGTTGAAATTGGACCTGCATCCGCCACTTCCTCTGGCAGCTTCTTCCACACTTGCACCTCCGTCTAGCTGAAGAAACTCCCTCCAGGTTCCCCTTGGCAGGACTCTTTCAGAGCTCGGGGCATTCCTGACTTCCGAGTCCAATTCTGGCACCGTTGGTACGTCCTCCCTGTGGAATGCATAAGTTTTCCCCGGCGCTCCGGTTTCTTCCCACAGTTCAAAGGCGTACCAGGTAGGTTAATTGGCCGTTGTAAATTGTCCTGTGATTAGGTTAGGGTTAATTGGGTTTGTCAGGGGTTGCTGGGACAGTGCGTTTCAAAGGGCTGAAATGGCCTATTGCACACTGTATTACTAAATAAATAAATATTTCACATCACTCCTAAGCTATGACCCCCAATTTTAGTTTCACCCAACCTCAGTGGAAAAAGCCAGCTGGCATTAACCCTATGTATGTCCCTCATAATTTTACACGTCCCTATCAAATATCCCCTCACTCTCCTACATACACTCTGGGAAGTAACGTCCCAAACTATTCAACCTTCTCCTCTAACTCAGGTTCTTAAGTACTGGGCACATCCTTGTAATCAATGATTTTAAAGAAATAATTGATTTTAACACATTTTTATGCATGATAGCATTTGTGAATGAAGAAACATCGGCAGAAATACCAGCAGGTGTTATGTCGTAGTAGCCACAGGGCGCTCATAATGTCTGTTTCATACTGTTGGAAAGTTTTAGTCTTCCAGTTCTGCCTCCCGTATTTGATAAATCAACATATTCCATAATAGTTGCGGTATCTTTTTGAAGTTCATCAACTATCACAATAGTTTGTTAGAATGATCTTGGTAGTGTAGTGGTTAGCACAACGCTTTATAGTACCAGTGACTGGGGTTCAATTCCTGTCACTGCCTCTAAGGAGTTTGTACATTCTCCCTGTGGCTCTCGTCCAGGTGCTCTGGTTTCCTCTCAGATTCAAGAGACGTACTGATTGGGAGGTTAATTGGTCATTGTAAATTGTCCTGTGATTAGGCTGGGATTAAATCGGGGGTTGCTAGCAGTTTGGCTTGAAAGGGGCAGTGGGGCTTTCTCTGTGCTGTTTCTCAATAACTATATAAATAGGTACATATACATAACTGTCAGCAGATCTAAGAGTCATTAAAATTAATAATTAAAAACCTGTTAGTTGCAGCAAAACTGTCATGAAATAAATTGCAAGACCAACAGTTTGTTACCTGAAACAGATTAATTGTGCTGCACTTGGATATTGTCATTGGGTTATTGAACTTGGTAATCAATAATTAAGAGGTGCATTTTATTTTGTACAACATCAAGCAGTGTGACTTGATATATGGCGCCAGAAGGCAGCGTAATAAATTATATCACTGTGTTTACCTTCTTTAATCTCAGTCAGTACTAAAAATATTAACTATGATTACAAACTCATTGTAAACCCTCCACTAAGAATATATATCTATGTTTGCAACTGAGCAACATTTTTCATGGGCAATTTTAATCATGATTTAATCCTGGGGGAGTCTAGCACCAGAATGCATAGCCTCAGAATAGATTACAGGGGCTTCCATCTTGGGTCCACAGACCCTTTGGTTAATGGGCGAGGTACATAGCATAAAAACAAGAATGGACACCGTTGGAGAAGGACATCCCTTTAGAACAGAGATGAGGAGGAATTTCTTTAGCCTGAGGGTGGTGAATCTGTGGAATTCATTGAAATAGATGGTGTGGAGGCCAAATCATTCAGTGTATCTAGAGAAGAGATTGATAGGTTCTTGATTAATCAGTGCATCAAACATTACCAGGAGAAGGAAGGAGACTGGGTTTGAGAGGGATAATAATTCAACCATGATCGAATGGTGGAGTATACTTGGTGGGGCAAATGGCCTAATTCTGCTCCAATGTCTTATGGTCTTACGATTGGTAAGGTTGTTAGCAGTGAGCAGTTTCTGATACACACAAGATTGTGGGATATCAGATTTGGCTGTGGGGATTGTCTTATATAGAGACCAAAAATTGGTCCTAAAGTGAAACTCTGAAGGTTCACTATCTGATTCTTTGGAAAAGCTGGCAGTTCAGAAATTGGATCACCAGGTTAGAAATGGAATTGGAAGTGGACTTGGTTAATTATTGTCGCATGTACCGAGGAACAGTGGAAAGCACGTCTTGATACTGCTCACACAGATCACAGTGCACTGAGGTAGTACAAGGTAAAACAAGGCACAGGTGCTGATTCCCTTTATAAAAGTGGAGCACTAATTCCTTCATTCCCTTTAATACACCAGGGACTTAATTCCTACAAAGAAAATTTATTATCAGTGTACATATATATCACCGTATGCAACCCTGAGATTTATTTTCTTGTGGTCATACTCAATAAATATATAGAATAATAACCATAACAGGATCAATTAAAGACTGTCTTCTGCACTAGGGCATTGAGCCAGAGTGCAGAAGACAGCGAACTCTGCAAAAGCAGAAAGAAGGAATAATACTAATATTAATAAACAAATAAGTAATAAATATCAAGAACATGAGATGAAGAGTCCTTGAAAGTGAGTCCATTGGTTATAGGAACATTTCAATAATGGGCAAGTGGAGTGAAGTTATCCACTTTGGATCAAGAGCCTGATGGTAGAGGGGTAGCAACTGTTCTTGAACCTGGTGCTGTGAGTCCTGATGCTCCTGTACTTCCTTCCTGATGGCAGCAGCTCTGGTTCCTACACTTCCTTTACACCCACAAAGTGTTGTTTCCACACTCCCTTTACTTAACCTTACCAGGGCCCCGTTTCCCACGGTTCCTTGAAACCTCTGCGTTTGCTGTAAAATTTATTACACTGATGTGCAATGTGTAAAATGAAGCAAGTGAAAAGGAATTACATCCAATAGTCCAGAAAATCTGCAAATTTGCCTCCAGCTCCTAAGAAGCTTGAATAAAGCAAGACTTCCCCCCCACCCCCACCATGTTAACTGCATTGTACAGGAGCACCATTGAGAGCTTCCTGACAGTTGCATCTCCTTCTGTTATGGGAGCAGTTGAGCATCGGACCTACGAAGGACTCAAAGGACTGTGAAAACAACTGAGAGGATCATGGGGCTCTTTCTGCCACCCATCGGGGACATTTATCAGGAGCGCTGCTTATGCAGGGCCCTTAGCGTTATTAAGGATCCATCCAACATCCTCTTTGACCTTCTACCATCAGGCAAGAGACTACGATGCATAAAAACAAGAATAGTCAGGATGAGAAACACCTCTCCCAGGCCATTAGACTTCTGAACTCCCGGTCACATCGTATTTGAAGTGTCGTTGGTTAATCTGTTCTGTACCTTACAATATTTAATATTTATGCACTTTAGTTTGTTATTTATGTGAGATTCAACTATAGATTTTGTCCTTACATTCGTAAGTTATCGTGTGTTATTTGTACTCCTGTGCTGTACACCCTGGTTCAGGAAATGTTGTCTATATATATGGTTATATGTGTTATATACATGTAGATAGATAGATACATACATATATACTTTATTGATCCCAAAGGAAATTACAGTGTTACAGTAGCATTATACGTTCACAGATATACAATTATTAGAAGAGAAGTAAGAAAAAATAAAAAACTACCTCAAACAGTGTAACAGGAGAGGGTCATCACTTCCCCCGGCTATAGGTTGACTCATTACAGAGCCTAATTGCCGAGGGTAAGAATGGCCTCATTTTGCGCTCTTTGGAGCAGCACGGTTGTCTTAGTCTATCACTAAAATGCTCCTCTGTTCAGCCAAGGTGGAATGAAGAGGGTGAGAAACATTGTCCAGTATTGCCAAGATTTTCCGTAGGGTCCTTTGTTCTACCACAGCCTCCCGTGTATCCAGTTTGACTCCTGTAACAGGGCCAGCCTTTCTGATCAGTTTACTGAGCCTGTTGGCTTCACCCGTGTTGATGCCATTGCCTCAACACACCACCACATAGAAGGTTGTACTGGCGACAACAGACTGATAGAATATGTGAAGGAGAGGCCTGCATAGTTAAATGACAATAAACTTGACTTGATATGGCTTAACTTGAAATGCAATACTGCCAAAGTCCTGATCCTGCTGGATTAACAAAGTTTAACTGGAACTTGATTTGCATATAATTTGTCCCTTTCATAACAATACTCTGCACAGAATAGTACATAGCTGGCATTTTGTAAAACATCAAATTTGTTGTATGTTTTTAAAAGTCTTTCAAGATAGTAAAAAAGGAAATCATTGCCGAAGATATCAGCAGCTGAATGATTTGTTGACCTTTTTATTAAATACTCACCTCCGCAGGTCACTTTGCTGGAATTTGCATTTCTCCCAGGCTTTTGTTGGTGCGGGCAGAGATTAATTTGAGTAAACCATTCCCCCACTCTGCTTAGTGGGTGTTCTCGAGCAGTGTCTTTCTCGAATTGAATGGTTTATGATTTGTTTTCCTTTCTTCACAAATTTGGACAGCAGCCATAACTAGACCATAAAGCAGTGCTTTCATCAGCGGGAAAGGGTAGCGTTTTTTTAATGGGACATCCTTAATTATATTTTGCATTGTGGGTTTCACATTAAGATAGTACAACTCAGTAAGGCTTCCTCTCAGGTATTAATTAGGTTACGATTTTGGATTTCTACCTTCAGATGAGAGGAACTTGTTATCGTAGTAGAGCAGACAAGTACTGTCGTTTTGTTCTCCTCTCCATGACAGAGTACGGGCTTAGCTTGGAACTCTAATCCTTGCAATCAAAGGAAAGGGGTTTCTTCTCACATAGCTCTTAAAACTTGTTGGGCTGTAGCGGGAGTTCTTGTGGTTGCCTGGGACTTTTAATATCCAGTGATGTACATGTCCTGTGACTGTATTCATCAGGGACAATGCCAGTACTCATTGTCATTCAGGTAAAGGTCAAATTGCAGCCTGTAATTTCCATTTTGATTATGTGGTTTTGGGCTGACTGAGTGATCCGGTGCTCTCCTGTCGCCTGCGGAATTTGACAAGGTCGAGAGGGGAGGGTGCGGCCGTCACGTCCGAATGGCGGAATGTGAACCAGTGGTTGACTCCATTACTCCTCGATGATTAAAGCTCTGTGCAAGACTGAAATCAGTGGGGACAAGAGCAGAAGGCGATCAAATGTTCAGTGAGGTCTGCCTGCGTTTTACCGGTTTCCCTCTCGCTGCTGCCGGAAGAAGGTGTAGATTCCATCACCTCGCCATGGTTTGTGGCTGTGGGACTCATCTTTTGGGGGGACTTTGTGGTTTGATGTTTAATAGCCTCAGCAATGAACGCACTCTACAGTTTTGGACTTGTTCTTGGAGGACTCTGCAGTCAATGCTCATGTGTTTCTGGTTACTCATTTTTGCTATTTGCGCTATTTGATCGAGACACTTTGGAGCGGAACTGATTCTGCAGTTGAGGCCGGCAGTCATGATAGAGAGGAGACATGATAGAGGTGTACAAGATAATAAGAGGAATAGATAGAGTGGATAGCCAGCGCCTCTTCCCCAGGGCACCACTGCTCAATACAAGAGGACATGGCTTTAAGGTAAGGGGTGGGAAGTTCAAGGGGGATATTAGAGGAAGGTTTTTTACTCAGAGAGTGGTTGGTGCGTGGAATGCACTGCTTGAGTCAGTGGTGGAGGCAGATACACTAGTGAAGATTAAGAGACTACTAGACAGGTATGTGGAGGAATTTAAGGTGGGGACTTATATGGGAGGCAGGGTTTGAGGGTCGGCACAACATTGTGGGCGGAAAGGCCTGTACTGTGCTGTACTATTCAGTTGTTCATTGACACAGCGCTAAGCTGAACTGACTCGGTGGCTATGGCTCCTGGGCCATTTCAGGGACTCCGCAATTTGAAAAATTTGAAATTTACTATTCTGTGTGATATTTGCTCGCTCTTTGCTGTTTGCACAATTTGTTCTTCTTTTTCGCGCACTGGGTGTTTGATGTTTTCTTTAAATGGGCTCCATGGTGTTTCTTTGTTTCATGGCTGCCTGTGGGAGGACAGATCTCAGGGTTGTATACTGTACACATACAATACTTTGATAATAAGTGTAGTTTGAAACTTTGAAACGTTGGTAGGTTTGGAGTTGCAGACAGATCTTTCAGGGTAATGCAAATGATAAACATGAGGAAGCCTGCAGATGCTGGAAATCCAAAGCAACGCACACGAAATGCTAGAGGAACTTAGCAGGTCAGGCAGTATCTTTGGAAAAGAGTAACAGTCGATGTTTTGGGCCGACACCCTTCTTCAGGGCTGAGAAGGAAGGGAGAAGATGTCAGAATAAAAAAGATTGGCGGGGGGAGTGTGATACTTGCAGTATTGTGTTCAGTTCTAGTCACCTCATTATAGGAAGGGTGAGGAAGCTTTAGAGATGGCGCAGAAGAGGTTTACCAGGATGCTCTCTGAATATCGTTGTCGTCCATCGTTGACGTCGATGAGGACCTCGACACCATTATGATGGTGTCGAGACTAGCGCGTGATTTGGATTTAAGTGAGGGAGAGTTGCGCAGCGTCAGCCTCACTCTCTCTTCCCAATTCCCATCTGGATCCAGTGGCAAGACAGAGTCTAGACGGCTGGAGATGGGACTAGGCGCAGTGGATGACCAGGACATCTTCTGTGTCTTGTCCTGCTCTACACGTTCCACAACGCTTGCAGAGACCGCCTTCTTGACCGTTGGACCTTCCATAGGTCTTGTCCGCTCAATCCGCCAGAGTCTGTCTTCACATACTGGGATAGACAACTCCCTATCACACCGAGGGTTTGAGACCCGTCGGCTACCCTCACCTGGTTTAGCTGGCTTGTCGAAGCTGTTGCCCGGGGTGTGGCCGCTGTCACATGCAAACAGCTACGGGGAGCCACAGGTGAGAGCTGAGTGCCAGGTGGGGACCAAAGGTAGACTAACCGCCCTGAAAAGGACGTGACATGTTCCCCCACCAGAGATGCTACCCCTCCCTGACACCCCATACACCCCTCTCTGAATATATGTTTCTGAGGAAAGGTTGAGTGAGCTTGGGCTTTCCTTTTCGAAACGAGGGAAGGTGAGAGGCAACTTGATAGAGGTGTATAGGTTTATAAGAGGCACCAATAGAGTGAACAGTCAGCACCTTATTCCCAGAGTAGCAGAGGACATGCACTTAAGATGACTGGAGGAACATGTAGGGGATATGTCAGAGGTAGTTTCTTTCACACAGGGCGTGGTAGGTGTCTGAAATACAATACCAGGGGCAGTTGAGAGGATGATACAGTAGGGACATTTAAGAGACCCTTAAATAGGTACATGGATGTAAGAAAAATGGGGGGGGGGAGCAGTTATGGGCTATGTAGGAGGGAAGAGATACTTTGATCATGGAGTAGGTTTATATAGGTTGGCACAACATTGCAGGCCAATGGATTCTGCTGTCTTAGAAACATAGAAACATAAGTCTTGTACTGCTCTTTGTTCTGTGCAAGGAGAACAGTTGTTCTTCCCTGAAGGAAGGGCAGTGATGAATCGCGGTTGGTCCAACTCACACTACTTATACCAACACACATTAATTTTAATTACAATTATTCGAATTTAAATTTTCCAGCTGCCTCAGTGGGAGTTGAACTCACATCTTTGAATCAGTTAAACATTCCTTGGGATGCTACTCTAGAAAGCTAACCACTATGCTACCAATCCCCTTTCATGTACAGTTTTCACTCCTTGCCTAATTAAATGATTCAATTGACCAGACGGTTATGGAATTTCGAAGCAGAGGCACAGCCAATGATAAAAATAGATTTGAGTTCAGGTACACAAACACAGAATCAGTTACATCAATGAATTTTTTTGTATATGATGCAAGTCCATGTTGAATTGCCATGTCATGCTTGTCACAGACCAGTTGTTAAAGTGCGTAGGGGTTTTCTAAACCACCTCCATATTCCACAATGATAGCAGTCAGCAAATGTCAATGCTTAACCCTGGTGGTGCAACAATTTGTTGTAAAATCAGAAAATAAGACCAAAAGACACAGGGGCAGAATTAGGCCATTCACCCCTTTGGGTCTACTCCGCTTTTCTGATTTATTATTCCTTTCGACTCCCATTCTCCTGCCTTCTCCCTGTAACCTTTGACAAGAAAATACTGCGATACCCAGCCTCTGTGGAGAGAGAAACAGAATTAAATGTTCACCTCAAAAGTTAACCCTGTTTCTCTTGTCTGACCTGTTTCCAACATTTTCCTATTTTTCAGTTTCAAGAATCTGCAGTTTTACACGCATTTGTAACTCTTTGTTAGTCATTCACTATAGCATTAGATAAAATTAAATGAAGTAATAATCTTCGCTATCTTCAGGAGTATCTAGGCCAGTGCTGTTCGCTAATGCAGTGGCTGCCCCATTTCATTTGAGTATCAGATCACCACAGGTAAGAGAGGTGTGTCCTTCTGATGAAGAAGACATGCCACTAACAGATTGGCCTGTTTTATGGTCTTACCATGATCAAGAGCCAGCTGTGCCTCATTTGGTAACCCAGATGCCTCTAACTCAGAAGTCTCTGGGCTCAAATTTCCCCCCACAGACAGAAAAGTCCAGACTGTGAGAATCCTGCACTTTGCACAGTGCTGTCTTACACAAGGTCTTGTCCATTCTCCGGGATGATCAAGGGGGTATGGCATGCATTGTCTCAGAGAGAAGCAAGGGATTATTCCATGTCATCCTGGCCAAGACTTATCCCGTAGCTACCATGATAAGAAAACTAAGAATAAGAATATGGTAGCATAGTGGTTACCACAATGCTTTACAGTACAGGCGACTGGGGTTCAATTCCGGCTGTGCCTGTAAGGAGTTTGTACGTTCTCCCCGTAACTGTGTGGGTTTCTTGTGGGTGCTCTGGTTGCCTCCCACAGTCCAAAGATGTACCAGACGGTAGGTTAATTGGTCACTGTAAATTGTCCCATGATTAGGCTCGGATTAAATCGGGGGATTGCTGGACACGTGGCTCAACAGGGCTGGGAGGGCCTACTCTGCGCTGTATCTCAAAAAATAACTAAATAATAAATAAGAGAAAAGGATTATCACATTGCTGTTTGTAGGAGCTTGCTGAGTACAAATCAGCTGTTGTGTGTTCCACACTGCGGATGTGGTTACACTTTTTAAAAAAAAATTCAGAGGTCTGTAAAGCAGGTTGGGCCATTGCAGGAGGCGCCATAGAAACACAAAGTCATCCTTTCCTTTCAAGGTAATTGAATGAAATTGCCACCTTAGTCTATTCAGCTAAAGAATAACACTATTCCCTGAGCTGAAGGGCCTGGATTGGGGCTCACAACATATTAAGGTTTTTGTTCAGTTCAGTGGTACTTTCATTTCAAAGATGATAAGTCCTTTAAGTTTGATGAAAGAATTTTCCTTCACCTTGTATTTCTGAAGAGCTCCATTCCTCCCTGGGACCAAGGTCCAAGGGCAGTGTTTGTCCCTTCCCTCACCTAATGATGATGAATGAGGTTTGGCTAATTTTGCTTACTTCATTTTACACTGATGAGAAAATTAATTTGCAATTCCACAGCCATGGAAAGATTAAATACTTGTTGCCTGGCAACCGCAAAAATAAATCATGTGGGTATTTGCAATTTTTCTGTCTTATGTCCTTGCTTATACATTCAAATATTCTCGGCATAAGCACTCCAACCTGGACCTGTTTATTAATATTAAATGTAATTTTCACAATCAAGCTGTGCTATAGCTTTGAGATTGTAGGGTAATTAAATGAGAGCGCAGACACTATGAATCATGCAAGGAAAGTTATAGAAAAAGACAGGTTCACTTCAGGTAAAGGTACTTCAGCCAGTAACTTACTTGAGACACAACCAGAGACAGCTAGAGAGGGAATGGGAAGGAGATTCTCTAGGATAAGCAACATACACACAAAATGCTGAAGGAACTCAGCAGGTCAGGCAGCATCTGTGGAAAAGAACAAACAGGCGACGTTTTCGGCCGAGACCCTTCATCAGGAACTTTAGTTCTGGGGAGAGATTGACTGGGCTTGTTTCCCCTGGAGTGAATGAGGCTGAACAATGGCCCGATAGAAGCGTATTGGATGATGAGAGGTATAGGTGGGTAGGATAGTGAAAATATCCTACCCTACCCAAAGTAGGGGTATGACAGCAACATTGTGATAGATTTAAGTTGTGAGGAGGGAGATTTAAGGAAGATCTGAGGAGGGAGTTTCTTATACAGAGAATGTTGCTAGCTGGCATGCACTGCCAGAAGAAGTGGTGCTATCAGGTACAATTACAATATTTAAGGGGCATGTAGACAAACACTAAGTAGGAAAGGTAGAGAAAGATACAGCCCTAATATAGACAGATAAGATTAGTGTTGATGGACAAAATGGAGGACATTGAAATTGTAGGCCAAAGGATTCATTTCTGTGCTGCACAACTCTGTGGGTGGTGGAGTGGAGATACGTCTCTACCAAAGGAGGTGTAAGGCGCTCATTTCCTCCACTAGCCTGCAAGTCACCTTTGGGCAAGGTGTAGTAACTGCTTATCCCCTCCCCACCCGATCAGGGTCACATGAAACCATGGCAGCAATGGTGGTTGGTCACATGAGCAGCTGGAGCACATCACAAGCTCTGGTTATGCGACCACTGATGCCAGGCAGACAATCTCTGAAGAGTATTGGTAATGACTGAAGTCACCCATCTTGTAAAGATACCACCCGGAAGAAGGCAATGGCAAACAACTTATGTAGAAAAATTTGCCAAGAGCGATCGTGGTCATAGGCCATGATCGTCTACATCATACAACACGGCACATAATGATGACGGTGGTAACTCTGTGAAGTGAACTGATAGGTCAGATTGAACTGGTTTGACGCAGGTTTCTCCTGCTACTGCACATTTCAGCTGTGCTCTGCAGGCCCAGTCAAAGTAAAAGCCTGGCTTTCACACCGTCCCTGCAAAGTGGGCGTTGTAACCAAGGCTCAGGCAGCGGATTGTCAGACCTTACCTCTGACATTGCGGCATCTGGCTGCTGTCTGAGGCTTTTAAGCTGTTTTTTTAAAGTGTATCTGATAAGCAGAAAAAATGAGAAGAAAATGCATCAGAATAATAAAAAGTATAAATGTACTTTCTGCTGTTTAGTCACAGATTCAGATAAATTTATCACATGTACTCTACATCAGAGCACACAGTGAAATGCGTCATTTGCGTTAACAACAAACCCAGTTTAGGAATTTACTGTGGGCAGCCTGCAAGTTCAAAGTTCAAAGTACATATAAGTCATCATATATCACCTTGAGATTCATTTTCTTGCAGGCATTTACAGGAAAATAAAGAAATACTGTAGAATTTATGAAAAATACCCAACATTGCAAAAGAGGACAGATCATGTAAATAATAAATTGAAAAGTAGATAAATAATTCTGAGATACTGTATGCAGGTTGTGGAGTCAGTTTGATATTGAGGTGAATGAAGTTATCCATGCCAGTTGATGGTTGTAGGGTAATAACTGTTCCTGAACCTGGAGGCGTGAAACCTAAGGCTCCCGTATCTCCTGGCCGATGGCAGCAGCAAGGAGAGAGCATAGCCTGGATAATGGAGGTCCTCGATGATGGATGCTGTTTTTCCTGGTGCCAAAGAGCAAGAAGTTAAATGTATAGTCGACGTTTCGGGCTGAGACTCTTCATCAGGACTGGAGAAAAAAAGTTGTGGAGTCAGAGTTAGAAAGTTGGGGGAAGGGAGTCCTGATGAAATGTCTTGGCCCGAAATGTCGACTATTTTCTTTTCCATTGTCGCTGCCTGGCCTGCTGAGTTCCTCCAGCATTTTGTGTGTGTTGCTTGGGTTTCCAGCATCTGCAGGTTTTCTCTTGGAAGTTAAATACATTGCTATCTGATGTCCAATTTGTTCTCGATGTCTGTGTTGCAATGCTGTTGAAATCATGCTACAGGTGGCCAGTGAGGAGTTCATAACCAGTGGCTCTCTGCTGTGCTACCAGGCACAAGTGAGGAAGTTTTAGCACAATGTTTAATAATACATGTTTGTATGAATGAACTGAATTACTGCAAGAAGCTGGTTACAGCAACTTGAATTTCCATCGGTATCTATTGCATTTTTAATATCAATGCTATAAGGCCCTGATTTGACTTGACAGAATGTTCCTGAAGCTGTGGTGGGTGCATGTGAGCTGTAGCCCACCATTAGTATTTCTCTGACTGATAGCTGATCCTTGTACACAACAAGGGATAGCTATAAAATAAAAATTTACAGCCCAATTTTGACAGGGGCTTCACATTCTTTTCTTACTTTTTACATAGAACTTAGAACAGAAATCTACAGCACATTACAGGCCCTTCAGCCCACAATGTTGTGCTGATCATGTAACCTACTCTAGAAATGGCTTATCCGTGTAAGCGGAACAAGTGCTACACATGCCCTTACACTTCCTCCCTTACCACCATTCAGGGCCCCAAACAGTCCTTCCAGGTGAGGCATCACTTCACCTGTGAGTCGGCTGGGGTGATATACTGCGTCCGGTGCTCCCGATGTGGCCTTTTATATATTGGTGAGACCCGACACAGACTGGGAGACCGCTTTGCTGAACATCTACGCTCTGTCCGCCAGAGAAAGCAGGATCTCCCAGTGGCCACACATTTTAATTCCACATCCCATTCCCATTCTGACATGTCTATCCACGGCCTCCTCTACTGTAAAGATGAAGCCACACTCAGGTTGCAGGAACAACACCTTATATTCCATCTGGGTAGCCTCCAACCTGATGGCATGAACATTGACTTCTCTAACTTCCGCTAAGGCCCCACCTCCCCCTCGTACCCCATCTGTTACTCATTTTTATGCACACATTCTTTCTCTCACTCTCCTTTTTCTCCCTCTGTCCCTCTGAATATACCTCTTGCCCATCCTCTGGGTCACCTCCCCCCCTTGTCTTTCTTCCCGGACCTCCTGTCCCATGATCCTCTCATATCCCCTTTTGCCTATCACCTGTCCAGCTCTCGGCTCTATCCCTCCCCCTCCTGTCTTCTTCTATCATTTTGCATCTCCCCCTCCCCCTCTAGCTTTCAAATCCCTTACTTACTCTTCCTTCAGTTAGTCCTGACAAAGGGTCTCGGCCTGAAACGTCGACTGCGCCTCTTCCTATAGATGCTGCTTGGCCTGCTGCATTCACCAGCAACTTTGATGTATGTTGCTAGAAATGGCCCAGTGTTTCTCTACTGCATATCCCTCTATTTTTCTAAGCTTCATGTGCCTGTCTAAGAGTCTCTTAAAAACCCTATTGTATCTGCCTCCACCACCGTCGCTGGCAGTGCATTCCACGCACCTACCACTCTCTGTGTGAAAAACTTACCTCTCACATTCCCCTCGACCTACTTCCAAGCACCTTAAAACTATGCCCTCTCGTGTTAGCCATTTCAGCCCAGGGACTTAGCCTCCAGCTATCCACACGATCGATGCCCCTTATCATCTTATACACCTCTATCAGATCACAGCTCATCCTCCATCGCTCCAAGGAGAAAAGACCAAGCTCATACAAGCTGTTCTCATAAGGTACGCTCTCTAATCCAGGAAACATCCCTGCTTTTTGTCACAAAAATCATTCTCCTGCTGCTCTTCTGGAGCCATTTTTTTGAAAATTATCATCTTTACATCGAGCTTAGAAAAATAAAGGGCTATGGGTAATCCTAGGTAGTTCTAAGGTAAGGACATGTTCGGCACTGCTTTGTGGGCTGAAGGGCCTGTATTGTGCTGTAGGTTTTCTATATTTCTATCTCTCATCAGCTTTTAGAAGCAATATTTCATCTTCCGTTGGTACAAATGGTACAATCTGCTGAATTCGAGTAAGATTGCTCCATCGATGGATCGCTTAGAATTACAGACGTGGAAATGAGATCCCTACGTAAGGCCTACTCACCATAAGACCTGGATTTTTGTGACATGCGCACTTCAGGAGGCGCGCTGTGCGTTTAGAGAATTTCATTCGAAATGCCAAATTCGTGATCTTAAAAGCAGTCAAGTGTCTGTAACGTGTTAGTTGTATGTGCCATGAAGTAGACACGTTATAGATATAGTCACAGTGTTGTGAGACAGGTGGCCAGAACTTAATCACACAACACTGTCAGCTCACTAGCTGGCCAACTGGAGACCTAATTAACAGTGACAAATTAAAGTATTCAGATTCAGAATCAGAGTCAGGTTTAATATTACCGGCATATGTCATGAAATTAGTTGTCATTGCTTCAGCAGTATGATGCAATGCATAATAGAAAAAAAACATGAATTACAGTAAGCATATATATATTAAATAGTTAAATTAAATTAGTAGTTTAAAAATAGAAATAAAGAAGTAATGAGGCAGTACTCATGGGTTCAATGTCCATTCAGAAATCGGATGACAGAGGGGAATAAGCTGTTCCTGAATCTCGAATGTGTTCCCTCAGGTTCCTATACCTCCTCCCTTATGGTAGCAATGAGAATGAGGCAATACATGGGAGACGGGGGTCCTTAATGATGGATGCTTCCTTTTTGAGAAATCACTCCTTGATAATGTCCTGGAATACCTCAGAGCCTAGTTCCCATGATGGAGCTGACTAAGTTTACAATTCTCTGCATCCATAACTATATGGCAATATTGTAACATAGCCGAGACTGTGCAAAATGTGAATGTCCTGGTACATAATTAGAACTCATGACTGAATTTTGTTGAAATGTAGTAAACTGTACGAAGATTTGCCAGCCAGGAGTTGGAGTTCTGACTGGCTGCATCACCGTCTGGTGGGGGGAGGCGGGGGCTACTGCACAGGATCGAAGTAAGTTGCAGAAAGTTGTAAAATTAGTTAGCTCCATTACGGGTTCTAGCCGCCTTGGAATCCAAGACATCTTCACGGAGCGGTGCCTCAGAAAGGCGGCATCCGTCATTAAGTACCCCTGTTACCCAGGACATGCTCTCTTCTCATTGTTACCATCAGGAAAGAGGTACAGTAGCCTGAAGGCACATAGGCAGTGATTCAGGAACAGCTTCTTCCCCTCTGCCATCCGATTTCTGGGTGGACATGGAACCCATGAACAAAACCTCACTATTTTTCTACAATTTATTTCTGTTTTTGCACTACTTATTTTAACTTAGACCCGGCTGGTGGCGTAGTGACATCAGTGCCGGACTTCGGGACGAAAGGTCCCGAGTTCGAATCCAGCCGGCTCCCCTGCACGCTTTCCATCCGTGCTGGATCTCTTTGGAAACTCACCTGGCAGAAGGCAATGGCGAACCACTGCTGTAACTTGCCTCGTACGCAGTTCCCCACTACGTCAGAGAGGTGTGGAGGGAAATCGCCCGCTAACCGGAGAAACTCCGAATGTGACGTACCTTTCCTTTATTTTAACTTAAGTATTTAATATAAATGCATATAGCAACTGTAATTCAGTTTTTTCTATAGTTATCATGTATTTCATTGTACTGCTGCCGTCAAATTAATAAATTTCATGACATATGTTGCTGATATTAAACCTGATTCTGATGAAGGATCTCAGCCCAAAGTGTCAACAGCTTACTCTTTTCTGTAGATGCTGCCTGACCTGCTGAGTTCCTTCAGCATTTTGTGTGTGTTGCTTAAGATTTGCGAACCTTTCAGTCTAGCTTTTCAAACCAGGCTGGTTGGAAGATTGTGTGGGTGGGACTGGGAACAGCTCCTTACATTATGACACAGAAAGTAGTCACTGGGCTATCAGGTCCATCCTGGCCCTCAGTACAGCAACACCATCTGCCCCTTGCCCTTTCTTATTTCTCTGTAACTCTGCAACGTATTCTTGGTCTCACATCAGCATCAAGTCCCCTTTGATTCTTATCTGCACTAAAAATTAATGTACAGCTAGTTAACCTACCAGCACGTCATTGGGATATGGAGGGATATCAGAATTCCTGCTGGCTCTCGATGAAACCCATGCAGCCACAGGGAGAACGTGTGAATTCCACTAAGGCATCATGTCTGGTTGGTACAGCCACAAGGCAGCAACACTAAATTCTGCTCCATCAGACCACCCTTATGGATCTCCCAGCCTTCCTAACATACTTGGTGATTCAGCGAGTGTTTGACTAATTATCATCAACACTGTGCAAAGAGAGCTCTTATGGGATGTCCTCCTCAGGTTTGGCTGTCCCAATAAATTTATTAACATCCTCCACCAGTTCCACGGTGGGATGACTGCTCGGGTGACCATAGGACAAGAGTCCGAGCCCTTCCTTGTACGCACAGGGGTGAGGCAGGGGTGTGTACTAGCACCAATGCTCTGTAACATCTTCCCCTTGTGTGTTACCAAGCTTCTCCACAACGAGATTGAACACAGCAGCGATGTGGCAGTGGACGTCAGATTAGATGGCAACCTCTTTGACATCAGGAGGCTCCACGCAACCACCAAACTCCGTTGAGAGTGGGTCCTGGAGCTGCAGTATGCAGACGACTGTGCTCTTGTGGCCCATATGCTGGAAGATTTTCAGACTGTCCTTGCTGTGGCAGTGAGTGCGTACAGCAGGATGGGGCTGACTGTCAATACCACCAAGACAGAAGTGGTTTGCCAATGGAGTACCAGTGTCCCACCCACTCTACCTGCCTTCACTGTTGGTGATGAAAAGCTGTCAGTAGTGCCATCTTTCAAATATCTGGGGAGCATTCTCTCTGAGGATAGCGGCACTGACAACGACATCCAGAGCCGCATTAAACAGGCATCAGCTGCCTTTGGGAGACTTCGGCGTAGAGTCTTTCAGAACAGGAGCCTTTGTCCCTCCATAAAGGTCGCCGTATACCAAGCAGTCTGTGTCACCAGCCTCCTTTATAGCTGTGAAGCTTGGGTAACCTACAGCCGTCACATCAAGTCCTTGGAACGCTTCCACATAAGCTGCCTCCAGCGCATCCTGGGAATTACCTGGCGTGAGCGGGTGCCTCACACTGAAATACTTGTAAAGACCAACTGCAGGAGTATTGAGGCCATGATCACCCAGCATCAGCTGCAGTGGCTGGGGCACGTGATAAGGATGCCCCCATGTCGGCTACCCCGCAGAGTGTTGTACGGCCAGCTACATCATGGTCGACACTCAGCTGGAAGGCTGAAGAAGCGCTATAAGGATCAGATGAAGAATGCTTTAAGGAAGTGCAAGATCAGACCCGAGGACCTGGAGGATGTTGCTGCTGACCGTACCACTTGGTGACAGCTGTGTAGGGACAGGGTTCATATTCTGGAGATGGAAAGAACAACCAGAAGACAGCAGAAGGGAGCCAGGAGAAATGCAGCCATGGTTGCCACCACTACTACATATACATGTCCCACCTGCAATAGAGCTTGTGGGTCCAGGATAGGACTGTATAGTCATCAAAGATCTCACCGTTAAAGGAGTGGATGTCAGCATTGGATTTCAATGGACAACTGAAGAAGAAGATCATCTACATAATCTGTTTCTGACCCCTGTTCCGTGACACCTAGACCTATCAAAAATCAAACTTGGTCTTGAAAAGTTTAAATTAACTCATCATCTTACTTGGCCTAAACCTGCTGCCCTTCTAGAATAAAGGTATCACAGTTGCTCTCCTCCAGTCATCCGGCACCTTACCAATGGCCAGCAAAGAATTTAAAACCTGTGTCATGGCCCCAGCAATATCTTTCCTTGCTCTCCATATCAGCTAATTAAATGTCATGCCAGGTAATAATTGAACAGCTAGTCGATTAAAGGAGTGCTGATTTCTCTCCATGCAGCAGTGTTTTTTTTAAAATTTTCTAGGAATTTAAACTCCATGTGATTCTGACTTTTGTTACGATTGAATCCCCCACCAGTCTCCTGGTTTCATCTCTCACCCCACTTCCTGTGCTGCCAAGCCAGCTTGGTGCCACATAGTCGGATTTTGCTGCTATCCCGTGGGACATACCACCCCTTCCCCAGCATGGCGTATCTGTCTGAGAGGAGGAAGGTCGCTGGGGATGTCCTACCTGTCCCTGCTGCTTCGTCTAGTGGTCACCTGGTAATACAGATGTATAATTCCTTGAAAGTGGCATCAAAGGTAGGTGCGGTCATAAAGAGAGCTGTAGGCACATTGGCCTTCATAAATCAAAGGCCCAAGTACATGAGTTTGCATGTTTTGTTGAAGTTGGTGAGGCTTAATTTGGAGTACCGTGTACAGCTCTGGTCACCTGCCTACAGGAAAGATATCAAAAAGATCGAAAGAGTACAGAGAAAACTTACAATGATGTTTCTGCGACATGAAAACCTGAGTTATAGAACTTGGTTGAATATCTGAGGACTTTATTCCCTGGAGTGTAGGAAAATGAGTGGAGTTTTGATTGAGGTGTTAAAATTATGAGGGGTATAGATAGGGAAAATGCCAGCAGGCTTTTTCCACTGAGGTTCAGTGAGACAAGAGCTAGAGGTCAAAACTTTTCCATGGATGGCTTCCAGACTGTTCGGGCTGACCGGAGGTGCACTGAGAGCGGTAAGCGAAAAGGAGTTGGGGGCTTACTGTGCTGGTTAACACGGAGGCCGTGGATAGATATGTCAGAATGGGATTGGGATGTGGAATTAAAATGTGTGGCCACTGGGAGATCCACGGCCTCCTCTACTGTACCCGTTCTGACATGTTTATCCATGGCCTCCTCTACTGTAAAGATGAAGCCACACTCAGGTTGGAGGAACAACACCTTATATTCCGTCTGGGTAGCCTCCAACCTGATGGCATGAACATCGACTTCTCTAACTTCCGCTAATGCCCCAACTCCCCCTCGTATCCCATCCGTTATTTATTTATATACACACATTCTTTCTCTCACTCTCCTTTTTCTCCCTTTGTCCCTCTGACTATACCCCTTGCCCATCCTCTGGGTTTTTCCCCCCCCCCTCCCCCTTTTCCATCTCCCTGGGCCTCCTGTCCCATGATCCTCTCATATCCCTTTTGCCAATCACCTGTCCAGCTCTTGGCTCCATCCCTCCCCCTCCTGTCTTCTCCTATCATTTTGGATCTCCCCCTCCCCCTCCCACTTTCAAATCTCTTACTAACTCTTCCTTCAGTTAGTCCTGACGAAGGGTCTCGGCCCGAAACGTCGACTGTACCTCTTCCTAGAGATGCTGCCTGGCCTGCTGTGTTCACCAGCAACTTTGATGTATGTTGTTTGAATTTCCAGCATCTACAGAATTCCTCGTACTCACTTAGCAGGTTATTTCTGACTTCCCATGCACAGCGAAACATTGAAGCATGCAGTGAAGTGCATCATCTGCATCAAATCCAATCAGTGAGGATTGTGCTGGGGGCAGCCCACAAATGTCACCAGACGTCCAGTGCCAACATAGCCTGCCCACAACTCACTAACCCTCACCGTATATCTTTGGACTGTGGGAGGAAACCGGAGCACCTTGAGCAAACGCACACAGTCACGGAGCGAATGTACAAACTCTTACAGGAATCCGGCGGGAATCGAACCCGGATTGGTGATTGCTGCCACTGTAAAGCTGAGGGGTGGATGGTGTAAAGGTTTGCATGGAAGCTGGAGTGAGTTTAGTCTATTTTTATCTAAAGTGGAAGATGTTGGCAGTCTAATGAAATGTCATTAGCAACTTTATAATCCTTACAAATAATTCTCACATTATTAGTTTGCAAAACAGAAAAGAAAACACTCACAGATAAGTGTTTGTTACTTTCTTACATCTCTGGTTTGGTCCCGCAGTGTCTAATTTTTCCTCTCAATCGACGTACTGTTAAGTAATTGTGTGGAAAGGAAAGAGCTTTATTCAATTACATAGTCGAGTTACTCTAAAGTAAAGAAGTCAACTGATGTGCAGTGTTTTGTTGTTAAATAATTTCTCATAAGTTTCATGCCAAGCATGCAGTGCTGATAAATAATTAAATATGATGAAGCCAGAACCATACAGATTAAAATTTGCCAAAAGCTTAAAGAACACTATCGCCTGAGAAAGTGAACTCTCATTTAATTCTCTGCTGTCCATCGTCACTCAACTATTATCTTGCATGGCTTTTAATTTAGATGTTTGTATATTTTTTGGATTTTGTTTAGCATACTGGAATTAGAGTGAGAGGCTGTTTTCAAATCAAATCAAGTTTAATTATCATTCAGCCATACTTGGATACAGCCAAACGAAACAGTGTTCCTCTGGGGTCAAGGTGCGAGACTCAAAATAGCGAGCGAAGAAAACATATTCCCATCAAAAAAAGCATATATAGTCCAAGACACTGAGTGACATATTGATGGTACAATTTCCTGGCAACGCGCAGATGCAGGCAGTCCAGCCTGTCATTTCACCGATCGAACATGGGAGAACAGCACCCAGCCGGGCGCGTATGCCACACTGCACCGCCTCCAGCATCTCCTCACTTGATCTGCAGCAGCAGGCAAGCCCGCGGCTTGAGGCCCAGTACTAGCTACTGCCGAGGCTACATGGCTCCCATGTCGTCTGCCACGCCACCAAACTCGGGTACCAGGCCTTTAGCATCTTACATTAACACTGTCCAAAATCTGTTGGAGTTTTTCGAGGAGGTTACCAGGAAAGTGGATGAAGGGAAGGCAGTGGATATTGTCTACATGGACTTCAGTAAGGCCTTTGACAAGGTCCCGCATGGGAGGTTAGTTAGGAAAATTCAGTCGCTAGGTATACATGGAGAGGTGGTAAATTGGATTAGACATTGGCTCGATGGAAGAAGCCAGAGAGTGGTGGTAGAGAATTGCTTCTCTGAGTGGAGGCCTGTGACTAGTGGTGTGCCACAGGGATCAGTGCTGGGTCCATTGTTATTTGTCATCTATATCAATGATCTGGATGATAATGTGGTAAATTGGATCAGCAAGTTTGCTGATGATACAAAGATTGGAGGTGTAGTAGACAGTGAGGAAGGTTTTCAGAGCCTGCAGAGGGACTTGGACCAGCTGGAAAAATGGGCTGAAAAATGGCAGATGGAGTTTAATACTGACAAGTGTGAGGTATTGCACGTTGGAAGGACAAACCAATGTAGAACATACAGGGTTAATGGTAAGGCACTGAGGAGTGCAGTGGAACAGAGGGATCTGGGAATACAGATTCAAAATTCCCTAAAAGTGTCGTCACAGGTAGATAGGGTCGTAAAGAGAGCTTTTGGTACATTGGCCTTTATTAATCGAAGTATTGAGTATAAGAGCAGGAATATTATGATGAGGTTGTATAAGGCATTGGTGAGGCCGAATCTGGAGTATTGTGTTCAGTTTTGGTCACCAAATTACAGGAAGGATATGAATAAGGTTGAAAGAGTGCAGAGAAGGTTTACAAGGATGTTGCCAGGACTTGAGAAACTCAGTTACAGAAAAAGGTTGAATAGGTTGGGACTTTATTTCCTAGAGCGTAGAAGAATGAGGGGAGATTTGATAGAGGTATATAAAATTATGATGGGTATAGATAGAGTGAATGCAAGCAGGCTTTTTCCACTGAGGCAAGGGGAGAAAAAAACCAGAGGACATGGGTTAAGGGTGAGGGGGGAAAAGTTTAAAGAGAACATTAGGGGGGCCTTCCTCACACAGAGAGTGGTGGGAGTATGGAATGAGCTGCCAGACGAGGTGGTAAATGCGGGTTCTTTTTTAACATTTAAGAATAAATTGGACAGATACATGGATGGGAGGTGTATGGAGGGATATGGTCCGTGTGCAGGTCAGTGGGACTAGGCAGAAAATGGTTCGGCACAGCCAAGAAGGGCCAAAGGGCCTGTTTCTGTGCTGTAGTTTCTGTGGTTTCTATGGTTCTATACAAAAGAGTCTTGCAATCACAAGTGAAACATTCAAGACAATCATCCACAGTCGTATAGTTACATTCCTCAGCGAGGATGAAGCATAAGCTCCCTTGCATGAAGCATGCTCCCTTACCTATAAGTAGTTCAAATCTGCTAGCTAATTCAAAAATGTTTTCCTGCCTCATAATCAGCATAACACAAACTGGAAAGTAGCTTTAAGTGGTCAGTGGATGTATTATCAGTTTTGAAATCTTTTGCTATCAGTCTCACTGGAGTTCCGTAGCTAGAAACTGTATTCAGACACTTGCTTACCTGCACGGTGAATATGACGTTATTGTATGGGGTGCAGCAGACAGGTTGCAGACAGAAGGCAGCTGCTGCAGCTATTTGTTCCTCTGAGTTAACCCATTATTTTGAGTATTTTTCCAGCTGTTGCTGAAACTGAAAAGATAAATTCTCCTAGGAGGGTGCAGCAGTGAAGAAATATTTCTGTATATACCCAACAGCTATAAAAACACATAGCTGCCATTCAAGGCCAGGAGAATTTTATTTTGTTCATCCCATTCACAAGGGAAAAGCAGGAATGAGTAGTAATTCCTCTGCCTTTTGATGAGCTGTAGGGTTTATACAGTTGTCTTCAATAATAATTAAGGTTACTTCCTGGTCCGGCAGAAAACCAGAATGAAAACTTGCCAAGGGCCTTCACAGCACTCTGCTCGTTCTTCTTCCATTTTAGCCCAGGGCTGGCAGTCTTCAACTTGGCTTTCCTGCTGTGGTTCATCTATAGCTCAACTGCATCCCCCTTCCCTCTGAGCGAGTAGATTGTAAGCTGAAGTCCCAGCTGAGCATAAAAAATGTGTTCACCTAATCTTCCAGTGCTGTCTTGTTAGAAATGTTGTAAAATTAATGGTGATTCAATTCTGGCTGCTGTCTGGAAGGAGTTTGTACATTCTCCCTGTGACCGTGATTTCCTCTGGGTGCGTCCTCATTCAAAAGACAAATGGGTTGGGGTTAGTAGGTTGTAGGCATGTTGTGCTGGAGCCAGAAACATGGCAACGGTTTGCGGGCTGCCCCTATCACATTCTCAGATGTGTTGGTCGTTGAAATACAATACATTTCACAATGTTTCGATGATTACCTGTACTAACAGTTCCTCATTCCATCAACTGGGAAGTGCCACACGTGTACAAATGTGATAGCACGGCTTTGCAAATATATTTACAAAATGCAGACAATTCCTGGCTTCTTTTTCTTAAAGTCTAGGTTAGTGATAAGGCTTTTATTAACTGGATATGTATGGAGGAAAATGTACACTTTGTTAATGTTGTAATTTTGAAGCAGCTTAGCTGGAGTTGAAACAAGTTCCTGGCTGTTAGATCTGGAGACGAAGTTGGTAATGGTGTTGGTGTTGGTTTATTATTGTCACATGTACAAAGATACTGTGAAGAGTTTGTCTTGCAGATAGAGATCAAATTGTTACACAGTGTATTGACAAGGTGAAAAAAGAACAATGCAAAATAAAGTTCAGGGCTAACAACCCCAGCTGGTCAAACAAACTGTTGCAGAAACAAGAGCGAAGGAAACCTACACGCAGTGGTATTCTGGAGTCTCCAGCCGGGACTTACATAGCGGAGACTAGTGAAAACCATGAGGAAGCTACTGGCATCCTGAGCACCACCAAGATGGCCAAGGACAGACAGAGATGGAGGACCTTCATTGCTGCCCTGTAATCCAGCAGGTGTAATGTGCAGTGAGTCAGTCAGAATAAAGTGTAAAATCCACACCGGAAGTGCAGTGCAGGTCAACCAGAACGGTTCCTTGGAAGTCAAGAATGAAGTGAAAAGCTTACGGTTACAGCCGTCTTGTTGGATGTTCGTGATAGTACAGGTCAGACAGGGTCAACCTGTACCAGCAAATAAGGCAAGTAAAAAAGTTACAAAGGAACTTTAGCACATGATTTCTTTTTGTACTGCAAACTGCTTTGAACCGGTTTACCTAAGGCAGTGCTCCCCAACCACTGGGCCGTGAGCATTTGCTACTGGGCCGCGCGGAAGCGATATCATTTGGCGATATGAAACAATATGAGTCAGCTGCACCTTTCCTCATTCCCTGTCACGCCCGCTGTTGAACTCGAACCCCGCCCCCCCATCGGCCGGTCCGCAAGAATATCGTCAATATTAAACTGGTCCGCGGTGCGCAAAAGGTTGGGGACTCCTGACCTAAGGAATCTGTGAACACGTACTGATTCACACTTCCATCTTTGCAGACAAAGGAACTGCAGAGGTATAGAATCAAATATAATACAATTCACTTAAAGTTTCCATATACTGTAAACAGATGACTATAGAGACATGCACTCATTGGCCACTTTATTAGGTATACCTGCTCATTAATGCAAATACTAGCCAATCATGTAGCAGCAACTCAATGCATCAATGCAGGCGTAGTCAAAAGGTTCAGTTGTTGTTAAGAGAAAACATCAGAATGGGGAATAAATGTGATCTCAGTGACTTCAACTATGGAATGATTGTTGGTGCCAGACGAGGTGGTTTGAATATCTTAGACACTGCTGATCGCATGGGATTTTTATGCACAACTGTCCCTAGAGTTTACAGAGAATGGTGCAAAAAAAACATAAAAAATATTCAGTGAGCTGTAATTCTGCGAGCGAAAGTGCCTTATTAATGAGAGAGGTCAGAGGAAAATGGTCAGACTGGTTCAAGCTGACAGGAAAGTGACAGTAACTCAAATAACACACATTACAACAGAGGTGTTCCAAAGAACATCTCTGAAGATTCACTTCAAGGTTGAACCATAATAAAAGCAACAATCTGGATGTTGATTCAATGTGACATTGTTGTTCAGCACTGAAGTTGAGTTGGTAGCACTTCACCATTCCACCGCACTAACCTATTCTTTTGAAGTAAACAGAGAGATACAAGTTCCCTTTGCAAATATAGAGAATTCCGGTTAGTGGGCCATGGGATAATCGGGGCAGCTGCTTATTTGGGACAACTCTTAAAGAAGAAAAACTAACTGAGAAAATAGCCCCGATTCCCTTAATTTATTTGGGACACTATGCCACTTAATCGGGACTGGAGACTGTTGCCGAACAGTTTCTAATTCACGTCAGTGGCATGCACTTGTGTGGCCATTAAATACTACACTGTGCTTAAAGCGAACACTTTTTAAATAGCATCAGTTGCGTGTGTTTGTGTTCAAAAAGCAGTGATTTTTGTCACTGATAGTTGGCGAGAAATAAGCTGTAAGACAATTCAGAATTGTTTTGCTCACTGCGCTTTCAAGCATTCAGGCTTGGAGATGCCAGTAATGGCTGGGAGTGAAAATGAAACGATTTCACAACTTCAGCAATTTAGGAACTACAAAGAGTTTGAAAGTATCAGCAATTATCTTGAATGTTTCAATGAAAATGAAGATCTGGCAGATGCAGCCATTGAAATTATTGTATGTGGGCAGTCCATTATCTGCACAACAGTCTGCACTGATTTTGTTCATTTATGGTCAATGTAAAGTACACGGCAGCATACACTGAATGAGTTCCTCTGTCAATAACTATTAGGAACTAATACATAATTTTTAGTACTGTAGTGGCATTGACAGTATTCTAATTTATTCTGATAGATAGATAGATAAATAGGTAGATATACTTTACTGATCCCGAGGGAAGTTGGGTTTCGTTACAGCCGCACCAACCAAGAATAGAGCATAAATATAGCAATACATAAACCACAAACAATCAAACAACAATATGCAAACTATGCCAGATGGAAATAAGTCCAGGACCAGCCTATTGGCTCAGGGTGTCTGACCCTCCACGGGAGGAGCTGCAAAGTTCGATGGCCACAGGCAGGAACAACCTCCCGTGACGTGCAGTGTTGTATCTCGGTGGAAGATGGCCGAAGTCCAACAGTAGAAAGTTCAATATCCAGTCTACAAACATGTTCCTCGATCGTAATATGACCCAGATTGCACCATCTGTTGTTAACCAGGACAGTAAGCACCGAACTCCTTTACGCTTACCCCTCATTCTGTATTTCATTTTAAACATATACAGTAATTTTTTACTCAGTTATACATTGGTTTGTCTTTTTATATGTTTTTAACTATTTCCAGGAAACTTCAGCTAATTGGGTCAAAATGTACTGGCCCCGAAGTGTTCCAATTTACAAGAATTCACCTCATTACATCGGTTATTTGGTCATCGGTTCTTTACAGGGAATAGCCCTTTAAATATGCCCTTATGTCCTGGTGGATTATTTCCAGCAGAGTAAATGAGAAATGTGTGTTCAAATAGTACCTCAAAACAAATGACAGTGCTGATAATTCTGCACTAGTTGGCACTTCATTGTCAGTCTTCCGCACGGAAGCTATAAAAACTCGTGGCTGGAAAGTTTTGCTGGAGTGGGCAGATTTAATTTTGAAGGTGGCTTGAGGGAAGTGAGACCTGATAACAGGGTAACAGGGCATCTGGGTGAACAATGAATCAGCAATGCACTTTTCAAAAGAAGAGTAAATTGGAGTGTATAAAGCCAATATTAAATAGGGTGTGTAAAAAAAAGGATGTTTGGGATAACTGGATTAATTGAGAAGGAAAAGAATTTAGAAAGCAAAATATAAAAATACAATGTACTATATAGTATGCGGTGGTGTAAATGGACTTTGATAATAAAATTTACTTTGAACTTTTGAACTTCAGATAAATTTCCATTACATTTGCAGTTTTTTTTTGGAATTCAGCAACTATCACGATAATTGGTTGTTAGAATGATCTCTGTATTTTCTAAATATAACTGCCAATTGATATAAATGTCATTAAAATTAATAATTAATCTGTTAATTGGAGCAAAACTGTCATGAAATAAATTGCAAGACCAACAGTTTGTTATCAGAAACAGATTAATTGTGCTGCACTTGGATATTGTCATTGGGTTGTTGAACTTGGTAATCAATAGTCCAAAGCCTGTTTATCATTTAATTAAGAGGTACATTTTATTTTGTACAACATCGAGCAGTGTGACTTGATATGTGGTGCCAGAAGACAGTTTAATAAATTGTATCACTGTGTTTGCTTTCTTGCTTACTCTCAATCAGTAATAAAAATATTAACCATGATTACAAATCATTGTAAACTCTTCATTCAGAATATATAATCTATGTTTGCGTAAGCCAATTTTAATCATGTCATGATTTAATTGCGGGAATCTAGGACCAGAGGGAACAGCCTCAGAATATAAGGACATTCCTTTAGAACAGAGATGAGGAGGAATTTCTTTAGCCAGAAGGTGGTGAATCTGTGGAATTCATTGCCACAGGCAGCTGTGGAGGCCATGTCATTGGATATATTTATAGAGCTGGTTGATTGGTTCTTAGAGTCATAGTATCATTGAGGTACAGCACAGAAACAGACCCTTCAGCCCATCTAGTCCATGCCAAAACCATTTAAACTGCCTACTCCCATCAACCTGCACTGGGACCATAGCCCTCCATACTCCTACCATCCATGTACATATCCAAAGTTCTCTTAAACATTGTATTCAAGCTTGTGTGAACCACTTGTGCTGGCAGTTCTTTCCACACTCTCATAACCCACTGAGTAAAGAAGTTAACCTCTCATTTTCCCCTTAAACTTCTCACCTTTCACCCTTAACCAAGGAAGGTGACGGGCCCAGATGGCATCCCGGGATGGGTTCTCCGGGCCTGTGCAAGTGAGCTAGCTGGAGTGTTTGCTGACATCTTCAACTGCTCCTTGCTTCAGTCTAAGATGCCCTTGTGTTTTAAGAAGGCAACGATAATCCCAGTGCCGAAGAAGAGCAAGGTGGCATGCCTGAATGATTATCGACCTGTGGCTCTGACATCAATTGCTATGAAGTGCTTCGAGAGATTGGTTATGGCACACATCAACCACAGCCTACCAGTCAACCTCGACGCTTTGCAATTCACCTACCGGAGCAACAGGTCAATGACAGATGCCATCTCTCTGGCCCTACGTTCC
This sequence comes from Mobula hypostoma, assembly GCF_963921235.1. Classification (NCBI taxonomy): domain Eukaryota; kingdom Metazoa; phylum Chordata; class Chondrichthyes; order Myliobatiformes; family Myliobatidae; genus Mobula; species Mobula hypostoma. The sequence goes on along the minus strand of NC_086111.1, from coordinate 61,666,676 downwards.
TCCTTAGAACACCTGGAGAATAAATACACATACGTAAGACTCCTTGACTACAGCTCTGCCTTTAATACCATCATTCCAAATAAACTGATTCCTAAGCTCCGGAACCTGGGCCTCAGCACTCAGATCTGCAGCTGGATCTTCAACTTCCTCACAGACAGGACCCAGGCTGTAAAAATAGGGGACAAGCTCTCCTCTATAATCACCCTGAGCACTGGTGCCCCACAAGGCTGTGTACTCAGCCCTCTGCTGTACTCACTGTACACCCATGATTGTGTAGCCAAGTTTCCATCCAACTCAATATATAAATTTGCTGATGATACAGCAACTGTAGGCCATGTCTCGGGTAATGATGAGTTTGAGTACAGAGAGGAAATTAAGAACCTGGTGGCAGGGTGCGAAGACAATAACCTATCCCTCAACATCAGCAAGACAAAGGAATTGGTTGTTGACTTCAGAAGGAGTAACGGACCGCACGACCCAATTTACATCGGTGGTGCGCAAGTGGAACAGGTCAAAAGCTTTAAGTTCCTCGGGGTCAATATCACAAATGACCTGACTTGGTCCAACCAAGCAGAGGCCACTGCCAAGAAAGCCCACCAGCGCCTTCACTTCCTGAGAAAACTAAAGAAATTTGGCCTGTCCCCTAAAACCCTACTAATTTGTATAGATGCACCATAGAAAGCATTCTTCTAGGGTGCATCACAACCTGGTATGGAAGTTGTCCTGTCCAAGACCGGAAGAAGCTGCAGAAGATCGTGAACACGGCCCAGCACATCACACAAACCAATCTTCTGTCCTTGGACTCACTTTACACCGCACGCTGTCGGAGCAGTGCTGCCAGGATGATCAAGGACACGACCCACCCAGCCAACACACTTTTCGTCCCTCTTCCCTCTGGGAGTAGGCTCAGGAGCTTGAAGACTCGTACTTCCAGATTTGGTAACAGCTTCTTTCCAACTGTGATAAGACTGCTGAACGGATCCTGACCTGGATCTGGGCTGTACCCTCCAAATATCTGGACCTGCATCTCGGTTTTTTTGCACTACCTTACTTTCCATTTTTCTATTTCCTCTCTATGCTTTATAATTTAAATTTTCAATATTTACTATTGGTTTGTAATCCAGGAAGCGGGAAGCGCAGAATTAGATATCGCTTTGATGATTGTACGTTCTAGTATCAATTGTTTGGTGATAATAAAGTAAAGTAAGTAACCCACAACCTCTGGTTATAGTCCCACCCAATTTCAGTGGAAAAAACCTGCTTGCACTTACCCTATCTATACCTCTCATAATTTTGTATACCTTGATCAAATCTCATCTCAATCTTTCTAACCTATTCAGTCTTTCCTTATAACTCAGGTCCTCTGGATCCAGCAACATCCTTGTAAATTTTCTCTTTCATCCTTGTTCACAGCTTTGCTGTAGTAAGTGACCAAAACTACACAGAACACTCTTAATAAGGCCTCACCAACATCTTATACTACTTCAACATAAAATACCATCTCCTGTACTCAGTACGTTGACTTATGAAGGCCAATGTGGCAAAAGCTTTCTGTAGGACCCCATCTACCTGTGATGCCACTTTCAACGAATTATGGATCTGTATTCCCAAATTTGTTCTACCATATTCCTTAGTACCCTACCGTTCACCGTGAAAGACCTACCCTGGTTGGTACTGCCGAAGTGTAGAACCCGGAACTTGTCTGCATCAAATTCCGTCTGCCATTTTTTTCGGCCATTTTTCCAGCTGAAGCAGATCCCTCTGCAAGCCATGATAGCCTTCCTCTCTGTGGACAAATGTCACACCCCCAATCTTGGTGACATTTGCAAATTTGCTGATCCAGTTAACCACGCAGTTGGCAATCAGTGATGGACCCTGTACTGATCCCTGCAGCACACCACTAGTCACAGGTCTCCAGTAAGAGAGGCAACCATCTACTACCACTCCCTGGCTTCTCCCGCTAAGCTAATGTTTACAACCTCATCTTGAGTGCTGAGCTACTGAGCCTTTTTGACCAACCTTCCATGCAGGACCTTGTCAAATGCCTTGCTAAAGTCCATGTAGACAACATCCACTACTTTGCCCTTTGCCTTCATCCACTTTCCTGGTAACTTCCTCGAAAAACTCTATAAGATTTGTTGGGCATGACCTAACATGCATGAACCCATCATTAATCAGTCCATGTCTATCCAAATACTTATATATCCAGTCCCTTAGAATGCCTTCCAGTAACTTTCCTACAATTGACGTAAGACTCACCAGCCTATAATTTCCTGGTTTATGTTTAGAGCATTTTTTAAACAGTGGAATAACATCGACTATCCTCCAATCCTCTCTTAACTCTCTTGTCGTTAAGGATGATTTAAGTATCTCTTAAAGCCCCGGCAATTTCCGCATTTGCCTCCTGCTGAGTCTGAGGGAACACCCTGGGGTTTTATCCACCCTGATTTGCCTCAGGGTAGCAATTGCCTCCTCCTCTGTACAGGACCCATGAAGTTGATGCCACCTTGCCTCACTTCTATAGCCTCTGTGACCATCTCCTGAGTAAATACAGCTGCAAAGGAAATAATTTAAGATCTTCCCCATCTGTTTTGGCTCCATACACAGATTACCATTCTGATCTGCCAGAAGGCCAATTTTTTGTCCCTTGCAATCATTTTGTTCTTAACGGATCTGCAGAATCCCTTAGGATTCTCCTTCATCTTGGATGCTAGAGCAACTTCATGCCTTCTTTTAGCCCTCCAAAATTCCTTCTTACGTGTCCTCTCGCATTTCGTCTACTCCATAAGCACCTCATTCTTCATTAGAAAGTGCATCAAGAAGGCAGGAGAATAGGTTTGAGAGGGGAAATGAATCAACCATGATCAAATGGTGGAGGAAACTTGGTGGGCCGATTGGCTTAATTCTGCTCCAATGTCTTATGGGTTTATAATGTTTTACACTTCTTAAATCTTCTAAAGCAATTAATACCTTAATGAATCAGATCAGTGCTTATATTTGTTTACCTCCTGAGCAAGTGAGATTGAGCAGCAGTCACCAACATTCAAAATGTTTAAGAAAGTACCGATATTACTATTACTAAATGTTATTATTTGGGAAATATTGGAAACATGCTGCCAGTACCAGAGGACACCAGTTTAAGTTGAGTGGAGGAAAGTTTAGGGAGATGTCAGTGGTGGGTCCCTGGAATGCACTGCTGAGAGTGGTGGTAGAGACTGATACAATAGGGACATTTAATAGACTTCTAGATAGGCACATGGATGTAGAAAAAGTGCGAGGAGAGGGGGTTTGGGGTTGATGTTCTTGTTCCGATATGTATGGGTGAAGAGGAGTTTAGGGGTTGACGATCAGGACGCTGTTGGCTTTTGTGCGGGGGTTGGGTTTGATGTTTTTCTCTGAACATTTTTAATGTTCTTTCTTTGTTTTGTGGCTATCTGGAGAAGATGAATCTCAGAGTTGTATATGGATACGTACTTCAATAATAAATGAACCTTTGGATTACAGGCTATGTAGGAGGGGAAAGTTAGATCATGGTTTTGGTTTATATACATTGGCAGAACGTCCTGGACTGAGAGATCTGTATTGTGCCATATAGTTTTATGCTGTACATCTGGCTGAAGGACTAAGATTGGAAACATGAGCAAAAAAGTGGCAAATAAATTATAGTGTAGGGAAGTGGATAGTCATGCACTTTGGTATAAGGAATAAAAGCATAGACTACTTTCTAAATGGGGAGAAAATTCAGAAATCAGAGATGTAAAGGGACTGGGGAGTCCTTGTGCAGGATTCCTGAAAACCTAACTGGCAGGTTGAGTCAGTGGTAAGAAAGGCAAATGCAATGTTAGCATTCATTTCTAGTGAACTGGAATATAAAAGCAAGTATGCGACACTGAGTAACACACACAAAATGCTGGGGGAACGCAGCAGGCCAGGCAGTATCTATGGAAAAAAGTAGAGTCAGCGTTTTGGGCCAAGACCCTTCATCAGGACTGATCAGATTTTCTCGTCTTTATGTAATACTGAGGCTTTATAAGACATTGGCCAGACCACACCTGGAGTACTGTAAGCAGTTTTGCATCTTATGACCCAAGGGTGTGCTGCAATGATGTACTGGCTTTGGAGAGGATCCAGAGGAAGTTCACAAGAATGATTCCAGGAATGAAATGGTTAATGTCTGAGGAGCGTTTGATGGCTCTGGGCCTATACACGCTGGAGTTTAGGAGAATGAGGAGGGATCTCATTGAAACTTATTGAAGATTTTAAGGGCTAGATAGAGTGGATGTGGAGAGAATTTTTCTATAGTGGGTGAGTCTAGGACCAGAGGGAACAGCCTCTGAATAGAAGCAAGTCCCTTTAGAACAGAAATGAAGAGGAATTTCTTTAGCCGGAGGGTGGTGAATCTGTGGAATTCATTGCCACAAATGGCTGTGGAGGCCATGTCTTTGGGTATATTTAAAGCAGAAGTTTACTAAGGATGTTAGTAAGGGAGAAGGCAGGTGAATGGGATTGAGAGGGATAATAAATCAGCCATGGCAGAATGGCAGAGCAGAATCGATGGGAAGAATGGCCAAATTTGCTCCTTATGGTCTTATGTTCTAAAATATAGTATCTGTTACGAAATTGACTGTAAGTTCTGGAGTACAAATGGAAATATGGAAATTGTGAAGCTGTTGCTAGTGGCTGCCTGATTCTCCGCTACTGTGCTGAGTGTCAGGACGATCCCCACGTTTTCTCTCCCAGAGCTGTAGCACAGATCGGTGACAAGTATTGGTCTAATTTGCCGTATAATAAACTACTACTATTTTTGCCTCAGCCACGTCCTGCCTTATAGCATTAGACACTCCTGCAGCCTGACCTGGGAAAGGAATTTCACCTAATTCAGAGTTCAGGGGAAAAACTCTCTAAATGATAACTGGATGAGTATGTAAGATTTTCTGTTATTAATATTTTCTGGTACTGATATGGAGGGAAATTGCATTAAAATTCATTTCTCAATGAGTGGTCCCATAACCAGTCTACATGTATGAGCACAGTAGAATTTATACTGATTAATATGCTATTGGTGCAATATAATTGTACTCTGCCTCCCAAGTTCAAGGACAAGCTTATTGTCATTCAACCCATATACATGTATACTGCCAAACGAAACAACCTTCCTCTGGACCAAGGTGCAAAATACAGTACACATAACTCATACACAACACAAGAGTAATTTTACCACAAGTCACCATCATTATCATTATGTGCTGTGCTGTGTGACGTAGGTGATCATGGTCTTTCCATGACCATGGTTGTTCTTGGCAAATGTTTCTACAGAAGTGTCCAGTGTCTTCTCCTGGACGGTGTCTTTACAAGACAGGTAATCCCAGCCATTATAAATACTCCTTGGAGATGGTCTGCCTGGCGTCAGTGGTCACATAACCAGGACTTGTGGTATGTACCAGCTGCTCATACGACCATCCGCCACCTGCTCCCATGGCTTCACGTGACCCTGATTTGGGGGGGGGGGGTGTTTATGCAGTTGCTACACCTTGCCTGAGGGTGACCTGCAGACTAGTGGAGGGATGGGGTACCGTACACCCCTTCTGGTCGCGAAGTCCCTCCACCCTGCCACCAAAATTACCACAAATAAATTAACAAATAGTAAGGTGCATTTATGACTTACAACTGAATCTATTGAATTCATTGGGACTGGATTTAGAAGGAGGAGTATAAAGTTTAGTGCCATAGGTGATTTTCTCTTTGGCAATGGACTCTGGCTAAAAGGGAAAGTCAGCAAAATTGTGCAAATTTGAAATCTGATTCCCTATTGTTACGCATTTCTGAATAGTAATGGAATGTCATTACACGTGCAGTGGAATTTTATTTCAATATAGAGGAATTTCTATCAACTTACACAACAGTTGCAGTTTTTGAATTGGGAGCAATGTAAAGTTGTCTTTTTAAAGTAAAGTACTTCGACTTTAATTTTGTCTGCTAACAAATAATGCAGATCATGTGTGAGGTAGAACAATCAGCAGGCTGGCTCCCACCTAATTGGGCACAACCTCAGACGAGAGATATCCATTTAGAATGGAAATGAGGAGGTATTTCTTTAGCCAGAGAGTAGTGAATTTGTGGAACTCTTTGACACAATTCTCAAAAAATTGTCAGCATTTGGGGCCCCTTATCTCAGAAAGGACATATTATCATTGGAGCGAGTCGAGAGGAAGTTCACAAGGATGATTCTGTGAATGAAGGGGTTAATATATGAGGAGTGTTTGGCAGCTTTGGGCCTGTGCTCACTGGAATTTGGAAGAATATGTGAGGATCTCATTGAAACCTACTGAATGTTGAAAGGCAAACAACAGGAATTCTGCAGATGCTGGAAATTCAAGCAACACACATAAAAGTTGCTGGTGAACGCAGCAGGCCAGGCAGCATCTCTAGGAAGAGGTGCTGCCTGGCCTGCTGCGTTCACCAGCAACTTTTATGTGTGTTGAATGTTGAAAGGACTCGATAAGCTGAACGTGGAGAGGATGTTTCCTGTAGTGAGGGAATCCAGAACTAGAGAGCACAGCCTCAAAATTAATGGGCGACCTTTTAGAACAGAAGTAAGGAGGAATTTTTTTCTGGCCAAAGACTGGTGAATCTGTGGACTGCTCTGCCACGGACTGCTGTTGAGTCCAAGTCCGTGGGTATATTTAAAGTGGAAGCTGACAGATTCTTGATCGGTCGGGGCATGAGAGGATATGGTGAGAGGGCAGGTGTATGGGGTTGAATGGGATCCGGGATCAACCATGATGAAATGGTGGAGCAGGCTTGATGGGCTGAATGGCCTAATTCTGCTTCTATATCTTATGGTCTAATGGACACAGGCAGCTGAGGAGGCCAGGTCATTGGGTATATTTAGGGAAGAGGTTGATAGATTCCTTATAAGTTAGCATGAAAGGTTACAGGGAGAAGGCAGGAGAATGGGTTTGAGAGGGAAATGGATCAGCTGTGATAAAATGGCACAGCAGACTCATTTGGATGACTGGCCTAATTCTGCTCCTATGTTTTATGGTCTTAATGTCAAGTGCAGAAATCCAAAACCTGCTGAAGGTTGTGTCTGATTGACCGCGAGACTCGAGACACTGCAGATGCTGGGACCCTGAAGCAACACCCGTTGAGCTGGAGGGAATGGGCAGTTCATGCAGCATTTGTCCTAGTGCAGGGTGTGAACTCCAAACTGCAACAATTTCCCTCCTGCCCACATGACCCATTAAAGTCTTCCTGCATGTTGTTTGATGCACCAGGCTATTCTACTGCTGGACTCACCATTGTGTCCAGTGATGGGGCAGTGATTACTTGAGGGGATGGTAGGGGGGGGGACCTTGGCACATTTTGCCCCCATCTTTCACTTTCAGGGCAGGCAGAAATGGCATAATCATGGAGTCTCCATTAGTTTGAATGGTGTTGCCAACTCCGTGGAAAAGGTTTAGTAGGTACATATGTGTGTTATTTATATTTAAGCATGTTATTATTCATTTTACTTTATTTTCTTATTTTCAATGAATTAAATCTAATAGCTTTCAAGTTTATCAGAGATACGTTAAAACATCTGTGACAAACAGCAAGCTGTTGAAGGCTGTTAGGACCTCTTTGGGTATTAGGATATACAAACTGAGGCTCACTCAGAGTAGAGAGCTCACTCTACCTCAAGGGGCACCTATCAAGTGTAGACAGTTCTATTGTTCATCCTACTCAGGCAGTGAGCAATGGGGACTGAAGATCTTTATTTTTAATTGAGATACAGCATGGAATAGGCCCTTCCGGGCCTTTGAGCCAAGCTGCCCAACAATCCTACAGTTTAATCCTAGCCTAATCACTGGACAATTTACAATGGCCAATTAACCTGTCAACTGGTACGTCTTTGGACTGTGGGAGGAAACCCACATGGAAACGGGGAGAACATACAAACTCCTTACAAGCAGTGGCTGGAATTGAACCCGGGTCCCTGGGACTGTAAAGCGTGGTGTTAACCACAACGCTACCGTGCGGTGAGCCTGGCTCAGAATGTCAGTCCGTTTTGCTCTTTCTGGACAATGGTGCAAACACAGAGCTCATATGTTGTACCTTCTATTCCTAGGTGGTGTACGTAACAGCGACATTCCCCTATCTGATGCTGCTGGTTTTGTTGATTCGGGGAGTGACCCTTCCTGGAGCTGCAGAGGGAATAAAGTTTTACCTTTATCCGGACATCTCACGTCTGTCAGATCCTCAGGTAGGACAGACAAGCTCAAACATTATTTGTCAGTTCCCACTTTCAATCTGCAAGTAATGAACAGAGGGTAATACAGCCCTATTATTAGGTTGCAGAACTGATGACACAAATATCGTAAGTAATGTTTACTGAATGCACAATAGAATCAAAATGACAGGCAATTAATCACTTTTTTACAGGGTTATCATTATTAGCACAAAGCCTAGCTACAGAGGAGCATAATTCAACATAATTTTTATAAATTGTTCATAGTAAGTTCCTGACAAGTGGATCCATTAATTCTCATTAAGATTCTTGGTCAGTTAGGAATTTTCTCTGACAGGATTCTTTTGTTACTCTTAACTGTGACTCGCTATTCTGTTATGATTCTTGGAGATGTAAGTATTTTGTCTTTGTTGATGGTTTTAATTGAGTCTTAATTAGTTCGTTCCTTCATTACGTGCTGTGTCATATGACGTGGGCGATCACAGTCTTTCCATAACCATGATAGATCTTGGCAAATTTTTGTACAGAAGTGGTTTGCCATTGCTTTCTTTCTTTCTTTCTTTTTATTAAGTTTCAAAATTAAACATAACAATAATAGTAAGGGTACATAGAGCATTGCCTTCTTTCTGAGCAGTGTCTTTACAAGACGGGTGAGCCCAACCATTATCAATACCCTTCAGAGATTGTCTGCCTGATGTCAGTGGTCACATAAACAGGACTTGTGATACGCACCGGCTGCTCATACGACCATCCACCATCTGCTCCCGTGACCTCAGGTGACCCTGATCAGGTCGGGTCAGGGCGGGGGGGGGGGGTTGCTAAGCAGGTGCTACTCCTTTCTCAAGGATGACCTGCAGGTAAGTGGAGGGAAGGAGCATTCTATACCTCCTTTGGTAGAGACATAACTCCACTCCGTCACCTACTTAATTAGATCATTTAAATGGAAGAACCAGAGAGCCACTGGCAGGTAAAATCTGTGCTTTGGCTCAGTGTAGGTTGTAGCCTGGTCAAAGACAAAGTACAATCTGATGAAATAATCCAATGAACTAAAGAAACAATTGTTCTTAAACAGGCATTTAATGGCTCAAGTTCAAGTTTATTGTCATTCAACCATATAAACGTATACCGCCAAATGAAACAATGTTCCTCTGGATCAAGGTGCACAACACAGTACATATAACACATACGTAACACATAAGGTAATATTACCACAAACAACTTAACAAAGAATGTGCAATTATGATTATGATTATGAGGACACGCAGTCCCCTTTTATTGTCATTTAGTAATGCATGCATTAAGAAATGATAAAATGTTTTTCCAGAATGATATCACAAAAACACATGACAAACCGACTTAAAAACTAACAAAAACCACATAATTATAACATATAGTTACAACAGTGCAAAGCAATACCGTAATTTGATAAGAACAGACCATGGGCACGGTAAAAGTCTCAAAGTCTCTGGAAAGTCCCATCATCTCACACAGACGGTGAACCTCCAGCGCCGCCAACTTGCTGGTGCAGCATCCTGGAAGCATTTGACCACAGTCCGACTCCGAGTCCGTCCGAAAAACTCCAAGCCTCCGACCAGCTCTCCGACACCGAGCACCGAGCACCATCTCTGCCGAGCGCTTCGACCCCAGCCCCGGCAACAGGCAATAGGCAAAGCCGAGGATTTGGGGCCTTCCCCTCCGGAGATTCTTGATCGCACAGTAGCAGCAGCAACAAAGCAGGCATTTCAGAATTTTCTCCAGATGTTCCTCTGAGCTTCTCACGGCTGTCTCCACCAAATCCAGATTGTGCACGGCCCCTAATTACACATAATCGATACTTATTCGGAACGGCTGCGCGGGCTGCGTCATGCCGCCATCTTCTCCTCCCTCCAGTTATGACACATATTAAAAAGTAAACAGTATGACATGCTGAAATCTGGGTGGTGGTGGGGCGTTCAGTAATCTAGCGGCATGAGGGATGAAGCTGTTTCCTATCCTAAGATTCCTTGTGCCTAATGCTACGGTACCTCCTATCTGATGGTGGGGGGGGGGTGGTCAGAGAGATTGTTGGACAGGTGGGAGGGATCACTGATAAAGCTATGGGCTCTGCATATGCAGCACTCTTGAAAAATATGTCAGGTGGGAGGAAGAGATACCCCAGTGGTCCTCTCAGAAGTCCTCACAATGCTTTGCAGGGCCTTGCTGTCAGATGCCCTGCGAATCCCATTCTCGACGGTGATGCAGCTGGTCAGGACACTCTCAGTGGTTCTCCTGTAAAAATGGCTAGAATTGGGGGGGGGGGGCTTTGCTCACCTCAATCTCCTCAAGAAGTGGAGACGCTTCTGTGGCTTCTTGACTGAAGAGATGGTGTTGAAGGACTAGATGAGATTGTCTGTTATGTGCACTCCCAGAAACTTGGCGCTCCTAACTCTTCCCACATTGGAGCCGTGTATGTGCGGTGACGAGTGATCAGCACTAAAGTCTACACTCATGTCCTTAGTCTTGTCCACAATGGGACTCAAGTTGGTGTCCTTGCACCATTCTACCAGCCGCTTTGCCTCCTCTCTACACCATCTCATCGGCATTATTGATGATACTGTAGTATCATCAGTGAATTTGATGCAAACAACAGGAATTCTGCAGATGCTGGAAATTCAAGCAACACACATCAAAGTTGCTGGTGAACGCAGCAGGCCAGGCAGCATCTGTAGGAAGAGGTGCAGTCGACGTTTCAGGCCGAGACCCTTCATCAGGACTAACTGAAGGAAGAGTGAGTAAGGGATTTGAAAGTTGGAGGGGGAGGGGGAGATCCAAAATGATAGGAGAAGACAGGAGGGGGAGGGATAGAGCCAAGAATTGGACAGGTGATAGGCAAAAGGGGATACAAGAGGATCATGGGACAGGAGGTCCGGGAAGAAAGACGGGGGGGGGGACCCAGAGGATGGGCAAGAGGTATATTCAGAGGGACAGAGGGAGAAAAAGGAGAGTGAGAGAAAGAATGTGTGCATAAAAATAAGTAACAGATGGGGTACGAGGGGGAGGTGGGGCCTTAGCGGAAGTTAGAGAAGTCGATGTTCATGCCATCAGGTTGGAGGCTACCCAGACGGAATATAAGGTGTTGTTCCTCCAACCTGAGTGTGGCTTCATCTTTACAGTAGAGGAGGCCGTGGATAGACATGTCAGAATGGGAATGGGATGTGGAATTAAAATGTGTGGCCACTGGGAGATCCTGCTTTCTCTGGCGGATAGAGCGTAGATGTTCAGCAAAGCAGCCTTCCAGTCTGCGTCGGGTCTCGCCAATATATAAAAGGCCACATCGGGAGCACCGGACGCAGTATATCACCCCAGCCGACTCACAGGTGAAGTGTTGCCTCACCTGGAAGGACTGTTTGGGGCTCTGAATGGTGGTAAGGGAGGAAGTGTAAGGGCATGTGTAGCACTTGTTCCGCTTACACGGATAAGTGCCAGGAGGGAGATCAGTGGGGAGGGATGGGGGGGGCGAATGGACAAGGGAGTTGCGTAGGGAGCGATCCCTGCGGAATGCGGGGGGGGGGGAGGGAAAGATGTGCTTAGTGGTGGGATCCCGTTGGAGGTGGCGGAAGTTACGGAGAATAATATGTTGGACCGGAGGCTGGTGGGGTGGTAGGTGAGGACCAGGGGAACCCTATTCCTAGTGGGGTGGCGGGAGGATGGAGTGAGAGCAGATGTATGTGAAATGGGGGAGATGCGTTTAAGAGCAGAGTTGATAGTGGAGGAAGGGAAGCCCCTTTCTTTAAAAAAGGAAGACATCTCCCTCGTCCTAGAATGAAAAGCCTCATCCTGAGAGCAGATGCGGCGGAGACGGAGGAATTGCGAGAAGGGGATGGCATTTTTGCAAGAGACAGGGTGAGAAGAGGAATAGTCCAGATAGCTGTGAGAGTCAGTAGGCTTATAGTAGACATCAGTGAGTTTGATGATTGGGTTTGAACTGGATCTAGCAGTACGGTCATACATCAGCAGTGGGCTGAGCACACAGCCCTGGGGAGTGGGGTGGAGGGCACCTGTGCTCAGTGTGATGGAGCTGGAGATGTTGCCGCCAGCACAGACTGACGGTGGTCTTTCTGTCAAGAAGTCCAAGATCCGGTTACAGCGAAAGGTGTTGAGATCCAACAGGGACAGTTTAACCACCAGCTTCTGAGGGATGATCCTCTTGTCTATGATATGTTTTTACCAAATGAATTAATTCTTGATGATGTTAGTTAATAATTGTAATTCCTTGGGTAACTTTGGTGGAATACATCTTTATGTTTCAACTATGCTTAATTTGTGTGGCACGTGGCCAAGTGGTTAGGGCGTTGGACTAGCGATCTGAAGGTCGTGGGTTCAAGCCTTGGCCGAGGTGGCGTGTGTGACCTTGAGCAAGGCACTTAACCACACAGTGCTCCAGTCTGCCCAGCTGAGAATGGGTACCGGCAAAAATGCTGGGGGTTAACTTCGCGATAGACTGGCATCCTATCCGGCGGGGGGGTGGGGGGGAGTCTCGTACTCTCAGTCGCTTCACTCCACGGAAACTGGCATAAGCACCAGCCTGATGGGCCACAAGGCTCGTGACAGCCTTTAATTTTGCCTAATTTGCAGATTCCTTTCTATTGGTATTGTTACTAGAATTGGTTTATTATTGTCACATCTACCACAATACAGTGAAGAGCTTGCCATATAGATCAAATCATTACACAGTGCATTGAGGTAGAACAAGATAAAACAATGCAAAATGAAGTGTAAAAATGACAGAGAAAGTGCAGTGCAGATAAACAATGAAGTGCAAGATTATAATGAGGTAGATGTGAGGTCAAGATCCAGTTTTTGCACAAGAGACTCTCTTGACCAATAATAGCCATATAGAGATTGGATGATCTTTTACCAGGTCTCTCTTGCTGTCATATAGAAAAGCATGCAACTTATCATCTGAAGTTCCCTTCTTTTTGTGGTGATTTCTGATTTCTCTTTGGTGACATTGCTTGTCAGGAGAGTCAAGGTCAGGAGCTGAGGGCCGCAGACTATCACTGTCACTGTGGGTGAGTCAGGGTTGTGCAGAGGGTAAATTGAAAATAAATCTGGACAGGAAGCAAATGCTTTCTCAAACCGTGTCTTCTGGAAGTGACTGGAGGGCTGATTGGCTAATCTGCCTGTGGACCTTGGGTTAGTCTTCAAACATTAAAACAAGGCTCCAGACTTCTTTTTAATGAGTCCATTTTTAACTGCAGACAGCTGGGTCTCCCTGGGACTTGGCAGCTGAAACCATGAGGTAAAAATATTTATCTATTAGCAGAGTGGCCCCAGCGGGTTTCTCAGCACACTCACCTCCACCCCGTTGATCTCTCTACTCCCTTCCCCCAGAACAAATATTCAGTTTCATACCCCCGCTTAGTGAGAGATTTCCGAGAGGAAGCATCGGTACCACACCCATCTGTTCCTTCTTCATGCCCACCCTCGCACCACATCTGACGCAGAGGTTGATAGATTCTTGATTAGTCAGGGTTGCGGGGAGAAGGCTGGAGATTGGGGCTGAGGGGAAAAATGGACCGGACGTGATGAAATGGCACAGCAGTATCAATGGGCCAAATGACCTTATGCTGCTCTGTGCAAACCCTGACAACATCCACAACCTCTCTTACTTCTACCCATCTGCTGTTCTGGGCTTCAGGCTTTTGTTAAAACAAGCTACTGTTCACATCTCTGAGCCGTTTTCTCTGCCTGTTATTAAGACTTAGGAAGACTTAGTTTTCATAAAGCCTCTATGAATTACTTGAAAGAGCCTTTAAACAATAAACTCTGTAATTTATTCAGAGTACTTATTGTTATATAGTGTGTTTTACGTAAATGTGTGCAAAATTCAGATATTGAGAAGAATGTCTTAAGGGGACCTCCAAGCCACAATTCCTGTAGATGGAGGAAATGAAAACACTTGTAACGGTCAAATGGCAAAAGTTTAAGACTGTAATACTCCAACACTGTCATTAAGATTCAAAGATTCAAAGTATATGTATTATCAAAGTATATATCCAGTATGCAGCTCTGAAATTCATCTTCTCCACAGACAATCATGCAGTAAAGAACCATTTAACTAACCCGCTCAAAAGACATCAAACATCAAACCCCCTTCCCCCACATGTGCAAAACATCTGCACAAATGGCAACAAAAAATGATGGAAAATACAGAATATAAAAGACAAAAATCAAAAGGCATATTTCAGTACAGTTCAGCTCAGTGTTCATTATCTGCAGACTGTCCCGATTCAAAAATCGCCCAGTAGTAGTAATAAAAAAAGGAGAGAGCAGAACAAGAAATAGAAACTAGAACATATCATAAAAGCTCATCTTGAAAACCGAATTAGAGTCCAAATCTACAATCTGCGTCAGTCAAATCTTGCTCCAGCACCATCTGCCGACAGCATCGAGGGAGAGAGAGATTGTTCAGATACAAGGACCTCAGCTCAGGAGCAGTGAGCGAGGAGAGCGCGAGACAGCCACACGCTGACGCTCTCCTCTGGCAGCAGCGAGCAAGAGGCCGGAGGACGGCGCTGAACACTCACTCGCCTTCTGCAACAGCTTCAATGGTTTCAATCTTCCTCAAAGATTGAACCGGCGAGATTGGCCAGAGGTGGAGTCGATCGTGGGCTCACGCCCTGTCTCGTGGCCTTCTGACCTCCGTGTCGCATGCCTGGCTCACAACCTCATGGTGCCCTCTTGGAGACAGCAAAGTGCCAGATCGCCCGATTGACCCAAAATCAAAACTGCCAGAATGTAGATTTAGATTAGATTAGATTATGAGGATACGCAGTCCTCTTTTATTGTTATTTAGTAATGCTTGCATTATCACACCTCCAGTGTGATATCACAGAAACACAAGACAGACCAAGACTGAAAAACTGACAAAAACCACATAATTATAACATATAGTTACAACAGTGCAAGCAATACCATAACCTGATGAAGAACAGGCCATGGGCATGGTAAAAAAAAAGTTCAAAGTCTCTTGAAAGTCCCATCATCTCACGCAGACGGTTGAAGGAAGAAAACTCTCCCTGCCATGAGCTTCCAGCGCCGCAAACTTGCCGATGCAGTATCCTGGAAGTACCTGACCACGGTCCAACTCTGAGTCTGTCCGAAAACTTTGAGCCTCCGACCAGCCCTCCGACACCGAGCGTCATCTCTCCTGAGCCCTTTGACCCCAGCCCTGACCACCAGCAACAGGCAAAGCCGAGGATTTGGGGCCTACCCGCCGGAGATTCTCGATCGCACAGTAGCAGCGGCAGCAAGGCGGACATTTTAGAAATTTCTCCAGATGTTCCTCCGTGCTTCTCACATCTGTCTCCATCAAATCAGAATTGTGTATGGCTCCCTATTTAACAAATACGATGTAATTTCACCGGAGAGGCCGCGCATGCTGTGCCGCACCGGCATCTTCTCCTCCCTCCTCAGGCATATCTGAAATAAAAAGTAGATGTCAAAGAAGCAAAGAGAATTGCTTCATGAACCACCTTGTGGATATCGCCTTTGATTGTGTAGTTCGCTGGTGCGATTAGCTCTGAAAAGAGGAGGGCAGCATGGATACCTGAGAAGATGGAGTGTAGTAAATGGTGATTTACACAAGACCAGTGATAGATATGAACCTTTGAAAGCATTGAAGTGGAATGTATTGAAATGGACAATTTATCGGCAAGCTATTGCATCACAAAAACAAACTAAGAAGCAGTTAGTTAAAATCCCACTACATGTCTGTGCAAGAATGGTCTTCTATGATCCAGTAGCGTAGCTGTTCTCTAAGGAGTCTATGTAATCCTCCCCGTAGAATGCATGGGTTCTCACTGCCTTCTTCGGTTTCCTCCCAAATTCCGAAGGCGCACACACAACACACACAGAATGCTGGAGGAACCCAGCAAGTCAGACAGTGTCTATGGAGGGGAATAAACAGTCAATAGTTTGAGCCAGGACCCTTCATTGGGACTGCACAAGTGTTCTGGCAGGAAGCTCTGCTGGCCTAGCACCAATTTCATGTTAGTGCATGTAACAACGTGTAGAATTAGTTTATTCATCTACAGTACTATGCAAACAGGGCAGGAGCGCTGGACCAGATGGGATACCACCAGATGCCCTGAAGAACTGTGACCTGGACAACATCTTGCTGGACATATGTAATACGGCCTTGATGAAAGGCGACAAACCAGAACAGTGGTCACTCTCAAACATTATCCCAGTCTCCAAGTCTGGATCCCTCACAAAGATAGATAACTACCGTGGTATCAGCTTGACCTGCATCTTGGCAAAGTTGTACAATCGAATGATCTTGAACAGGATTCGCACCACCATTGACCCTAAGCTAAGATTCAATCAGAATTGTTTTCGGCAGAAGTGCACAACAGTAATGCAAATACTTGCTCTCCGTAGGATCATCGAGGAAGTCAAGAAGAACAACCTACCAGCCGTGCTTACTTACATCGATTTTCACAAAGCTTTTGACTCCATTCACTGAGGTAAAATGCTGAAGGTCCTGAAAGCTTACGCAGTGCCAGACCATCTACTGAGAGCAATAGAGTCCAGCTATACCAAAACGATGGCGAAAGTTGTATCACCAGACGGAGAAACAGCAGTTTTCGAGCTCCTAGCTGGTGTGCTGCAAGGAGACACTCTGGCACCCTACATCTTTATAATCATCCTTGATTACGCTCTGCGTCAAGCTACCAAAGATCATGACAACATACATCAAAGTTGCTGGTGAACACAGCAGGCCAAGCAGCATCTATAGGAAGAGGCGCAGTCGACATTTCAGGCCGAGACCCTTCGTCAGGACAAGATCATGACAAGCTTGGTTTTACCATAAAACCAGGGCGAACCAAAAGGGTCCAGACCAGTTACGCTCACAGATCTCGATTTTGCAGATGACGTAGTCCTGCTCTCTGACCAGATGGAGGAAGCGCAGCAGCTACTGACAAAAGTGGAAACTGAGTGCAATAAAGTTGGACTTCACCTAAATGCTAAAAAGACAGAATACATGGCGTTTAACTGCGACGAAGATACTCTCAAGACCGTAGAGAATGATACCATTAAAAAAGTCTTTGACTACAAGTACCTAGGGTCAAGAATGATGAGTTCGGAGAAGGACGTAAAGATATGGAAGGCGCTGGCGTGGAGGGCGATGAACGACATGAAGGAAATCTGGAAGTCGAAACTGACGAGAGGGCTCAAAAAGAGGATTTTCATAGCACTCATAGAGTCTATTCTCACGTACGGATGTGAGACGTGGACACTCACCAAGACGATGCGAAAGTCTCTAGATGGTTGCTATACATGAATGCTCTGGATGGCTCTTGACGTGTGTTGGCAACAGCACATGATGAACGTCGAGCTCTATAACAACCTACCGATGCTCACCACTAAAATCGAGGCGAGAAGACTGCAACTAGCAGGGCACTGTCTACGCCACCCCGAGCTGCCTGCCAGCCTAGTCATCATATGGGAGTCCAAGCATGGGAGGATGAACCCTGGGCGCCCTCCCAAGACCATGGTCAACGCGCTCCTAGAAGACAGTGGCGTGGCTAATGTAGATGAACTGAACAGACTGATGAGAGAGAGGGAGAAGTGGAGAGTCTGTCATCGTGCCCGATGCCAGCCCCCTCGGCCTGAGTCGACGTAGTAGTAGTAAACACAGAGACATAGAAAATAGGTGCAGGAGTAGGCCATTCGGCCCTTGGAGGCTGCACCGCCATTCAGTACGATCATGGCTGATCATCCAACTCAGAACCCTGTACCAGCCTTCCCTCCGTACCCCCTGCTCCCTTTAGCCACAAGGGCCATATCTAACTCCCTCTTAAATATAGCCAATGAACTGGCCTCAACTGTTTCCTGTGGCAGAGAATTCCACAGATTCACCACTCTCTGTGTGAAGAAGTTTTTCCTCATCTCGGTCCTAAAAGGCTTCCCCTCTATCCTCAAACTGTGACCCCTTGTTCTGGACTTCCCCAACATCGGGAACAATCTTCCTACATCTAGCCTGTCCAATCCCTTTAGGATTTTATACGTTTCAATAAGATCCCCACTCAATCTTCTAAATTCCAACGAGTATAAGCCTAGTTAATCCAGTCTTTCATCATATGAAAGTCCTGCCATCCCAGGAATCAATCTGGTGAACCTTCTTTGTACTCCCTCTATGGCAAGAATGTCTTTCCTCAGATTAGGGGACCAGAACTGCACACAATACTCCAGGTGTTGTCTCACCAAGGCCTTGTACAACTGCAGTAGTACCTCCCTGCTCCTGTACTCGAATCCTCTTGCTATGAATGCCAGCATACCATTCGCCTTTTTCACCGTATGGTCCATAAGTCTTGGGCACATACAAAATATAGGCCAGGGTGCCTGAAAGCTTTGCACAGTACTGTATTTGTCAACGTGGAGTGGAGAGCGTGGTTGTAAATCTGGCGGGAGCAAAGGATGTTGGCAGTGTCGAGGGTGGAGCACCATACGGGAGAGGTGTGAGACAGGTGCCAGGGTCAGAGGGTGGTGCGGGTGCAGGCACACCCGGTCCTGAAACACCAGGCAAGGTCATTTGATTCTAAACAATTGGCTTATTACCATTACAGAATGTCACTCTGGTGCTTCCACTCCCGTCCCTTCCTGTTTTTCTAATCATGATTCCCCTCTTTGTGCCCCCTTCCCACTCTTAGTCCATATCAGAATCAGGTTTATCATATATATCATGAAATTTATTTTTTTTTGTGGCAGTAGTACAGTGTAGTACATTATGTGATTACAGTGCAGAGCAGAAGTCTTAGGGACCCTAGCTGTATACAGTACTGTGCGAAAGTCTTAGACCCATACAGTAGATACAGCAAGACTGCCAAAGACTTTTGCACAGTACTGTGTAAGAAAGTCAACATTCCTTGTTCTCCTGGCTTGACCTCAGAAAGGCAGTTGTTGCTTTTCTCTAACTACTGAAGTCTTTATCATCAAAGAGCTCCTTGAGTGTTGTTAAGTTCCAGGATTTAGTCCCAACAATGATGGAGGAAGAGTGATTTGTTTCTTAATCAAAGCATGTGCCTTGAAGTGGATGTGCAGATGGTGTCCTTACTGCATCTCTTCTTGTTAGTGGAAGTCACAAATGTGGGAGATGCAGTTCAGTAGCCTTGGCAAATGGTTGCATTGCATTTTGTTAGTGGTGCACAGTGCAGCCATGGGATATCAGAAAGGAATGATCACGGTGAGCGGACTATATGTGAAGGCAGCACAAATTTAAAAGTGAAACACACATTTGAACTATGAGCTGTAAGTATACACAATAATTTACCGCTAACATTCCATTCTGACTGAAACCACATACTCAGAATTGAGATTTGGTCTAGGTGTTTGGCTGAACCATGTTGAATAAATTTAAATTTAATGAAGACATTTCTTGCTAATTGTAGAATGATTTACCACTGTGTAGTCATGCTTAGTGTCTCTACAAAACATGGACATAACCTTTTTCTTGGTACTATGGTACAGCTGAATCTTTTGGTCAATAAATTGTCTTCTGTTCATTCATTATATTATTTAATGCACAAAATAGGTTTATTTTTATCACATCATGAGGTAAACCATTTGATTTTGTCCCAGACTACAATTAAGTTTGCTGTATGTTGTTCTCACCTTGAGACAGTAACTGAAATTGAAAACAGTTGTGAGGACCATGTCAGGAATACATTTCTTCTAAATTTAAAATGATATACCTTTCAGATGAAGACAATTAAGATAGAAGATCGTCCATACTTGGACATCTTTGGAAAGGGATAAGTGGGCTTGTGTTTATCCACTTATAATTTCCACTTAGTACTATTATGCTTGTCAGTAAATGATTTTAAAATTCAAAGAAAACTTTGATTTTATTAACGGTTGGCAAACTCTTTGAGAAAGAAGTGGCTCTAGATTTTACGTTTCAATGATTTTGTTACAGTGCACACTTGAACTCACTGCAGGCATGCTCCGGACTTAGCTGCAACCACTCCTATTTGGTCTCATCCACACAATAAAATGGGGTGGTGATGTAGTGTCAGGGTTAATGTAACACTTCAAAGTGCAGGCAGTAAGATTGGAGTTCAGATCCCACCACTGTCTGTGAGGAGTTTCTATGTTTCCCCATGACCCCATGTTTTCCTCTGGTGCTCCAGTTTGCTCCCACATTGCAAAGGCGTACAGTTAGGTTGGGTGAGTTGTGGGCATGCTATGTTGGCACTGGAAGTGTGGCGACACTTGTGGGCTGCCCCCAGCACAATCCTCACTTGCTTCCTCACAATGCTTCGTCGAGCACCTCCGCTCCGTCTGCCACAACAGACAGGATCTCCTGGTAGCCACCCACTTCAGCTCTGCTTCCCACTCCCATTCGGACATGGCCTCCTCTACTGCCATGATGAGGCTAAACTCAGGTTGGAGGAGCAGCACCTCATATACTGTCTGGGTAGTCTCCAGCCCCTTGGTATGAACATAGAATTCTCCAACTTCCGGTAATTCCCTCCCCTTCCCTTCCCCTATCCCTATTTCACTCTGCCCTCTCCCCCAGCTGCCTATCGCCTCCCTCATGGTTCCGCCTCCTTCTACTGCCCATTGTGTTTTCCCTTATTCCTTCTTCACCTTTCCTGCCTATCCCCTCCCTGCCTCCCCTCCCCCACCCCTTTATCTTTCCCCTTACTGGTTTTTCACCTGGAACCAACCAGCCTTCTCCTTCCCACCCTCCCCCCACCTTCTTTATAGGGCCTCTGCCCCTTCCCTCTACAGTCCTGACGAAGGGTTCCGGCCCGAAACGTTGACTGATCGTTTCCACGGATGCTGCCCGACCTGCTGAGTTCCTCCAGCGTGTTGTGAACGTTGCTCTGACCCCAGCATCTGCAGAGTATTTTGTATTTACAATCCTCACTGATTTGACTTGACACAAACAATGCATTTCACTGTATGTTTTGTTGTGACAAATAAAGCTAATCATGTATTTTAAAAAGGAAATGAAGGCTGTGATTTAAGAAAGCCTAACATGCAGCCTTTGTGCATTTGGGTGTTTGACAGCCCTCTTTTTTTAATGGGATCTATTAGGTTGCTTTCTCTTGTGGCTAACTGTAAGGAGACAAATCTCAAGGTTGTATTTAGTGTAGATACTTTACTCATAATTGGAACATTAATTCACAAGTAGTCAGACAGTGACTTCCTGAGCTTACAGGGCATGTGCATGGTGACAGTTGTATTGATCTTAATTTCCCATCTTTTCATAGTTTCTTTTTGTCTCCATAACGACCTGACCCAGTCGTTGCGTTCAGTCTGCCATCTTGATGCCTTACTGACTTCCTGATGGGTAGTGGAAGTTTGCAGGGAAAATCCTAATGCACATAAATGAATGAGTTTTGCTTTGGTCCTGTACTGGAATTTCTGGTGAATATCACTTGAATCACAAAGGGCCAGATAAAAACACAAGTGGTAGCTTCAAGGTGCATTTGGCGGGACTTGAACACCCAGATTGTGGGCCATCAACTATATACACCACAGCTCCTTCTGGGTGGGAAGTAGACAAGCAAAGTTTTGAAATGCAAAGCTGGAGTATATTGGTAGAACATAGAGAGTGTAGAATTAGAATCACGGGTAAAAGTCTTGGAGGGGATCTGAAGGTGACTTTTCACCACCAGACACAGGTACCTTGAACACACCGGTCGGGAGAGGAATTGGCAGATGTAGCTAGTGACAAGCACTGGACTTCCCCAAGGCAGGGGTTCCCAACCTTTCTCTATGCCATGGATCTCTACCACTAACCGAAGAGCTGGTGGACCCTAGAATGGAAACCCCCAGCCTCAGACATAGAAGGTTACCAGACAAGTGTTGAAAGATAGGATGAATACAGATGTGTGCCCACTGGTCAGCATAGACATGCTAAGCTGAATAATCTGTTTCTCTGCCGTATGACTCCGTGACTCCATCACCCACAAGGGCAATTGAGAGAACTGCCCAAGCCCAGGACAATCTTTCAGTGCAAATGCAGTTTACTAGGAATGGATTTATGCCAAATGATTGAAGAAAGACTTTTTAAGCTCTACTCAGGGCCACTTCAACCAGAAAAGTGAAATTCATTCCAGCTGACTTTCCTCTCCTTCCTTGATAACATTTTTGGTCTTCAGAAACATCTTCTAGTAGGAGTTTATGAATTCATTTTCACTTAGTCCAGTGTAGGCTCTTACCCGTCTCTGAGCCACACCTCCCCATCGACCCCACAACCTATGTTCCCTCTAAGCTGTGCGCGTGCGCATGCACGTTTTCAACCAGCGCACTAAGGAAATTAATGTGTGCACAAAAGGTTAGTTACCTAAAATAATGCAGTAATTAATAATTATTCTTATTGATAATAATCTTTTAGCTAGATATGTATATATTTAGTATATACATTTAGTTTATATTTAGTTAAATATATATGTTCTTTTGTTATTCTGTGCAGTTTTATGTCAAATATTTTGTAAACCTACATAAACTGTGCCATGTGTGCATTCAGGGCGCACGTACTTTTGTCACAGGAAAAATATTTGCACAACATAAGACTTTTGCGCACACTGACTACTAAAAATTAGAGGGAACATTGCCCACAACCCCGATTAACCCCAACCTAATCACGGGACAATTTACAATAACCAGTTAACCTACCTGGTACATCTTTGGAGTGTGGGGAAAAAACTGGAGCACCTGGGGAAAACCGATGCATTCCATGTGGACACCTTACAGAACAATGCCGGAATCGAACTCCAAACTCCGGAACGCCCTGAACTGTACAATCATCGCTCTAACTGCTACACTAATTGAGATGATTTTTCTTTTCATGGGAATGAAGAGAATATTCCCATAAAAGTTTTATAGATAATTGGGGCTCTTTAGAATAATCCAGTGTGGAGCTACTGTTTCGTATGCTCAGTAGACTAAATAATTCTCAATGGCTCTGGAATGTCCATAGTTGCAGTATAAGGAGGTCAGGTTGCTGCACTTTAGACTTTAGACTTGAGACAGATGGGAAAAGTTAAAGATTGCCTACTGATATGATTTTTATCATAATTTGTTAAAGTATGTATACCTAGCTTATTAAGTTTAAAGGAGCATATAAAAACAGCTGTTGTTCTTATTTCTTTTTGATTTGTTTCTGTTGGCTGGAAGATACAATACATGTGGTAACACTGCTTATCAATTTTACAACTTGGTCCTGATTTTAACCTAACTTTTCAGCACAACATAGAAGTGACCATTTTATGCCTAAACCAAACTGTAGATTGAAGGCATTCTGGTAAATGTTTTGCTATCCGCACAAAATGCTGGAGGAACTCAGCAGGCCAGGCAGCATCTGTGGAAAAGAGTGCAGTCAACGTTTCGGGCTGAAACCTGCTGAAGGGGTTTGGCCCAAAACATCGACTGTACAATTTTTCCTAGACGCTGCCCGGCCTCCTGAGTTCCTGCAGCATTTTGTGTGTGTTGTTTGGATTTCCAACAACTGCAGGTTTTCTTCTCCTGGCGGGAGGAGAAGATGGCGGCGCGACGCAGCACACGCAGCCTCTCCGGTGAAATGATATCATATTTGTTAAATAGGGGGCCGTGCACAATTCTGATTTGATGAAGACAGACGTGAGAAGCACGGAGGAACATCTGGAGAAACTTCTGAAATGCCCGGTTCACTGCCACTGCTACTGTGCGATCGAGACTCTCCGGAGGGAAGGCCCCAAATCCTCGGCTTTGCCTGTTGCTGGCAGCCGGGGCTGGGGTCGAAGCACTCGGCAGAGATGGTGCCCGGTGCTTGGTGTCGGAGGGCTGGTTGGAGGCTCGAAGTTTTTGGACGACTCAGGCTCGGACTGTGGTCGGGTGCTTCCAGGGTGCTGCATTGGCAAGTTTGCGGCGCTGGAAGCTCATGGCAGGGAGAGTTTTCTTCCTTCAACCGTCTGCGTGAGATGATGGGACTTCCGAGAGACTTTGGACTTCTTTTACCGTGCCCATGGCCTGTTCTTCATCAAGTTATGGTATTGCTTGCACTGTTGTAACTATATGTTATAATTAAGTGGTTTTTGTCAGTTTTTCAGTCTTGGTCTGTCTTGTGTTTCTGTGATATCACACCGGAGGAATATTGTATCATTTCTTAATGCATGCATTGCTAAATGACAATAAAAGAGGACTGAGTGTCCTCATAATCTAATCTAATCTAAATGTTTTGCTATGGTCTTTCCTATCGTGGGGGACTGTAGGACCAGAGGGCACAGCCTATGGATACAAGGACTCCACTTTAGAACAGAGATAAGGAGGTATTTCTTTAGCCAGAGGGTAGGTGAATCTGTTGAAATCATTGCCAAGAGATGGCTATGGAGGCAAGTCATTGGGCATATTTAAAGTGGAGGTTAGGTTCTTGATGATTAAGTGGTCAAAAGTTGTGGGGAGGAGGCAGGAGAATGGGGTCGCTGTCGTAAGAAAGACCCTCACCACCCAGCCATGCTCTTTTCTTGCTGCTGCCATCAGGTAGGAAGTACAAGAGTCTCTGGACTCGCACCTTCAGGCTCAAGAACAGTTACTACCCCTCAACTATCAGGCTCTGGAAAAAAAGAGGGTAACTACGCTCATCTATTGAGATGTTCCCACAACCAATGATCTCACTTTAAGGACACTTTATCTTGTTATTTCATGCTCTTGGTTTTTTTTGCTATTTACTTATATGGGTTTCCCCCGCCATCCGAAAGTAGAGCTCCTATGAAACCTCTTGGAAGCTGAAATGGCGTAAAGCAAAGAAGCATTTACCATTAATTCATATGGGAAAAATTTTTGAGCGTTCCCAGACCCAAAAAATAACCTACCAAATCATACCAAATAACACATAAAACCAAAAGTAACACTAACATATAGTACGACTGGTGGACGCAGGCAAGTTCAACACACACGCAATGTCTTTATCTCGTTCACCACGATCGAAGCGCTTAATTACATCCAGTTTTACGCTAAGTGTAACACCCTTACGAGCTCTCTTGGGTTTTTCTGATACCTTAGGACACATCTTGCTAACGGATGCACAAAATAAATCGAGATAAAGCACAGATGCTCACAGACACAGTTCAAAGCTGCGGTGGCTGATGCTGAGTGTAGTTCCCGGGGAAGGAGCTTGGCGGTGCACTGCCTCTTTAACGGCTCGCTGCAAAACAAACGCTCGACGCTATTTTCGCTTTTCGCCTTTTTTCATAAAAGGAAAAATCCTCTTCGGACTTCTTTCGGTTAGCGAAAACAGGTACTAATTTAGGTCTTTTGTAAAAGCGAAGTGGCGTAAAGTGAACTTTCGAAAAGCGGGGGATACCTGTATTTGCATTGGTGCAGCTTGTTGTCTTCTATGCTGTTGCTCTTTCATTGATCCTGTTTGCAGTTACTATTCTATAGATTTGCTGAGTATGCCCGCAGGAGAGTGAGTCTCAGGGTTGTATGTGGTGACATGTATGTACTCCAATAATGAAATTAACTTTGAACTTTGAATTTGAAATCAGCAGAATAGCCTAATTAGCCAAATAGCCTAATTCTCTTATGGTCTTATCCTACAGCACTTGACAAAAACAAAACTGCAAAATTTCTTTTACTGGTATTCTGATAGTGATATAAAATAAGTTGCTGTTGTTTGGGCCGGCTGGTGGCGCAACGACATCGGCGCCAGACCCGGGAGCGGAGGTTCCCGGGTTCAAAACCAGTCGGGTCCGCCCCCGAGCAGGCTTTCCATCCGTGCCGGGTTGAGTGCCGAGATCGCAATTCGAGCTCGTAAAATAAAGGGAAAACACTGTGAAAATGTCTGTGTGAGGAGTGGTGCCCCACACAGTCTCTCTCTCACTCCGCGCTCTGTAAGAAACCCATGAAAAAGACATCATCACGGACGCACGCACGGTCGCGCACGCACGCAGGCACACACCAAAAAAAAAAGTTGCTGTTGCAAGTCAGGTATCCTGTGCCCGATTTAACAGATTCAGATCTGCGGGGCTCACTGAGTCCCTTTGGCAGATTGTTGCTCTTGATCCCAGCATCCGTGGTTGCTTGTGACTTCTAAAAGACTTTGGACACAGAGTTTCAAGCAGCAGAAGTGAAATGAGATATCAGCGAGGTCCAGAGAGTTTTCAGTCAATTGGTGCAAATTCCCTTGGCCTGTCTGTATCAATACTGTGTCATGATACTTTGTACTGGTGCAGAAACGACTTGGTTTATATGATGTTACTGGAGTGAACTCCCTCTCCCTTGCTGGTGAGAGTGAGCCTGCCTGAGGTACCAAAGTGCTGGGTATGGACTCTAGATCAAGTGGTAGCTTTTGCTACTACTTGCACGGCAGGGAGGGGGAGGGTCAATACTTCTGCTACTACTTGTGCATGGGGGAGGGAGTTTGGGATTCTGATGTTTCTATCATTCATTCTTTGGGGAGTATTATTTCGTGGGTGTCTGCGAAGAGTAAGAATTTCAGGTTGTAAAATGATATTCTCTGATGTTAATTTGAACCATTTTTTTAGATTATTTAGATTATGAGGACAGGCTGTCCTCTTTTATTGTCATTTAGTAATGCATGCATTAAGAACTGATACAATATTTCCTCCGGTGTGATATCACAAAACACAGGACAGACCAAGACTGAAAAAACTAACGAAACCACATAATTCTAACATATAGTTACAACAGTGAAACAATACCATAACTTGATGAAGAAGTCCATGAGCGCAGTAAAAGTTCAAAGTCTCTCAGATGTCCCACATCTCACGCAGGCGGGAGAAGGAAGAAAAACTCTCCCTGCCATACCCGACCACGATCCGACTCTGAGTCATCCGAAAACTTCGAGCTCTGATCAGCTCTCCGACACCGAGTACTGAGCGCCATCTCTATCCGAGCGATTCGACCTCCATCTCGGTCACCAACAGCAGGCAAAGCCGGGGATTTTGAGGCCTTCCCTCCGAAGGATT
The DNA here is from genome assembly GCF_963921235.1 of Mobula hypostoma. Lineage (NCBI taxonomy): Eukaryota > Metazoa > Chordata > Chondrichthyes > Myliobatiformes > Myliobatidae > Mobula > Mobula hypostoma. Next base: position 61,639,478 of record NC_086111.1, on the reverse strand, counting down.
CCCGACCATGCAGTAATGACAGCAGCAAACGAGCGTTTCAGAAATATTTCCAGATGTTCCTCTGTGCTTTCACGTCTGTCTCCATCAAATCAGAATTGTCCACGGCCCCTATTTAATGGATACGATATCATTTTTCACCGGAGGGCTGCGCACGCGCGGTGCGCTGCTCTCTCTCCTCCTGCCATTTGAATTATTTGTGAATATTCCTTTTGTACTCCAACCAGAGTTGTCATTCAAGTTACAAGAACTGCATTTCTGGCATGGTTATAGTACAAATATTAGCTGCAAACTACATTTGGTGGCCTCAGATTAATGACACAAGGCCACACGTAAACAGCTGCAAAATGCTTGGGTCACACAAAAATATCCCTCTGTTGCTCACCTCCATACTTGGAACTGGACATGAAAACTATGGCAAAGTTCAACTCAGTTTAAAGACAGACTGATTTATCCTGCTGTTATTAATCATTCTTTTTGATGTTTGCCGTGTTCTCAGTTTCAGTTGCAAAACCCATAGGGATCAAAGTGAAAACCCAGAGGGATCTGGCTGAAAATTTTGGCAAGGTTATTGCCTTAACTATGATGGGAGTTTCCCCGAAAATCATCAGCAGGAACATTTTGAGGATGAAATTGGCTGCTTGCCTACCTAAAGAAATGATCCCATCCTTTGCTTATATCTGAAGGACATTGTAACGTTCTTAATACTAAGTGGTGCTACATACCTTGAAACTACCCTTCGCTGCACTGTAGGCCCTGTGACGTTTACTCCGCTATGTGCCGAACTGAGGCCGAGGCTGTGGCCTGTTCCATCTGCGCTCCAGGCTGCGTGTCTGAAGACTCACTTTCATTCCAAATACTATTTGATTACTTCTATTCTCATTCATATTCTCTCTCTCTCTCTCTCTCTCTCTCTCTCTCTCTCCATCTCTCTCTCTCTCCATCTCTCTCTCTCTCCATCTCTCTCTCTCTCCATCTCTCCATCTCTCCATCTCTCCATCTCTCCATCTCTCCATCCAGTAGGTGTTTGTCAGGTTTTTATATGGGTTCTTATGTTTTTTGTTCCACGGCTGCCTCAAGGTTGTATAATCTATACATACTTTGACAATAAATTTCCTTTAAACTTTATCCTTCAACACTGGGTGAAAATATCAAATTGTTGGAGACATTTGCAACACAAATCTTCTGAATAATTACTGAAGAATTTAGTTATGAATTAATTCACATTTTAACTCGCTAAATAACAAGGAATAGAAGCAAATTGTGTAAAGTGCTGGATACACTGGGGAATGGATGAGAATTCGGACTGTTAGAATTTTTTCAAAATTTTTTTGGCCCCAGCGATCAGGAATCTTAAGAGAGGAGAGTGAAATTGTGATGCCGGCCGGTTTAGTGAGCAGAGTGGCGGACACCCCTGCTGAAATCTGGAGGAAAACGCACAGAGGATGCAGGGGGGGATCATAAAGGTGAGGAAAGAGAACCGGGTCGAGACAACAGAGACTTATGGAGAAGAGGAGTTCGGTGGGTAATAAAATGGGCGAGTTGACGGCGCTAGCCAGGCATCAGAGAACATTTCGGGAGTGCAGTGTTATGTGTTTTACTGGGGCTGCACGAGGACATACCCGATCAAAACTTCTCCATGGAGGGCTTCCAGACCGTTCGGACTGACCGGAAGTGCACTGAGAGCGGTAAGCGTAAAGGAGTTGGGGCTTACTGTTCTGGTTAACAACGGATGGTGTAATCCGGGTCATATTACGATGGAGGAACGTGCTTGTAGACCGGATATTGAACTTTTTGCCGTTGGAGCCCGGCCATATTCCACCGAGATACAACACTGGGCGTCACGGGAGGTCGTTCCTGCCTGTGGCCATCGAACTTTGCAGCTCCTCCCGTGGAGGGTCAGACACCCTGAGCCAATAGGCTGGTCCTGGACGTATTTCCATCTGGCATAGTTTGCATTTTGTTGTTTGATTGTTTGTGGTTTTTGTATTGCTATATTTATGCTCTATTCTTGGTTGGTGCAGCTGTAACGAAACCCAATTTCCCTCGGGATCAATAAAGTATATCTATCTATCTATCTATCTATCTATCTATCTATATATCTATTTTGTTTAAACAAGAGTTAATTATGATTAAGAGATTTTATTTTTTACTCCAGAAAAATGTAATGTAATTTGTAGGCAAAGAACAGGGAAAACTTGTCCTGTTTAAAAATAATATTGCATAACTATTGCACAACAGTTTTTAAAATGTTTTTACAAATGTGTTTGGGTGTTCGCTTAGTTCAGCACATCTGTATAAAGCAATTACGGAGGCAGAGTGGAGATCATGTAATAGCTACAGTAGGAAGCAATGGCTGTAGGCAGAAACAATCAAGAGAACTGGTTTCACAAGAAACAGGAATGGTGGAAATCTGGAACAATGCACTAAAGGCATTCGTATTCCATCTTAGGAGTCTGCAACCTGAAAACACAGACATCGATTTCACTGACTTCCAGTAACCACCTATCAGTAATCAGCCTAGCTCTGTTCCCTCCACCATCTTCGCCATCTTTCATTAACCCACACATTCCTCCTACTGGTTCCCCTCCCCACCTCCTTCCCTTTATTGCATGGTCCACTGTCCTCTCCTATTAGATTCTATCTTCTTAAACCCTCTATCACTTCCACCTATCACCTCCCAGCTTCTTACACCATTCCACTCTCCCGCCTCCCCCCACCTGCCAATCACCCCTTCACCTGGATCCACTTATCATCCGGCACCTCTCCTGTCCTTTTTATAATGGCTATCTCCCCTCTTTAATTCCAATGCTGCTGAAGGGTCTCAATCAGAAGTATTGAGGGTCCATTTCCCTCCATAGATGTTATCAGTTAATGTTCTTAAACAAGAAACATCCTATTCAATAATACGTTTTGACATGGCGAAGGCATGAAGTAACAGCTGTACGAGGAAGGACCATAAGACATAGGAACAGAATTAGACTATTTGGCACATTGAGTATACTCCACCATTCCATCATGGCTGATTTATGCAACACACATCAAAGTTGCTGGTGAACGCAGCAGGCCAGGCAGCATCTCTAGGAAGAGGTACAGTCGACGTTTCGGGCCGAGACCAAGGGTGTACCTCTTCCTAGAGATGCTGCCTGGCCTGCTGTGTTCACCAGCAACTTTGATGTGTGTTGCTTGAATTACCAGCATCTGCAGAATTCCTCGTGTTATGGCTGATTTATTATTCCTTTCAAACCCATTCTCTTGCCTTCTTCCCATAACTTTTGATGCTCTTATTAATCAAGAACCTCTGTTATAAATAAACTCAATGACTTGTCCTCAATAGCTGTCTGTGACAATTAATTCCACAGATCCATCAACCTCTGACTAAAGAAGTTAGTTTGTCCTTCTATTCTGAGTCTGTGCCCTCTGGTCCCAGACTCCCCACCTATAGGAAATACCCTCCCCACATCCAATCTATCTAGGCCTTTCAATATTCAATAGCTTTCAATGAGATCCCCGCCTCATTCTTCTAAAGCCAAGCGGGTACAGTCCCAAAGCTACAAAGTGGTCCATGTACATTAACCCATTAAAATTGAACAAAGTGCTTGAGATTGAAGCACTAGGTAGTTCATTGCACATTCCGAGGAGATTAAATACGTACTGGAAACTAAGGAAGGAACAGGAGAAAAAGCAGGCACTTGGGCCCCGACTTCCATTACTGCATTTAAAAGCAATTCATTTTAACAGTGCTTGAATCATTCTGACATGACAACATAACATAATTATCCAGGGTTAAAAGAAAGAGGAAGGTAGGAGCAATTTAGAGCACGTGTAGGCTCCATTGTCCCTCTGGGTGGCATCTTGGGGGAGCCAGCTGTCCATCAGTACTTTTTTTAAGTGTACGAACTCAGAGAAATTGAATATTGGATTCTCAAGAAATATTGTTTATACCACCCAGAAAGAAAAGTGCTTTACTATTGAGTGGAGTAAAGCTTTGATATTCTAAAATGCAAACTAGATTATCTAATAGTATTCAGAAGTTGAGAATGTTTTGCCTCTAACCTCCTTAGAACTAGCCATCCTCTTGAATTCAGAATCAGGTTTGACCAGCAACTCCTTCAAATTACTATTTTCCTCACATTTCTCTAGTAGGAAGCATATTAATAATTAACTATGGAAAATAATCACAGCATTTAGCAGAAAAAATATTGCTGTTTGTAGAAGAGGGAATCATATTGTTGTAATTAAAGTGTCAGAAACTGGAGGCTGGAAGCAATGCTGATAATGCTTGGTTTGGATTAATTCTGACACTTTAATTACATTTTCACTAATAGCGATGTTTGGATATGGCCAATTTTACTTTTCTGTGTGACGTAGGCTGCATGCTCCCGGTAGATGAAGTTGGTTTGAGGTTTCATCAATAATTGCATTCGTTTTGTTGTTTGTTGCACGGGGCGACTGAGGAGAACCCAAGCGCGGGACACCGGCACGTCGACTGAGTTGGGGACGCTGGTGTAGACGTGAACGTAGAACAGCAAACCGGAGGAATCTTGACAAGGAGACGGGATCTACAGGGACTATCCTGAAACTAGAGCAGAACTTGGAACTAAATTTAGAACTAACGGTTCTAAGCGGACGAGAGAACGAAGTATCACACAAGAATGGACCAACAAACTGGCGACCTGTGTAGTGACACCATCATGCTTATTTCACAGTCTCTGACGCAAACCAAGTGTACCGTAATTAAGTAAACTAGCAGCAATTGGAAATCTAATGGCTGAAATTAGGGCATAATCAGGGAGAAAGGAGCGTTAAAGGGGAACAACCAAACAGAACCAAGACAGTTGTTTGGTCCCTTTGGGTTAAGGTACGACTTTTTGCTCAAACATCTTGGATTAGGGAGAGAAAATGGTCACCTTGAATTCCAGCTTGTAACCACCTATGCTTACCACAAGCAAGAGAAAATCTGCAGATGCTGAAAATCGAAGTAGTACACACAAAACGCTGGAGGAACTCGCTGGAGGCCAGATGGCATCTACGGAAAAGAGTGAACAGTTGACGTTTCGGGCCAAGAATCTTCATCAGGACTGGGGGAGAAAAGATGAGAAGTCAGAGTAAGAAGGTGGGGGGAGGGGAGGAAGAAGTACAAGGTAGTAGATGATAGGCGAAGCTGGGAGGGGTGCTGGGAAGTCAATTGGTGAAAGGGATAAGGGTTGGAGAAGGAAAAATCTGATAGGATTGAGGGCCATGGAAGAATAGGAAGGCAGAGGAGCACCAGAGCGATAGGCAAGTAAGGAGGTAAGGTAAGACAGGGAAATAGGAATGGCGATTGGTGAACTGGGGGCAGTTACCAGAAGTTGGAGAAATCGATGGTCATGCCGTCAGGTTGGAAGCCTCATCGCGGAGGTAGAGGAGGCCATGGTCTGAAATGTTGGAACGGAAATTGCTTAGCAAGTGGTTGCCTAAGAATGTCAGGCAATCATCAACTGGCTCAGCGGTGAGTCCTTCCATTGCTGAATAGCTCATTGACTCCAGTGGCTGACTTTCCTTCTGAATCATTCTCTGTTATTCCATCTGTCGAGGATCATTACATAATCTTAGGTTCAATGGTTCAATTCAATATCAGAGAATGTATACAGTATACAACCTGAAATTCTTACTCTTCTCAGACATCCATGACAACAGAATAAAAACCCGAAAGAGAGAATGATTGGAAAACGATAGAACCTCCAAAGCCCCCTCCCCCATCCCACACACATGCCGCAGCAAAACATCAGGCCTCCCCCCACCTACCTCAGCAAAAGCATCATCTCCCAGCAGCCAACGTACAAGGTGTAGCCAAGTCCCCAAAGAGACCCTGATACCCTGATCTAAAGTCCATCAAACACCACTGTTCATCCCAACAGTTTGACATGCCACAGGCGCGCGCGCGCACGCTCTCTCTCTCTCCCCCTCCCTCCCTCCGTGTCTCTCTCTCTCTCTCCCCCTCCCTCCCTCCGTCTCTCTCTCTCTCTCTCTCCCTCCCTCCCTCCGTCTCTCTCTCTCTCTCTCCCGCTCTCTCTCTCTCCCTCTCTCTCTCTCTCTCTCCCTCTCTCTGTCTCCCTCTCCCTCTCCCCCTCTCTCCCTCTCCCTCTCCCCCTCTCTCCCTCTCCCTCTCCCCCTCTCTCCCTCTCCCTCTCCCCCTCTCTCCCTCTCCCTCTCCCCCTCCAGCAAGAGAGAGAGAAGTATCACTTCTGCCATGGCGCAGAGGAAACTAACAGCTTGCTGACCTCACAATGGAATTTGCAAATGGATATTACAATTAAATAAATTTTTATATTATAAAGAGAAGTGGCAATGAAAGCTAGTAAGTGGAACATTCAATGGCGAGGAGACATCGTTGGATTAATGGAGTGGGAAAAATGGAAAAAACATGTGGGAAATGGACTTCAATGTAAAGCAAAGACAAGCCAGCCACTGAGAAGCTAAAAAGAACAGAACAGAGTACAATCACCAGGTGCAAAGCTGGAAGCTGTAGCGTCCCTCTGGAATCATTATGAAAGACTGTTAGAATGTTATGGGAAATACAATGACAGAGACTAATTAAATGCAGTCTTCGATACCTTGAAGTCCAGAATACCAAGGCCTCTCCTGGAAACAGGTGTGTGTGTCACAACTTAGCAAAGTTTGTGCAGATGTGCACAATCTATATTATGTTTATCCAGATGATTACTGGGGGCAGGATGTATGTGGTCTTCCTTATTCTCACCTACTCACATCCCTGACATGGTGATAGAAATGCATGTAAATACAGTTCTGTGCAAAAATCTTAGGCCCCCATACTGTATGTATAGCTAGGGCACTGTTAATGTGCCATATCCTATGATGTAGGTGATTGTGGCCTCTTCATGGGAAATTTTTCTACAAATGTGACTACAGACATTATCAATTCTCTTCAGAGGTTGTCTGCCTGACGTCAGTGGTCACATGACCCGTACTTGCAATATGTACCAGCTGCTCATTCAGCACCGGCTCCCATGGCTTCATGTGACCCTGATCGGGTGGGGGGGTGGGTGTGGGCTACCTTGCCCGGGGTGACCTGCAGGCTAGAGGAGAGAAGGAGCATCTTACACCTCCTTTGGTAGAAATATATCTCCACCCTGCCACCCAATAAACACAGTACTGTGCAGAGTCTTAGGCACACATGTATATAGTGAGGGTGCCCAAGACTTTTGCACAGTACTGTACATTGGTTACAATAGGATAGTGGCTGGAAAATGGAAATAAGAGTACTTTGCTTTGTATTAGCTCAGTAGTATTAAGTGCTATTTGGTAACTAGAAAGACATAATATACAATACTGTGCAAAATCCTTCAGCACCCTAGGTGTGAATAAATAAGCGCCTAAGACTTGTGTGGGCACGTGGCCAAGTGGTTAAGGCATTGGACTAGCGACCTGAAGGTCGTGAGTTCGAGCCCCAGCCGAGGGAACGTGTTGTGTCCTTGAGCAAGGCACTTAACCACACATTGCTCTGCGACGACACTGGTGCCAAGCTGTATGGGCCCTAATGCCCCTCCCTTGCACAACATTGGTGTCGTGGAGAGGGGAGACTTGCAGCATGGGCAACTGCTGGTCTTCCATACAACCTTGCCCAGGCCTACGCCCTGGAGAGTGAAGACTTTCCAGGCGCAGATTCATGGTCTCGCAAGACTAATGGATGCCTTTTTTAAGACTTTTGCACTGTACTGTAGATGAAAAGAGGACAGTACTCTGCTCAAGCCTGAGTAAACAAACTATTCATGTTTGCTTCAAAGACTGTGCCAAATCAAATTCTACCAAGTACAAAGGTATTTTGGAAATGATGTAGCGTCTGCCAAGATGGGCTAGTCATTCATTTTTCAAAAAGATTATGAACCTGTCATAAATTCTTAGGCCATTTCAGAATGAATGAAGGTCGGGTATGAAAAAGTGCTGAATGGAGAATAAAGCTGGGCTTCAGTATATCTTGCAGAACTTACCACTGCAAAAGAAAATCAACATGATTTGTGGCTACATTCTGAGTCTTTAAGACCAATGTGTATGTCTTTTTTTTTTCTTACCAACTCCTGTGGTAATTAAAGTGAGTCAAAAGCAATCCCTTAAGAAGATCTGGTTGTGATTTTGGACTCCTACTGCTCATAAGGCAGCGTTGATGTGTTTAAACAGGTCTTGCTGAAAGCCATCATTGAGCTCGGCTTGTTTTGATTTAAGTGCCTTTGAGTTAAGCTACTTGACCTATGCTCTTGACACTCTTTTATATGCGATTCATGGCAGATGAAACATTTACATTAGGAAAATGATCTTCTAAAGATACCGATTGATCATACTTGACTCAACAATTCCAGATCTTACCAAGCATTAAGAAGTCTTTAAGAGGTCACTTTAAAAAAAAGCTGAAAAGGAACACTAATATAAAGATTTAAAGAATAAAGTTTCAATAAAAAAAGGCATCCGTTAGTCTTGCGAGACCATGGATCTGCACCTGGAAAGTCTTCACTCTCCAGGGCGCAGACCTGGGCAAGGTTGTATGGAAGACCAGCAGTTGCAAGTCTCCCCTCTCCACGACACCGATGTTGTCCAAGGGAAGGGCATTAGGACCCATACAGCTTGGCACCAGTGTCGTCGCAGAGCAATGTGTGATTAAGTGCCTTGCTCAAGGACACAACACGTTGCCTTGGCTGGGGCTTGAACTCACGACCTTCAGGTCGCTAGTCCAATGCCTTAACCACTTGGCCACGTGCCCACAAAGCTCAAAGATTCAAAGTACATTTATTATCAAAGTATATATACAGTATACAACCCTGAGATTCGTCTTCCCACAGACAGGCACGAAACAAAGAAAGAAAAACCATGGAACCTGTTCAAAGAAAAACATCAAAACCCCAAAGCACAAAAACAACCCATCACGCAAACAGGGGAAAAAAATGAGTGAAAAGCACAGTGTATAAAACATCAAACCACAAATCATTCAACCAGTCCAGGCACATTCAGTTCAGAAACAAGAGAAAATCTGCAGGTGCTGGAAATCCGAGCAACACACACAAAATTCTGGAGGAACTCAGCAGGCCAGGCAGCATCTGTGGGAAAAAGTATTGTTGATGTTTCAGTCCGAGGTCCTGCCAAAGGGTTTCGGCCTGAAACGTCGACTGTACTTTTTTCCATAGATGTTGGCTGGCCTGCTGAGCTCCTCCTGCATTTTGCAAATTCAGTTCAGTTCAATCTAGCTCTGCGTTATTCAGTATATTAGGCTGGAGAGCTTCTCCCTTCCAATCAAAAACGCACAAAATGGGAACAAAAAAAAAAGCAGCCAGAAACCAGGATTACACCATAACGGGAGCCATGGAGTCCAATCCACATGTATGACAAGTAAGATTAGCTTCATTTGTCATGTGCATATCAAAACGTACAGTGAAACGCATTATTTTGCATCAATGACCAACACAACGCCTGTCAGAGCATTCACAGGTAGTGAGACTGGGCCCTCACCTGTCCTCCACTACTATCCTGAACACTGGTACACCACAAGCTTGTGTATTGAGTCCCATACTCTACTCCCTCTTCACTTACGACTGTGTACCTGCATTTAACACCAGTACCATTATCAAATTTGCAGACGACACAACAGTGTTCGGGTTGATCTCCAACAGAGACGAATCAGCGTACAGAGCGGAGGTACAGAGCTTTGTGAACTGGTGCTCAGAGAACAACCTGTCTCTCAATACAGCAAAGACTAAGGAGCTAATTATCAGTTTTGGAAAGTCATGCTCCAGTCTACATTAACAGAGACATAGTGTCCTGTTTCAGGTTTCTGGGAATACATATCTCAGAAGACCTTACATGGTCCACTAACAACACTACAATAGTTAAGAAAGCACAGCAATGCTTGATTTTCCTCAGGACGCTGAAGAAGGCTTGTCTACCTGAACAGGTGGACCTTTTACCGCTGCACCATAGAGAGCATCTTAACACACTGCATCTCTGTGTGGTATCTCGGTTGTACAGCAGCTGATAGGAAAGCACTTCAGCAGGTCGTCTCTAGCGCACAGAAGATCGTCGGGACACAGCTCCCAGCCATGGAGGACACCTACAGCTCTCGCTGCCTAAGGGAAGCTACATGCATCTGTAAGGGCGATGCACACCCATGCAATCATCTGTTTGAACTCCTTCCATCTGGCAGACGTTATAAGATTTTCTATGCCCGCACTTCCAGACGGAAAAATAGCTTTTTCCCCAGAGCTATAATTGCTCTGAACCAATTGATCAAGCATCATCCATAAATGTGTTATATTGCTACTTTAATACCGGTTTTATGGCTGTCATGCACCTGAGTTGTGCTTTTGTATTGCTGGACATTGCTTGTACTGGCTGGTTACTCGATTTTATTTATTGTTTATTTATTTTATTTGTTGTTTTATAGCATTGAGTAGGAGAATTGCAAACTCATTTTCACTGTATTGGTGCATGACGAATTGTACTATGCAATGACAATGAAGATTTCATTTCATTTCAATTTGAAGATGTGCTAGGGCCGCCTCTAAGCATGGAAGGAAACTGGAGCACCTGGCAGAAATCCGCACGATCACAGGAAGAACATATAAACTTCTTACAGACAGTGTCGGGAATGAAACCCCAATTGGTGATTCTTGGTGCTGTAAAGCGTTACACTAACCGCTATGCTACCGTGCTGCCCTATAGTATCGTAGAATGCTGTATAAAGCAATAAATATACATACGTGAAACCATAGAAAAACTACAGCACAGAAACAGGCCTTTTGGCCCTTCTTGGCTGTACCGAACCATTTTCTGCCTAGTCCCACTGACCTGCACACGGACCATATCCCTCCATACACCTCCCATCTATGTATCTGTCCAATTTATTCTTAAATGTCAAAAAAGTAGCTATATTTAAAATGCAAGGATTACACTGTCAAGTATTTGAGGTGAAGTTCACTGAATGTTTGTAATTTATTATAGCCAGTGTACATAATGCAGAGCAAGGTACCTTCATTTGAATATTATATACATATATGTACATTAGAGACCAGTGCCTCTTGTGTAGCTGCTCTTTAATAAAAGCATTCCATCTAGCACTTGAGTTCAAATTTATCAAGATTTGGTACAGATTTTAGTATCTACAGTGAAATTCACGATACCAAAGCTTGAGAAGAAAAACATTGGCATGAAATGCTGCCATATTCTGAGTTCTTAAATACAAACACGAAGTTACTTCCCTTAACCCATGTGGCTGATTATCACCTCCACCCATTAACCCACCTCCCACCAGTGCTTAATCATTTCATGTCTGTCAGCTTATATACAGATACCAGTGTTCCAAGTGTCACTTTATGTACATACAGTCTATGTATATTAGCTATATGTATTTATATTTATCGCAAACAAGATAAATATTTATATTTTTTGTGCTTTTATTGTGTTCTTTACGCTTACTGTGTCCTTTATGCTGCCTCAGATCTAGAGTAACAATCACTTTGTTCTCCTTTACACTTTTGTGAAGAACGACAATAAACAGCGTTGAGTCTTGAAACTTGAAATTTCTTTTCCTCCTGCTTTGTAATCACCCAAGTCCTGTGGTATTTAAAATAACAAATTGTGGGAATCAGAGCCAATCCCCTTGGAAAATCTCCCCGTGCGGAGAGGGGGACGTTGCTTTTACAGGATAAGCACGCTGGACGTATGGATGCTGCTGAAGTGACAGTCACCTTCTACAAATGGCAGCTATGTATGAATAATTACTTTTTATCCAGCAGGTACAATGCATGCCTTACCTCAATGTGTGGCACGTTTGGGCTCCCAACAAATTGCCTGAAATCAGACTACGCACACCAAATGCTGGAGGAACTCAGTAGGTCAGGTAGTGTCTATGGAAGTGAATAAGCAGTCGGTGTTTTGGGCTGGCACCCTTGTTTAGGACTGGTAAGGAAGGTGTAGAAGCCAGAATATGAAGCGGAGGGAGGGGAAAGAGTGCAAGCTGGCAGGTGAAAGGTCGAGAGCAGGTGAGGAGGAAGGTATGTAGGTAGAGGGGGGATGAAGTAAGAAACTGGGTGGAAGAAATAAAGCACTGAAGGAGAAGGAAACTGACAGGCGGGGTTGGTGGACCATGGAAGAAAGGGAAGGAGGAGGGAAACCAAAGGGAGGTGACGGGCAGGTGAGGAGAGGAGAAGAGAAGAGGTGACAGTGCAGCTGGAATGGGGAATAGATAAGGGGAGAGGGAGAGATTACCAGAAACTGGAGAAAACAAGTGAAATTACTAAACAGCACCAAGCTTGAGCATCAGTGTATATCCCTAAGCAATGGCATTTCATTTAAAGACAGAAACCTTTCAACTCAAGTACTGTGAAAGTTTCAACAAAGGTTTCTCGGAGGCAGTTCAAAATATCTGAATATGATCCAGTTTATTTCGGGGCGGGGGGGAATTAAAAAGATCCTTTCAATTTTGAAATGATGACAGCAGCTGTTTTAAGACAAATTATTTTTGCTGAGCAATCAGATGTCTAGTGCTCAGTGTGACATTCATGCTTTTTGCTTTTTAATATGAAATAAAGTGCATATCAATGTACAATTAATATGTTAATTGGAGTGAATATAATATAAACAAGAGACCCGTCCTGAAGAAGGGTCTCAGTCTGAAATGGCGACTGTTTACTCTTTTCCATAGGTGCTGCTTGGAATTTTGTGGGTTATACAATATACAATTATAACATATTATGTATTTATATAATATATAAAATATTCAGACATTATTTGTAACAAATTAAATGAACAAAACAGTTTTATGATGAGACAGAATGAGGCCATGCTACCCATTAGGCCTATGCCAGCTCACAGGGAACCATGTGATCAGACTCATTCTCCCTCTCCCTTCTCCCCTGTGTCCGTGAACCTCATCAAATCCCCGTTGATTCTTTCTGCTGTTAACCTTCACAAATGGGTAACTTACAGTGGCTAATTAACCTACAGTCACATCTTTACAGCCAGGAGAAAAAAAAAGTAAAAATCTGAACAACTAGATCACCCAAAGATCAACATGGAAGCTGGGTGCCTGAAGTTGTCAGGTGGCAGCACTATACCACTGTCAACGTCAGTTTGAAACACTCTTCATTCCTGTCACAACACTAATTTGATTCTTATTCAGTTTCGGAAAATAATTAGCACAAAGGCAATATGTGGCAGCCTGATTTTTGGCTCTAACTGTGGATATATTTGCACCATTTTTGTCTTTAATCTGCTGATGCAAAGTACTTAAATACTTGGTCCCTTGTCATTTTTGTCACACTTTAATTGTACTGGCCAATCTCCATCAACACTTATGGATGAAATCTAATTTGTGAACTAGATACTTATCTCAGCTTCTGGAAAATAACTCGGAGTGCAGGGCAATTTTGACATTTTCTGTTATTTTTTTCCTGATGATTGAACGAATATTGAGATTGAACTGAACTGAATATGCCTGGATGATTGTGGTTTGGTGTTATATAATCTGTGTTTTTCAGTTTTTTACCATTTCTGAGATTTGGCCTTTTTTTGCGCTTTGATGGGGTTTGAGGTTTTACTTTGAAAGAGTTCCATGGTTTTTTTCTCTTTGTTTTCAGGCAGACAAACCTCAGGGTTGTATATTGCACACAATCTTTGATGATAAATCTACTTTGAATCTTTGAGTTTTATTACTTCAGGAAGTGTGGTTTCAATCCAAAGCAAGCAGGCATTGTCTTAGATGCACAACTCGTGAGCTTGAAAGGTTTTATGCATTCTTTTGAAACAAGAATCAGAATTAGAAATCAGGATCAGAATTAGGTTTAATATCACTGACATATGTTGTGAAATTTGCTAACTTTATGGCAGCAGTACAATACAATACATGATAAATAAATATAGAGAAAAAAGCTGAGTTACATTAAGTATATATATGTCTATTAAATAGTTCAGTTAAAATAAGTGCAAAAAACAGAAGTAAAAAAGTGGTGAGGTATTGTTCATGGGTTCAATGTTCATTTAGAAATCAGATGGCAGAGGGGAAGAAGCTGTTCCTGAATTGCTGAGTGTGTGCCTTCAGGCTTCTGTACCTCCATGGTAACAATGAGAAGGCTGTTGAAAACTTCCCTCCATCTGTCTAATTTCAGCCTTACCCCTTCAGACACACAGTCACGTTCCTGGCTGTCATTTCATTGCTTCTCATTCTGGTATAAAACAAGGAATGAGTAGAGAATCTTTCAGTCCACTGAAATTTGCAGATGAATTGAAAAACAGTACAGTAATGTACCAGGTGTGCCGTAGACTGGGGTTTTATTTTGGGGGATGTGGCTATGCTGGGAGATGCAAAGTAGCAGGGAGACAGGAGGACTGTAGGTTCACTTTCTGACAAAATATAGCCTAAATGGTTGTATTCCAACAAGCATTGGTTCCATACTCTTATAAGGTAAGCTTGCACTTTAATAAATCTTCATTTCCCAAAGGATTTTACAGGCGAAGAAATATAATTGTAGCATCCTACTTCAATAGCCTTTCTCCTACAGACAGACTTACCCTCCTCTCCACTACAGCATCAACTCAGGTGCTCACTGTACTGTTAGTCCAGTTTAACACTTTGACTAACAACAGTGTAATGGGAAATTTCTTCAGTTACCAGCCAATGCTATGTCCAAGATCAAAGTTTAAGGCAAATTTATATCTATGCATTATTCAACCTTGAGGTTCGTCTCTTCACAGACAGCCACAAAACAAAGAAACCCTGAAGAACCCATAAAAAAAGACCGTCAAATACCCATTGTGCAGAGAGGGGAGAAAAAGCAAATGGTGCAAACAATAAATGCAAGCAAATACCATATATGAGAATGGACTTAAAATTTATGGCAATCATAGTTAACCTAAGTGGGCCCAACATTGCCTTAGTTTACAACGGTAGGCAACTCTTAGCACAGGGGTTCCCAAACTGGGGTCCACAGACCTTTTAGTCAATAGTAGGGGTCCATGGCATAAAAAAAGTTGGGAACCCTGTCTTGGTGGCTTGTCTTTGCTGTCATTTAACATATGATGGTTAACCAGCTATAGAGGACACAACTTCTATCTCCTAGTTCAGGTCATTCATTGAACTGGTAAGGGTGGGTTAACATACACACAGCAATTTCAATTATAAAGTGAATAAATGAATAGAAAGTGGAGATCAGTGGCACAGATGTAAAACGAGTTCCCAGAAGATGGAACATCTGGACTCTGTGATGTTGGCACCACTGCCCTTTAGGGGCACAGTTGTCCTCACCTCAAGTGCTTTAAGTACTAAAAGCATTTAAGTTAAGCTGTGGAATATTCTGTCTTTTAGAACAGTATTGTGTTAACTTAGTCTTTGTTTTGGGCCCAACTGAATTTGAAATTCCTGATAAATCATATATTTGAAGACTAAAATATCTATACGGGAATTACAATACTCTGCAGTGCATAAATTGACAAAAGACATTTCCACTTCTTTATGTTAAATATTCCACTAGATTAGAGTTCCCAACTTTTTTTATGCCATGGACCAATACCATTAAGAAAGGGGTCTGTGGACCCCAGTTTGGGAACTCCTGCTCCAGATTAACAGTGATATCTCTACTCTCTGTTATGCAGTACATCATGAAGGCTATAATAGTTTGGTGAAAATTACTTTTATTAAAAACTGATTGTTCTTGAATGTTTCTATAATTAAAGCTTGGCTGGCTTATTTGTGCAAATGATTGGCTTTGAAGGATGACACAGTTTTAAACATTGGCTTCCAATTTTAGATTCAGATTTTCTTTTACAAACATTAAAAGTAAATGCCAGAATCCTACTCCAGACATAAAGTTTCTACAAAAATGTAACTGCAGTTAACTGAGGTGGGTTTTTTCCCTCACTTTGAAATGGTGTTTGAGTTTTAGTTGGATGTGGCTGCAAAAATCATTAGAGCTCTTTATCTGAATCATGCAATTTGGATTTGACATTTTCGTAACAGCATCTTCTTTGTACGGTGTTCTGAATAAACAACGAAAACGTGTTCCAAGGTGAAAAACAATTAATAAGGCGACAGTCATAAGACCACAGTTGCTAATCGCATTTGTGTTTGTGTGTGTGTGGGGGGGGGGGAGGGTGGAGTTGCAGTTAAATACCTAAATTAAATTCCAAATTGCTATTGTACATTGAAGATTACAGTTCATCTTAGAACAAGATTGGAACTTAGAATAAGTGCAAGAGTTTCCAGTAGAGCCAAGAGTTGAGGGTGATTTTACTTCATGAACCTCGGTCACTCAGGAGGAAGTGACAGATTTGCAAATAAACCTACCATCTTATGATTCACCTATGGTTCACTCTTCTTTCCTATCAGATTCTTTCTTCTCCAGCCCTTGACCTTTCCCACCCATCCGACTTCACCTATCACGTTCTGGCTACCCTCTTTTCCCTCCCCCTGCCTTGTTATCCTGGTGTCTTCCCCTTCCTTCTCAGTTCCACCCAAAATGTCGACTGTTTACTCTTTTGCTAAGATGAGTTTATTTTGACCTGCTGAGTTCCTCCATCATTTTGTGTGTGTTGCTCAGGTTTCCAGCATCTGCTGATTTTCTCGTTTGTTCCAGAATATCTTTCTAAGGTTCAGTGGGAGCAACATTTAAAACGAGCAGTCTCTGGCTAATTGCCACATCGTCCTAATTTTGGTTGTGTGCTGATGATGGAAGAGGGTTGAACTTGCCCTCTTCGCTCACACGCCATTTCAGTGCTACAGTTGATGGTTGTTGTGGAGTTCATAACGTACCCATGGCGCTCATTTCCAAGGCTACCAGTCTTCATCAAAATGCACTGTAAAACTCAATTATACTTGCATCTCATCTTCAGTTGAAGGGTTGTGAATAAGAGATTTGAGAGAATTTGTTTAGTCTGCTAATTCTGATACATACACAGCATCTACCCATAAAAGAATGGTGAGAAATTGTCCAGCTCTCTGCTCTTGTCAGGTGAGAGAGTAAATTAAGTCAAAAGTGGACTCTTTGGCCTCTTTAGGGACTGTTAGTCCAGTGTTTCAAATGGGCAGAGTGCGTCTGCTACCCATTAGTACTTCACAGTTGTAGTCCTGTTCTTATCCCCTCCCCTCTCCCTCCAATGGTACTGGAGCCTGACATTTAAATGTTTGGGTGAGCAGTATATCTATTTATCAGCCTTGATCTGTTTCAGGTGAACCTTAGGTACTCCTTTAGCGATTGACATTTACATCACACCCCAACCCACCCCATGACCCCGATCCCCAATTCTCCTTTTTATTTATTTTTTACTATTTAGGGCGATACAGTGCCGCCCAGCAATCTTCCGATTTAATCGTAGCCTCGTCACGGGACAATTTACGGTGACCAGTTAACATAGCAACCAGTACGTCTTTGGACTGTGGGAGGGAGCCAGAGCACGATAACGTTAACAAGGAGACTGTACAAACTCCTTACCAGCAGTGGCAGGAATTAAACCCGGGTCGCTGGTCCTGAAAAATGTTGTGCTGACCTACCTATCTATCAGTAAAAGTAATCTGCAGTAACCCTAAATCCATTGCAGTTCCGTTACTGTTTATTTCAGACGTGCAGAGGTAACTAATCCCCCTGAACCGTACATCAGTAAACGCTGACTGCCCTTTTTAATTACCATGGGCAAATTTCGTTTGCTGGCAGTTCCATTCTAAGTTTTGTGTACTTTACTGAATGCACATTCCTGTAGGATCCAGGGCATTTCTTTAGGACACTTACTTTACCCTGCCAAACTTTTAAAAGTATGAAACCACTACTTATAGATTAATATAAATAGTTAGTAATGACCGTGTAAATACTTTGCTTTGGTTTATTCCGTTGTTGTGTTTCAGCTTGTGGAAGAAATAAATCAGTGTCAGTAGAAAAGTGGTCATCTTGGCTCAGTGTATTAGAAAGAGTGTGAGCCTGTTTCGTTTTGGACTACCTTACAAAGTCTGTTTCCTCATCTGTGAAGCAACTTTTCTTTATAATCAGCATTCACTATTTAAAGGCAAATAATTCCAATTAAACTGAATTCAATTGACAAAGGATTGCACATTTCTATATGCTCACCCCTCTAGCTGTAAAATGCCCCCAATACCTCTTTCCTGTAATGGTCTCACCCTTGACTTCAGTGGTTGACCTGTCCTACTTTGACCTTTGCCTTTTACAATTTGATTGACTATCCTGCAGTATCCTACCCTGGCACCATCCACTTTCCCTCTCTCTCGGCTCTTTGCATTCCAGTGCACGACAGGATGTCCTCACCAGCAGGCAGACGTTCAGTCAGTGTAAAAGCCTTCAAAAGGTTCGTTTCGTTATCAAAGTTTGTATGCAGTATACAGCTCTGAGATTCTTCTCCAGATAGCCACGAAAGATAGAAAACCATGGAAGTCAGTTCAAAGAGAAACAGCAAACCTATTCCCCCCCCCACACAAAAAAGGAATGGCAACAAGATCATCAATCCCCACCCCCCCAATACCTTCCCCCCCCGTACAAAGCACAAGAACATTAGCCCCCAATTTCCCCTCATCTGCATAAAATGCAACAAGAACATCGACATCCAAGTGTACCTCCCCCGCACAAAAAAAGCTAACAAAAGCATTAAGCCCCCCAACTCTTCCCCTGCACAAAAAAACGAGAAAAAAATGGGCGACAACACAGAATATAAAACCTTAAGCCTGAAAAAAAATCTAGAGTCCATAGTCCAAATCCAAGAAACACAGAAACTGGGTAATATCCTCCAACATCATTGAAAGAGAGATGCACTAACTGAATGCAGAGGCCTACTCTCCCAGGCACAGCGATAGGCCTCACAGGCTCCTTCTCCAACAACAGAGCATCCAGTGGGAAACCTGTAAACATATTTAAAGGGCTCAATATCAGGACGGTTTGGGGGCCCTTACAGTAGTGTAGCCCTCCAGAACTCCTAAGTAACATCAGCTCCATGCATAGATCAGGAAAAGTGTTGAGAAGCGTTGAGTGTGGAGAATCTGTGGGATTCAGTGTTATAGGCCACGCCATTGGGTATATTTAAACTGGAGATTGATAGACTCTTTATTAGCAAGGGTGTCAAAGGTTACTTGGAAAAGGCAGGAGAATGGGGTTGAGAGGGATGGTAAATCAGCCGTGATGGAATGGCAGAACAGAATCAATGGGCTGAATGGCCTAAATCTGCTCCTATGTCTTTTGGTCTTATGGGTTCAATGTTTATTTGTAATAAGAATCATTTGACTCACATACCACAAATTCTGAAAGGCAGACACACTGTCCAGATAAGACTTGAGTTGGTTAATTAGCTGCAAAATAGCTTTGTCCGTCTTTTTCCAAAGGAACATTGAACGATTTATAAACACAAGAGATTCAGTAGATGCTGTAAATCCAGAAACACACACATAAAATGCTGGAGGAACTCGGCAGGTCGGGCAGCATCCGTGGAAATAAATTAACAGTTGACATTTCCAGCTGAGACCCTTCTTCAGGACTAGAAAGAAAGGGGGAGATGCCGGAATAAGAAGGAGGGGAAGGGTAAGGAAGACTAGCTGGAAGATGAAGATGAAGCCAGGTGGGTGGGAAAGGTAAAGGGCTGAAGAAGAAGGAATCTGAGGGAGGAGGTGCACCAGGGGGAGTTGGTAGGTAGGTGAGGAGAAGAGGTAAGATGCTAGAGTGGGGAATAGATAGAGAGAAGTGGATGGAGAAAAAATTACCAGAAGGAGAAATCAATGATCATGCCATCAGGTAGGAGGCTACCCAGATGGAATATAAGGTGTTGCTCCTCCACTTTGAGGTTGGCCTATGCATGACGTAAGAGGAGGCCATGGACTGACATATTGGAACAGAAATGTGGATAGGAATTAAAATGGTGCCCCCCAGGAGATTCTGCTTTCGGTGGGTGGAGCAGAGATGTTTGACAGAATAGTCCCCCAATTTATGACAGGTTTCACCCATGTAGAGAAAGCCACATTGGAGCACCAGCTACAACAGACCAATTGAATAGAATCGCAGCTGAAGAGCTGCCTCACCTGGAAGGACTGAACAACTTGGGTTATAGATAGGTAGACAAGTTTCATTTGTCGTATGAAATTCGAAACGTACAGTAAAAATGTGTCATTTCACATTAAATCAAATCAGCGAGGGTTGTGCGGGGTAGCCTGCAAGTGTGGCCATGCTACCGGCAACATATAGCTTACCCACAACTCACTAACCCTAACCCATATGTTTTTGGAATGTGGGAGGAAACCAGAGCACCTGGAGGAAACTCATGTTCATAAGACAGTCATAGGCTAGAACAGTGCTACACTAACCACTATGCTATGTAGTATGTTAAAGCAGGATTACCAGAAATAAATTGCTATTTTTTATTAATTATTAGTTGACAAATAATGAACAACTAACAACTAATAATATTAATGGGACGGCACAAGAGCACAGTCCCCCTCACTGTCTGTAAGGAGTTTGTACGTTCTCCCCACGACCAGGTCTCCTCGAGGTGCTCTGGATTCCCCCCACATTGCAAAGATGTACGGTTAGGGTGACTGAGTTGTGTGCACGCTATGGTGGCACCAGAAACATGGCAAAACTTGCAGGCTGCCCTGCATCATCCTCGCTGATTTGATCTGGTGTAAATAAATCCACTTCCCTGTGTATTTTGATGCTTTGATGTAGAATGACAAATGAAGCTAATCTCTCATGGCATACTACACAATTTCAGCAAATTTACAGAGCAATTGCATAACTAGGATAACTTGCATAACATTTAGACCTTGAACAGTTTCTTTTAATTTCCAGGTCAGCGGGTGACAAGTGAACCCAACTTACTCTGACTTCCGAGGAGGGGGAGATCACAGTGATGTGTGAGCATCATTGCTGACATTAATGCTGAAGGAGCAAGGCATTATTTAGAGCTTGGCACCAACCTTTATGAAAATTTATATGTACTATATGTTGTATAGTGGCTTCTGGCCAATGAGTTAGCCTCTGTGGCCTCTTGACTCTGTCTGCACATGAGGAGCACATTGGCTAATACGGTATATAAATGAAGTAAAAGTGGATATGTGCTTCACTTCAGCGGTGCATGGAGTATTTTGAAAAGACGTTGCAGGAAAGCCTGAAGGCACATTGACTATAACCATTGCAGGCAGAGCCTTCCTTTTCTTGGAAGTTTTCCATATCAATCTTGCAGCAGAGAGTGCAGCCATGTGATAATCTACAGTATCTGGTGAACCCTCTTTTGATGTGCCTGAGCAACTGTGGAGAGGCTGTATGAAGGCAGGTTCCAAATAGTTGAAAGAATCTGAATCCCACCTCGATGCAGGTGGTCCCAGATGGGCACTTCGTTGTTATCTCAAATATCAGCCTGGTTGAGAATCAAGCAAGTAAATTTCCTCATGGAAACGCAGAGCAACGCTACACGCAAAATGCTGGAGGAACTCAGCAGGTTAGGCAGCATTTATGGAGAGGAATAAGTGTTACGTTTTGTGACTTCAAAATAGTAAACTAACTCGAAGACATGAGACTCTGAAATGTGAGTCTCAATACAGGTTTACTTTAAGTGAGGCATATATCACGTGGTAGTGTGATAACGTATGCAATTCACGTATTTGTATATATATCCCATGTTGAATTATTTAAAGAACAAGAATGCTTCATCAACCAACGTATTCAAGAGTACTTGAATATGGAAAGGAAAGGTACGTCGCCTCCGGGGTTTCTCCGGTTAGTGGACGATTTCCCTCCACGCCTCTCTGACGTAGTGGGGAACCGCGTACGAGGCAAGTTACAGCAGTGGTTTGCCATTGCCTTCTGCCGGGTGAGTTTCCAAAGAGATCACCAGCTCGTAACCCAGCACGGATGGAAAGTGTGCAGGGGAGCCGACTGGCTAGATTCGAACTCGGAACCTTTCATCCCGAAATTCGGCACTGATGCCACTATGCCACCACTGAAATATTAAACACGCAACAGTAAACAGTCAACGTTTTGAGACGAGACCCTTCATCAGGACTGGAAGAAGCCAGAATAAGAAGGTGGGTGGAGAGGGCAAGGAATATAAACTTTTGCACAATTTTCATGTGGAAGACTTTGCAATGTGTTTCTTAAAGACAGTAAAAATAAACAGTATACATCTGGTTTGGGGTGATTTCAAGGTATTGGTGGGCTATGAGTCATCCTTGACTTGATGAGCTAAATGGCCTTCTTCTGTGCTATAAAGATTCTACAATTATCACGATAAGTTTGGTATCTGATGAGCTGCCTATTCGCTTGATGGGGCCAACTCTCAGGAAATACCCATGATAATAAGGTTTCATGCAGGTATTCTCAAAACTACATCTTTGGCCCAGGTACTGCAATCAGGAGTTGCCTGTCAGAAATATGATTTATTCATTTTCTTTTTAGGCAAGGGCCAAAGTGAAAAGATTAGCAGCACCACTGAGGCCTTCGAATGCCTGCAGAGGGGGCTCACGGTTTGAGGAATCAACTGCACTCGGCTGTATGTGAAACTTCTCCACCCCTTCCCACTTTTTGTGATACTCTAGGAAACAACTGGAGCCACAAATTGTTTCCCCCAACATAAACGCAGCCCTTGGCACTGATAACCTTACTCCCCAAAGCTTTTTTTTAAACAAACGTGGACGTCCAGAAACACAGGGATCATTATGTGCTCTGCGGTCTTGGGGATTTGTGCGGTGATTATACAAATACACTTGTTCGTAAATCGCGTTTAGTTATGTGATTTATGGTTTAAGATAGGTTCAAAGTAAGGGCACTGAGAATCGCCAGGGGATGAACAAGGGGTGACTGTACTCTCCCAGTTCTTGGTAACGAACACATTCATTAGTGTTGATAGCCAGTTAAAGTAGAAACAGAAAAAAAAACACAACTGCCTAGCAACCTAAATAAATCTGATAATGGCTCGTAAAAGAAGCCACTTACATGTAAAGGACCCATTTTAAGAATGCAGCAAGTGTATAGGATAAAAGAAGCTGTTCCTTTATTGGCCCTGATATATTTCTAGTTCCATTCAACCGCTTTCTCAACTTAGGTCCACTCGTCAAAGAGCTCAATATCGGCTCTAAGTCTATAAATGATCAACATGAAGGTTATTAAGGGAAGCCTGCTTAAACCACCTCCAAGCCCCTCCATCTGCAGCTCAGTTTTTAGGGTAAGGGGGAATATTATAGTTCAGTTTTCCCAGCTGAGAGTTTTGTGTAATGGGAATAAGAATCTGCCATTTATCCAGCCTGACTCTTCATCTATTCAATTCACCATCCATTCATTTTGACTATGCAGAGTAAAGTTGAGTGACCTCCATATCTAAATCCCCAGTAAATTATTTTCTTACTTGAAATCCTGCAATGGAGGAACTAAAGTCTATGTAGAATTGCCCCAATGCATTCCAAATCCATCTGCATTACCATAAGACCATAATGACACAAGAGCCAGAGTTAAGGCATTCAGCCCATCGAGTCTGCTGTGCCATTCCATCATGGCTGATCTCAGATCCCACTCAACCTCATATATCTGCCTTCTCACTATATCCTTTGATGCCTTGACCAATCAGGAAATGATCAACTTCCACTTTAAATCTACCCACGGACTTGGCCTTTACTGCAGTCTGAGAGAATTCCACAGATTCACTACTCTCTGACTAAAAAAATTCCTCCTTAGTTCCGCTCAAAAATCTTACCCCTCAGTTTTGAGGCTGTGGCCTCTAGTTCTGGATACGCCCACCATATCCTCTCCAGATCCACCCTATCTAGTCCTTTCAACATTCTGCAGGTTTCAATGAGATTCCATCCCCCCCCCCCACCCCCAGTGTGTATAGGGCCAAAGCTGCCAAACACTCCTCATATGTTAACTGCTTCATTCCCAGAATCATCCTCGTGAACCTCCTCTGGACTCTCTCCAATGACAACACATCTTTTCTGAGATATGGGGCCCAAAGCTGTTGACAATACTCCAAGTGCAGCCTGAGTAGTGTCATATAAAGGCTCAGCATTATCTCCTTGCTTTTATATTCTATTCCCCTTGAAATAAATGCCAACATTGCATTTGCCTTCTTTATCACAGACTTGACCTGTAAATCAACTTTCTGGGAGTCTTGCACAAGGACTTCTGCACTTCTGATGTTTGAATCTTCTCCCCATTTATTTAATAGTCTGCCCTATTGTTCCTTTTACCAAAATATGTTATCATACATTTCCCAACACTGTATTCCATCTGCCACTTTTTTGCCCATTGTTCCAATTTGTCTAAGTCCTGCTGCAATTGCATTGCTTCCTCAGCATTACCTACCCTCCTCCTACTTCGTATCATCCACAAACTTTCCCACAAAACCATCAATTCCATTAACCAAATTGTTGACAAACAATGTGAAAATTAGCAGTCCCAATACTGACCCCTGAGGAACACCACTTGTAACTGGCAACCAACCAGAAAAGGCCCCTTTTATTCCCACTCGCTGCCTCCTGCCTGTCAGCCATTCCGCCATTCATGCCAATATCTTTCCTGTAACATCATAGGATTTTATCTTTGTAACATCATAGGATTTTATCTTTCTAATGTGTAAGCAGCTTGATATCGCAGCCTTATCAAGCGCCTTCTAAAAACATCTGAGCAAATGACATCCACTGGCTCTCCTTTGTCCACCCTGCTTGTTACTTCCTCAAAGAACTCTAACAGCTTTGTCAGACAAGATTTCCCTTTACAGAAACTATGCTGACTTTGACTTATTTTCTCATTAGTCTCCAAGTACCCCGAAACTTCATCCTTAATAATTGTCTCCAACACTCCAGGTGACTAATCCATCTTGAGACCTTTTAGATTGCCTAACACTTTTTCCTTTGTAATAGCAATGGCACTCACTCTTGCTCCAAGACATTTACTGACCTCTGGCACACGACTAGTGTCTTCCACAGTGAAGGCTGATGCAAAGCACTCATTAAGTTCATCTTCTATTTCTTTGTCCCCAGTTACCACCTCTCCAGCATCATTTTCCAGTGGTCCAATATCAACTCTCACCTCCCTTTTACTCTTTATATAACTGGAAAAACTTCTGGTATCCTGCTTTATATTATTGGCTAGTTTGCATACTTATTCCATCTTTTCCCTTCTTATAGCTTGTTTAGTTGCCTTTTGTTGGATTTTAAAAGCTTCCCAACCATCCAACTTCCCACTCACTTTTGCTCCCTTATATGCTCTTTTCCTTGGCTGTTATACAGTCTTTAACTTCCCTTGTCAGCCACGATTGCCTACCCCTGCCATTTGAGAACAAATTCTTCAGTGGGACATATCTATTCTGCGCCTTGTGAACTATTCCCAGAAACTTCAGCCGCCTCGGCTCTGCTGTCATCCCCGCCAGTATATTCCTCCAACACACCTGGGCAAGCTCCTCTGTCATCCCCGCCAGTATATTCCTCCAACACACCTGGGCAAGCTCCTCTCTCATCCCCGCCAGTATATTCCTCCAGCACACCTGGGCAAGCTCCTCTCTCATCCCCGCCAGTATATTCCTCCAGCACACCTGGGCAAGCTCCTCTCTCATCCCCGCCAGTATATTCCTCCAGCACACCTGGGCAAGCTCCTCTCTCATCCCCGCCAGTATATTCCTCCAGCACACCTGGGCAAGCTCCTCTCTCATCCCCGCCAGTATATTCCTCCAGCACACCTGGGCAAGCTCCTCTCTCATCCCCGCCAGTATATTCCTCCAGCACACCTGGGCAAGCTCCTCTCTCATCCCCGCCAGTATATTCCTCCAGCACACCTGGGCAAGCTCCTCTCTCATCCCCGCCAGTATATTCCTCCAGCACACCTGGGCAAGCTCCTCTCTCATCCCCGCCAGTATATTCCTCCAGCACACCTGGGCAAGCTCCTCTCTCATCCCCGCCAGTATATTCCTCCAGCACACCTGGGCAAGCTCCTCTCTCATCCCCGCCAGTATATTCCTCCAACACACCTGGGCAAGCTCCTCTCTCATCCCCGCCAGTATATTCCTCCAGCACACCTGGGCAAGCTCCTCTGTCATCCCCGCCAGTATATTCCTCCAACACACCTGGGCAAGCTCCTCTCTCATCCCCGCCAGTATATTCCTCCAGCACACCTGGGCAAGCTCCTCTGTCATCCCCGCCAGTATATTCCTCCAGCACACCTGGGCAAGCTCCTCTCTCATGCTCTATACTTCCCTTTATTCCACTGCGATACTAATACAAGTGACGTGCTTCTTCCTCTAAAATTGCAGTATGAATTCAGTCATATTATGACCACTGTCTCCTAAGGGTTCCTTTACATTAAGCTCCCTGATAAGACCTAGGTTATTACACAACCACAATCTAAGATAGCCTTTCCCCGAGTAGGCTCAAGCACAAGCTGCTCTAAAAACCCATCTCATAGGCGTTCAACAAATTCCCTCTCTTGCGATCTGACACCAACCTGATTTTCCCAATCCCCTTGCATATTGAAGTCCCCCCAGTACATTTGTGATATTACACTTATGATATGCCCTTTCCAGCTCCTTTTGCAAACTCAACCCCACAACTTGGCTACTAGTTGGAGGCCTATATATGATTCCAATAATGTTTTTTTTTTACCCTTGCAGTCTTTTAACTCCACCCACAAGGATTGAACATTCTCTGACCCTATGTCACCTCTTTCTAAAGATGCAATTCCATCTCTTTCCAACAGAGCCGCACTACCGCCTATGCCTTCCTGCCTGTCCTTTCTATACAAATTATATCTTTTGATGTTAAGCTCCCAACTATGGCTTCTTTCAGCCACTACTAAGTGATGCCC
Organism: Mobula hypostoma; assembly: GCF_963921235.1. NCBI lineage: Eukaryota > Metazoa > Chordata > Chondrichthyes > Myliobatiformes > Myliobatidae > Mobula > Mobula hypostoma. The sequence goes on along the minus strand of NC_086111.1, from coordinate 61,612,674 downwards.
ACAACGTCATACCGACCAATCTCTAATAGCATCACAAGTTTATCCACCTTATTCTGAATGCTATGTGCACTTAAATACAGCGCCTTCTGTTCTGCATTCTTCACCCTTTTGAATTTTGCCTCTGTGGAACAATTTAACTCTTTGCTCTGTCTGCATTTGTACCCAATCATTGACTCGTCCTTCCTCACATTCATGTTACACCCATCATCTACTTGTAAACCTGCTGGCTCATCCTCAGCTCTATCGTACTGCTTCCCATCCCTCTGCCATATTAGCTTAAACCACTCGCAACAGCTTCAGCAAACCTGTCCCCAAGGATATTGGTCTCCCTCGGATTCAAGTGCCACTCGTCCCTTTTGCACAGGTCTCACCTGCCCCAGAAGAGGTCCCAATGATCCGGGAACCTGAATCCCTGCCCCCCTACTCCAATTCTTGAGCAACGCATTTATCTGCCACCTCATTCTATTCTTATCCTCACTGTTGCATGGCACAGGCAGCAGTCCCGAGATTACTACCCTTGAGGTCCTGCTTCTCAGCTTCCTTCCAAACTCTGTATTCTTTTTTCAGGACCTCCTCCCTTTTTCTAGCCATGTCATTGGTACCAAAATATACTGCGACTTCTGGCTGCTCACCCTCCCTTTTCAGAATAGTGTGGACGCGTTTGGAAACATCGCAGACCCTGGCACCTGGGAGCCACCTACCATCCTTGTTTCCTTTTTGTGTCCACAGAATCGCCTATATGCCCCCCAATTACTGCTGCCATTCTCTTCAGTTCCTACCCTTCTGAGCTACAGGACCAGAGTCACCGTTGCTTTCCCTAGGTAGGCACCCCCCCCCAACAGTACTCAAAATGAAGTACTTATTGTTGAGGAGGATGGCCACGGGGTGCTTTCTGCTACCTGATGCTCTTCCTTCACTCTCCTGACCCTCACCCGGTTATCTGTCTCCTGTTGCCTCCCAGTAGCTCCTGTCTACCACTGCTTCACTTTCCCCAACGAGCCAAAGGTCATCGAGCTGAAACTCCAGTTCCCCAACAGGTCTGGTCTCTAAGAAGCTGCATCTCGATGCACCTGGTGTAGATGTGGCCATCGGGGAGGCTGGGAGTCTCTTGGAATCCACATCTGACACCAGAACAGAGCACTGGCTCTGTAGACATACCCCCTGTTCTCTCAAGAATTATTTTGTGAATATGACTGGTGGATTTTCCTTGGTTATAAAAGGCACTTTTGGCCAAAGAATATTAAAGAAGCCAATCTTGAAGATTTTAGTATTACTAGGCTTTTGTTTCATTGTTACTCAAGACTAAGAACAAAGTTCAGTATACTTGAAGGTATTTGACGTCGACATGTTCTTGAAGATGATGATTCATGCTTGAGTTCTGCAGAGGAAGATCTCATCAGCTCCACAAATCATGGCCCTTTACCATTGATCTCAGGGGATCTGGTTTTCAAAATGGCAGCTTGTTTACCTCTGAGTTATTGTTCTAATGCCCTACTCTTATGGGGGATTGCAACACAGTTGGGGGCATCTTTTGACAAGGACCTGCCCCCCCCACCAATAACCAGAATACATCCTTTGTACTGTTGAGGGTGAAATTCTGATGTTCTCTGGTACCAACATTTACTTCTCCCCAAGTATGATACTTTGCTACACGCAGGTAGGCTGGAGAATTTGGCTAGTAACAACACTCAGGACAATTCATTGTGAAGCACTCAGTTATTACTTGAGAACATCAGCTACCTCTTCCAAGGTGGGCTTTTCCTCCATGCCTTGTTCCCATTATTTTGCTGCCTGGTTGATTGCAGTGAAACAAAGAACTGTGGTTCAGTTTGAAAAATGATAAGAACTATGTTCACATTTAAACATGTAAAATTAAATTGAAGTGTATGTGTGATATAGTCTGTTTTGTATATTATTCTTGGTTAATGGACATAAATTTATAGGAACAATGAAACACCTCTGGATATTAGCTGAAATTGTTTTTTTATATCAATCATACCTTTAGAATGGCATCAACTCTGTTGTAGCTCTATTTATTCATCAGTAGTCCTGTTTAAGATGGCACAGGTGAAGTCTAGTAACTACTTATCGGTTGTAACAAAACAAAGAAAACTACTAAGTTCCTTATTAATTACACTTTGCTAACGACGGAGAGGCAAGACAAGAAGAAGTTGGGGTGGAGACAAGACTGAGTTGCGGCATCCCCAGGAACAAAGACCTAATGATTGATTGATATAAGTGCCGGACTGAATTGGTAAGGTCGGGTACGAGCCAAATTGTGGCATTGGGGTCCAGGCCTCACAGCGGTTCAAGAGCGAAGAAAGACCCAATGTTTGATCAATTTAAGCGCCCGGCAGAACTGGAAAGGTCGGGTCTGGGCCGAATTGTGGAGGTGGGGTCCAGGCCCCAGAGCAATTCAAGAGCAAGGAATGACCTGATGTTTGGACGGTTGATTGAGAAGGTCAGGGTGTCATGAGGGATGGGCCAGTTCTGCTTGGTTCTGTTCACTAATCTGCGATGTTTACTCAGCACTGCACTGAACTGAGACTGCGGCCTGCTGGGGCTGCAGTGATGTCTGGCTTCGTGTCTTTCATAAAACTTCAGTTCTGAATACTATTTCCTTACCTTTATTGTTTTATTTTTTTTCTCTCTGTGAATTGGGTGTGTAAGAGTCTTTTTTTTTTAATGGGCTTTATTGGATTCCTTTGTTTTGTGGCTGTCCTGTAAGGAGATGAATCTCAAGGTCCTGTAATGTATACATACTTTGATAATAAATGTACTTTGAGCTGTGAGCATGGCAATGTTGATATTTAACCAACATCTCTAACATTTTACGTATTATCAAGCTTCTGTTGCGTTCAGACTCAACGTTAAGTATAATTATCAGTTCACTTGAGTCCTCTATACATTCTGGGAGAAGTAGCAGCAGTGGTAGAGGAGTACAAATATTTGGGTGTTTACCTCAACAACAGAAAACCAGCAACAAGGGTGTTTACAAGAAGGGGATGAGCAGACTCTATTTTCTAAGAAAGCTGGGGTCGTTCAATGTGTGCAGCAGGATGTTGGAGATCTTTTACCAGTCTGTTGTAGCAAGTACAGTCTTCTTTGCAGCTTTATGTTGGGGGAGTAGCATTGGTGCTGGTGATGCGAAAAGCCTAAATAAACTTATCAAAAAGGCTGGATCTGTCCTTGGCAACAACCAAGGTTGTAGTGGAGAGGAGGTCACTAAACAAACTGTTATCCATTATGGACAATCTGGCACGTCCTCTCCATGACCTACTGACGAAGCAGCTGAGCATCTTTTCGAATAGACTCATTCAGCTCCGCTGACACAAGGATCATTACAGAAAATCTTTCCTACCAAATGCTATAAGCATATACAACAGTTCATCTCTGCGCGACAGGAGAACACACATCATAGTATAATAGTCTCTGTTTTATTATTTTGTACATTATTTTTGTACTTTATTGCACATTATCGTACATTATTTCATTATTATTCTGTGCCTTATTATTCTGTACTTTATTGTTCGTTAAGTGTGCACACTGCTAAGTGTGCTTTTAAATGTTACTGCTGTAAAGAAAGAACTTCCCACTTGTGATCAATAAAGTACTTATTATTATCATTAGGAAGTGATCATCTTTTTTCCATATTCTCAAGTGGGACAACATCTGCATTATATATTTCATAATACGCACCATTTGAAACCAACAAGCTTTAGAGCCTGTGGAACACCACTGCTGTTGTCCAGAGATTGCTTACTGGAATTTTGGATGTCCTCTGCTTTATTGCCCTTGTAACTCCATATTCAGTACCTTCCCAAGTGGAAAGCCAAGGGGAATTTGAATGGAATTCCAGATTTGGCTTGCTGCAGACACCTCAGCACGGGGAATGGACACAAGAACACAGAAACCTGCCCTTGTATTTTTAAGTTAGTCTTTAAATATCAGAATCAGGTTTAATATCACTGCCGTATGTTGTGAAATTTGTTGTTTTATGGCGACAGTATATTGCAATACATAGTAATAAAAATCTTGAATTATAACAAGTGTATATGAAAAAAATAAATCAAATTAGTAGTGCAAAAATACTGAAGTAGTGTTCATGGATTCATTGTTCATCCAAAAATCTGATGGCAGAGGGGAAGATGTGTTCCTGAAATGTTGAGTGTATACCTTCTGGCTTCTGTACCTCCTCCTTGATGGTAGCAATGAGAAGATGGTATGTTCTGGGTGACGGGGGTCCTTAATGATGAATGCTGCCTTTTTGAGGCATCACTCTTTGAAGATGTCCTAGATGCTGGAGAGGCTGGTGCCCATAATGGAGTTGGCTGAGTTTACAGCTTTCTGCAACATTTTTATGATTCTGTGCAGTGGCCCCTCCATACCAGACAGTGATGCAACCCGTTAGTATACCCTCCACAGTACATCTGTAGAAACTTGCGAGTGTCTTTGGTGACATACCAAATCTCCTAATGAAATGTAGCGGCTGTTGTGCCTTCTTTGTAATTGCATCAATATGTTGGGCCCAGGATAGATCCTCAGAGATGTTGACATCAATATATTAACATCAATTTATAAGCTAAATAAAGATTACATAATCACGATTGCAAAAATGACATATGTTAATGCTGCATGCAGCTGTAGATTTCTGACTATCTGGATCTCACTCAGAAGGACTGGTTCGGTCTACTTGTAAGAAAGTGGATGATATAATCAGTAGCAATGGTTAAATCAATATTGCTGGCAATGTGAGATGGCAGAAAGAACTTTAAAGCAAAACACTCCAAATGCTAGAAGAATTCAGCAGATTAGGCAGCATCAATGGAAATGAATAGATACTATTTATTCATTTCCGTAGATACTGCCTGACCTGCTGAGTTCCTCCAGCATTTTGTGTGTGTTGCTTTGGATTTCCAGCATCTGCAGACTTTCTTGTGTTTATAATAAGAACTTTAATTCACATTCATGCCTGTCTCATGTTAGCTCATAACCCTATAATCAGCTTTTATTTCTGTTTTATAAAACAGTGCGAGATCTGTACTTAGAAAAGTTAAGTTGTATGTTGAGGAGCTGGAGAAGATGCAAATGGCGACTAATGAGACCAAGCATGCAAGCTGATTGTAGAAGAAGCCTTTTAAGGATAATGTAACTGCATCTGTGCAATTTATTAAGGATTGCCTCAAGTCAGTATAGTGTTTGAGATAAAATTATAATTATAATTCAGCATTAAGGCAGAAGGACTGGTCTACAAAAATATAAGCAATATGTCAGATTGCTCAGATGTATTTAAATATGTCACAAGATTGACGTGAATTATGATAACTTAACAGTTAAAATACTGAATTAGTCTCTACAAGACGCAAAGATTATTAGTCTGGAGATACGTTCAATCTCAGCACAATGGCTGGGGGAAATAGTTGAAGTAATTAAATACAACTGGGATAAAATGTAATATCAGTAATGGTGACTATTATCTTACTGAATTGCCTAAAACGTCCATTGGTTTTCCTGTTCTAATATACACGTAACCCCAGATCAAACAATTCGGACCTAACTGAAATGGTTTGACAAGTCATTCAAGTGCCAATGATATCAGCTCCTCTTAAATGAGTAAATTTGGAAAAAAATTACTGAGCAGCAATACAGAACAGGTAAGTAAGAATTATTTGGCACTTAAGAAAGAGGAGGACTGTAACCTAATGCAATTCGGATGGAATTATTTTATCTTATTGAGATCCAGTGCCCTTTCAGCCACACCACCCAGTAACCCCCCAATTTAACCCTAGCCTAATCATGCGACAGTTTACAATGACTGGTTAACCTACCAATCGGTACGTCTTTAGACTGTGGGAGGAAACCAGAGCACCCGGAGGAAACCCATACGTTCACAGGGTGAACCTGCAACCCCTTACAGGCAGCAATATGAAATGAACCCTGGTTGACTGTACTTTAAAGCGTTTGTTAGTTAAATCGGGTAAGCATTGTTTCTTGAGCTTGCTTTGAAAAAAAACTTTTGGACTTAGAAAGGCATTTCCACAACATTTTTTTCTTAAAAAATAGTAATCCTTTTCCCTAAGGATTTATCATTCTGCTATGGTGGAGGAAGACAATACGGCCAGGGTAATTGTTCCTGTCAGCCCCCACCTCTTTAGATAATGAAGGAGCATCCTTGGCCTCAGCTTTACAACTTGGGCTTTGAAACATGGTGCAAAGTTTGGAGTTTCTTGATTATGTGAACTCAGAAGAATGATTAAGTTTAGAATTATGATTAAAATTATTATTACAGTACATGGTGCAAGTTACAATAATAACCTGTTTATAGAACACTTTTCATATATGCAGTTCAGAGTGCTTTATAATGAGAAAAAGAGCAAACATAAAAATAAATGAGAAAATGATTTTACTTAAAAGCATGGTTAAATAAGTAGGTTTTGAGCTGGTGAATAAAGCATCAACTAAGTCTGCACCCTTTATAGATTGGTATTGAGTTCCACAGTTTAGCAGCGTAGTTAAAAAAAAACTGACCTGGCAAATTTAGTTTGAGGGTGATTGTTTAAAATTTGAGCGACCAGTAAAAGAAGACTTGAGGGCTTGAGCAGGATTATAAAACAAAAGTGGATCTGTGATATACTCCGGTCCCAGACAACTTAGAGTTGTAGGAGGATCCAGTTAATAACTGCAATAACTGAGCTTCAGGTTGTAAGGTTCAGATGGCAAATACATCAATTATTTATTGTTTAAGGCTGCTAAGTTCTCGTTTTAGCTAACAATTGTGTTTTTAATAACTTAAGAAGCAGGATTATTGTTAAATGACAATTTAAGGTAAAATGACAAATTATTTTTGATGAACTAATCATCCAGTGAAAAGGGCTGATTTAGAAATTAACCCTCAGCCCTATTTGCTGATTTTATCCTTGTTGCTTTCCTACACTTACTTGCCTATTTTATTTCAAGAAAACTGTGGAGTTAAGATAGACGGTGCAAAATAAGGTTGTTGCCATAGCAACACTGGTATTTCAATATCGACCCAGCAGAGAAACAATTTTCTCTCAGTTGGTTCTGATAAATTCACCTGGGAGCAGGGAGTGCAGACACTTTAGACTTTCTCGTCTTTCTCTGATGACAGCTCAATCCTGTGGCTGTTGAAACTTTGAGAATGCAAGAGTAATAGTTTTCCCCTGGAACTCCTTGTATTTTCTGCAGAATATGTCTAAGGCCCAGGCAATTTAAGAGTAGAAATGTGGCAGAAAGAATAAAGAATTCCTTGAGGAAATACCATAACCTTCATTGATTTCCAGCTGAACAAAAGCCAACTTAACAGTATGCACATTTCTTTGCTGATATCTCTCTGGATTAAGCAGTTAGTGATATCAAAGCCTACTATATGGCATTTGCAGAACAAATGAAAGATTAAAGTAACGGAAGGACTTAACATAAGACATAAGAAATTGGAGCAACAATTGACCATCCATTCCCTCAGGCCTTCTCCACCATTCGTCAAGATCACAATGATCTTTACCTCTATCCACACCATTTTCCTGCACTATCTCCTGATTCCCTGAACATTCAGCAAACCGTCAAAAACGTCAACTCTTTATTCCTTTTCCATAGAAGTCTCCTGACCTGCTGAGTTCTTCTTTGTATGTGTTACAATTGTTATCGCCGCCTGGATAGTACTGAGGCACGCTGCGGAAAACAACACCGCAGGTGTTCGAACTGCTGAGTCTGAATTCAACCCATTGTGTTGTTGTTCAGAACCTCTGAGCCACAACATCAAGACCAGTCTGTGGACAGAGGCTAAGGAGTTCATGTATTATAATGTGGTAGGTACTATGTGACAGAAGATTCTTCACAATTATAATCTAGGGAAATCCAATCAAATCCTATCTACAGCCATTATAGGAATATCTCAATAATGGAATTCATAACAATGACAATTTGATAATGCATTTTTCAGTAAGATATTCCCCAATGTCATAAACACACCTGGACAATACAAACACCCATGTCAGGATGCTGTTCGTTGACTATAGCTCAGCATTTAACACTATCATTCCCATTGACCTGATTGATAAACTACAGAACCTGGGGCCTCTTTACCTCCTTCTACAGTTGGATCCTTGACTTCCTAACAGGAAGACCACAGTCTGTGCGGATTGATGATAATATCTCCGCTTCGCTGATGATCAGCACTGGCGCTCCACAGGCATGAGTGCTTAGCGCATTGCTCTACTCCCTCCGTACCAATGACTGTACAGCTGGGTATAGCTCCAATACCACCTATAAATTTGCTGATGATACGATCATTGTTGGTAGCTTCTCTGATGAAGGTGAGAGGGCGTGCAGGAGTGAGATATACCAGCTAGTCGAGTGGTGTGGCAGCAACAACCTTGCACTCTTTGTCAGTTAGACCAAAGAGCTGATTGCGGGCTTCAGGAAGGGTAAGACGAAGGAACACAAACCAATCCTCAGAGAGGGGTCAGAAACGGAGAAAGTGAGTAATTTCGAGTTCTGGGTGTCAAGATTTCTGAGGATCTAACCTGGTCCCAATATATTAATGTAGCTATAAAGAAGGCAAGATAGTGGCTATATTTCATTAGGAACTTGAAGAGATTTGGCTTGTCAACTAAAACACTCGAGAACTTCTGTAGATGTGGAGAGCATTCTGACAGGCTGCGTCACTGTCTGATTTGGGGAGACTACTGCCACGACCGAAAGAAGCTACAGAATATTGTAAAATTAGTCAGCTCTACCTTGGGTACTAGCCTCCATATTACCCAAAACATCTTCAAGGAGCAGTGCTTCAGAAAGGTGGCATCCGTTATTAAGGGCCTCCATCACCTTGGGCTTGCCCTCTTCTCACTGTTACCATCAGGAAGGAGGCACAGAAGCCTAATGGCAGAGACTCTGCGTTCTAGGAACAGCTTCTTCCCCTCTGCCATCCAATTTCTAAATGGACACTGAACCCATGAACACTACCTCACATTTTTAAAAAAATATATATATTATTTCTGTTTTTGCACTATTTTAACCTATTCAATATTCATATATTCACTTACTATAACTGATTTACCAATTAGTTTTTCCTTTCTAAGTTATCATGTATTCCATTGAACTGCTGCTGCTAAGTATAAAGTATAAAGTTAATAAATTTCATGACACATGCCAGTGATCAGAAACGTGATTCTGATTCTGACATCCACGAGTCAAGTACCAATTACCAGCTGTAATTGTGGAAGTTACAGTAAGGCAAGGGTTAAGCTAATGTCCTGGCAGGAGTAGATTACATATAGTGTGCAGTCAACCCAAGCAAGGGAGGTCTTTTAAGAAACATCAGAAGAGCTTCCTTTTACACAGCAGGGGGCGGGAGCCATTTGGCACTCAGAGATCAGATAAGGATGCAAACAGAGAGTTGACTCTTACTATTGGTCAGTTATTTTACCAATTCTGAAGTGTTGTGGAGATTTTATTGGCTACCTGTATTATCATACTGAGATTGCGGATTGATCATGCAAATAAAGGAACACACACAAGTGTAGCAGCACAAATTGATCCAAAATCAAAACAAAACAATTGCTGCCTGCATGTGACCCTACGGGGTTGTTATACTTGTGTGACACGCCCACAGCTCCAAAGACTGCTCCGAAGAGTCGAATTCGCTATTTCAATCCTTTATTAGCAATTTGCAAACATACAATTAAGTATTATTGAGCATTCTTTCAGCAGCCAGCAAAGATATGACCTCCTCGGCCCCAAGGCATGAAAATAAGCATGAATACATAATTTTTCCCCCTTCACTTTTACCACATCCCCACCCATAATGAACATAATAAATGCACTGCGCAGAATATATGGCTCCAACAACAAGGATCCCAATTGGTCAGTACCTGTATCCAACTAGTCCATTCTGTATAAGAATGGCATTTCTTTGTTCCAACTTCAGAGCAGTGTGGCAACAGAGGCCATGTACACAAGTAAATAAAGTGTGAGTGAGCAGAGGGCATAAGTTTTCAGACTCCAGTTAATTGACGACGACGTAATGATATCCTCATAACGTTGGATTATCTTCACTTTCGATGACAGCAGCAAAAGGGTTAAATATTTTTGTGACTGCCTTTCACAGAATGTGCACTTGTAGATGAGGAATATTTATTTTGAGCATTATTTCAGCAAGTTATATAAATACAACATTTTCATCAAAGAACATGATTCCTTAGCATGATCTGTTTATCGGCAAATTAAGCACATAGTTGGATAACTGTGTCACATAAAGTTTCCCTGAAGACTAGAGCACAGTTCATCTGTCTTTGGAACTGCATTGAATAAATAAAGTATGTTTTTTATTTGAATTAGCAATATCAATTATAGCTAAATTAATTACACAAATAACAGATTTTTAAACCAAAAGACTTTTCACTCCATTTATGGACCCAGCATGCAAGTGCAATTAGGAAGAAATCATGGCAGCATCTCTACTTCCTCAGGAGTCTGTGGAGAATCAGCATGACATCTAAAACTTTGACAAACTTCTATAGATGTGTAGTGGAGAGTATATTGACTGGCTGGTATAGAAATACCAATGCCTTTGAACAGAAAATCCAACAAAAAAAAATAGTGGGTTCGGACCAGTACGTCATGGGTACAGTCCTCCCAACCACTGAGCACACCTGTATGAAACGCTGTGTTAGGAAAGCGGCATTCATCATTAGAGATCCCCACCACACTGGTCATGCTCTCTTCTCCCTGCTGTCAGCAGGTAGAAGGTACAGGAGTCTCAAGTCTCACAGCACCAGGTTCAAGAACAGTTACTACCCCTCAACCATCAGACTCTGAATAAAAGGGGATAACTATACTCACTTGCCCCATCATTGAAGTTTTCCTACAATCTATGATCTTACTCTAAGGACTCTTTATCTCATTATCTTATGTTCTTGAGATATATTGCTGTTTATTTTTATTTGTATTTGTACTGTTAGTTGCCTTCTGTACTCTGGATGATCTTTCGTTAATCCTGTTATAGTTACTATTCTATAGATTTGCTGAGAATACCTGCAGGAAATAAACCTCAGGGTTGTAAATGGTGACATATTGTACTTTGATAATAAATTTACTTTGAACTTTGATTGGATTTAGCATACTGCCTTTTTAAAAAAGTAATGCAGATATCAAAATATAATTGACATGGAAATTAAATAAGGAAGCTCATTATTTCTCAAATATTGATTTGTAATGTTGTGAGTGTCACTCACAATTCTTTCCTTGTGTTCTTAAATCTGTATTTCCTTTCACACTCTAAAGAAGAGCAGAAATTTGTTTAACTCCCCTTTCCCAGATCCATAACTCTGAAAAGTTATCTTGGAGAGAAGCCCAAATGTGAAACACATTAACCAAGCTACTGTGCTTCAGGGATTATGTTTCTATACTCACATTGAAATGACCCAAATGTATATTCTTGTTTAAATTTGCAAAGCAATACTTGCAGCAATAATTTGCATTTGTATGTTGGCATTATTGAGAGATTACATCCAGGTAGTCCATAGAAATACTGTCTGGTCAAGCTGCATCTTCAGACCCAGGTGCAGGATTGCACAGACACTCAGAAGAGTTGAACAGAACTAGAAATTTTATTGACAAAACAGTTGAACTTACAAAGTCTTAGATAACTCAGCCAGAACTAAACAAGAATCAAGACAACTGAGCAATGAGGTTCTTCTTCCGCTTTTCACTTTCAATGGCAGTTGGCAGTCCAACTTAAAGGTGCATTACCACCACCGACTGGAGTGGATGCAGAGAATTGGGGGAAGAAACCTTACTACTACTCTTTCAAATGAAAGCTGAATTACCCCAAAAAGCCCTGTAGATTGTAAGTAATGAAAGACAATACTGTGAATTAAATTAGCAGTCACTCCCATGACATAAAAGTTTTAAATGAAATCTATCAACCCCCAAAGGTTGTTATGAAGCCTGCGTTTGATTTTTTTTTAACCTTAAATGCTTCACTCTGAAATAACACAAGATTCAACTATTTCATAATGATGACAAAACCTACACAACCAAGAATAATGCTTTGTCCAATTGTAAATCATGTCAAAATAATTCCTTCCCTTCCTATTTTACCTCTTTCTCCCATAAACCCAGCAGTTTTATGTATTCTATAAAGGAGCCTCCCCTTTGCCTATTATGCCATAACCCCCCCTAATTCTTAACCCTACCCTAGCTTCTGATTTTGCTAAGTGAAAGGTCTAGATCCACTGTTGAACTTCTAACAGTTTTTTTTTAATTCATAACTAAATAATCAACCTACTCATTCTGAGCAATGAGGTGTTAGCGCTGCCCCTTAAAATACATTCCCAGGACATGAAAGAATCTGTGCCCAGCTGATAGAACACCAGACTAACAAATAATGATTTTAATAAGAAACAAATGTCCAAGGATTCTTAATTGGATACAAGCGAAATCTCAGGGAATTAATTGGAAGTAATCAAGGACAATTGCAACTTAAATGTAAACTAGAGAAGACCTAACAAAAACGCTTAAATTAATAAAACACAGAGAATACAAAAAACAGCAAAAAATTCAGAGCCCTCAGAATACCAACAACACAAGGTCATGAAAATATGACAAGCCCTATGTTCATTACTATTGATATTCTTGTATGATGTTTGTAAAAGAATTGCTTGATATCAAGCTACCTTTCCTTACTTCATTTACCATGCAATATGCACAACTATTTGGCAATCATTAATTAATGGAAAACAGTGTGTTCCTGAGATGATACCAATGACAAGGAGGAGGTAGATTCTGAAGACTGTAGAAGCAAGGTGCAGGTTAAGTATTGAAAACTATCTCCATGCATTGGAATGTATGTCAGTCTCTAGGTTTGACTCATTATTGGACTCGTCACCTTATAATTATGACAAATCGATGCTTTTATTTCTTGCTGCTATTTATAAGAAAAAGAAGCAGGGCCAAACATAAATCTGATATTCAAAATAGCACTGGTGTTGCCATAGAAATGGAGTATGTATGTGATCTGTAATTAATTCTCGACCACTGCTGCATTCTCAGATTTCAACATCTGTAACTCCAGCTGTCTCTTCACCCCACGGAGCATGCATATTAATGATTGGACATATCAGCTACCAAGCAATATAACCTAGAGTTATGTCTATGACTGACCTTTGGCTTTCTCATCTACAAGGTTTTCCATCACTGCCAAACCATGGGGTCCTGATCCTGATTTGCATCTTAGCCTGAAACCTTTCTGTTCCATTTGTTTGATACATTATGTACTTTGCATTTAGTATTAACTTTCCTAAAAAGCATAATGAATAGCTGACTTTATTCTGTTTTGTTTTATTCTTTAATTCTACTTGATCTCTGCCTTTAGTAGTTACTAATATTAGTAGTAATATTAGTTTCCTAACATCATGGCAAGTTATTGATGATCAATTTGCTTCTCAAGCTATTACTGAAAGGCCACCATAATCTCTTGAAAGAACTGACAACTTGTGGGCAGGATTTTTTGAAGTATGCAGTTTGTGTAGCCCCCCCCCCCCCCCCGGTCACTCGGTGCAGTTTATTGTGGGCTGTGTGGTCATCTTGAAGATGTGATCATTCCAAGTGCATCCAAGAAAAACATAAGTTATTATCACAGCAATTTTCATTAGTGAGCCAAGAACAACATTTGGATTCAATCACCCTACTTAATGCAAATACGGATACTTGGTAGTTGATGATAGATACATCCAACAATTTTAGTGTCGATTAGTTTCAGAGGCAATAGATTATGCATCATTAATCTTCTGGATTTGTGAGTGTTTAATCAGAAGATGTTAGAAATGCATTGCTCTCTCCCAGGACAGTGACGGGTATGGTTTTTAGTACCATAATCTTTACATACAGTACTTTATCAGCACTGTTGAGAAAGGTGCAAGAATTCAATTCATGCAGTTATTTTGGGCATTATTAAATGATTCAAGTTCATTGAACTAATGTGAATAAAGGTGATGGGCAGAATGCTGTAGGATTGTTTTATTCTGTAATCTTTACACTTCATCACCACTATTCAGCAGATCACTTAATATTCAGATTTCAGTATCTTGAACATAGAATGTTTGAATTAATATCCCATAATCAGACTGAATTTGTGTATTGTTATTTTATACTTCTGGATTGTGGTGTTCTAAAATTAATTTATACCTAGATTATTTTGTACTGATAGGTGCATCATAATATTCTATCATTGTGTATCCTTCTATTAGTGGGCGTATGGTATTTATAAGTAGGCAGAATGAAATGTTTGAACTTGTTCACTTAGATTGTAACGTAATTAACTAAGTTGATTTAATTATATTGTACTTGGATTATGAAAGATTTGAAGAATACATATTTTATTTTAAGGTATCTTGTACATAGATTTACATATGTGAAATCTTAGGTGTTTGTTAACAGGTCTGTTAAGTAGCAAATATAATATATGGGCCAGATTATGTTGATGGTTAACCAATAGTTTCAAAAAATCACCAATTAACTCCAATCGTGTGCTTTATCATTTTCTAGTTTTATGTGCCTATACACGCAGTATGGTTCAATTGGATTTCTGAGATTAGATTAAAATTCAGCTTTGGAGTTATAATTCAATTTTTGAACAATAATTATCAATTACTTTAAAATCTTTTGAAGTTACTATGTTTTCTTTCTATTCGAGCTAGCAACGAGCTATTTACTGCCCACCCCTAGCTATGCTAGAGAAGGTGATGATGAGCTGCCTTCATAATCTGCTGCTATTTTACTAGAATGATAAAAGCAGGCCATTCAGCCCATCTAATCAATACTATTATTCTGCACAGTCCTATCACCCTGCATCTGAAACATAGCCCTCCATACTTCTCTCATCCATGTACTTATCTAAGTTTCTCTTAAATGTTGAAACCGAATGACAAGCACCACTTCCACTGGGAGCTCATTCCACACTCTTGCCACCTTTGAGTGCAGAAGTTCCCCCTCAAGTTCTCCGTAAACTTTCCACCTTTCACCCTAACCTATGACCTCTAGTTCTAGTCTTACTTAATCTCAGTGGAGAAAGCCTGTTTGCAATTACCCTATCTATACCCCTCATAATTTTGTATACCTCACTGGTCTACAGTAAAGAGAATAAAGTCCTAACCAATTCAATCTTTCCCTATAACTCAGGTTCTCAAGTGCCAATAGCATGATTGGAAAATTTCTCTGTATCTTTTCAAACTTATTGATATCTTTCCTTGGTGAAAATGGTTTCATAGTATTCTTAGGGGAGGAGTCCTAGCAGTCAGAGCCAATCATGATGAAGAAACAGAAATATATTTCCAAGCACAGCACCGTTACTATGGGCTAGAGGTGAAGGGAATGAATACTGAAGGTGATTGATGGAATTCAAATTAAGCAGGCATTTCCTTGTTAAATTATATTTCCCAGGTGAGAAAAATTACTGGACAATGATATCTTCTTCAGTGTATTACTTATAAATTATTCATAATACGTGAGTACATTATTATATCAAAGATTCAAAGGTTCACAGTCCATTTATTATCAAAGTATGTATGCAGTATACAACCCTGAGATTCATCTTCCCCACTGACAGCCAGAAAAGAAAACCATCAACTTCCACCCACCCCGCCAATGCGCAAAGATCGCCCAGATGGCAACAAAAAAAGGAGTGAGAAACATAGAGTATAAAACACAAAATCAAAATGGCGTAGGCATATTCAGTTCAGCTCAGTGTTCGTTATCTGCTGGTCACTTGAATTCAAAATCGCCCAGAATAGCGACAAAATAAGGAGCGTACAGAAATCAGAATCTGCAGAGCCCTGTCCACAAACCGTGTCGGTCAAACCTTGCACCATCCTCCATCAGCACCAGCGGAGAGTGAGCAAGAATGCAGGGACTTTTGGGAACGGTGAGGGAGAGAGAGAGAGACACACACAGGCACCTTCCTCCGGCAGCATCGAGCTAGAGGGAGGGACAGATTATCCAAGCACAGGCACCCTCCTCCAGCAACAGTGAGCAAGCAGCTGGTAGGTGATGCTCAACACCACCTCAGCTGGCGCACTGGCCTCCATGATTTCAATCTCCCTCAGCACCTTGATCGGCGCGAGCCGCGAGAACATTATCATCGTATGCGGTAAATAGGTAACAATGAACATTAGAGTATGCTTGTCTGTGCTTGTCTTAGTGGTCAGTTCTGAGTCAGTCTTAGCGGTATTCCACATAGGCACAATTCCAGCAGATTATTGGACAACAAGCACAGAGGCTGTGATTATAATGATATTCCCTTCTCTAATGCTGAGCACATTGCAAAAGTGACGCTGCTGCCTACAGGACTGAGGTAGATCAGCTGGTTGAGAGATATCACAACAGCAACCTTCCACTCAACATCATTAAGACCAAGGAATTCATTGTATACTTCAGGAAGGGGAACTTGAGGGAACACATACCTGTCCTCACTGAGGGATCAGCAGTGGAAACGCTGAACAGTTTCAAGTTTCTGGGTGTCAGCAGTTCTGAAGGTCTGTCCTGGGCCCAATATATTGATGCAGTTATGGAGAAGCAATGGGAGTGGCTATATTTCATTGGGAGTTTCAGGAGATTTGATATGTCATCAAAGACTCTAGCAAATTTCTACAGGAGTATCGTGGAGAGCATTTTGACTGGATGCGTCACCCTCTGGCATGATGGGTCCACTACAGAGGGTTGTAAACTCAGCCAGATCCATCATGGGCACAGGTCTCCCCAGCCTTGCGGAGCAGCGCGCGCAGCTGTCCGGTGAAGTGATATCGTATCTGTTAAATAGGGGCCGTGGCCAATTCTGATTTGATGAAGACAGACGTGAGAAGCAGAGGAACATCTGGAGAAATTTCTGAAATGCCTGGTTTCGTTGCCGTTGTTACTGTGCGATCGAGAATCTCCGGAGGGTAGGCCCCAAAATCCCCGGCTTTGCCTGTTGCTGGTGACCGAGGCTGAGGTCGAAACGTTCGGATAGAGATGGTGCTCGGTACTCGGTGTCGGAGGGCTGATCAGAGCTCGAAGTTTTCGGACAATTCAGAGTCAGACTGTGATCGGGCATGGCAGGGAGAGTTTTCTTCCTTCTCCCGTCTGCGTGAGATGTGGGACTTCCGAGAAACTTTGAACTTTTTTATTGTGCCATAGACTGTTCTTCATCAAGTTATGGTATTGTTGCACTGTTGTAACTATATGTTATAATTATGTGGTTTTTGTTAGTTTTTTTCCGTTTTGGTCTGTCCTGTGTTTTTGTGATATCACACCGGAGGAATATTGTATCATTTCTTAATGCATGCATTACTAAATGACAATAAAAGAGGACTGCGTGTCGTCATAATCTAAGCTTCAAAAGACAATGCCTGACAAAGGTGGCATCCATCATTAAGTACCTCCAATACCCAGGACATGCCCTCTTCTCATTACTAACATCAGTGCAGAGGTGCAGGAGCCTGAAGACACACACTCAATGTTTCAGGAACAGCTTCTTCTCTCCACCCTCAGGTTTCTGAACGGATAATGCACCCATGAACACTACCTTATATTTTTGCACTACTTATTAATTTAATCCTTTATATATTTCTTATAATATATTTTATGTATTGTACTGTACTGCTGCTGCAAAACAACAAATTTCACAATATAGGTCAGTGATAACAAATCCGATTCTGATTACTACTTCTGTGTAAATAAGTTACCTAATTTCTGACCTTCCTATACAGCTAAGCTGCTCGGTGTACAGCAGGAGGAGAATGGAAACAATTGTAATTATTAGAGATCTTTGCAGCTTTGAAATTATGTAGTTTAAACGCTCTGACAAAACAGACCAGTGGTGGAGGTCTTGTCAGTGTTAACAGGGATATAATCTATGATAATATGTGTAAATTAATGCATATTGGAACATGGAACAAGCATACAAAGTTCAAAGTACAAAGTGAAATTTATTATCAGACTACATACATGTCACCACAAACAACCCTGAGGTTATTTTTCCTGTTAGTATGTTCAGGAAATCTATAGAACAGTAACTAAACAGGATCAATGGACAACATACTGTGTAAACTCAAATATAAATAAATAGCAATAAGTATGAAGTAACAAGATAAAGAGTCTTTAAAGTGAGACCATCGGTTGTGGGAACACCAGAAATAGAATGAGTGTAGTTATTCCCTTTTATTCAAGGGCCTGACTGGTTTTGAACCTGGTGGTGCGAGTTCTGGGGCTCCTGTACCTTCTACCTGGTGGCAGCAGTGAGAAAAGAACATGGTCTGTGTGGTGAGGATCTTTGATGATGGATGCTGCTTTTCTGCAGCAACGTTTCATGTAGATGTACTCAGTGGTTGCGAGGGCTTTACCCATGATCTGCAGGGACAAATCCACTACCTTTTGTAGGATCTTCTGCTCAAAGGCATTGATGTTCCCATAACAGGCCACAAAGTAGCCAGTCAGCACACTTTCCACCACACATCTATAGAAGTTTGCCAAGGTTTTTGATGACACACTGAATCTCCGCAGAAGAGGTAGGGGCACTGTCATGCTTTCTTTGTGTAGCCCCCCACCCCCCCCCCGCCAGCCTCAGGGTCGCTCGGCTCGCTGTCGTCTAGGGAAACAGCCCTCGGCCCCGGCAAACTGGGTAATTAGTTTGTGTGGATGCTGTGTGATGTACCCCACCCCGCCCAAATAACAGACAATACACCAGATACGATTGAATGATTTACAGTTTGTAGATATTACTGGAACTATATAATTAATAGAGAATAAAATATAAAAGGAAAATAAAGGGCTCCACACTTATCAAAGTTCAATCTCTTTGTGCATAAACAGTTGGAGCTCAGGACCCTTCTTCACACTGCGACCCCTCGGACCACTTCGACCGGCCGCCTGGGACCAACGGTGGTCGACCAGACGCTCACACGAGTCCGTCTCCGTCTCCTCTCCTCACCGAACGCCCCGCTCGGGGTCCGACCCCGTTAGCGGACTCACAGCACCTGGCCCATCCTCTGTCTCTCTCTGTCCCACCTTCTGCCCCAAAACCCCGCGCATACAATATCTTCAAATACACCAAAAACATAACAATTATCCCAAATTGGTTCATAACATATTCTTATCACACTCTAACCCAAAACAAGCTGCTAGCGCAAGAACTTTCTCAGCGTTTAACATAACAAAGAAGCATTCCCAAGTATAACATAACAAAGAAGCCATTTTAATTAGCCTACGCGGTAACATAAAAGATGAAACTCCCTTACATTTGCAATTATATTTATATGATTAGTCCAGGACAGGTATGCAATACCTGTTGGTAAAGTGGGAAACAGGAAAAGATTTTGTATTAACATAAATAACTTAATAATAGACCCAATCTATTTTAATAGCAATGATACAAGAAATAATAGGATTTAACAAGTAGTTAAATGTTAATATCAATTATGTACAACTTTTGGCCTCTTATGAAACTGTTATAGAAAAATAACCAATTTTTTAAAGAATATAACTGTATAAGGAGCCCTGAATGAATACTATGGTAGTATCAATAGCCCTATGGGAATATAAGGTGAACATTCTGAATGAATACATTTCTCATCAGTCTAAATAAATGATTCCTTATTGTGAAGCCCTGACTTTTATTCCAGGCCTCTCGACCTTGAAGTGATTAGATTGGGAAATGTAAAGGTCGAAGGGTAAATAAACATGTGGAGATCAAATTGGTTGCTGTTTTGTTGAAACTGGGAATATCGCATTTGGAACACAGCGGGACATGACTGCTTATGATACGATATGGTAGAATTACTTACGCTTTGGGGTCGGGGGAGAATTCTGTTTTCTCTTGGAAAATTTACGAGTAGATATTTAACTTCCACTTAGATTATATGAATCGACAAATGTCCATGATATAGAAAACTAGTTATTCAATAGTTAGAAGAATAGAGAGGAGATTCTGTGGACATGATGGCATGTTGTTTCACAATTCCCCCCCCCCCCACCCCTGCCAGGTGCCAGGGTTGGAGACACCTTAGATCAGATTCACAGCATTCTTAAAGGGGAGGAAGAGCAGGGAAAAGTCATGGTACACATGGATACCAACAGCACAGGTAAATATATTGGGGACATTTAAGAGTCTCTTGAATAGGCACAAGGAATGAAGGAAAAAATGGACAGTTATGTGGGACGGAAGGGTTAGATTGAACTTGGAATAGGTTAAAAGGTTGACACAACATCGTGGGCCAAAGGGCCTGTGAACAGGAGAAATGACTTTTTCCAGATCCATGATTTCTAGCTTCACATTTTATTTAAGTTCGTAATTTTGGTATGGTACACACGAAGACTTTTCATTTCCGTGCAACGAAGCGGCAATTGCGAAAGTGTGGATCTCTTCACTGGGCTCAGGCCTTCTTTGTCAGGGTGCAACTCTCAGAATCAGATGTCAGAGGGCAATGTGCACTTTCACAAATGTGCAGCTATTGCAGTCAATGTGTGAAACATCAGGATCAGAAGTGTATAGATCTGTGACAAAGAATATCAGTATTGTATCATGAATAATATGAGGAGCATATTATGAGTTCCAAGAGAAACAAACTCTACATATTTTTCATAAAAAGCACAATTACTTATTATTGTTTGTCTAATCTGATGGCATTATTTTTATTTAATGCTTTATGCAAAATTTTGGATCTGATATTAATGGGGTAGATAATAGCTCAACATGGGTGGAGATACGTCTCTACCAAAGAAGGTGTAAGGCATTCCTTCCCTCCGCTAGCCTGCAGGTCACCCTTGGGCACTCTTGCACCTGCTTAGCCCCCCTCACCGATCAGGGTCATGTGAAGCCAAGGGAGCAGGTGGTGGATGGTTGTATGAGCAGCTGGTGCATATCACAAGTCCTCCTTATGTGACCACTGACGCCAGGCAGACAATCTCTGAAGTGTATTGATAATGGCTGGGGTCATCCATCTTGTAAAGGCATTGGCCAGAAGAAGGCAATGGCAAACCACTTCTGCAGAAAAATTTGCCAAGAACAATCTCTTGATCATGTTCGGCCATGTCATATGACATGGCATGTAATGATGATGTTGATAAATAGCTCAGAAAACGAAGTATCGATTATCTTAACTCATAAACTTCATTTACTTTTTGCTGACTGAGTTTCCACCAAAACAGACAAGATACTGTGGAAAATCATGCATCCCGGATTCTGCGGTGAGCGTCTGGGGCCAGGATGTGGTAGTCATTGATGAGTGCAATGCCTTGATGTTTTTTATGTACTCAGAGGGCCTCTGGTGCTCTATGGGGCTTTATTTCTTTTATAGTTTAATATTCAAATGCAGTCTAGTTGAGTTGCTAATGATCCTCTTTCTTGCAGTTTTGTTTCAGCGACAAAATTTATCTGTTATTGATATAATTAACAAGTTTTCTATTTATTTTCAGGTGTGGCTGGATGCTGGCACCCAGATATTCTTCTCTTATGCAATTTGTCTTGGATGTCTAACTGCGTTAGGAAGCTACAACCCCTATCATAACAACTGCTACAGGTAAAAGAGTAACGCTTTCAGTTGATTGCTGATCGTTCTAGGTACTGGCAATTTCTCAATAATTATTATATTCATTGGCCTAGAAAATAGCCAGACGGTACCTACTTCAACAGCTCTCCCTGCTTTTAGCGGCAGTGTATGCAATGGTATTGTTGTTTTTCTTAGCGCATGAAAAATGTTTTTTTTTGTAAAGCTGTACTGTCTCTCAATATCCCCTCAGTGAGTACCACTTGGTTATTGAAGCACTTTAAGTACTGGATCATAAATTAGTCATAGAATTATACAGCAAACCCTTTGACCTACCGTATCTATGCTAAAAATGTTGTCTGTCAATATTAGTGTCACTTATTGGCGTTAATTCCATAACCCTCTGTCTGGGATTCCCAAATTGGGGTCCATGGGCCACTTGGTATTGGTCCATGGCATGAAAAGTTTAGGAATCCCTGCTGTATGCCTTGGTTATTCAAGTATCTACCAAAATGCCTTGTAAATGCTATTGCTCCTGCCTCTACCACCTCCTCTGGCATTTCAATAAAGATACCAACTACTGCTCATGTTCTGTCCTCGCTCGATAGTTTCCCATTTTCTTAAGCTAGGCAGATAAACTCCAGTCCTGGTGTGGTTGTAGTTTGAAGGTGGTTTTATTGTTCACCAACGTGTTACAGTACGCAAGGACCTGAGTGAAAAGACAATGCTTCTCGGCGTTCTCATGAAAGGTCGATTCAAATATTGATTAAAATTCCTTCAACTTCTAACAAAGTGCTTCTAACTAATCGCGACTAAAGGAAATGTACAAATGATATAAAATGGCCAGCCTGATGATGAAAGCTAATTGCTTACAACACGATAATAAGTAATCAAACAACTTCTGTGAACTTACAAGTAAGCAGTGAGATTTAGTCATTAGAAATGAAATAACAACCCAGTCAGGAAGGACGTAACAGTTCATGCAAAAGGATTCCTGCCCAGATCTCCCTCTCATCCTAAATCCATGCCTTCCAGTTTGAGCCATTACTACTATAGGAAATAGACGTTGGCCTTCTACCCTATCCAATTCTACCTTATCAGCCTCCTTCATAACAGAGAAAACAAACCTAACCTATTCAGTCTCTTCTGATAACCCAAGCCCTCCAGCCCAGGAGGCCTGTAAAGCTTTCCTGCACCTTTTCCGAGTAAATTATGACCTATCTATGGTATTGTTACCAGAGCTGCACACATTACTCCCAGTGCAGCCTAAGAAAGTTTGTACAACTGTATTAAGACATCCCAACTTTTATCTTCAATGCCTCAGCCAATGAAGGGACACATGTGATACACATTCCTTACCACCCTATCTATTTGTGTTCCCGTTTTCAGGGAACTGTATACTTGTAACCCGAAGTCTCTCAGTTGAGTGGCACTCCCCAGGTACTGCCACTTACTGTGTTTGTCCTACCCCGATTTAACTTCAGAATGCATCAGTTCAAACTTGTCCGAGTTAAATTCCACCTGCCACGTCTTGCCTATTTTCCCATTTTTCTATATCCTGTTGTAACCTTGGACAACCTTCTTCATTGTCCTCCGTACCACCAATTTTGGTGTTATCTGTACATAGGATCTCGCCTTCTGGACTAGTTCAGTTCTGTCAATTACAAGTAGGGTCATTATTAAGTATTGATTCATTCGTTAGGTGCCATGTTGTATAACGTGGTTGTTCATGGTCTTTCTATGGCCACGATTGTTCGCGGCAAATTTTACTACAGAAATTGTTTGCCATTGCTTTCTTCTGGGCAGTGTCTTTACAAGACAGGTGACTCCAGTCATTATCAATACTCTTCAGAGATTGGCTACCTGGCATCAGTGGTCACATAATCAGGACTGTGATCTGCACCAGCTGCTCATACGACCATCCACTGCCACGGCTTCATGTGACCCTGACCCTGATAGCGAGGGGGCTAAGCAGGTGCTACAATACATTGAGGTAGAACAAGGTTAAACAACAACAATGCAGAATAAAATCTAACAAATATGGCGAAAGGGCAGTGCAAGTAAACAAAGTGCTAAATAATAGTAAGATAAATTGTGACAGCAAGAGTCCATCTTACTGTACAAGACATCTTTCAAGGGTCTGATGACAGTGGGATAGAAACTGTGCTTGAGCTTGATAGTATCTGTTTTCAGGATTTTGTATCTTCTGCATGATTGGAGAGGAAAAGATCATAAGGTAGAATTAGGACAATCATTCCATCTGGTCCACTACTACTACTACGTCGACTCAGGCCTAGGGGGCCGGCGTCAGGCACGATGACGGACTCTCCACTTCTCCCTCTCCCTCATCAGTGTGTTCAGTTCATCTACATTAGCCACACCGCTGTCTTCTAGGAGCGTGTTGACCATAGTCTTGGGAGGGCGCCCAGGGTTCATCCTCCCGTGCTTGGGCTCCCATATGATGACTAGGCTGGCAGGCAGCTCGGGGTGGCATAGACAGTGCCCCGCTAGCTGCAGTCTTCTCGCCTCGATTTTAGTGGTGAGCATCAGTAGGTTGTTATAGAGCTCACCGTTCGTCATGTGTTGTTGCCAACTCACATCAAGAGGCAACTGGAGCATTCGTGTATAGCAACCATCTAGAGACTTCCGCATCATCTTGGTGAGTGTCTACGTCTCACATCCATACGTGAGAATGGACTCTATGACTGCTATGAAAATCCTCTTTTTAAGCCCTCTGGTCAGGTCCGACTGCTCCACTACTCCATCATGGCTGATAAATTACACTCTCAACCTCATACTCCTGCCTTCTCCCCATAACCATAAAGCTCTTGAACAAAAGGGGATACAGTAATTACATTCATCTATTAAGATGTTCCCAAGTATCTTGCTTTAGGAAGTCTTTATCTTGCTATCTCAGGTTCTCCTTATTTATTGCTATTTATTTCTATTTGCATTTGCATAGTTTGTTATCTTCTGTGCTCTATCGGATCTTTCACTGAGTCTGTTACAGTTACTGTTCTATAGATTTGCTGAATATGCCCCAAAGAAAAAGAATATTAGGGTTGTATGTGGTGACATGTATGTACCCTAATTATACAATTTACTTTAGACACTGAACCTTTGACACCCTGACTACTCAAGAACCTACAAACCTCCACTTTAAATATACCCAATGAGTTGTCGTCCACAGATGTCTCTAGCTATGAATTCCACAGGTTCATCGGTCTCCAGCTAAAGAACTTCCTCCTCTTCTCTGTTCTAAATCGACATCCCTCTATTCTGAGGTGGTGCCCTGTGGTCCTAGACTCACCCAGCATAGGAAACATTCTTCTCATCTGCTGTATCTCGGCCTTTCAATATTTGATAGGTTTCAATGAGATACCACATCATTCTTGTAAACTCCAGTGAGTACAAGCCCAGAGACATCAGCAGCTCCTCATATGTTAACCTTTTTGTTCCCAAAATCATTCGCATGGATCCTCTGCAGTACCGGCATATCTTTTCACAGATAAGGGGCCCAAAACTGCTCACGGTACTCCAAATGTGGTCTGACCAATGTGTTGTAAAGCCTTGGCATTAGATTATGAGAACACTCAGTCCTCTTTTATTGTCATTTGCATCCTTGCATCACATCCTTGCTTTTATATTCTACTCCTCTTGAAATGAATGCTAACATAGTATTTGCCTTCCTTACAAGTGACTTAACCTGCAAGTTAACCTGCTAGTGTCTCCTTCTAATCAACTTTGGCCAACTCCTCTCTCATGCCTCTATAATTCCTTTTACTCTACTTTACTGATACATCTAACTTTAACTCCTCCCTCTCAAACTGCAGCGTGAACTCTATAATTTTATGCTAACTGCCTCCTAAGTGTTCCTTTATCTTAAGCTCTCTAATAAAATATGGTTCATCGTACACACCCAGTGCAGAATTGCCTTTCCCCTACTGGGCACAGCTAAAAGGACATCTCGTATGAATTTTACAAATTCCCTCTCTTGGAATCCAACACCAACCTGACTTTCCCAATCCACCTGCATATTAAAATCCCCCATGACTATCATAAGATTGTCCTTTTTACATGCAAGAGAAATCTGCAGATGCTGGAAATCCAAGCAGCATACACAAAACTCAGCAGGCCAGGCAACATCTATGGAAAAGAATGCAGTCGACGTTTCGGGCCGAGACCCTGCAGCAGAACCTTTTCTGTTTCTCGTTGTAATTTGTACCCCACAGGGAGAATGTCCGGGGTGGGTGGGGCCTTTGATTGTGCAGTCTGCTTTACTGAGTCGGTACCACCCACACCACCAGTGTTCTCCTCCCACACACTCTCACCTGGTTTCCTTCTCCCTTTATTCACCTCTCACAGCCCCCTTCCCCATCTGGTACCAGAACCTCCAACTGCTTTTCCGACTCATTTCACCTATCACCTCTTTCCCATCTCCTGCCCCACCTGGCTCCATCTGCCCATCATCCCCTCCCCATCTGGTTCCACCAATCACCTACCAACCTCTATCCCACCCCAGCCTCATAGCGCTATACGCTGGCAAATTTCCCTCCTTTTCTTGGTCCTGGTGCAGGATCTCAACCAGAAATTTTGCCTTAACATCTTTTGCTTCCACTGAAGCTGCTTTACTGCTGATTTAGTCCAGCATCATGATTTTTTTTTTGTTTCGGTCATCAAACGTTGTTTATTTAGTTCTCCTATCTACTCTGAAAATTATAAAGGTGTGTTGAAAGGCCTAGACAGAGTAGGTGTGGAAAGGATGTTTCCCATGTTGGGGTGTCTGGGACAAGAGGGCACAACCTCAGGATAGAGGGGCACCCTTTCCAAACAGAGATGCAGAGAAATTTCTTTAGCCAAAGGGTGGTGAATTTGTGGAATCTGTTGCCACGTGCAGCTGTGGAGGCCAGGTCATTGGGTGTATTTAAGGCAGAGATTGGTAGGATATGGATTGGACATGGCATCAAAGGTTATGGGGAGAAGGCTGGGAACTGGGGCTGAGGAGGAGATAGAAAAAAGGATCAGCCATAATTGAATGGCGGAGCAGACTCGATGGGCCAGATGGCCTAATTCTGTTCTTATGTCTTATGGTCTTATGGTCTAAATTATCTGGAAACCCATTAGCTGGTGCCTCAAGCAAAGTGGTTAACCAAATTACATATGCTAGCAGGATCATATCCGTTTTAGGTTGTTTGGAATTTTTGGCTCATTCCAGAGATGCATACCTTTAACATTGGAGTGGTTTCAATTATAGAACACAGCAGGGGGATCAGCCGAAATGGCAGGGAGGTGTCTGTGGCATCCATCTTAAGAATGAGTATACAGCCCTCATTGACGGTGGTGATGTTGGTTGACAGCCCATCAAGACAGTTATCACCAGGGGTTTGACAGAGAATCAGAGAATAATACCTTTTGTCTCTTTGGAAATTGACACACTCCAGGAGGTTGTGTGGAATAGTGAGACAGAAGGAAGTTCTTTAAGGCAGTCAGTTTAGTAAAAGTATCTTAACTAAGGAAAGGACAGAGATTGTGGAACTTAGTTTAAACATTAGGAGTAGTAACAAAATTCTCTCTGAGAATGATGTCCTGTTTATTTCTGCAATAGATACACAGTAAAACTATTTTAGTTCACTTTGGGCTTTGTCTTGCCCAGGTTATTAGTGATGGCATGATGGTATAAATATCGATTTCTCCTTTCAGTAAAAAAATTACTCCCATTCCTCTCTTCCCCACTCTGACCTTTTACTTCTCACCTGCCTATAACTTCCCCCGGGTTCCACTCCCCCACTCCCCCCCCCATTCCCTTTTTCCTGTGGTCCACTCCCCTCTCCTATCAGATTCTTTCTTCTCCAACCCTTGACCTTTCCCACCACCTGGCTTCGCCTATCACTTTCCAGCTAGCCACTTTCCCCCTCAACCACCTTTTTATTCTGGCGTCTTTCCCTGTCCTTCTCAGTCCTGAAGAAGGGTCTCGGCCCGAAACATGGACTCTTTATTCATTTCCATAGATGCTGCCTGACCTGCTGAGTTCTTTCAGCATTTTGTGTGTGCTGCTTTAGGTTTCCAGCATCTGCAGATTTTCTCAAGGAAAAGAACTGGGACAAATTGTTAATAATCACGGCATTCCCTGCACACAATAGAGGATTTTATTTTGATCCCTAGCTATGCTATTGTAATAAAGGGATTGGTATATGGCACGCATCCAAAATTTTCAATACTGCTCAAACAGTAGAAATTGCACCGGTGACAGAAGTAAAGAGAATAGTATCTCACAGACACCTAGAACTGTAGAACAGAACACAAAAGGAGGCCACACCATCTGTCAATTTGTGTAGGGCAAACTCCTCTGCCTCATTCCCCAGGGTCTATAAGACCATAAGACGTAGATTTGCCACCCTCTGGCTAAAGAAGTTCCTCCTCTGTTCTAAAGGGACATCCTTGCTATTCTGAGTCTGTGCCCTCTGGCCCTAGACCCCACAAGTCCTGCAAACTATTTTACCTACAAATATTTATCTGATTCCATTTGACAGCTGCAATTGTATCTTCACCACTCTTAAGGACGTAAATAGGGACACATCATTGACACAAGTCGAAGTGTCAGCCCAATACTAGGGAACTAGGTCCCTTCCTTTTAATAGTAGTCAATTTCCTCTGGGATAGATCACCCTTTGCTGAAGGTTTGGCACAGACACATGCCTGCTCTCCACTCTTAGCTAAGGACAAGATAATCGGTAGAATTCCCAGCAGCACTAACCCCAGCCCCTGGCCCAGTTCTCTCTACTTCTTTTTAAATTCAGTGCACTGTAGGGTCAATAGGCTGATTAGGTTTCCTAATTGCTTTCTGTAGGAAATTAGTCTCCAAACTGAGGGTATGAGATGACAAGATCTTTCTATTATCCCGAGACTCTAGAATGTTGGATAGCCAAAGAACAAGTTTTCTGTGTAAAGCTAAAGACTTCCAGTTGATTCTTGAACCTGTGCAGAATTCCTAGGCATATACAGTGTAATGATGAACAATGATTTTAAAAGAAGTACAAAGCTACTGATTACTGTTTAGAATTGAAATGTTTCTTTACAGTTCCAAATTAATAAAACCATTTTGTGAACCCAAGACTAAGCAACAATTTCAAGAGATTTTGTTTTATCTGCTTATAGAAGTTTGGGAGATTATGTCATCCATATAATGTCCCAGGATTTCTTCGGAGGGGGAGGATTCTAAAACTTGTCACTTTTCTGCCTACTAGCCTTCCACAAAACCAGAGTAGATCCTCCAGGTGCAGCTTCCTAAATGAAGCTGAATCTGGCCAGATGGATGAGGCCTTGTGAAGGCAGGACCTTTCAATATTTACCAGACAAAAATATTTTGGCAGCTGATTAAGCATCTTGCTTATAAAGAACCTTCTGACAAAACTATCAAACAGCTCGAATCTCTACGGTTTGATGCTTAATATTCTGTGTGTTTTTTGCTCATGTTTTGCCGTTTGTGTGATTTGCTCTTTTTTTTGCATATTGGATGTCTGATGTTTTCTTTGAATGGGATCCATGGTGTTTCATTTGTTTTGTGACTATCTGCAGGAAGACGAATCACAGGATTGTTTACTGTATATATACTTCGATAATAAATGCACTTTGACTTTGAAAGTTTGTGAATTATTTCTGGCTTTTATAAACACTCAAAACCTATTAAAATATAATCACACTATTAAACTTCCTTAAATATAAAATAATTAAATATAATTAAATTAATTCTATTCCTCATGAATTTTAAAGTTCAAAGTATACATATTATCAAAGTATGTATACGTTATACATCTTGAGATTTGTCTCCTTACTGGCAGCCACAGAACAAAGAATGGGGGTCGGTGGGGTGGGGAGGCTAAGCAGGTGCTACACCTTGCCCAAGGGAGACCTGCAGGTTAGCAGAGGGAAGGCATGCCCTACACCTCCTTTGGTAGAGACGTATCTCCACCATGCTGAGCTATAACCTACCCCATTAATGTCAGATCCAAAATCCTTTGGCAGAGACACAACTCCACTTTGTTACCCACTGGTTATATTAAATTTATAAATTTCGATTTGCGGCGTCTACCAGTTTGTATAAGTAACAATATTAAATTGGTCTTGGTTACTTTATTTGGGAGTTCCCATGTGAAGAACCTTCCAAACCTTTGCTAATATCTATCTATCTATCTATTGATCTATCTACATGTGTGTGTGTATGCTGTTTCCCTGAGTTTGTGCAAAATGGGAGATTGTTAGAAATCTGTCAACTTAAGGCATTTGTATGTCACAACCAGAGGGGTCATTTTTTAAAACAAAAGGAAATATTTTTTTTCAGTTAGCCTGTGAATTGTATTTTCTTTGTGTAACTTCATGAGTATGTAGTGTCCTTGGGTTATTTCCCTTTTATATCTAATTCTTTGTCTTTGAACTCGCTCTGGGGTTTCACCTTGTGTTGCAGGCTTCTCATTTGGGATCATGGCGATTAATAAACTCTCTTTGTATTTACCACTTTTATTCAATTTGGGGCAATTGAATTACCACGGAATTTTCAATGTCTTGCACTGTGGTTGTTGTTTTTGGGCGTTACTGCTTCATCTGGACACTGGGGCTGTCTGATAGCTCCCGAAATCCTGCCTGTTCCAGGGTGTGTTTCAGAGGGGCATGCCAACCCCTCTTTGCTCGGTTGTTGTGGATCCTTGTCTGGTGAAACGCTGACCAAGTTCTGTGTATTGTGAGTGATTTCACTTCTGAAACATTTTGTGTCGTTTGCCTGAGTTCTTGTTGGTTTAACTGGTCAATTTTTGCAATTAGTCTTTCGTTTGAATTGTCCAAGTCTCTGGGATTCCTGCACTTGTGTTCACGAGTTACCCTGACAATGTACTGGAATGCGAGGTGCTATGATGAATCTGCAGTTAGTAAGACATATCGGAAGATTTATTATTGCCACTGTACAGTTTTGTTTGGCTATAATCCTTGTTTTACTAACAGCTTGAGAGGCTTTGTACAAACTGCTTTTGCATTTCAGAATTGGGTTTAATATCACTGACATATGTCGTGAAATTTGTTAACTTTACAGCAGCAGTACAATGCAGTACATGATACATGTATATAACATATAACCATAGAATGTATATAGAAACCAGACAACGTTTCTTCAAACTAGATTGTAAAGCACATAACACACATAGCACACGATAACTTATGAAGGTAAGAATAAAATCTACAGATGAATCACACATAAATAACAAACTAAAGTGTGTTAATATTAAATATTGTAAGGTACGGAACAGATTAACCAGACACACTTCGAATACGATGCAGCCGGGAGTTGCAAATTCTAATAGCCTGGGGGAAGAAACTGTTTCTCATCCTGACCATTCTTGTTTTTATGCATTGGAATCTCCTGCCTGATGATAGGAAGTTAAAGAGGATGCTGGATGGATGGGTGGGATCCTTAATAACACTCAGGGCCCCTGACAAAAGCCCCAATGGATGGTAGGGAGAACCCTATGATTCTATCAGGTGCTCTCACAGTCCTTTGCTGAACTGCTCCCATACCAGATGGAGATGCAACTTGTCTGGACCCTCACTGGTGCTCCTGTAAAACATGGTTAAGATCTTGGGGGTGGGGGTGAGCCAATTGCAGAGGGATTTGCTGAGGATCTCAGCGGGTCGGGCAGCATCTACGGACCAGTCCCGATAAGTCCATAAGACATAGGACATAGGAGCAGAAGTAGATTGTTCAGCCCATCGAGTCTGCTCCACCAGTCCATCATAGCTGACCCTGAATCCCACTCAACCCCATACAGCTGCCTCTGGCCATATCCTTTGATGCCCTGTCTGATCAGGAAACGATCAACTTCTGCGTTAAATATCCGCACGGACTTGCCCTCTGTGGCAGGGCATTCCACAGATTTACTACTTTCTGGCTAAAAAGAGTCCTCCTTTCCTCTGTTCTAAAAGGTCACCCCTCAATTTTGAGGTTTGAGGCTGTGCCCTCTAATTCTGGATACCCCCGCCATAGGAAGCACCCTCTTCACATCCACCCTATCTAGTCTTTTCAATGAGATCCTCCCACATTCTTCTAAACTCCTGTGAGTGCAGACTCAAAGCTGCCAAATGCTCCTCATATGTTAACCCTTTCATTCCCAGAACCATCCTCATGAACCTGCATCACCTTCGACGCCCTTACTAATCAAGAATCTAACATAGCAGTTAGCTCAAAGCTATTATAGCTCAGAGTGTTCTGGAGCTCGGAGTTCAATTACAGCGCCAGTTTGTACGGAGTGTCTGTACGTCTTCGCTGTGGAATGGGTGGATTTTACTGGGAACTTCTGATTTCCTTTCCACAGTCCAAAGACATACCTGGTAGGTCGATAGGGTCATTGTAAGCTGTCTAGTGATTAGGTTTGGACTAATCGGGTTGTTTGCTGGGGTGGCGTAGCTCGAAAGGGCCAGAAGGATGTACTCCATGATGTATAACTAAATACATAATCTATCACCCCCTGCTTTAAATACACACAATGAACTAGCCTCCGCAGCCATGTGTAGCAATGAATTCCACGGATTCACTACCCACTGATGAAGAAATTCCTCCTCATCTCTGCTCCAAAGAAACATCCTTATATTCTGAGAATGTTTTTCTGGTCCGAGACTCCCAAACTGTTAGAAGTAGCCTCTCCACGTCTATTCTATCTAGGTTTTTCAATATTTGGTTTGCTTCTCCCCTTATTCTTCTAAACTCTAGTGAGTACAAGCCCAGAGCCATCAATTGCCCCTCATGAATTAATGCTTACATTCCCAGGATCATTCTAGAAAATCTCCTCTGGACCCTCTCCAATGCCAGCACATCCTTTCATAGTATAGGGCTCAAAATACCATGAGCAGTTTTGGGCCCCATATCTAAGAAATATACAATACAAATGTGGTTTGACCAATCTATTAGAGCCATAGAAAAGTACAGCACAGAAACAGGCCCTTTGGCCCATCTAGCCTATGCCAAACCATTTAAACTGCCTACTCCCATTGTGAAGTGCCAATTGATGTTTGCTAAATTGAAGACATTATATGAAGTTGCTGTTGTTGCTGATGATTAAGGTAGGTTGGTGAATAACCAGAAGGTGAAAGTCAACATGAGCCTCTGGTGTGCACAAATTCATTGCTGTGTTTTTTCTACACCATAATAGTAACTATCTTTTGACATAATTAACCTACTGTGAAGTAGTTTGGGACATTCAGGAGCTTCTTAAGTGGATATCTTCCTTTAAGAGTCATAGCATCATATAGCTCCGGAACAGGGCCTCTGGCCTACCCTGTCCTTGCCAACCGGCAAGTACCAATCGGTACTAATCACATTAACCTGCACTTGGCCCGTAACTCTCTCTGCTTTGACAATTAGAGTCGTAAAAAAGTACAGCACAAAAACAGGCCCTTTGGTCTATCTAGTCTGTGTCGAACCATTCAACCTGCCTACTCCCATCAACCTGCACCGAGACCATAGTCCTCCATACCCTCTACCATCTACGTACCTGTCCAAGCTTCCCTTAAACATTGATATTGAGCTCTCATGCACCAGTTGCACTGGAAGTTTGTTCCATATTCTCATGGCCCTTCGAGTGTAAAGGTTTCCCCTCATGTTTCCCTTAAACTTTTCACCTTTCACCCTTAACCCATGACCTTGTGTTATAGTCCCGCCCAACCTCAGTGGAAAATGCTTGCTTGCATTGACCCTACCTACACCCCTCCATAATTTTATATAACTCTATCAACTCTTCCCTCAATCTCCTATGTTCCAAGGAATAAAGTCCTAACCTATTCAATCTTTCCATATAACTCAGGTTCTCCAGACCCAGCAACATGCTTGTAAATTTTCTCTGTACAGTTTCAACCTTATTTACATCTTTCCTGTAGTGTGGTAATCTACATACCCCTGATTGATGAGCTCCTCATGGATGTAATAGTAATTATAATTTTCTCTGCTTCATTCACAGATTCATTTTATGATTATGGCTGTTTCCTCTCCTCCTGTATGCACTGTTAACTGTGTGAACTCATACTAACTTAGGCAGCCACGTCAAAACCCAACATCTCCAATCGTATTAAATCTTTATGGGAATGGCTGCTGAATGTTCAAAGATCAAAGTACATTTATTTTCCATGGTGTTGTGGTTGTCTGTGGGAAGATAAATCCCAGGATTGTTTACTGTATATATACTTCAATAATAAATGCACTTCGACTCTGAATGTTTGCAAATTATTTCTTTTATATATAGGCATCCGTTAGTCTCATGAGACCATGAATTTGCGCCTTGGAAAGTTTCCAGGGTGCAGGCCTGGGCAAGGTTGTATGGAAGACCGGCAGTTGCCCATGCTGCAAGTCTCCCCTCTCCACGACACCGACGTTGTCCAAGGGAAGGGCATTAGGACCCATACAGCTTGGCACCGGTGTCGTCGCGGAGCAATGTGTGGTTAAAAGAAGTAAACATTCAACAGTTATTAAAATATAATCACACTATTAATTTTCCTTAAATATTAAAATAATTAAATTAATTCTAAAGTTCAAACTTCAAATGTCAAGGTGCATTTATATTCAAAGTATGTACATTATACAACCTTGTGATTTGTCTCCTAACAGGAAGCTGCAAAACAAAGAAACACAAAAAAAAACACAAAAAAAGACCACAAAACACCCCAATGTGCAGAGAGAGAGAAAAACAAACCACGCAAACAATAAGTGCAAGCAAATAGCATTCTGAACTGGAGTCTGCAATGCTGGGCGATTATGAATGAAATCTGCCCTTACCCAATGTAGATACTTTTACAGCATGCTTGGTTTTCCTCTCCTCATGCCGGAAATTCGGCTGGTGTATATCATGCAATCATTAGTTGTTGGTGCTAACAATGACAGACTCAGCTAGAGTACCAGAACAATATGTAAAGGTTATGTTATATATAATATTATATAATATTTAAAATATATATAATATAATATTTGTAATTATTATATAATCACATAATACTGACATGGCAGTATAGTGGTTCGCACAACACTTTACAGTACCAGTGACCCATTTTCAATTCCCATCACTGCTTGTAAGGAGTTTGTACATTCTCCCTATGACTATGTGGGTTTCCTCTGGGTGCTCTGGTTTCCTCCCACAGTCCAAAGACTTACCAGTCGGTAGGTTAATTAGTGATTGTAAATTGTCCTGTGATTGGGCTAGGGTTAAATCACGGGATCGCTGGGCGACATGGCTTGAAGGGCCAGAAAGGCCTATTCCGCACTGTATCTCAATAAGTAAATAAATATTATACTATTTCTTATATTATTATTTCATGTTATTGGCTGAGGTGATCTTATTTTAGAAATAAGTCCGTGGCACTGTTTCAGGCTAAAAGTTGTGCAAGATAATTTGGGAGTTTATTAGAGGGGAGACAATCAATATGGAATCACCTTGACTTTGAAGAGATGGAAACCATGCTCTTCTATTCAAACTCAGAATCATTATCACTGGCGTATATCATGAAACTGCTGTTTTGCAGCATGTTACAGTACAAGACAAGAATTACAATAAGTTACAAAATAAATAAATATGCAGAGGTTGAAGAATAAGGTGGACCGTTCAGAAACTCTTGCCCATGAATTATTATAACTTTGTGTCTAATAGAGCTTTCTTTAATACTGAACATTTTCTGCACTGTTGCTAGGTTACTCGACTAGTTAACGCAGAAACTGTTATGAGCATTAAGGAGACTTTTTTTTGTTGTTTTGTAGGGATTGCTTAATGCTTTGCTGCCTGAACAGTGGTACCAGCTTTATTGCGGGCTTTGCAATCTTCTCTGTGTTAGGATTCATGGCTTTGGAGCAAGGAGTGCCAATAGAAGAAGTCGCAGAATCAGGTGGGTTGCAAGCAAGTGTGGATATTGAAAATGACCTAAAGCTCAAGTGTGTTGTTGTGACTATGACAAACCAGTCAAAGTTGAAGGCAGATCAGGGCATCTGCTGATCTTTACGTCCATCCTTAGTGCCTGTCCTGGCTCATAGAGTAATCAGCTGTACTGAATTGAACATTCTTTGCAGTCCTATGGACTATTCAGTTCACTTCACTTCAATGGAACTAGAGATCTTGCCAGGCCGAGAGAAATTGGCCGGATTAACATTTCTCAGTGTTCATGCCACTCTATCACATGACATTTAATGTATCACCTTTAATTTTTCTCCCCTAATCTGCGTTCATACGTGGGCTGCTTAACCCGATTTGAAAAGTTCCACAAAGCCATCGATGTTACCCTGTGAGCTGCTGGCAAGGGGTGACCTTCTGTAACGCAGTTTGAGCCCAGAATTTCTTGGTGCATGAAAGGACGTGAGGGCAAAGTTTGGTCTGAAGTCAGCAGTAAAATAAATAATGCTGGGAGAATCAGGGAGAGATGTCTCAATTCAACTGCTTACGTTTCACATTTTCAGCATTTGCAGGATTTCAGGTAGCAATGAGGATGGCGAAAGGAAACTGAAAGCTAAAACTAGAAATTTGCCACCTAATTAATGGAAATCTAATGCACTTCCCACCCCCCCCCCAACATCTGAGGTGACTGATGCAAATATCTAAAATAATTCTTAACCTCCTGAGTGGATTTCCTTCCTGCCAGGCCTAACAACAGTGAATTTTATTCCAGCACCCGAAGTTCAACTGGAAGACATTATGCTACTTAGGCTACCAGATTCTCATTGTCCATTGCGATGTGGTGTTAAGAGAATAGGGTGGAGACCCGTTCTACCAAACCAGCATCAGCAACAGGCCTGGCAGTACCACAGAGCTGCACTGTCCAGCAGTGGCTTAGCTCAGTTTCACAGACCTGAGTCCATCAGTGCGGCATTCTAAGCTGGCTTTTGGACTTTATCAGGAAGAAATGCATTTCACAAATTACAAAGGCTAATCTGCTCCATTTTCAATTCAATTCATTTTCCTGTGGGCATACTCAGAAAATCTATGGAATAGTCATAGTCATACTTTATTGATCCCGGGGGAAATTGGTTTTCGTTACAGTTGCACCATAAATAATTAAATAGTAATAAAACCATAAATAGTTAAATAGTAATATGTAGATTATGCCAGGAAATAAGTCCAGGACCAGCCTATTGGCTCAGGGTGTCTGACCCTCCAAGGGAGGAGTTGTAAAGTTTGATGGCCACAGGCAGGAATGACTTCCTATGATGCTCTGTGTTGCATCTCGGTGGAATGAGTCTCTGGCTGAATGTACTCCTGTGCCCAACCAGTACATTATGTAGTGGATGGGAGACATTGTCCAAGATGGCATGCAACTTAGACAGCATCCTCTTTTCAGACACTACCGTCAGAGAGTCCAGTTCCATCCCCACAACATCACTGGCCTTATGAATGAGTTTGTTGATTCTGTTGGTGTCTGCTACCCTCAGCCTGCTGCCCCAGCACACAACAGCAAACATGATAGCACTGGCCACCACAGACTGGTAGAACATCCTCAGCATCATCCGACAGATGTTAAAGGACCTCAGTCTCCTCAGGAAATAGAGACGGCTCTGACCCTTCTTGTAGACAGCCTCAGTGTTCTTTGACCAGTCCAGTTTATTGTCAATTCGTATCCCCAGGTATTTGTAATCCTCCACCATGTCCACACTGACCTCTTGGATGGAAACAGGGGTCGCCGGTACCTTAGCTCTCCTCAGGTCTACCACCAGCTCCTTAGTCTTTTTCACATTAAGCTGCAGATAATTCTGCTCACACCATGTGACAAAGTTTCCTCCCGTAGCCCTGTACTCAGCCTCATCTCCCTTGCTGATGCATCCAACTAAGGCAGAGTCATCAGAAAACTTCTGAAGATGACAAGACTCTGTGCAGTAGTTGAAGTCCGAGGTGTAAATGGTGAAGAGAAAGGGAGACAAGACAGTCCCCTGTGGATCCCTGCTGATCACTCTGTCGGACACACAGTGTTGCAAGCACACGTACTGTGGTCTGTCAGTCAGGTAATGAAGAATCCATGACACCAAGAAAGCATCCACCTGCATCACTGTCAGCTTCTCCCCCAGCAGAGCAGGGCGGATGGTGTTGAACGCACTGGAGAAGTCAAAAAACATGACCCTCAAAGTGCTCGCTGGCTTGTCCAGGTGGGCGTGGACACGGTTCAGCAGGTAGACGGTGGCATCCTCAACTCCTAGTCGGGGCTGGTAGGTAAACTGGAGGGGATCTAAGTGTAGCCTGACCATAGGCCGGAGCAGCTCCAGAACAAGTCTCTCCAAGGTCTTCATGAATTGGGAGGTCAATGCCACCGGTCTGTAGTCATTGAGGCTGCTGGGGTGCGGCGTCTTTGGCACAGGGATGAGGCAGGACGTTTTCCACAGTACAGGAACCCTCCGGAGCCTCAGGCTCAGGTTGAATACATGGCGAAGTACTCCACATAGCTGAGGGGCACAGGCTTTGAGCACCCTGGTACTGACACCATCCGGTCCTGCAGCCTTGCTTGGGTTGAGACGTTTCAGCTGTCTTCTCACCTGTTCAGCTGTGAAGCCCACCGTGGTGGTTTTGTGTGGGGAAGGGGTATAGTCATGAGAGCAGGGTGGGGGACTGTGAGGAGGGTAGGAGGGGAGAGTGGAATATGTGTTGGTTGGGGGCTGACAACAGATGACTCGTGGGGGATGGGCAGGGGGCACAATGTCAAATCTGTTAAAGAACAGGTTAGAACAGGAATAGTAACTGCAACAACAAGATCAGTGAAAGATCAAGCAGAGTGCAGAACACAACAAACTGTGCAAATACTAATATGAATAAATAGCAATAAATAATGAATACATGAGATAGTGAAATATAGAGACCTTGAAAGTGTGATCAGTGGTTGGGGGAATATTTCCACGACCTTTTCTAATCATTCTGCTTCCAGAGGAACACACACAAAATGTTTCATGTTTCGGCCCGAAATGTTGATTGTCTGCTCATTTCCATAGATGCTGTCTCACCTGCTGAATTCCTCCAGCTTTTTGTGTGTGATGCTCTGGATTTCCAGCATTTGCAGAATCCCTTGTGTTTATGTTCTGTCTGCAGTCCCCCCCCCACCCCCGCCCCAATATGAACATTCTCAGTGCTTTCAAATAATTTTCTTTATTCCCTTTGGTTTACTTACACCTTCTTCCTTCCTGTGTCCTCTCCCCTGTTGATCACATCTCTATTCATTCTGCAAGAGAGATCAGGGCTCTATAAGGAAATGGAAAAGACCTTGAGAGAAGAGGAATGGGGTTGAATGTGATCCAGAATAGTTTGTTTTCTGCGTTTCAGCTCAGTTAAGCTGGGATACAGCAACAGCAATAAAGCTTCAATGGCAGGTTCATAGCCGCATACTTACACGTCGAAACGTTGCACCATCAAGTGGCAGCAGCGAGGAACTCCTCTGTGCAAAGCAGTAAAGAAGGCATGTTTCCATGGAAACCGTGTATTACATGTTATAGCTTGCCAATTAACAGCTGTTTGGAATTGAAAATAATAAAGTAGCCCAGCTCTGTATCCCGTACTTGAGAATGCCAAATAAAAAAATATTTCTACCATTCATTCTAAGTGAAAACAATATATCCAACATTAAATGTACATATGCAGTAGTGCCGGTATAGTTCGTGCAATGCCATTACAGCTCGGGGCATCAGAATTTGGAGTTCAGTTTCGGTATCCTCTTTACGGAGTCTGTGTAAGTCTTCCCTGTGGAATGCATGGTGTTTTCTCCAGGTGCTCTGGTTTCCTCCCACAATCCAAAGACTTGCCGGGGGAGGTGAATTGGACATTTTGAGTTGTCTCATTATTAGGTTAGGGTTAATCGGGTTTGTTGGGGGTTGCTGGGGCAGCACGGGCCGGAAGGGCCTACTCTGTGCTGGATTGCCAAATAATAACAAATAAATAAATGGATTTAGATAGATATAACTGAGTTAACAAGGATTCAAATTCTCCTCTTTGCAAATTGACAGAAAAAAGGTGGGTGTAAGTTAATAAGAAGCCTTCAGAGGAGGCAACAATGTATGTTTTTATTCAGCGCTGTCCCCTGAATCTAGAGTGTGTTATATAATGTATTCCATTGGAATTATCACACAAAACTGAACTCAGTTGCCAAATACTTCAGGTAGCCTGTTAAGGACAAGTCAGTATTCATTCATAAGGAAGTATGTATCCATACGTAAATGGAAAGTGTTGTGAGAGGATCAGTGAAATCTGCACCACACTGATGAAGATATAATCCCTGTTTTTTTCTTTCTTTCTCGCGCTCTCTTTCTCCCTCTCACTCTCCCTCTCCCTCTCTTTCTTGAGCTCTCTCTCTCTCACTCTCACAATCTGTCTCTCACTCATTCTTTCTCACTCTGTTTCTCCCCCCTAGAGACTGGGGCACTTGGATGCCAGAGCAAACCAAAAGATCAGCTACTAGGATGATTTTCACAAAAAGTAGCCATATTTCATCATTTTTACCATAAAAACTCAGGAAGTACCCATTGTACTTTTCCAGGGGTTATGGGTTTAATGGAGGGGATGCAACACCCTTTTTCCTGCCCCCAGACATTGAAAGAAAGGAAGATAACAATATAATCAGCAATAGTGGTCTGATGCTGAAGGGAACAAGAGTAAAGCTGGTATGTTTTTGGACCAGAAATCCAGACGCCTGGACCAATGATTCAGAGACATGAGTTTCGAATCCCACTGTAGCAGTAGTGGTTATAAAATGGTTGTGGTAATTGTGTCTGGATTGTTGAATAAATTTAGCTTGAATCACAAATGGCCTTTAGCGACGGATATCATTGCCCTTCCCCCAGCCCAATCCAAGGCTCAGTATTGGCTCTTCGGTGCCCTCTGACCAGTAGTTATAAATGGGTAATAAGTTGTAGGGGTTTAATGGGATAATTTACATGGGAGTTGGCGTGGACCCAAAGGGCAAATTAGATGACTACTATGTCAGTTTAAGTTTTAATATATGATGAGAATAAATTGCTGACCATACAATAAAGATATGGCATGAGAAAGATAACGGGGGGTTGACATTTCATGTTGAAGCTTTCTCGGAGACCTCAAATATTAACTCTGGTTATTTTTCCAAGTGTTTTTTGGTTTATATTCCAGCTTATTGATTCCGTTTGTCTCAGTAAGTGAATTGTAATCCGGCGTCACTCTGCTTTAGAATTAGAAAG
Organism: Mobula hypostoma; assembly: GCF_963921235.1. Lineage (NCBI taxonomy): Eukaryota > Metazoa > Chordata > Chondrichthyes > Myliobatiformes > Myliobatidae > Mobula > Mobula hypostoma. The sequence continues at coordinate 61,571,949 of NC_086111.1, read as the reverse complement.
ATTTGAAAGAAAAATTATCCGGCTGCTTTAAAGTAGGCCTCAATTCTGGCAATACTGGATCTCATCATTAACACCCTTGTGTTTATCCACAGGTCCTGGGCTGACATTCATTGCCTATCCGAAAGCCGTCACAATGATGCCTCTTGCACCATTATGGGCAGTCCTATTCTTTTTGATGCTTATTTTCCTCGGACTGGACAGTCAGGTAAAATAATCATGGAAATTATTTGGCATTCATGAATGAAGACATTTGATGAACCGGCAAAGCTCAGCTAGAGTTTGGTCTGTGGTACCTTCAGAGTCTGCAAAGTGTTATCAATTGTACCGATGGATGCACTGGTTGGAGAGTTTATCTGTGGTTCTTTAAATATCTTTGTGTAATTTCTAATTACTATTTGGTATTAATGCCAGAAAATTCCTTGATATAGTTTGTTAAAATGGGGTTAACTGTTTCACTTTGGGAGTGCAAACCAGAGTAGAACTTTTATTTTAGATTATGAGGACACGCAGTCCTCTTTTATTGTAATTTAGTAAGGCATGCATTAAGAAATGTTACAATGTTTCTCCAGAATGATATCACAGAAACACAAGACAAACCAAGGCAAAAAAAACTGACAAAAACCACATAATTATAACATATAGTTGCAACAGTGCAAAGCAATACCGCAATTTGATGAAGAACAGACCATGGGCACGGTAAAAAAAAGTCTCAAGGTCTCTCGAAAGTCCCATCATCTCACGCAGGTGGTAGAAGGAAGAGAAACTCTCTTCCTGACATGAGCTTCCAGCACCGCAAACTTGCCGATGCAGCATCCTAGAAGCACCCGACCACAGCCGACTCTTGAATCCGTCCGAAAACTTCGAGCCTCTGACCAGCCCTCCGACACCGAGCACCGAGCACCATCTCTGCTGAGCACTTCGACCCCGGTCCCGGCAACAGGCAATAGGCAAAGTCAAGGATTTGGGGCCTTCCCCTCCAGAGATTCTCGATCGCACAGTAGCAGCGGCAGCGAAGCAGGCATTTCAGAAGTTTCTCCAGGTGTTCCTCCATGCTTCTCACGTCTGTCTCCATCAAATCAGGATTGTACATGGCATCCTACTTAACAACTACGATATCATTTCAGAGTGGCCGCAGTGAACTTACGCAGTGAACAGTAGGCATTGAGGAGTGCTACAGAACAGAAGGATCTGGGAATGCAGATCGATAATTTATTGAAAGTAGTGTCACAGATAGATAGTGTCATAAAGAGAGCTTTTAGCAGATTGGCCTTCATAAATCAAAGTATTCAGTACAGGAGTTGGGATGTTATGTTGAAGTTGTATAGGATCATTGATGAGAGCTAAGTTATTATTATGTGCAGTTCTGGTTACCTTCTGACAGGGACGATAGCAATAAGATTGAAAGAGAAATTTTACTCCCATGTTGCCAGGACTTGAGTTATAGGGAAAGGTTGAATAGGTTAGGATTTTTTACCCAGGAGCATAGGAGATGAGGGAAGATTTGATGGAGGTGCACAAAATTATGAGGTATATAGATGAGGTAAATGCAAGCAGGTTGTTTCCACTAAGGTTGGGTCATAGATTAAGGTTGAAAGGTAAAACAATTAAGGGGAACTGTTGGGGGGAACGTCTTCACTCAGAGCACAGTGAGAGTGTAGAACAAGCTGCTAGCGGAAGTGTTGGTTGCAGGTTCGATTTCCACACGTAGCAGTAATTTGGATAGGTACATGGATGGGAGGGGTTGGAGATCTACATTCCTTGTGGATGTCAATGGGACTAGGCAGAATAACAGTTCGGTATGGGCTAGTTGGGCCCAAGGACCTGCTACTGTGCTGTAGTGTTCTATAACTCTATGAAGAGTTCAAACAATGTCTAATGTTTTAACAAGGAAGTTTAACCATAGTTGTTAGAATGCCAATGTCAATTTTATGTCAAAATTTACAAAGCTTTACTTGTAAAATAAATAAATATTGCTCCCGGCTTGTGGTTTTGATAATTCCTTTGTGCAAAAGGCTATTAATGAAGGAAATCATAGATTCAAACTTATCCAGGGCTTTATTTTCTTGCTATGAATGGAACTCAATAGTGGTTTCAATGGATGCAGCAATGGAAAATCCAGAAATTATCTCTTCTCACAAGTGAAGCAACTCTGATATAAATCAACTTTACAGAATGCAGGATGAGGGAAGTGGGCAGGGAAGTGACAAAACTGATTCAAAGAGTTTAAGGAATTTTATTGATCACAGTAGCTGTTAGACACACAGTGGTGAATCTGCGGATTGGGCAGGGCAGAGAGAAGTTGTAGTCCCTGAAAAAGAGAGTCAGTGGTTCCCACGGGAGCTGCTCTGAAGATTGAGAGATACAAGTTCTGGCCTCTACTCTCTTGTCCCAGAATAGCACCTGGTTCCTCAGGGTCCTGCAGATGGTGATCATACAGCACTTCATTAGATCAGTGTAATCCCCCACACTATCAGACCATGGACCAGCCAAGAGATGAAAAATGAAAAAGCCCTCATAGCAATTACATTTAAGGCATCTTCTTAACTGACTGCTCTATTTGAGATTGCCACTCCTTGGTGGTGGCATCTGGATTAGTCAGTATGCAGGGAGCTGGGCCATTGAGATCCAGGTACCTCACTATATATCTGACACAAACTCTACCAGCCAATGTCACATCACTCTCTGCTTTCCCCTGAACTAGTTCAGAGCCCTTCTCTTCCCTCCAGCAGCAATATCCCAAAATCAGTCCCATTGCAGTATCTCTGACTCCTTTGTTGTGGCTTGCATAAGCAAGTAATCATATGTAGACATAAACACCCACATTTGAAGGCAGTGTTGGCAAATGGTGGGGCTGCATACTCAGTGAGTATGAACTATACGCATACAATCAGTCAATGTACATCAGCTATTCTTATGTACATTGTAAAGAGTTACTTTGTACATTCTGTTTAGGATTGCTTTTATACTTATATTTATTTTAATGCTTATTGTGTTTTGTTATGCTGCATTTAATCTGGAATAACAATCATTTCAATTTCCTTTATACTCATGAACTGAAAAATAACGACAAACCATCTTGTATCTTGAAACACTAATCTGGAGACTTGACTATAAATTCTACCATGAAATTTAATTTCAATTAATAATATAGAATAACCTCTCCTGTGACCACTGTGAAATGACATTTCTTGTGATCAGTTTCATGACTATAGGAATTGCGGCTTGGCCGACTGACTGTGCTGGAGGTCTGTGTTAAGTCAGTCAGTCAGTTTCTTGATTACAGGAATTGCGGTTTGGCTGACTGACCATGCTGGAGGTCTGTGTTATATCAGAGCTGGTCAGTTTCATTACTACAGGAATTGTGATTTGGCCAACTGACTGTGTTGGAGGGCCGTGTTAAATGAGAGCTGGTCAGTTTCGTGACTACAGGAATTGCCTCTCGGCTGACTGACTGTGCTGGAGGCCCGTGTTAAATCAGAGCTGCTGCAGGTGTTGCTGCTTCCTGTTGTGTTCATTCCTTCAGCCAGTTGATGATACAAATTCCCAGGCTCCCTGTTAGTAGAGCTTTCTCTAGGGTCCGTTCCTCAAAGCACCAGATAGTTTTTCATTCATTCATAACCTTGAGGGATCCTTTACTGGTGGGAATATGGTTGAGTCATGTGAGACAGTTTGGCCTGTGTTGTCATGTGAATAAAGTCATCGGAGAGAATTGGCTGGTGGATCTGAAGCCGTGTCTTTATTCAACAAAATGAGACACAGCAGGCCCTGTTGAAGGTGGAGACCTGCTCAAACCAATGCTACACAACATTTTATATACTAAAGATCAAAGGGAAATTCCATATTTACGATTAATCCATATTGTTTCCTTTGAACTACACACGACCTTCAAAACCACTCTACAGACACCTAAATGCACTTTAATCAGCATTGTCTCATCTTCCATTCACGGCTTTTAGGAACCCATTGTTCACAGCGGTATTTTAAATTTATCTGCAGTCCATATTCAGATTTGAAGATTGGTGGCTGAGGTTATTTGCTATTTGTGCTAACCTCAAAAATGCCCTAACAGTCTGAACCTGTAATGCAGATTAGGAACACAGTCGAACCTTTGAACCTTTATTAGATTTTGAGAAAAGATGGGGCTCATTTGCTCATTATTATCATTTGAGTTCATTGATCTAATAGTAAATTTTTCAGTATATTTTCTTTTCTTGCTAGCGGTTTGATATTTATTTTTAGAAGCTTTTTGTATGACGCATGACTCCGGGGTTGTACACCTAATGGGTTCTTTTTTTTCTCACTTTTCTGCTTAGTAGGTTTTTTTTGTTATCACAAGATTTTTTTCAATCTTTAAGATAATGTCTTTTTTGAGACATTGTAAGTGTTGTTACTTCAATGTACTCATGTTATTTTTCCTGTATAATATAACAATGGAAAGATTTGAAAAGAAAGAAAGAAAGGAACACAGAGCTCTTTTATGTCGTGGGTTCTGCTCAGTAACCTGGTAGAGATGAAGATAAGCGCATCTTACTTATGCCACTGACGTTTAGGGCAGCAATGAATGTCCTCCATCTCCATTGTATGCCTGTGTAGAAAGATTCTTCATTGCTGTTTCCATAGCTATTGTTTTTTGACCAGTCAGGGTTGTTGGCCCTGAGCTGAACCCCTGAACCTGGAGGACCGGTGGACCACTCTTTGTCTGGCCTCTACCCTTTAACCTGCTTGGCATGGGTGACCCTACCAAGAGCCAGAGCACAAGAATCCAGCCAACATAGCTCTCTGGGTCACTGAGGCACGCAAGCCTCCAAATCACAAGGTTGTGGTCCTCTTGGAGGTTAAACACATCTAGCAAATATTAAAATTACAGCACTGTGCAAAAGTCTTAGGCATATATACATATATAGCTAGGATGCCTAAGATTTTTGCACAGTACTTTTGTATATTATGCCTTTCCAGTTACCAAATAACACTTAATACTACTGTGCTAATACAAAACTAGGTAGTCTTATTTCTGTTTCCCAGCCACCTTCCTGTGTATAATACTTTAACTAATATACATTACTGTGCAAAAGTCTTAGGCACCCTAGCTATATATATGTGCTATAGAAATGCTAGAGACACTCAACAGGTTGGACACCTTCAGTGGAAAGAGAAAAAGAGTTAATATTTCAGGTCAAATTCCTCCTGGCAGAACTATCAATGTGCAATGGAGAGTAGTTGGCCTGTACCTTTCTGAAGTCCATAATCATCTCTTGTCCACGTTAAAACTCAAGGAGTTGTTCTCACATGTTTTGACAAGCCTCTCTACCTCCTTTCTGTATGTGGACTCATTATTGTTGTTAATGAGGCCAACCACTTATGTATCCTCAGCATACTTGATGCGGTTTAAACTGCATCTGGCAGTGCAGTCATAAGACAGCAGTTTGGACATCAGTGGACGAGTATGCAGTCTGGTGGGGGGGTGGGGATACACACCACTGCACAGCTTGATGGAGCTTGAGATGATGCTGCCAATTGACATGGATCACAGAAACAGAAATGAGGCTATTCAGCCCTTTATACCTTGATTTCCATGCTTTTGAACCATGGCTGATCTCTTCAATTGCTGCCCTATGTCCCTTAATACTGCCACTTAGCAAAAGCAATTGAACCACCCATCTTAGATGAGACTAAGCTTGATGGATTTATTGGGAGTGCAAAGAATAATTTATGGTTACAGGGTGAGTCTTGGTGAAGGGTCTCGACCTGAAACCTCGACTCTTTATTCCTCTCCATAGATGCTGCCTGACCAGCTGAGTTCCTCCAGCATTTTGTGAGTATTACTCAGAGTAATAACGGTGTGTTGCTGAAATGGGCTAAGAAATCGCAGATGGGGTCCAGTCTGGACAGTATGGCGTGATGCATTTAGGAAGAACTAATGGTATTAGGATCAGTGACTAGCTACAATGGAAAATGCATTGAGGACGTTACTGTGATTAAACACAGGGGTAAACCAGAAACCATGGCTGATTGCAGAGGTTCATGTGCTGCTTAGGCTTCAGGACTTTGCCTTCATGTCAGGGATAGGATGGCTCTAAAGTCAGCAAGAGCCGCACTCTCACATGCCATCAGGAAGGCAAAGCGAGAGCACTCATAGAAAATTACAGACTTCTTTGTGACACCACGGGCAGGCAGTGCATACGGCAAGGTATATAAACCACAGCTGATTGTTATTGCTACAGTACCCCCTTCATAATAGGTTGAATGTTTTCTATGCACAATTTGATGCAATGAATGGTATGATATCTCGGAAAGCCTCCTCACCCCCTGAGGAACAGGCACCTTGTCTGGCCGAAGCCAAGGTGAGGAGGGTCTTAGCCAGAGTAAATCATGGAAAGCATACCTGGTTTGGGTGCTGAGGGATTGTGTGTCAGCTTAAGCGGGTCCTTATGGACACCTTTAATATCTTTTTGCAACAGTCCACTGTCCCTGCAGGCTTCAAGGCAGCCACAATTATTCTAGTGCCCAAGAGAGTGGCAATAACTGCCCTAAATGAATACTGCTCAGTGGCAATAACCTCAACAATCGTGAAGTGCTTTGAGCGGCTGGTAAAGGATTGTATAAAATCCCACCTTCCAGCTACTTGGGGCCCTTTCCAGTTTGCCTACCACTCAAACCAGTACACTGATGATCCCGTATCCTCAACCCTCCACTCCGTCCTGTCCCACCTAGAAAACAATGCCTCAAATGCCAGGTTGTCGTTTATCAACATCAGCTCGACATTTGACGCGATCATCCCTCAGAGGCTGGTGGGTAAATTGCCCTCGTTAGGATTGAACACCTCTCAGTAACTGGATCTTGGTCTTCTTGATGGAAAGTCCCCAGTTAGACCAAACTGGCAGCAGCATCTCAAGCTCCATCACGCTGAGCACTGGTGCCTCCAATGTTGTGTGCTCAGCCCACTGGTGACTCACGACTGCACTGACAGATCCAGCTCAAACCACATCATCGAGTTCACCGATGATACAAGAGTGGTTGGCCTCATCGGCGACAATGACGAGTCGGCATGCGGAGAGGAGGTAGGGAGGCCTGTCAAATGGTGTGAGAACAACTACCTGAGTCTCACTGTGGAAAAGACAAAAGAGATGATTGTGGAGTTCAGGAAGGCACAGAGCCACCACTCTCCAGTGTACATTAATGACTCTGCTGTGGAGGGAGTGAAGAGCACAAAGTTCCTTGATGTGCACATAACAGATGATCTAAACTGGACCCTCAACTTCTTCTCATTCGTTAAGAAGCCACAGAAGCATCTACAATTTTTGGGGCGATTGACGTGTGCAAGTTTCCCTGTGCCCTTTCAAACAACTTTCTACAGGAGCACCGGCGAGAGTGCCCTGTCTGGCTGAATCATTGTGTGGTGCGGAAGCTGCAAGGCATCGGACCACAAGGCCCTACAGAGAATAGAAAAACTGCCGATAAGATCACCAGGATTTCTATCCCCCCTATTTGTGACATTAAAACAAAACATAGAATAGTACAGCACAGTACAGGCCCTTTGGCCCACAATGTTGTGCTGACCCTCAAACCCTGCATCCCATATAACCCCCCACCTTAAATTCCTCCATATTTACTGGGAGCATTTTATATGACGGGCCCAAAGCATTGTTGAGGGTCTCTACCATCCATCCCACAATCTCTTTGTCACACTACCATCAGGAAGAAAGTGCACAGACATCAGGAGTAGGATTGCCAGATTGGGTAACAGCTTCTTCCCTCAGGCTGTGATACCCTGCCACCACCAAGGTCTCGTCACTAGGACAGCGAATGGTTTACTGTTTACCTGTGCTACACCATACATGCTCTTTGAATTATATATTTATTAACTTATTTGTAGTAATATTTTATTTTCTGTGCTGTGTGTGATATTTGTTTTGTGGGTGCACCGTGGTCCAGAGGAGCTTTGTTTCGTTTGGTTGTACATATGCCAATAAACTTGAACTTGAGGGTGCAGACAATTGAATAATACATTCCAATGGATTATTAAGGAACAGAGGGACAGTGGCATGCAAGTTCAAAGATTTTTGAAGATGGCAGTGCAGGTAAATGACATGGTTAAGAACGTGTATGGGATGCGAGTCTTCGGGGGAGAAATGCTCCACGCCAGAGAAAATGCTTCCTGAAGGGACCTACGCAAATAAGCAAGAGTACCAATGCAAGTGGTTAAGTAACTTGTAAACAAGAGAGATTCTTCAGGTTCTGGAGGTCTTGAGCAACACACAACAAAATACTGGAGGAACTCAGCAAGTCAGGCAGCATCCAAGGAGGGGAATAAACGGTAAACATTTTGACCTTTCATCAGGACCGGAAAGGAAGGGAGCAGAAGAGAGTTATGGGGCGAGATGAAAGAAGTACAAGCTGGCAGGTGTTAAGCGAAACCAAATGGTGGGTGAGTGGGGGAAGAGGGAATGAAGTGAAAAGCTGGAGGGAGATGGGTGGAAGAGGTAAAGTGCTGAAGAAGAAAGAATCCGATAGGAGAGAACAGTGAACCGTGAAAAAAAGGGAAGGGGGAAACCAGAAGTTGGTCATAAGCAGGTAAGGAGAAGAATGGTGAGAAGGTAACCAGAATGGGGAATGAAAATAGAGAGAAGGTGGGGAGGGGAGAGAGGGGAGAAATTAATGGAAGTTAGAGAAAAACAATGTTCATGCCCTGCTATAATTACCCTTTGCCAGATGATCCTTTACTGTGTGATCATTAATTAATCCCATCTTGTTATACAATACCAGATCTAAAGTAGCCTGCTTCCTGGTTGGTGCCTCAGTGTATTGTTGTAACAAATCATCATACGGACACTCTGTAAGCTCATCCACAAGCATACCCTTGATTAGTCTAATCGGTACGTTGATTAAAATCACCAATGGTTATTACAGTGATTTCATACATACCTTCATTATTTCTACATTTATTCTGTTCTACAGCACCACTATGGTTATAAAATCCATATATTACATTCACCAGTTTACTTTATTGTTGGGTGTCTCCACTCCAGCAGACACTACATGCAGAGCTTCTGAGCAGGGCCGGACTTTAGGCAGGCCTAGGCTGGGCTGCAGCCCAGGGGCCCGAGCTGCAGAGGGGCCCAAAATAAGTAGCTATCATCATGGCAGACAAAAAAAAATACGGGAATGGAGCACAGAAAAGAAAAAAGAAATGAGAAAAAGAGGATCGTGAGAAAAGAAACATTTAAAAAGACATCGAAATTGACAGAATTTTTTAAACCTGTTCTCAATGATGCAGCAGTACCATCGCTCTTGTCACCAGTTGTCAAATGGAGACTTGTTCAACAGCTAGTGCTAGCACCAGCGTTAGCACAGGACCACCGTCCTTGCCACAGTCAGCAGCTAATGTTGAAGAGGCAGAGAGCATGACTTTGGGATTCCTGACCACAGAGGCCTCCGAACAACCAAGTCGGGCCGCCATTAATGTTAACGTTACCGCTACTGAGGATCCTTACAGCACTGATCCTGCTCGCTGGGGAAGGGAAACATTAGATGATTCAGTCAGAGCGTACTGACCCTCAGTATCTCAGAAAGGCAGCATCTATTATCTCCAGCACCCAGGGCATGCTCTTTTCTCACTGTTAACATCAGGTAGGAGGCACAGAGGCCTGAAGGCACATACCCAGCGATTCAGGAACAGCTTCTTCCCCTCTGCCATCCCATTCCTAAATGGACATTGAACCATTGGACGCTACCTCACCATTTTTTAATATACAGTATTTCTGTTATTTTGCACATTTTTAAATCTATTTAATATATGTATACTGTAATTGATTTACTTATTTAATTATTATTATTTTTATTTCATTTATTTTTTATATATATATACATATATTGTATTGAACTGCTGTTGCTAAGCTAACAAATTTCACGTCACATGCCGGTGATAATAAATCTGATTCTGATTCTGAAGTGTGTTTTGACAAAATGTCTTCTGGCATAGCATTTTATACCCTCTGTTTCTCTGTCCACAGATGTGCTGAACCTGCGGACTGTTAGCAACACTTTTTGTTCTGACTGCCTTCACTCTTATATTAAACAGCTTTGCCAAAATGTAAATCCTTCAGTTTTCCAAATTGAACAGAGATTAGTTAAGAACTGTTGGATAAGTAGCTGTGCTTTGTGTCCTGGAGATTTCTCCTGGCCTTAATCCTCCCTTCACATAAATTCACATTTGAAAATATGGCTTCAATATTTCAACATGGCTTGTGTTTTTCTTTGCAGTTTGTTTGTATGGAAAGCCTCGTGACCGCTATAATAGATATGTATCCCAACGTGTTCCGAAGAGGATACAGAAGGGAGCAGTTAATATTTGTTATTGCACTTGCATCGTACTTGTTTGGATTAGTAATGGTAACGGAGGTAAGATCATGAAAATGAAAGTTCTTGTTTATATTACAAATGTATACAAAGTTGAATGATCTATGTCCTGGAGAATTATCGAAGAGTATACTGTAGAACAGGTAGCAGAAAGGTACAGGCTGTTCAGTCAACGATGACTGTGCTAACCCTGATGCCAATTTTAACTAATGGCATCTGACCATGTATGTTATACATCCCGTTTTCTCTTTTTCTCTTGTTTGTGATTGGATGCCCCCCTCTCCTTCACTATTCCCCATTCCCATTTCCCTCTGTCACCTTATCTCCTTACCTGCCCACCACCTCCCTCTGGTGTTCCGACTCTTTTTCTTTCTTCCATGGCCTTCTGTCCTCTCCTAACAGGTACCCCCCTCCCACCCCACATACTCCAGCCCTGTATTTCTTTTGCTAATCAACTTCCCAGCTCTTTACTTCCCCCTTCCCCCCTCCCCTCCTGGTTTCACCAATCACCTTGTGGCTCTTCCTCCCCTCCCCCCCCCACTTTCTTACTCTGACTCTTCATCTCTTTTCCAGTCCTCGTTCGTCACTTTCTCCAGTCAACTTTACTTCATCCCCCTCGCCTCTCCAGGTTTCACCTATCACCTGGAGTCTCTCTCTCCCCTCCCCCCACCTTTCAAATCTACTCCTCAGATTTTTTTTCTCCAGTCCTGCCGAAGGGTTTTAGCCCAAAACGTCGACTGTACTCGTTTCCATTGATGCTCCCTGGCCTGCTGAGTTCCTCCAGCATTTTGTGTGTGTTGCTTGGATTTCCAGCACCCGCAGATTTTCTCTTGTTTATATATCCCTTAATTCTGTTCCCCCTCCCCACACACCTCTATCATGTACCTGTTTAAAATGCCTCTTCAACTTTTCTATTGTATCTATATCCACAACTTCTCTTGGCAATGTGTTCTTGGCACCTACTACACTGTGTAAAATAAACTTGCCTTGTAAATCTTCTTAAATCTTTTCCCCTCTCATATGAAAGATATGCCCTCTAGCATAAGACATTCCACCCTGAGAAAAAGACTGATCACATTCTTAGGGCGCACGTTCGCGTACTGGTTAGCACAACGCTTTACAGTATGGGCAACCCAAGTGCAATTCCCGCTGCTGTCTGCAAGGGGTTTGTATATCCTCCCCGTGACCACATGGGCTTCCTCCCACAGTCCAGAGATGTACCGGATGGTAGGTTGATGGGTCATTGCAAATTTTCCTGTGATAGGCGAGAGTTAAATTGCGGTGTTGCTTGGCGATGCGGCTCAAAGGGCGTGGAAGGACCTATTCTGCGCTGTATCTCAATGAAATAAAATTAAAAAATAAAAATACCCTATCTATGCCCTGCGTAAATTCATATACTCCTACCAGGTCACCCTTCAGTCTCTGAGAACAATCCTAGTTTGTACAAACATTTTTTTAATCGCCAATGCACTTTAATCCAGGCAACATCCTCTCCAAAGCCTCCACATCCTTCCTATAAGACAGCAACCAAAACTGCACATAATATTCCAAATGTAGCCGAATCAAAGTTTCCTCCAGCTGCAGTCCTCACATTATCACTTCACAGCCCTACAAATAAAGTCAAGTATTCCTATGCCTTCTTTACCATCCCATCTGCTTCTGTTAACAACTTTCATCAAGCTGTGGACTTGTTCCCCAAGATTCAACAGTATATTTATGTTCCTTAGGGTCCTGGTATATACAGTATATTTTCCTCTTATATTTGACCTTCCAAAGTGCAACGCCTCACATTTCCCTGGATTAAACTTCATCTGCCCTTTCGGTCCACATTTTGACAACCTTTGTCACTATTTACAACTTCAACTTTTGTTTCTTGGGCAAAGCCTCTCATCAGCCCACCCACATTTTCATCAAAAGAGGTCCCAGGACTGATCAATGCAGAACACACCTGGACATAGACCTCCATTCAAAATAATACCTTTCTACCACGGCCCTCTGGTGTTCTATGGCCAAGCCAGTTTTAGAATCCAATCTACCAAGTCTCAATGGATCCTGTGTGCCTTAACCTTCTTGATCAACCTATCATGAGAGGCCTTGTTGAAACGTCTAGTAAAATCCATGTATCCTACATCTATTCCCTTCCCTCATTAATTATCTTCATCATCTTCTCAAAAAACATAATCAAATTTGTAAGACATGACCACCCCTGCACTAAGCCATGTTGACTACCCCTGATAATCCTATGCTTTTCCAGATCCTATCTCTAAGAATCTTCATCAATTTTTTCCAACTTCTGACATAAGGCTCACCAGCCTATAATTTCCTGATTTATCTCCATTACCCTCCTTAAACAGTGGAACAACATTCTGGAACCTTGCCTGTGACTAAAGAGGATGCAAAGATCTCTATCAAGGCCCTAGCAATCTCCACAACACACATCAAAGTTGCTGGTGAACGCAGCAGGCCAGGCAGCATCTCTAGGAAGAGGTACAGTCGACGTTTGAGGCCGAGACCCTTCGTCAGGACTAACTGAAGGAAGAGTTAGTAAGAGATTTGGAAGTGGGAGGGGGAGGGGGAGGGGGAGAACCAGAGAAAGCAGGAACTCCCAGTGGCCACACATTTTAATTCCACATCCCATTCCCATTCTGACATGTCTATCCACGACCTCCTCTACTGTAAAGATGAAGCCACACTCTGGTTGGAGGAACAACACCTTATATTCCGTCTGGGTAGCCTCCAACCTGATGGCATGAACATTGACTTCTCTAACTTCCACTAATGCCCCACCTCCCCCTTGTACCCCATCCGTTATTTATTTTTATACACACATTCTTTCTCTCACTCTCCTTTTTCTCCCTCTGTCCCTCTGACTATACCCCTTGCCCATCCTCTGGGTTTTCCACCTTGTCTTTCTCCCCGGGCCTCCTGTCCCATGATCCTCTCATATCCCCTTTGCCAATCACCTGTCCAGCTCTTGGCTCCATCCCTCCCCCTCCTGTCTTCTCCTATCATTTTGGATCTCCCCCTCACCCTCCCACTTTCAAATCTCTTACTAACTCTTCCTTCAGTTAGTCCTGACGAAGGGTCTCGGCCTGAAACGTCGACTGTACCTCTTCCTAGAGATGCTGCCTGGCCTGCTGCATTCACCAGCAACTTTGATGTGTGGTGCTTGAATTTCCAGCATCTGCGGACTTCCTGTTGTTAGCAATCTCCACACTTGCCTGTCTCAGTGATATGGATAGATACATCCGGCCTGAGGACCTATCTGCCTTAATGAACTTCAAGAGCCTCAATGCCTCCTCCTTCTTGATACCAACATCTCCCAGAATATCAACATCCCCCTCCCTGATCTCACTAACTTCCATGTCCTTCTCCTGGATGAACACTGATGTGAAATAATTGATTTGTACCTTGCCCACATTCTCTGGCTCGAGGTATAATATTCCTCCTTTGTCTTTGATTGGTCCTATGCTCTCCCTAGAGCATATTTCAAATAATGCCAAGATTTTCAAATAAAAACATATACATCAATAAACCACATTTAATATCTAATATAAGAATAGCAATTTACTTTTATGAAGCAGTTTTTAACAGGAAAAAAAATCACAGTGGTAAAACCAAGAGTAAGTGGACACCAAGCTAAATGAGGAAGACTGGGAGGACAAGGAGATAGGTCTTCAAACAGGCTTTATAGGAGCTGAACAGTCTTGAAGCCTTAGGGGAGAAATCCAGAGCATGAGATGAAAATGGAATCATGGAATCATCAAAAAAACAGGACAAAGCCATTTGGCTAATGGAATCCATGTTAGCTGCTTATACGACACTCCTCCACTCTTTCTCTTGTTTTCTCCTAACGTTTTTAACGTTTTATTTTATTGAGATACAGTGCAGAAAAAGTGCTTCCGGCACTTCGAGGTACACCACCTGGCAATCTCCGAATTTCATCCTGGTCCAATCAGGGGACAATTTACAATGACCAACCGGTATGTCTTTAGACTGTGGGAGGAAACCGGAGCACCTGGAGGAAGACTACATGGTCACAGGGAGAACATACAAACTCCTTACAGGCAAGCGGCGGGAATGAAACCCACGTCGCCTGTACTATAAAGAGTTGCGCTAACCACAACGCTACCATGCCGCCCCGCAACATTTCGATCTAGTTTCCTTCTGATTGATTGAGCTTCCACTGTCTTTACGTTGAGTTGCGGGTCATTACCGTGCTGTGCATAAAGAGGTTTCTCTAACTTTGATGTGAGGGATAAAGTTGCTTTACACAGAGTGTGGTGGAATGTGCTGCCAGGGGTGGTGGTAGAGGCAGGTACATTAGGGACTTTTAAGAGATTTTTAGATAGGCACATGAATGTGAGGTAAAAAGCGAGGCATGGACATTGTGCAGGCAGAGGAGATTAGTTGGCTCTTTGATCACTAATTGGCACAACATTATGGGCCGAATGGCCTGTTCCTATGCTGATTTGATCTCTGTTCTATATGATCTTATGTCTTTTACATCTGTCTCTTTGTTCTCAAACTATACTTCATTAGGAATGACTTCACCTTATTTACACAATCTAAACCCTCATGACATTGTCCACCTCTATGAAATGTCTTTTTAACTTTTTAATTTGCTGCAAGGCGAACAAGCCCTACTTCACTCGTCTAATCTTGTGGCCCATTTCGCTGGGTTCTGGAACCATTCCAGCTCAGATAAAGCCACAAGCACTCCAAGAAGAGGTAGCAAATGACACCAAAGACAGGGGGTAGAAGCTTGCCGAGGGAGGGGAGTTGATACAGCATCTCAGGTTTTGTGGAGATAGGAAGGCTATAATAAGACCAATGAATTTAGAACCTGATGTAGTGATTGGGTTCATGTCAAATGAATGGGCACTCTGTGCAGAGCTCAGGGGATGAAACGTGAATGGACCCCACAACTAGAATTATTGGATGGATCTTGGGTTATATATAGACGATTATTTATTTATTTATTGTGATAGAGCAGAATAGGCCCCGATTTCACTTCGACCTGCACTACCCAGCACCCTGATTTGTCCCTCACCTAATCACGGGACAAATGACAATGACCAATTAACCTATCAACCAGTTTGTCTTTGGACTGTGGGAGGAAACCAGAGTACCCAGAGGAAGCCTGCACAGTCACAGCAATGTACACGGCAGGAACTGAACCCGGGTCGCCTGTACTATAAAGCGTGTGCTAACCATTACAGTACCAGGACTTTAAATGAACACGCAGAAGGGTGGAACAAATTCTAAAAGTCTGCGAGTGTAGCAGAGCATTGCAGGAGAAGGAATCGGTTGTACTTTAACGAGAAGGACCATGCTCCAACCTTCAGGGTTTTGGTAGAACAGGTGGTGGAAGGAATAGCCAGGTGAAAGAACTTCGATATCGGATGCAATGTGCAAGCTAAGTTTTATTCAAGCCAGGATGTCAGATACATCCTCATTAAGGACCCTGCTTGCAAGTACAAGACAGGTGAAAGCAGCCTGCACTGTGTATGGTGGTGCATGATGACCAGTGCTAAACACAAAAAGTATTGCAGGGGATGGTATTTGGTGCCTTAATGGGCTATTCCGAGAATGCCAAGTCAAGTACACAGGGGGAAGTGGACAAGACATAAAGGAAGGTCAATAATTGCTTGGGACATGGATTTGGGGGAACAAAATTTGCTAGGAGAAGAAAGATGGATGTAAATAAAGATTTTAGAAAGAGCATTAGATTGCAGTAAGTAATGAGCTCACCCCCAATGCTGTTGCTTAAATTGCATGACACTGGACAAATTAGATAACAGATTATGAGGGGAGTGTTTTGGTTGTAAACTAGACAGGATAGAAATAGTAGTATGAGCTGAAGAAGTTCTGATGTTCCAGGGCGTAGTTCTGATCTTATGTAATGTGTTTTATGGTCTTATCCCATTAAGGGTGAAGAATTTGCCAAAACCCATTAAGGATTAATCACATAGACATGCAAAGTTAGTTTCAGATCTGTACCAACAGATTAAGATTCACTAGGATGATTCTGGGAATGAGAGGGTTAACATATGAGGAACGTTTGTCCGCTCTTGGACTGTATTCCTTGGAGTTTAGAAGAATGAGGGGAGACCTCATAGAAACATTTTGAATGTTGAAAGGCATGGACAGAGTGGATGTGGCAAAGTTGTTTCCCATGATGGGGGAGTCTAGTACGAGAGGGCATGACTTAAGGATTGAAGGGCGCCCATTCAGAACAGAAATGCGAAGAAATTTTTTTAGCCAAAGGGTGGTGAATCTATGGAATTTGTTGCCATGGGCGGCAGTGGAGGCCAGGTCATTGGGTGTATTTAAGGCAAAGATTGATAGATATCTGAGTAACCAGGGCATCAAAGGTGATGGTGAGAAGGCGGGGGAGTGAGACTAAATGGGAGAATGGATCAGCTCATGATGGAATGGCGGAGCAGACTCGATGGGCCGAATGGCCGACCTGCTCCTTTGTCTTATGGTCTTATGGTCTAAGTGGACATTCAAAGGTGAGGAACAATGTCTGAACAGAATTAGCCATCTAGATAAACGCACTGGACTAGTGTAGATAAGGGAAGTCATCCGAGGAGCAGTCCTTAGGAGTGAGGCACATTTAAATGATCAGAATTCTAAGCTCATAACTTAACTTCTTGGAGACGTAACAAGCTACACTTTTTGAAGAGAGCATGTACAACATTGTAAGTAAATTGTGTGATCTGTTCATCGCTACTGGACCATTGACTTGACATGAGTTAAATTGAAAGAAATTCAGCTGAGCACATTCGAACAGCAATAAAGGCAATGATATTTTGAAATATAATGAGTAAATCTTAATAATCTCCTGGAAGTCATTCTAAAGCTCTAACTGCACAAATTGGAATAGATTTAATTAAGTGCTTTTAATTAACAACTCTGTTGACTGAGAATTATAAAGCTTAATGTATTCACATTTTATAGTTAAAATTAAGCATGGTCCATCTCCAAATTTTTTGTCATACAACGTTTTTGGCATATGTAAAAATGGTATTGTACTATTTTAAAATATAAATGTAAAAAGAATACCAAAAGTAACGATATGCTGTTAAATCAGAATCAGAATCAGGTTTATTATCACCGGCATGTGATGTGAAATTTGTTAACTTAGCAGCAGCAGTTCAATGTAATACATAATATAGAAGAAAAAAAAGCAAAATAAAATAACAATAATAAATAGCTAAATAAATTACAGTATACCTATATTGAATAGATTAAAAATTGTACAAAAAAAACAGAAATACTATACATTAAAAAAGTGAGGTAGTGTCCAAGGGTTCAATGTCCATTTAGGAATCGGATGGCAGAGGGGAAGAAGCTGTTCCTGAAGAAGAGGGCATGCCCTGGGTGCTGGAGGTCCTTAAGAATGGACGCTGCCTTTCTGAGACACTGCTCCTTGAAGATATCCTGGGAACTTTGTAGGCTAGTATCCAAGATGAAGCTGATTAGATTTACAACCCTCTGCAGCTTCTTTCGTTCCTGTGCAGTAGACCCTCCCCTCCCATACCCGACAGTGATGTACCCTGTCAGAATGCTCTCCACGGTACATCTATAGAGGTTTTTGAGTGTATTTGTTGACATACCAAATCTCTTCAGACTCCTAATGAATTATAGTCGCTGTCTTGCCTTCTTTATAACTGCATCGATATTTTGGAAACAGGTTAGATCCTCAGAGATCTTGACACCCAGAAACTTGAAACTGCTCACTCTCTCCACTTCTGATCCTGCTATGAGGATTAGTATGTGTTCCTTCATCTTACTCTTCCTGAAGTTCACAATCAGCTCTTTCATCTTACTGAAACTAGAAGTTTCAAAATGTTAGCCAAGAAACGGGTTTCTATTGGACATAGAATGTGTGCCAGCACTTATATGGTCAGGCCAATGGGGTGCATGATATCAGTCCTGTTGCCATAGAGCCAAATCATTAATATTCTCAGGTAGCACTCTAAGAATGACACTCAGAATTAACCTATTGTGGAATCTGCAACATCCCTTGGATCAGCCTTTGTTGGGGTCAAAGAAAGTGGTAAGAGGTGTTTGGGGTGGAAGGAAGTTGAAGAGGGACTGAGAACAGTTTGGAAGGAAGAACAATTCAGTGGTAAGTGCAGCAGTTTCCAACTGATGTGGGACAGTTAAGGATGGGTTACTAGGATCTGGGAGGACAGAAGCAAAGAGAGTTGGGAGGCTGTGATTAGTGGGGAGGTACACTGAGGTGCAAAGGGTCAAGATCTCAATCAGGGTAGATAGTGATGGAGTAGTATTTGAATGTGGACCAGTGGAGAAATGCTGCTCCTCCTCATCCAGCAGGTGTTTGCAGAAGCCGTTCTGAAGACTATCTTAGATGGCAGGTAGACCTGACATTCGTGAGCATTTACTACAAAGCATCATCTGCATTTGGAGCAAGTCAAATCTATTGAGGGGCTTGCATAGGCAATGACCTCGTATGCTTCTTACTCTGCCATAGACGCTCAATTATTTTGCCTACCCCAGTATATTAGCTGATAGATTTGTAAACGTATGTTCCCCACCTGCCTTTGAAGCTTAGAAGACTATATGAGGTCTTCCAATCACAAACAAGAGAAAATCTGCACATGCTGGAAATCCAAGCAACACATAAAAGATGCTGAAGGAACTCAGCAGGTCCTACTGAAGGGTCTCGGCCTGAAAAGTAAACTGTACTCTTTTCCGTAGATGCTGCCTGGCCTGCTGAGTTCCTCCAGCATCTTGTGTGTGCTGTTTATTTTAGGTCTTCGTGTTTACTAAGAGGTACAGTTTATGTGCAGTGCTTGCTTCTGGTCTGTATTGTAAAGTTAGATCCCTATGGAGGCAAACAATTTATCCTGCACATCAGGGCAGCCCTTTTCACATAAGTTTATAAACTCATTAATGGATATCGCTGTCAAAGCTGGCATCCTTTAAGGTGAGGTTTATTACTGTTGCATTCTCTTGGTCGTGACATAAGAAGTCATTTTGCTAGCCGTACTCCCAACGGGCAATTCAAAAGAAAATGTGTTAACCATACATATACTGTCTACAACTCACAGTGCTGAAGGATTTAGTTAATCAACTTGAAATAAAATGAGTTAGACTGCATGGGCACATTATAATTAATTTAACACAATTAATCTGCAAGGAGTCCAAAAGTCTTCATTTATTCTAAAACAATTGCTTTTTCTATCACAGAATACATTATACTCCACTCCTCTTAGATTCTCTCTGGAAAGGCTACCACAGGGAAAAGTAAGGTAATATTTTGGGAATGTCACCGGACGGGCTACATCTTATTCCAAAGGTCACTGTCAGATCTAGAAGCCATAGAAATGTCTAAGTCTCTTTCTACAGAAACAGATATGACAAGGAATAAGGGAAGTCTAAAAAAAGAGAGCTAATCAAGCAAAATAACTGACCCTGAAAGCAAACATGCATTTTAATTTGGGCCGATATTAATCTCTCTGATAATCCATGCCTAATTTTAATACTTAACCATTGAAGGCCATGCTTTCAACTATCAAAAATCCCAGCTCTGGAATTTCCTCTTTAAAGCTATCCACATCTCTCTGACATCAGTTAAAGAAATTCCTTCTAAGCTGCTTCTTTGACCAAGCTTCTAGTCCACTGCCCTGCTGTCTCCTGCTGTGCTTAGTGTCAGTCACTCTTTGGTACTGTTTCTGTGAAACAACCTTCTATATTGTGTCGTGTTGAAGGCATGCTAATAAATGTAAACGAGAGAAAATTGGCAGATGCTGGAAATCCAAGACCAAGCACACAAAATGCTCGAGGAACTCAGCAGGTCAAGCAGCGTCTATGGAAATGAATAAACAGTCAACGTTTCGGGCCGGGATCCTTCATCAGGAGGCCCAAAAGATCGATTGTTTATTCATTTCTATAGATGCTGTCTGACCTACTGAGTTCCTCCAGCATTTCGTGTGTTTTGCCACTAATAAATACAGGTCGTTGTTTCTGCTCAGTTTATTTTGTGTACAAGACAGTACTAAGAGGAAGAATTGTCCCCCTTTCACTGCACAACATCATGGTGGAAAGGGACTGAAAAAATACTTTGCAGAACTGTAACCATCCAGTTATAGCTATGATATTTCTGGAAATTGCAAGGAAATAGGCAGGTTGATACTACAGTCTGGAACCACCAATAGCTTTATTACTTAAATCACAGCAAAGTCCAAAGACATCCAATGCTGCAGACTTTAAAGCCAGTTTAGCATCCAAGTGGGCTGCAAGCACACTGTGCTGATTCCCACTAGGTTCCCCTGACATTGAGCAGCCTTACAGCTGTCCTGAAAGAGACTGTCGGGTGACCCAGCCACCGTGCTTGAGTTAAGTTCTCTTAATGGTTTTCTTTTGTGACAAGGGAAGAGTGCAAATACACCAACAAATCATCTTCTTAGGTGAAGCCTGATTGAGATTGATGCTACCTTAAGGCTGATTTATACTTGTGCGTCAACTCAACACCGTAGGTACGGCGTCGCCGTGAACCCTACGTGGATCCCTATGCCGTAGTCTGACGCGCACCTCTCCCAAAATGTAACTACGCGTCGCAGCAACGCAGACTGCAACAACTGTGATTGGTCCGCTTGGTAGCATCACACTTCCTCCTACGCTGCAATAGCTTCCCATTGGGCAACTGAAGTGCAGGGAAGGAACTCTGGCTGCAATGCTTTCCATAAAGCTTTACAGACCTCCGAAATTATGGAGGACACATTTTGCTTTTAGGAAAAAAGATGCTCGCTTTAAACTTGTTTACTCTGAGAAAGACTACCATGACCATGAAGCCTTGCATGGGCAGGTGTGTGCACATGCGCGACATGCACGAATTGCAGAGCGACGCAGACACACCAACGCACAAGTATAAGTGCTCACAACGCGCGTAGGCCACTTGTGTAGGTTACGGCTTCGAGTTGACGCACAAGTATAAATCAGCCTTTAGTGTGGCCAAATCAGGATTCAACTCAATATTAGGAGGAATTAGCTTCTTCCCTCTTCGTTTCCAGTCCTGATGAGGGGTGTCAGCCTGAAATGTCAGCTCGTTATTCCTCTTCATAGATGCTGCCTGACGTGCTGAGTTCCTCCAACATTTTGTGTGTGCTATTTGACTCTATCCCTTTAGCCCTTTCTCGTAAAATATGAAGAATCTTGCCAGCTGATGTTGAGTGCTGTGATTTATGGTTTCTTGTTTTCCGAACTAGGTACAATGCTTTGTGAACCATTTTTTAAAATGTATTTGCAGAAGTTATAACAACACTTTATGAAATATGTATTTTATTTCTTTATATTGAAAGGGAGGAATGTACGTTTTCCAGCTGTTCGACGCCTACGCTTCGAGTGGCATGTGTCTACTGTTTGTGGCCATTTTCGAGTGTATTTGTATAGGCTGGGCCTATGGTAAGTCATTTACAGTTTCTTTTGTATTTACTTTCTGAGGCAGAGTTTATCATGAATTACAGAGTGTAAAATAAATTTAGAGGTATTTAGACATCTGCATTTCATTTATTGAGTTGGATCATACTTAAAGTTTGATAAAAGAATAATATTTCTCAGCTGAAAAGTCAGAAGTTCTGTAACTGGAAGCAAAGAAGTCAGCAATAGAAATATAAACATTTTAATCATGCATCCTCCTTTGTGAAACACTAAATTGTTTGGGGCATAGCCACAAATAAAGTTCAAATTTCAAGGTCAATTGTGTTATCAAAGTACATATACATCACCATCTTTTCAGACACCACCGTCTTTGAAGAAGTAACAAGCAGGATGGATGAAGGAGAATTAGTTGATGTTGTATACTTGGATTTTCAGAAGTCCATTGACAAGGTGCCACACATGAGGCTGCCCGTGATATTACCAGAAAGATTCCAGCATGGATAAAGCAGTGGCTGATTGGCAGGAGGCAAAGCGTGGGAATCAAGAAAGTTTTTTTCTGGCTGGCTGCTGGTGACTAGTGGTGTTCCACAGGGGTCTGTGTTGGGACCGATTCTTTTTACGTTATATGTCAATGATTTGGATGATGGAATTGATGGCTTTTTGTTGCAAAGTTTGCAGAGGATATGAAGGTAGGTGGAGGGGCAGGTAGTTTTGAAGAGGTAGAGATACTACAGAAGGACTTAGACAGATTAGCAGAATGGGCAAAGAAATGGCAGGTGGAATACAGTGCTGGGATGTGTATGGTCGTGCACTTTGGTAGGAGAAATGAAACAGTTGACTATTTTCTGAATGGAGAGAAAATACAAAAAACTGAAATGTAACGGGACTTGGGAGTCCTTGGGCAGGATTCCCTGAAGGTTAATTTTTTGGTTGAGTTTGTGGTGAGGAAGACAAATGCAATGTTAGCATTCATTTTAAGAGGACTAGAATATAAAAGCAAGGATGGAATGTTGAGACTTTATAAAGCACTGGTGAGGCCTCACTTGGAGTATTGTGAGCAGGTTTGGGCCCTTTATCTTAGAGAGGATGTGCCGTAACTAAAGAGGGTTCAGAAGGGGTTCACGAGGAGCATTTGATGGCTCTGGGTACGTACTCGCTGGAGTTTAGAAGAATGTTGGGGGGGGAATCTCATTAAAACTTATCAAATATTGGAAAGTCCAGATAGAGTGGATATGAGGAGAATGTTTCCTATAATGGTGGTGTCTAGGATAAGAGGGAACAGCCTCAGAATAGAGGGACATCCATTTAGGACAGAGTTGAGGAGGAATTTCTTTTTCCAAAATGTAATGAATCTGTGAAATTCATTGCTACAGGTGGCTGTGGAGGCCAAGTTATTGAGTGTATATAAAGTGGAGTCTGCTGGGTTCTTGATTAGTCAGGGTGTCAAAGGTTACAGGGAGAAGGCAGGAGAATTGGGTTGAGAGGGATAATAAATGAGCCATGATGCAGAGAAGACTCGATGGGCTGAATGGCCTAATTATGCTCCTATGTCTCATGGTCTTATGGTCTTATAATCACATATTGTTATCCAATGCCCAATTACAAGAGTCTGTGCTCAAAAGCTCTGAGGTATTAACATGAGCTGAGAGAACCTTCCATGTTAGAGGACTGTAGGTGGCATTATTGCAAGCCAAACTACATTTTTCTTACCTTTTAATATACGTGACAGGGAAATGAAAAGCCCCTGTGCTTTGTATTCATACATCTGAGATTTGTTTAACTTCAAATCACTGATTTATTTTTAAATTGCTTTGTTAAATTACAGCTCCCTCTGCTCTAGGGAAACTAGCTTTTCCCTGGAAACGAACGACTGATCGTTTTGGTCATGAAGCCTATTCCCAGCCTCACTCAGTGTCACTAGTGTTTATTTTCTGTAGCCGGTCTCTTTGGGTAGCTTAAGAATGATGAGTACAGGAGTAAATTACCTCAGGCCAGCAATGCTGTGCACAAGAGATAAAAATGGATTTCAAGAGGAAGATCCTGAATATTTTATTTCTCTCCCATTCACAGCGCTTATTCTTCCTGATGTAGATTGCTGTATAGATTGCACTTAACTGCAAGGCTAGACTATGAAGGAAATTAATCACGTTATTTCGATAAGCATCATATTATCAAAAATCTCCTTCATATATTTGTTATGAATCTTGCCTCACCTTCAACAGAGGTTAAATTTTTTTCTATAAAATTCAAGAAAAATTACCAAACAAATGCTTTATTCTTGTAGGCCAGACAAAACTTACAGTAAAATACTACAATTAAAAAAATCATGGCGATAATAATTTGATGTTATTTTATGTAAAATGAAATAACTGATAGTATTTTGAGCTCTCTTGTGTTCACAGGAAGCGATCGTTTTTATAATAATATTGAAGACATGATTGGGTACAGACCTTTCATTCTGATTAAATGGTGCTGGGTATTCATTACCCCTGGTATATGTGCAGTAAGTTTTTAATCCACTACTATCTCTTTTGATAACTACTTCTCTTTTTCATACTATTAAGAAAACTATTAATTATACATATTATCCTCAGAATTAAGTAAAATGGCAAAACATCAGATTACCTATTGCTTGAATTGCCAGCATCTGCAGAATTCCTTGTGTTTGCGATTACCTATTGGAAGTTGTTTGTGCACTACTTTCAAAATGAAGTTTCTTCTCTGTGTTACGTACCCCGTAACTGGGTTGCCAAACCAGCAGAAATGGACCACTTTGTTGAAGTCTGGATTACTGGAACTAAGAAAGTTTTATTAAAGAAATAAGTAACACAGTACTCTAATCGTAAGGATATAAATGCAACAGGTTAGCAATGATAAAACACGCAGGTACACAGAACTAGGATAATAGGAATCATTCAAGCTCTATCACAGTCTAGGGGTAAAAATGATCAGTCTCAAGTGACGCAGAGTTCAGTTCAGCTGAGTACAGTTCGCAGTAATCGCTGTTGTGCCGTTGGAGAGAGAGAGAGAGCGTGTGAATGCAAATTTCGTTTCACAGACCTTTGATGTTCCTCGCAGTTAGCTTTCGACGCGAGCCCTTTTAATGTCTTCTGAGGTCACCGACTGTGACCCCCTCCGTTCCGCATACGACCGTTCTTCCGTGGTGAACCCGGCACCCAGGCAAGGGCGAACACACACACCAGGTTCCCGCCGATCGTACCTTTTCACCCTGTGCGTCTATGGTCGGACCTGCGATCAGACCTCCAAAACACTCACCAACTTGTGGGGGCACACCGCATTTCCAGGGTCTCGTTATCTCGTGATCTCGTGGTGTGTGTCTTGCCTAAGCGAACCTGTTCCTTTTATCCCCCTGCTGGGGTATCGCCTGTCCATCAAACTTCAAACAGTTCAGGTTCAAAGCAACTGGTCTTACAATACTCAGAACTGTGTCTCTTTTCGTTAATCTCTCTCCTCTCTCATTAACATTTCCGAATGCTGCTCCATTGTCTCACTTATCTCTCTCATTAGCATCAATCTTCTGATAACTTGGTCTATCGTCACATCTGTTATTTAAATTCTATTATTTAAGCACCTTTTCCAATCGAGTTATCAGTCATCATCAGTGAGACCTAATCTAGAGTATTGTGTGTAGTTTTGGTACCTACCTACAGGAAAGTTGTAAATAATTTTGAAAGAGTACAGAGAAAATGTATAATGATGTTGCCCGGACTGGAGAATCTGATTTATAAGGAAAGATTGAAAAGAGTGGGACTTTATTCCATGGAACGTAGAAGACTGAGGGCAAATTTGACAGAAGTGTGCAAAATTATGAGGAGTATAGATGGGGTAAATACAAACAGCCTTTTTCCTCTGAAGTTGGGTGGGACTACACCTAGAGGTCATGGGTTAAGGGTGAAAAGTCAAAAGTATAAGGGGAACATGAGGGGAAACTTCTTCACTCAGAGGGTCATGAGAGCTTCTAGCGCAAGTAGTGCATGTGAGCTCAATTTCAATATTTAAGGGCAGTTTGGATAGGTACGTAGATGGTAGGGGTATGGAGAGTATTGTCCCGGTGCAGGTGAATGGGAGTAGGCAGTTTAAATGATTTGCCATGGACTAGATGGGCCGACTTTTCTATGATTCTATGACTATCTGCTGTTCCTATTTTCGTTTAAATTGTGCACCTTTCCAGGTTTTAAAATTAGGTACTTATTCAATGTGTTCACTCCGGTGTTATTTTTAATTATTACCATGATATGGTCACCGATCTGGTTTTATTAAGAAAGGAATGTAAGAAGGGCAAACTATAAAAGTTGCAAAAGCAACATACTATGGAAATCTACAATAAAAGCAGAAAATCCTCTTCAGTTTAGATATAGCATAAGGAGAATTGATAGTTCAGGTGAAGGGTCTCCGTCCAGATTAAATATAACACAACCAAGTATAATTGCAAATCATAGCCAGCAAAGGCCCAATGAAGGTTGGAAATTGAGGTGACAGAGCATGTTACAATCACTCCATTCAAGAGTAAATTTTGAACAATCTTTTTCTCAAACTACTGTGAACAAATGCATTGAAAATATAATGTGGCACTGGACAAGAGTCTTACTGCATTGGGTAATAACTTTTCCAATGCAACCCAACATTAGTTTTGACCACAAAGTAATGCTGTTACCTATTGTTTAGCACAACATTTTACAGTACCAGCGATACAGGTTCAATTCCCGCTGCTGCCTGGCAGGAGTTTGTATGTTCTCCCCATGACCGCATGGGTTTCTTCCAGGTTCTCCGGTTTCCTCCCACATTCCAAAGACGTACCGGTTGGTAGGTTAATTGGTTGTTGTAAATTGTCCCATGATTAGGCTAGAGTTAAATCAGGGGTTGCTGGGCAACGCTGCTCGATGTGCCGGAAGGGCCTACTCCATGCTGTTTGTCAATAAATAAACAAACAAACAAACATATCTAAAAATGTTGAGCACTGATTTGAAGTAATTGGACCTTAAATGAAATGTTTGTGAACCAATTGAAAATGCTTTACATGAGTACATTGGAATATTTGAAATAATTGACATTTATGTTGATAAATTATTCTTCTTTCAGGCAATTTTCATTTTCTTCATTGTGAAATATAAACCACTCAAGTACAACAATGTTTATGTGTATCCTGACTGGGGTTATGCTGTTGGTTGGGCACTGGCTCTATCTTCTATGGTCTGCATACCTCTGGGATTTATCATCAAAATATGGACTACTGAAGGAACATTTTTAGAGGTAATTGAAAGCAGATATTTTATTATTAATAATGTTTTTAATTTTCATTTCTCAATGCTTATCTCTGTAGGAACTCAAGCTTATCATTTCACTCAAGTTTCACTCTTCGGCGTGATGCCTTTGTAGCAGGTATTTCTTGAGTGAATTGTGACACTGACTATTTGTGCCATGTTGAGATAATGTTGCTCTGGAAGCTTGTCTAATCGTTTCTGGGTCCGAGTCACCCCTGTGTCACGTGTAGTTTTGTTCCAGGGCATGTGGGATAACGTCACTCCCAATTTTGAATGCTACTTCTGGGGTATTGGGGTTCAATCAGACCTTCCCAAAGCTGGAATGGGTTTACTGTCAGGTAAATCCCTCATTGACAATTCATCCTTCTGCCCCACACTACAGCAACTGCTCCCACCTCACTTCACCACTTCCATATTTTGACTTTACTCGATAACCCAGCGGATTATCGGCACCCAGTTGCCCACCATTGAGAACATCTACCATAAACGCTGCCTGAGTAGGGCAAAAAGCATTATCAGGGACGCATCTCACCCTAACCATGGACTTTTAACTCTCCTCCCATCCTGTAGGCGCTACAGGAGCCTCCGCTCCCGCACCAGCAGGCACAGGAAGAGCTTCTTGCATGAGGCTGTGAGACTGCTGAACCTCTCATCACAGCGCTAAGCAGTATTGCATCCATATTGTACTCAGTACTTTTATATTTGTGTGCTCTAACACCTTTTTTATTCGCAGTTATTTTATAGATAACACTATTCTTTGCATTTCTGGTCAGATGCTAAATGCATTTCATTGGCTTTGTATCTGTACTTGGTGCAATGACAATGAAGTTGAATCTAATCTAACCTAATTTAATTCTGGGCCTCTTTGCCTGGAGCCCCATCCACTGCTAGACCTTAGAAATCTACTGGTGCTTTAAAGCCAGTGATCACCCAAGGCTCCCCATCCACCCCTCTTTTCCATGCTGGACATGCCCAACAGCTTAGCTATTAACAACATGTTACACAGACAAAGAAGTTTAATCTGATCTGTCATAATAAGTCATCTGGTCTATCCTACCAGAGATATTTTCCCTTTGTTCTTCTCAGCCCTCACCTGCCTTCTTTGCTGCATAACTGGAACTTGTTTTAGCCAGAATCTGTGGAATTCGTTGCCACAGGCAGCTGTGGAGGCCAAGTCTTTACATATACTTAAGGCAGAGCTTGACAGATTCTTGATTGGGCAGGGCACGAAGAGATAACGGGGAGAAGGCAGGAGATTGGGATTGAGAGAGGAGATAGATCAGACATGATGAAATGGCGGAACAGACTCCGTGGGCCAAATGGCCTAATTCTGCTCCGATATCTTAGGTTCTCCCTCTTTCTCAGATCTGATCAAGATCCAAACCTGAAATATGAATGGGTTCTCTTTCCACAGATGCCATTTGATCTGCTTAGTGCTTTCAGTATTTTCAAATTTTATCTCAGATCTGCAGATTTTTTTTTCATTTGATATCATTATCAACCACATTAGTGTTTCTTTTAAATTAGTATTCATGAAACATGTATTTCGTCCAAAATCACATTAGAACTTTCACAATCAGCTGGATATAGTGATAAAAGTACAAGGGGAGTGGAATTGCAAGTGTAACATGCTTCTGCTTGACAGCAGTACAAACCAAAGAGAGGACTTAACGTGAGAATCCTGCCATATTCTGTTGTGTAGTTTGCCTTGATCTTATTTGTTTCAGGAACAGGGGTTTCCTTGATTGTTCCTTCAGTGGAATGGATTAAGCTGAACTGTACACACAGATCTGTGAGCACTGTGGCATCCTGAAGTCTTTGGAAGTGAAAGACTTAACATTTTAACAGCTTCAGCCACTGTCCGGAGCCCAAAGCACTTTATAGATCCAAAAGACAAAAGTTATTATTCTCTGAACACAGCACTAAATGGCTGATCGTATGAAGTAACGTCTCATGGTCAGTGCCGTGTGTCTAAACAGCTGAAATGTCACCTGTTTTAAGATGGTTAGGGATGAGATTACGGAGTACCTGGAGGCACATGACAAGATAGACCAAAGCCAGCATGGTTTCCTGAAAGGAAAATCATGCCTGACTAATCTACTGCAAATTTTTGAGGAAATTACAAACAGGGTAGACAAAGGAGATGCAGTAGATGTAGTGTACTTGGATTTTCAGAAGGCCTTTGACAAGGTGCTGCACATGAAGCTGCTTTACAAGATAAGAGCTCATGGTATTACAAGGGAGTTACTAGTATGGGTGGAGCATTGGCTGGTCGGCAGAAAACAAGGAGTGGGAATAAAAGGATCTTATTCTGGCTGGCTGCCAGTTACCAGTGGAGTTCCACAGGGGTCGGCATTGGGAGCACTGCTTTTTACAATATATGTCAATGATTGGACTATGGCATTAATAGATTTGTGGCTAAATTTGCCGATGATACAAAAATAGGTGGAGGAGCAGGTAGTGTTGAGGAAATAGAGAGCCTGCAGAGAGACTTAGATAGTTTAGGGGAATGGGCAAAGTGGCAAATGAAATACAATGTTGGAAAGTGTATGGTCAAGCACTTTGGTGGAAGAAATAAAGGGCCAGACTTTTATTTAGATGGAGAGAGAAGTCAAAATGCAGAGATGCAAAGGGACTTGCGAGTCCGTTGTGGGATACCCTAAAGGTTAACCTCCAGGTTGAGTCAGTGGTGAAGAAGGCGAATGCAATGTTGGCATTCATTTCTAGAGGTATAGAATATAAGAGCAGAGATGTGATGTTGAGGCTCTATAAGGCACTCATGAGACCACACTTGGAGTATTGTGTGCAGTTTTGGGCTCCTTATTTTAGAAGGGTTATACTGACTGTGGAGAGGGTTTAGAGAAGATTCACGAGAATAATTCCAGGAATGAAAGAGTTACCATATGAGGAACGTATGGCAGCTCTTGGGCTGTATTCCCTAGATTTCAGAAGAATGAGGGGGGATCGAAACATAGAAAACACACAGCACAATACAGGTCCTTCGGCCCACAAAGCTGTGCCGAACATATCCTTACCTTAGAACTACCTAGGCTTTACCCATTGCCCTCTATTTTTCTAAGCTCCATGTAGCCATCCAGGAGTCTCTTAAAAAACCCTATGGTTTCTGCCTCCACCACCACCAGCCCATTCCACGCACTCACCACCCTCTGCGTAAAAATCTGTCCTCTGTACTTACTTCCAAGCACCTTAAAACTATGCCCTCTTGTGCTAGCCAATTCAACCCTGGGGTAAAGCCTGTGACTATCCACACGATCAATGCCTCTCATTATCTTGTACACCTCTATCAAGTCTCCTCTCATCCTCCATCGCTCCAAGGAGAAAAGGCCGAGTTCACTCAAACTATTCTCAAAAGGCATGCTCCCCAATCCAGGCAACATCTTGTAGATCTCCTCTGCACTCTTTCTATGGTTTCCACGTCCTTCCTATAGTGAGGCGACCAGAATTGAGCACAGTACTCCAAGTGGTGTTTGACCAGGGTCCTATATAGCAGTAACATTACCTCTCGGCTCTTAAACTCAATCCCATGATTGATGAAGGCCAGTGCACCATTTGCCTTCTTAACCACAGAGTCAAACTGCGTAGCAGCTTTGAGTGTCCTTTGGACTCGGACCCCAAGATCCATCTGATCCTCCACACTGCCAAGAGTTTTACCATTAATACAAAATTCTGCCATCATATTTGACCGAGCAAAATGAAACACCTCACACTTAACTGGGTTGAACTCCATCTGCCACTTCTCAGCCCAGTTTTGCATCCTATCAATGTCCCATTGTAACCTCTGACAGCCCTCCACACTATCCACAACACCCCCAATCTTTGTGTCATCAGCAAATTTACTAACCCAACCCTCCATTTCCTCATTCAGGTCATTTATAAAAATCACAAAGAGTAGGATCTCATAGAAACATTCTGAATGTTAAAGGCTGAAACAGATTAGATATGGCAAAGTTATTTCCCATGATAGGGGACTCTAGGACAAGAGGGCATGACTTCAGGATTGAAGGATATCCATTTAGAATGGAGATGTGGAGAAATTACTTTAGTCAGAGGCTGGTAAGTCTGGAATTTGTTGCCACAAACAGCTGTGGAGGCCAAGTCATTGGATGCATTTAAGGCAGAGATAGATAGGTTCTTGATTAGCCAGGGCATCAAAGGGTATGGGGAGAAGGCAGGGGAGTGGAAATGATTGGAGGAATTGGATCAGCCCATGACTGAATGGCGAAGCAGAATCGATGGGCCGAAAGGCCTGTTTCTCTTTCTCTATCTTATGGTCTTTGGTCTTATAGTTCACTTTCCTGCCATACTAAATGGTCACATACTGGATCTTGAGAGCAAGAACTCTTCACTCTTCATTACTGCTTGTGCACCTGACCAGGTTTAAAGCTTTAAGTTTTAAAATTTCGAAGTAAATTGATTCTCAAATTACGTACTTGTTACAATTTACTATCTTGAGATTCATTTTCTTGTAGGCATTTACAGGAAGAAAAGAAATACAATATGATTTATGAAAAATTATGCATAAACATAATTTTTAAAATATTCCAGTGAGGGTAAGAATGGGGTGATCTGGCAGATGAACGCATGGCTGAAGAGTTGGTACGTGATGCACACTTTAAGGTTTTTGGATCATTGTTACCTCTTCTGGAGAAGCTATGACCTGTACAAAAAGGACAGGTTACAGCTGAACCCAAGGGGGACTGATATGCTTGCAAGCAGGTTTGCTAGAGATGTTGAGAAGGGTGTAAACTAATTTGGCAGAGGGCTGGGACACAGAGTGATAGTGCTGAGGATGGGGCATTTGATATACAGTACAACTAGTTGCAATGTGTAGTGAGACTGTGAGGTAGATAATAGGACAAAATTGCAGTCAATAGGATGAATTAAAGTTTAACAGTGGGCCAAAATTGAAAAGGGTGGAAGTGATGCTGATGAGGCCTCCGTCGGTCAAGGTCGACCATGGATGATGCATCCTAGCTATCTGCATACGCAAGCCAGGGCAGTGCAATATGGAGAGCAAGCTGGTGCCCATGTGGCATGCTCCCCCTCTTCACGCATCAGATGAACCCAAAGGAACGGCAGAGACCAATCAAGCAGCATCGCAGGAGTTGCCAGTTAGCATTGAATTTAACTTGGGGACCCCGACTATGGATTTTACCCTCGTGGTTTACTCCCGAAGCCTTCTCAATGAGTGGATATAGCTGTGAGGCAGTGGAGGTTTGAGATCAGACTTTGCTTTCTTCTAGATGAGCTGCCAACCACAGCTGACGAGCCCCATCTGCCCAATGTGACTGGTTTTAAGGCACCAGTAGCCTGCCTTCACCCCTTCTCCTGTCAATAGAAACAGTTCCACTGGGCTTAGTAGCTAAGCCACACGTGAAGGCTAGGAGCTGTACTTGGTGATCAGAGGCTATTTGAGTTGCAAGCCATTTAATAGGTAGTGGGAGCTTGTCCCCACTACCACTCCCAGCTATAGCAACCTTATGAAACTAAAGGGTGATGAATACAGGACTGAAGGTGTTATAGGCCAATTCACCTGACTTCAATGGTTGGTAAAATGTTGGAGCCATTAAATGGGCCAAAGTCAGCAAGGTTTCCTTAAAGGGAAAACTTGCCGGACAAATCTACTGGAATTCTTTGAGGAAATAACAGGCAGGATAGACAAAGGAGATTCACAGTGTGTTGTTTATTTGGATATTCAGAATTTATTGCTTGGGGATTGAATACCAAAGCAAAGATGTTATGTTTCACTTCTAAATGGCCTTTGGTTAAACTTCAACTCGAGAAGTTTTTTTTTGTAAGAAGGAATATGTTGGAAGATGTTTAGAGGAAAATTAATACCTGAAATGGATGGATAATCTTGTGGCAAAAGGCAAGAGGGGTTCTGCTCACCTCCCCTCAATGCCCTCTCGATTGATATTTGATATTTGATTTGACTGGATGACCTGAATTATAAGGAAAGATTCAATGGGTTGGGTCTTTATTCCCTGTAATGTGGAAGATTGAGAGTAGATTTGATCAAGGCATACAAAGTTATGAGGGGTATTGATAGGGCAAAGGCAGGCAGGTTTTTTTTTCACTGAGATTGGGTGAGACTACAACTAGAGGTTATGGGTTAAGGGTGAAAGATGAAATGTTTTAGGGGGGACATCTTCACTCAGACGGTGGTGAGAGTGTGGAACAACCTGCTAGTGGAAGTGGTGGATACGAATTTGATTTCAAAAATTAAAAAAAATTTGGATAGGTACATGGATGGGAGGGATATGAAGGGCTATGGTCCGAGTGCAGGTCATTGGGACTAGGGAGTGTAAATGGATCGCCATAGAATAGATGGGCCAAAGGGCCTGTTTCTGTGTGGTAGTGTTCTATGACTCTAGGACTATCTACCAAAAATGAGAATATGTGATATTCTGTGCAATTTGAATACAAATATAGTTAGTGTTAGATAGTTGACAGCCTTTTAGATGTAACCATGATTGGTTTGGTGAGAATGATGGACAGGTGACAACCTGGGACATCCCATAATCCCATCCATAAATTGAGACAAAAAGCATCAGTTCCAGTGCTCCCGGTGTGGCCTCCTGTATATCGGTGAGACCCAACCTAGATTGGGAGACTGCTTCGGTGAGCACCTGTGCTCTGTCCGCCAGAAAAAGCCAGATCTCACAGTGGCCACCCATTTTAATTCCACTTCCTATTCCCATTCCGATATGTCTATCCATGGCCTCCTCCACTGTCGTGATGAGGCCACACTTAGAGTGGAGGAACAACACCTTATATTCCTCTTGGGTAGACTCCAACCTAATGGCGTGAACATTGATTTCCCAAACTTCCGGTAATGGCCCCCCCCCTTCAACATTTCCTATCCCCTATTCCCTCTCTCACCTCATCTCCTTGTCCACCCATCGCCTCTCTCTGGTGCTCCACCCCCTCTTCTTTCTTCCATAACCTTCTGTCTCCTTCACCAATCAACTTCCCAACTTTTTACTTCATCTCTCCCCCTTCAGGTTTCACCTATCACCTGGTGTTTCTCTCTCCCCTCCCTCCACCTTTTAAACCTACTCCTCAGCGTTTTTCTCTCCAGTCCTGCCGAAGGGTTTCGGCCCGAAACATCAACTGTACTCTTTTCCATAGATGCTTGCCTGGCCGGCTGAGTTCCTCCAGCATTTTCTGTGTGTTGCTTGGATTTCCAGCATCTGCAGATTTTCTCTTGTTTGTGAAAGCATCAGTTGTTAGAATTGTCCCAGTTGTCTCCATTGTCGACATCTCTACATGCATTGTCTGTCTGATGCCTGGTCCATTCACACCATGTCTGCTTTCTGTTGATGGCTGCTCTTTATCATCTGATTGACTCTACACCAGGGGTTCTCAACCTTTTTATATGCCATGGATCCCTACCATTAACGAGGGGTCCCAGATTGGCAACCCCTACTCTTCATGTATTTACCATCATTAAGCTGGCATTTGCTTATCTGCTCCAGCGTTCACTCACAGAGTTTGACTTCCTCCCTGTGACCACGTTCTGTAGCTTTCCTCCAGGTTTTCCGGTTTCCTCCTACTTTTCACTTGGTAGATCAGTGGTCCCCAACCACCGGGCCACGGACCGGTACTGGGCCACAAAGCATGTGCTACCGGCCCGCGAGGAAACAATTTGATTTGGCGATATGAGTCAGCTGCACCTTTCCTCATTCCCTGTCATACCCACTGTTGATTTTGAATGCACGCGAGGTCATTACACACGCGTCATCCATGTCAGCACGGGAAGAAGAGCAACTCCTCGAGCTTGCAAATGATGGCGGGCTGAAAAGTATGTTTGACATAACATCTCTGCTGGCATTCCGGATCAAAGTCAAGGCTAAATATCCCGAGATAGCCTCGAAAGCACTGAAAACGTTGCTTCCATTTCCAACATATCTCTGCGAAGCAGGGTTTTCTGCAATGAATGCAACGAAAACTAAATCGCAGAATAGACTGGACATAAGGAACCCCCTTCGAGTATCGCTGTCTCCCATCACCCCTGGATAGGACCGTGTTGTTGCAGGAAAACAAGCCCAGGGCTCCCACTGATTCAGCGATATTGGTGTGTTGCAGTATGTTCATACATATATGTGTTTTATATGTTCATATAAGGAAAATACGTGCTGTGTGTTTAATATCCGAACGTTACTTAA
The DNA here is from genome assembly GCF_963921235.1 of Mobula hypostoma. Lineage (NCBI taxonomy): Eukaryota > Metazoa > Chordata > Chondrichthyes > Myliobatiformes > Myliobatidae > Mobula > Mobula hypostoma. Next base: position 61,536,707 of record NC_086111.1, on the reverse strand, counting down.
AATGTTATGATGCTATTGACTTATAAGTGACTTATAATTGACTTATCACTATATTCATGCAAGGAAAATATGTGCTGTGTGTTTCATATTACAATTGTTAGATAAACCCTTTTAGAAACGAAACTGACTGTATTAGCCACTTATAAGTGACTTATAGTTGACTTATCACCTATATTCCGGTCGTGATTAACACCACCCCCCCCCCCCGGAAAGGTTGCCAACTGTCCCGTATTTGCCAGGATATCCTGTATATTGGGCTAAATTGGTTTGTCCCATACGGGACCGCCCTTGTCCTGTATTTCCTCCGCTAAGCTAGAGTGTTCCTATGAAACCTTTCGTGCCGAAATGGCGTAAAGCGAAGAAGCAATTACCATTAATTTATATGGGAAAAATTTTTGAGCGTTCCCAGACCCAAAAAATAACCTACCAAATAACACATAAAACCGAAAATAACACTAACATATAGTAAAAGCAGGAATAATATGATAAATACACAGCCTATTTAAAGTAGAAATAATTTACATACAGTGTACTTTCACTGAGCAGAATCGCCAAAAACGATCTGTAGAAAAAAAATCAGCACGTACACGCATGTGCACACAGGTGCCCGCGCAAGGCTTCCTGGTAGTCTGTCTCGGGGTGAACACAGTGAGAAAGTTGGCAACCCTACACCGCCCCCCCCAGGTCAGCTGGCCGGTCCGCAAGAATATTGTCGATATTAAACCAGTCCGCGGTACAAAAAAGGTTGGGGACCCCTGTGGTAGATTATTTGGCCACTGAAAATTGCCCCCAGAATTTAGGTGAGTGGTAGTTTCTTGGAAAAATCAATAGGAATGTGTGCAGAATAAAATGTGATTAGTGAAGGAATGAATCTCAGGTAGGGTTGTATGTGGTGACATAAATGTACTTCGATAATAAATTTACTTTGAACTTTGATTAGTGTAAGTGGCACTCAATGGTTAGCACAGATTCAAATGGGCAGAAGGTCCTGCCTCCTGAGGTATTACTATGTGACTGTGCAACTCTTAACACATCAATGTTCCTTCATCTCAGTGTGTCTGTATGTATAAAACAATCTACTCCACAGACGCCCTGCAAGAGGACCATAACATTGTTGTAGTTTGGAGGCTTGCATGCCTCAGTGACCCAGAGAGCTACAGTATATTGGCTGGAGTCGGGGATTTACGTTTTGGCTCTTTATCGGTTCACCAGTGCCAAGCAGGCCAAAGGGTAGAGGTCAGACTAAGAGTGTTCCACTGCCCAGGTTCAGGGATTTAGCTCAGGGCGAACAACCCAGACTGGTAAAGCAAAACTGTTACAGAAACAACAGTGATGAACCCTTCTACATCCGAGCGCGCCAATATTCCTGAGTCTCCACCCGGAACTTGCATGACTGACAGTAGTGAAAATCGAGCCACTGGCACGATGAAGGAAGCCCTGAACACTGCCAGAAATGGAAGACCTTCATTGACAGTGGCATAATGGGTAGTAGTGAGACTCCACAGTAACAGCCCACTTCAGTAATAACACCTTGTTTCAGTGCAGCTGTCAGCATAGTTGATAGTGATCCCTGGTTCTGCAGTTGTAATCTTATTTACTGTGGCTGATGTAATGTCAATGAGGTTTACTACGGTAATGAAAAGGATTAAAGGCCGCAGTCTTATTAATAGTCCCTAGTGCCTCTCCTTCTAAACTATAGCTGCAGACTGGATGTTCTCTGTGCTCCTAACACTCTGGGCTAATTCTGCTGCCTTGTACATGAAAGCATGTCCTCAAGGTCAGTGCCTCGATGAAAGCCGGAAGGTGCTTTGTTGGGCCACCTATGAAAGGGTGAAAGTACATCCAACCTGCAGAAATGAGAACCTTTTTACACAGAATGAACGTTCAGCTTGTTCCGCAACCTAACCCCACCTTCTCAAGCCCTAAAAAGGAAGCTGTCAAAATTGACTTGTGTGGGCTTCGGCAGTGAAGACTCACCAGCCCTGAAAATCCTGCTTGGTGTTCAGTCAAGAGCCTTGCTGTCTGCTTGCTGACATTATTGCTGTATTTGTCCGCCAGTACGTACTCTGGTGGTCATACATTGAGTCTCTTCAATCCGTCCCTCGTTGCTAGGAATCAAATGTTGACTTTGTTTCTTGTTTTCACATGAAGGAGAAAATGAGCAGGCAAATAATGATGAGGGGCATTGATCGTGTGGATAGTCAGAGGCTTTTTCCCAAAGCTGAAATGGCTGCTACAAGAGGGCACAGGTTTAAGGTGCTTGGGAGTAGATACAGAGGAGATATCAGGGGTAAGTTTTTTTACACAGGGAGTGGTGAGTGCGTGGAATAGGCTGCCGGCAATGGGTCTTTTAAGAGACTTTTGGATAGGTACATGGAGCTTAGAAAAATAGAGGGCTATGGGTAACCCTAGTAATTTCTAAGGTAGGAACATGTTGGGCACAACTTTGTGGGCCGAAGGACCTGTATTATGCTGTAGGTTTTCCATGTTTCTAAATCTCCTCTTAATAACATCATATTTCAAACCCTTTCAGAAAATTAAGAAGCTTACCACACCCAGTCCCAACCTGCGACGGAAAGGAGTGAAAATATCAGATATGGATGTGTGCTGCAGCACAATCAGTGCCTGTGATGGCAAACTTAAAGGTGATGGGAACATTCCTACCATCACGGAGAAAGAGACACACTTCTGAACAAATCCCTCAGTCTGTTTTGTAAAACAACAGCAAAAACAAAATGCTGTCACTTAATTATAGAGGCCTGCTTGTTTTGCACAAACTTTATTATTAACTTGTTAATTCAAAATTAAGCATTATATACTTGTTTAAAAAGTGACTTTTTAATGATTATATAAATAACTGAATATATATATAGTGCTTGATATTAGAGAGCTCATGCAATAATGTGACACTGGTAAATGTTCTATAGGAAGGTTAGTGTGCAATCAATACCTAATGTGATGTAAAACTTTTATAATTGGAACTCTTTTTCATTATGGAAGGCACAGTTTTTAATGGACAATTTTGCTCATCTGTAAGTTCGTTAAAGACCATTCCAAGTCACAGTGCATGTTTGTGGAGTCATCAAGCCTTCCTATCTATGTCCACAAGGGTAGGTACAACAAAGGTCTCTGATGTTAAGGAGAAAAATTAAATAGACTTCCTGAGTTGTAACTTCTGAATTATTTTTGATGGAATTTTGTTATTTAAGGGCTTTTAAATCGACAATATTTCTATGGGTATGACTTTCCTCTGTATATTTTCCCTAACCAAAGCCCCATAAACATACATATATGATTGGTGTGGTCCAAAATGTTCTATTAGTAAAGTGCTCTGCTTGTAAATGTATGCCATGGACATAAAATAACCCATTACTGATATTTTTTACAACTTTCCTACATTTGTTATTATCTGGGACAAATATTCAAGAAATTGTGGGGGAAACGTTATTTTTAGTTTCTGTGTAAAAGAAAAAACATACTTGGTACATAGTAAGGCCAAGTAATCTGCCCTTTTTAAAGGGATCTGCAACAGTAGATGTGGTGCCACGTTTCACGCACTGGAGAGTCTTGTGGCACAAGGTTCTGTCTGCTTACTCATCATTTTTAAAGATAAATAAAGTTATCGATTTACTTCACGGCTGCCTGTTACTTTTTTTTTGCAGTGAAAAGCAAAAATAAAGATGCTTTCTCTTGGTATTCCAAGCATCCAACAGGTTAGGAGTGCTTCTTGTCCGGCATTCCAGGGAGGTGACCCTGATGTTGAATGGCATCTTCCCTCCACCCTCCCCGCAGACTGGCCACCATTGCTGTAATGGGTTACTAGACCAGACGAGATAATTCACCCACATCTGTAAACTTGTAGATGCTGAGCATCCAAAGCAACACACACAAAATGCTGGAGGAACTCAGTAGGCCAGAGAGCATCTACGGAAAAGAGTGGAGAGTTGACGTTTTGGGCTGAGACCCTACATCAGGACTGGAAAGGAAAGGGAGAAGGAGTCAGAGGAAGAAAGTTGGGGGGGGGCAGAGGGGAGGAAGAAGCACAAGGTGGCAGGTGATCGGTAAAACCAGGAGGAGGTTGGTGAAGTAAAGAGCTGGGATGAAAGAGATAAAGGGTTGGAGAAGTGAGAATCTGATAGGAGAGGACAGAAGACTATGGGAGAAAGGGAAGGGAGAGGAGCACCAGAGGGAGTTGATGGGCAGATAGGAAGAGAAGATATGAGAGGGAAATAAGAAGGATGAAGGGGGTGGGGTGGATAGATCAAGTACTGGAGTTCGCGAAATCAGCGTTTTTGCCATCAGCTTGGAGGTTACCCAACAGAGTATAAGGTGTTGCTCCCCCAACCTGAGTGTGGCCACATCGCAGCAGTAGAGGGTGCCGTGGACTGACAAGGCAGAATGTGATTGGGAAGTAGAATTGAAATGGATGGTCACCAGGAAATCTTGCTTTGTGTGGTGGATGGAGCAAAGGTGGTTGACGAAGCGGTCTCCCAATTTATGTCGGGTCTCACCGATATCTCACTCATTTTCCAATATCCTCCCCAGAATCTCATATTCACCGCTGCTTTTCAAAGTAATGCTTAAAAAATCTAAATAAAAACACAAAATGCTGGAAAAGCTCGGGGAGTCAGGCAGCATCTGAGGATTTAATGTTTCAATCACTGGTCTTTCTTCATAACTTCCTGATATTTAGCCGTGGAGCAGAGGTGCCATTTTAGAAGCCTTCAGCTGATCTGATTTTCTCTAAAGAGGTGAGTGAAGGCCAACTTTCAATAAATGATTAACTTCTAATTCATGGAGCATATACGATCAGTATATTTTGAAATTAGGAGTGTGTGTTATGAGACGTAAATCAATCATTGTAATCTGGGATTTTGATAATGTCAGTCCATAGGAATGGGGAGAAAAATAAAAAGTACTGAGAATATGCAACCAGCTTCAGTGAAAATTTTGCAAAAAGAAACACTATACCTGTTTCTCTTTTTATACATCTTGTCTAAGTTTCTCAACATGTTTCAGTTTTTATTTCAGAACTACAGTATCTGTAGTATTTTATTTTTACAGAGGAATAAATTATATGGTCAGTCAACAGCTCATTTCAATTCCAACTATGGCACGATTTGGAGCAACACACGCAAAAAGTGCTAGAGGAAATAGCAGGCCAGGCAGTATCTATGGAAAAGAGTAAACAGTTGAGGTTTCAGGCCGAGACCCTACTTCAGGCCTGGAAAGGAAGGGGAGAAAGCATTTGCTTAATTTGTAACTTAAACCAATTAACTTGTGCCCTTTTCCTTGTGCTCGTTCCCAATTTTTTTTTTCTTGTTGCTTCTCTATCACATCCATTTCTACAGTAAGGTGGACTGAAATAAGCAGTTTTGGATAAAGGCAATCCAGAACTAGCACAATGAAGGTCCTGAAAATTGGAATTCATTTGGGAAGTAGGTAACAAAAAAGGCACGAGTTATCACCTCAGAGTCCAGCAGAGCTAATTGGATTGAGGGGATGAAGTCTTAGAATAACAGTGTCCCTTGACACTAATAGAATTTCATAACTAATGAGTAAGCCTGACCAACTTCATAGAAGGTTTTCAAAACAATTTTAGCAATCTTATTTGAAAGTCAGAAGAACTGCTGATGTGGGAATCCTGAAGTAAAAATAATGCTTGAAACACTCAGCATGTCAGGCGGCATCTGTGGAAAGAGAAACACACTTAATATCTCAGATTGAAGACAGTTTGTTTTCAGTATTTTCTATTTACACAACAACCTTATTTTACTATCCTAATACACTGAATCTAATGAGCTATGCTGCCTGTATTTTGTCTACCTTCCACATAACCATGAAGGGTAAGTAGGGCAAAAGGGAAATGTCAGAAATTACAATACTTGAGGAACGAGAACAGCATAGGAGCTAAGGTACATCTGTGGAGGTATTTGGGCGATTAGCTCTTGAGCCTGTTCTGCCATCTAACAAAATCATGGCTGATTTGTAAGCTAATTTCAGAAGCCACATATTCCCTGAATCCTTTAAGAGCTTTGGAGAACATCTGTGAAACTCATTTAAATTTACCTGTTGCGGTATCCACGTTTGTTTACAGAGTTGAATTCTGAATTTTTACCATCCTTTGGGTGTAAAGCTGTTTCCTTAGCTGCAGTCTAAGTACCTCAACCAGCACAGTATCAGCTCGCACAAACTCTGCTCCCCACTGTCCAGTGACCAAAAGCCAAAGGGAAAGGGAATGAATGGAAGTGCTATCCAACTGCACCGGACTGTAGAACTATTAGACTCAGGAACTCTGTATCAGTTAATCCCAGCAGCACCCGCAAATTATAAATCTCAGTGCAAGCCACGTTGTGCCCTTTGTGAAAAGGAGTAAGAGAGCTAATCCCACACAATTGCTTACTCTGGAGTGGGAGACTGCTGGGGGTTACTAGTAGCTTAGCAAGGGCCAATAAAAAGAATGAGGTGCAAACAGAGTGGCCAGTGTTAGAGTGGTCAGGCTTGGGCAAGAACAAGCAGATGCATGGCAGATGCAGTTTAATGTGGATAAACGTGAGGTTATCCACTTCGGTGGCAAGAACAGGAAGGCAGATTACTATCTGAATGGTGTCAAGTTAGGAAAAGGGGAAGTACAATGAGATCTAGGTGTCCTTGTTCATCAGTCACCGAAAGTAAGCATGCAGGTACAGCAGGCAGTGAAGAAAGCTAATGGCATGCTGGCCTTCATAACAAAGGGAATTGAGTATAGGAGCAAAGAGGTCCTTCTGCAGCTGTACAGGGCCCTGGTGAGACGACACCTGGAGTACTGTGTGCAGTTTTGGTCTCCAAATTTGAGGAAGGACATTCTAGCTATTGAGGGAGTGCAACGTAGGTTCACGAGGTTAATTCCTAGGATGGCGGGACTGTCATATGTCGAAAGATTGGAGCGACTGGGCTTGTATACACTGGAATTCAGAAGGATGAGAGGGGATCTGATTGAAACATGTAAGATTATTAAGGGATTGGACATGCTAGAGGCAGGAAACATGTTCTCGATGTTGGGGGAGTCCAGAACCAGAGGCCACAGTTTAAGAACAAGGGGTAGACAATTTAGAATAGAGTTGAGGAAAAACTTTTTCACAGAGGGTTGTGGTTCTGTGGAATGCTCTGCCTCAGAAGGCAGTGGAGGCCAATTCTCTGGATTCTTTCAAAAAAGAGTTAGATAGAGCTCTTAGAGATAGCGGAGTGAAGGGATATGGGGAGAAGGCAGGAAAAGGGTACTGATTGTGGATGATCAGCCATGATCACAGTGAATGGTGGTGCTGGCTCGAAGGGCTGAATGGCCTATTCCTGCACCTATTGTCTATTGTCATAGGCAAGAATTTCAGCTTGAGAAGTTAAGGGCAGAACAATTATAGGCAGGATGGTAGTTCAGGCAGTGGAATGCTCCTCCTGTGAGATGTGGGATGTCAGGGACCCTTACAATCTCTCTGATGACTACATCTGCAGGAAGTACATCCAACTGCAACTCCTGACTGACAAGGACAAGGTACTGGAGCTGGACGTACGTGGGATCGTCTGGGGGGCTGAGAAACGTCATGGATGGGACTTTTTCTGAGGTGGTCACACCCACAGTGCAGACTCCAGATAGTAGAAGGGTGACTACCAAATGACCTATCAGGGCACAGCAGCAGCAGGAAGATGCTTGGCACTCTGGCTGGCTCTGACGCTCAGCAAGAAAGGGTGAAATGTAAGACAGCGACAGTGATAGGAGTCTCGATGGTTAGAGGGACAGACAGAAGATGCTGTGGCCGCGAAAGAGAAGCCAAGGTGGTGTGTTATCTCCCAGATGCTAGGGTCTAGGATGCCTCAGAGTGGCTGCAGAAAATTCTCAAGAGGGAGGATGACCAGCCAGAGGTCATGGCGCACATTAGCCCCAATGACAGAGGTAGAAAGAGAAAACAGCATAACCTCCAAGATAGTAACCTCTACATTACCCCCAGTACCACGTGCTAGTTAGGGCAAGAATAGGGTGATAGTACAGATGAGTGAATGGCTGAGACAGTTGTGCATTGGGCAGAGTTCAGATTTTTAGATAATTGGGATCTCTTCTAGGGAGGCTATGACCTGTACAAAAGGATAGGTTGCATCTGAATTCAAGAGGGACGAATATCCTTGTGGGAAGGTTTATTAGAGCTTTTAGGGAGGGTATAGACTAATTAGGCAAGGGGATGGGAACCAGAGTGATAGGGCTGAGAGTGGGGCAGATGGTCTACAAGTCGATGCAGTGTGTAGTGAGACTGTGAGGAAGGACAGGAAGATGATAGAGAAAAATTGCAGATAGTGAGATGAGTATACCGCTGGGGGAAAGATTGAAAAGGGTGATGGATACAGGACTGAAGACGTTATATTTGAATTCATGCACTATATGGAATAAGGTAGATGACCTTGTAGCACAGAGATTGGCAGATATGACAATGTAGGTATCACTGTGTCATGGCATCACAAGAAAGGCAGCGTCCATTATTAAGGACCTCCAGCACCCAGGGCATGCCCTTTTCTCACTGTTACCATCAGGTAGGCGATACAGAAGCCTGAAGGCACACACTCAGCGATTCAGGAATAGCTTCTTCCTCTCTGCCATCCAATTCCTGAACGGACATTGAATCTTTGGACACTACCTCACTTTTTTTTAATATATAGTATTTCTGTTTTGCACCTTTTTTAATCGATACAATATACGTAATTGATTTACTTGTTTTTTTTCTCTGCTAGATTATGTATTGCATTGAACTGCTGCTGCTAAGTTAACAAATTTCCCGTCACATGCCAGTGATAATAAACCTGATTCTGATTCACCCTTACAAAGAAGTGACGTAGGATCAAAAGATGTAGAATCCTTGTGGGTAGAATTAAGAAACTGCAAGGGTAAAAAGATCCTGATGGGAGTTAGATTTCAGGCCTCTGAATGGTAGCCAAGATATGGGGCATAAATTACAATGGGAGATAGAAAAGGCATATGATAAGGACAATGTTATGATAGTAATGGAGATTTCTATATGCAGGTAGATTGGGAAAATTAGGTTGGTGCTGGATCCCAAAAGAGGGAATTTGTAGAGTACCTACGAGATGGCTTTTTAGAGCAGCTTGTGGTTGTGCCTGCTAGGGGAAGTGCAATTCTGGATTGGGTGTTGTGTATTGAACCAGATTTGATTAGGGTAAAGGAACTTTAGGAGGCAGTGATCATAATAGAGTACAGTGTAAACGTATTAGGCACATACTGTATATGTGCCAAAGACCTTTGCACAGTACCGTATGATAGAATACACTCTGCATTTTTTGAGAGGGAGAAGAGAAAGTCAGATATTTCAGTATTAACGCAACATACATCAAAGTTGCTGGTGAACGCAGCAGGCCAAGCAGCATCTATAGGAAGAGGTGCAGTCGACGTTTCAGCTTTCAAATCCCTTACTCACTCTTCCTTCAGTTAGTCCTGACGAAGGGTCTCGGCCTGAAACGTCGACTGCACCTCTTCCTAGAGATTCTGCCTGGCCTGCTGCGTTCACCAGCAACTTTGATGTATGTTGCTTGAATTTCCAGCATCTGCAGAATTCCTGTTGTTTGTGTTTCAGTATTACATTGGAGTAAAGGGAATTACAGACGCATGAGAGAGGAGCTGCCCAAAGATGGTTGGAAAGGGATACCAGCAGGAATGAAGCAGGAACAGCAAGGGCTGAAGTTTCTGAGCGATATTTGGAAGGCATAGGATAGATATATCCCAAAAATGAAGAAGTATTTTAAAGGGTGGATGAGGCAACCGTGACTCAAAATGAAAGTCAAAGACAGCGTACCCCTCGTACCCCATCCGTTATTTATCTATTTATATACACACATTCTTTTTCTCTCTCTCCTTTTTCTCCCTCTGTCCCTCTCACTATACCCCTTGCTCATCCTCCGGGCTTCTCCTTCCTCCCCCTCCCTGATGAAGGGTCTCGGCCCGAAACATCGACTGTACCTCTTCCTAGAGATGCTGCCTGACCTGCTGCATTCACCAGCAACTTTGATGTGTGTTGCTTGAAATTCCAGCATCTGCAGAATTCCTCGTGTTTACGTAATGCTGAGGCTTTGTAAGGCATTTGTCAGACCACACTTGGAGTACACTGAGCAGTTTTGGGCCCCTTACCTAAGAAAAGATGTTCTTGCATTAGAGATGGGCCAGAGGAGGTTCATAAGATTGATTCCAGGGATGAAAGATTTAACGTATGTGGAGCAGTTGATGGTTCTGGGCCTGTACTCGCTAGAGTTTAGAAGAATAAGGCAGGATCTCATTGAAGTCTATTGAATATTGAAATACCTAGAAAGTTGATATGGACAGGATGTTTTCTATAGTGGAGGGGTCTATGACCAGAAGGGAGAGCCTCAGAATAAAAGGACAGAGATAAGAAGGAATATCTTTTGTTGGAAGGTGATAAATCTGTGGAATTTATTGCCACTGATCGCTGTGGATGCCAAGGCATTGGGTATATTTAAAGTAGAGGTTGATTAGTCAGGGCATCAAAGGTTACAGGGAGAAGGCAGGAGAATGGGTTTCTGAGGGATAACAAATCATCCATGATGGAATGCTGGAGCAGATTTGATGGGTTGATTGGCCTAATTCTGCTCCTATTCCTATGGTCCTATGGTCTCATGGATGGAGAGGTCTAGGGAGAAGATGGTTACTCTAGAGAATCCACTGGAAAGCAAAAAATAATTATGATCAATTTTTTTATTTTTTATGTATCAAAATAAACCCGGCTGGTGGCGTAGTGGCATCAGCATCAGACTTCGGGACGAAAGGTCCCGAGTTCGAATCCAGCCGGCTCCCCTGCATGTTTTACATCCGTGCAGGGTTATGAGCTGGTGATCTCTTTGGAAACTCACCCGGCAGAAAGCAATGGCAAACCACTGCTGTAACTTGCCTCGTACATGGTTCCCACTATGTCAGAGGCATGGAAGGAAATCGCCCGCTAACCGAAGAAACTCCGGATGCGACATACCTTTATATATCAAAATAAACTTTATTCATAATAAAGGATTTTTACAAGAATGAACCATGCAATGGCCTCAAATGAGACAAGAACTAGAGGTTAATAGGTTAAGGGTTAAAGGTGAATGTTTAAGGAGAACATGAGGGAGAATTCTTTCACTCACAGGGTGGTAGGAGTGTGGAATGAGCAGAAGTGGTGGACGTGGGTTCGACTTCAAAGCTCAACATAACATTGATTTCAACAATTAAGAGAAATTTGGATAAGTATGTGGATGGGAGGGGCATTGAGGGCTATCCAAGCACAAGTCAATGGATCCAGGCAGGATAATCGTTCAGCATTTTCTAGACAGGCCAAAAGGACGGTTTCTGTGCTGTAGTGCTTTTTGACTCTATAACTCAAATACCTTTTCATTCTTATTTTCATAGACAATAGGTTCAGTAGTGGTCTGTTATAGTTCTTAAAACCAGACTTATGTGGCCCCCTGAGGTTAGGAGAAGTGGTGACTCAACCTCAGGCCTAAAAGTTCCCCTGTCCACTTCACATCGCACTAATGGAAGTTCAGCCATTGACAGATCATGTCAGCCAATGTCCTGGATGTGGGCTGGGACTCAGATTTAAGCACATAGAAAATAGTAGTGGGTACATCAGCAGCATCAATTCATTCAGGAATCACTTTTAGTTGAAAAAGAAACAGAATTTATTTATTTAGCGATATAGTACGGAGTAGGAATTCCTGGTCCTTCAAGCCGCATTGCCCCAGTAGCCCCCTACAAACCCGATTAACCCAGACCTAATCACAGGAAAATTTACAGTGACCAATTAACCTACTCGGTACATCTTTGGACTGTAGGAATAAGGTGAAAGACCCGGAGAAAACCCACGCAGTCCATGAGGAGGACGTACAGAGACTCCTTACAGAACAGCATTAGAATTGAACTCCAAGCTCTGGAACGCCCAGAGCTGTAATAGTGTGATGCTAACCATTGCCCTAGATTAGATTAGATTAGATTACGAGGACACGCAGTCCCCTTTATTGTCATTTAGTAATGCATGCATTAAGAAATGATACAATGTTCCTCCAGAATGATATCACAGAAACACAAGACAAACCAAGACTAAAAAACTGACAAAAACCACATAATTATAACATATAGTTACAACAGTGCAAAGCAATACCGTAATTTGATAAAGAACAGACTATGGGCATGCTAAAAAAAAGTCTCAAAGTCTCTTGAAAGTCCCATCATCTCACGCAGACAGTAGAAGGAAGAGAAACTCTATTCCTGCCATGAACCTCCAGCGTCGCAAACTTGCCGATGCAGCACCCTGGAAGCACCCGACCACAGCCAACTCTTGAGTCCGTCTGAAAACTTCGAGCCTCCGACCAGCCCTCCGACACCGAGCATCGAGCACCATCTCTGCCGAGTGCTTTGACCCCGGTCCCGGCAACAGGCAATAGGCAAAGTCGAGGATTTGGAGCCTTCCCCTCCGGAGATTCTTGATCGCACAGTAGCAGCGGCAGCGAAGCAGGCATTTCAGAAGTTTCTCCAGGTGTTCCTCTGTGCTTCTCACACCTGTCTCCATCAAATCAGGATTGTGCACGGTACCTACTTAACAAATACGATATCATTTCGGAGTGGCCACGTGCGCTGCGTCGCGCCACCATCTTCTCCTCCCCACCATCCCTACAGTGGCATTATGGAAAACACTCTCATCCCAAGCTGAGAATGCTCTCCAGTAATGTAGGGATTGAAATAATTTAGTCTTATGCATACACAGCATCTCACTCCATAGACTCGACTGATTGTAGAGTTACCCAGTTCTCAGAATCAGAAGCAGCTGATGTATGTTGTGAAATTTGTTAAGTTAAATTATAATAAAAAAACATAAATAATCAGTGCAAAGGAGGAAGAGTGAGGTAGTACTCATGGGTTCATGGACCATTAAGAAATCTAATGGCAGAGGGAAAGAAGCTGTCCCTAAAGCATTGAGTGTGCATCTTCAGGCTTCTGTACCTCCTTCCTGATGGTGGTAAAGTGAAGAGGACGTGTCCCATATGGTGAGGGTCCTTAGTGATAGATTCCACCTACTTGAAGCACTGCTTTTTGAAGATATCCTCGATGTTGGGGAGGTTTGTGTCTGTGATGGAGCTGGCTAAATCTACAGCCCTCTGCAGCCTCTTTTGATCTTGAGCATTCTGACCTTCATAAAAAGTGGAGATGAAACCAGTCAGAATGATCTCCATGGAACAGCTGTAGAAATTTGCTGGAGTCTTTGGTAACATACGAAATCTCCTCAAGCTCCTAATGAAGTCGAGCTGGGGCTTGCCTTCTTCATTATTGCATCAAAATGTTGGGCCCAGGACAGATCCTCTGAGGTGTCGCTGTCTAGGAACTTGAAGCTGCTCTGCTTTCCACCGCTCAACCCTCAGTGAGGACTGCTGGGTGGTTTCCTGACTTCCCCTTCCTAAAGTCCATTGTCAATTCCTTGGTCTTGCTGTCACTGAGTACAAGGTTGTTGTTGTGACACCACTCAACCTGGCAATATATATCTACTTCCATCCACCTCCCTTCACCATCTGAGACTCTATCAACACTAGATGTGTCACTGGCAAACTTAGAGATGGTGTTTGAGCAGTGTAGAGCCACACAGTCATGAGTGTAGAGAGAATAGAGTAGTGGACTAAGCATGCATCCTTAAGGTGTGCCTGTGTTGATTGCCAGCGAGAAGGAGATGTTACTACTGAACAGCACTGACTGCAGTTTCCCGATGAAGAAGTCAAGGATCCAGTTGCAGAGGGAGGTACAGAAGCCTAGGTAATTCCACTCCTGCCAAACATTAAACTGCATTTCATGACATATACCGATGATATTAAACCTGATTCTGATTCTGAAAAGTGAAATCATTCAATTTGGCAAAAAAATCTAATTACTGAGAGTTTGCAAACTCTGAATGCAGAGGGATTTGGTTGTTTTAGTTCAGGACTTGCAAAAGAGTTGTAGCAGGAACAGAAAATAATGAGGAACTCTAACAAAATATTTTGTTTATTGGAAGAGGAATTAAATGCAAAATAAGGTAGGTTATGCTTCAGGTACACCGTAAGACATTGACGCAGCACCATTTGGAATGTTGTGTATGATATTGGTCTCTTCACATAATGAAGTTTGATGAAAGCAATTCTGAGAAGGTATGTTGAAGTGCTATGGGAAGATAGTCTAATGAGGAAAGGTTGAATAGGCCAGTCTTGAATATATTGGAGTTTAGGAAATCAAGAGGAGATTTTATTTAACTATATTAGATACTGAGGGCTCTTAACAGGGTCAGAGGACATTTCTCCTCATGGAAGAATCTAAAAATAGGCTTTGGTATTTAAAAGTAAAGAATCACCCTTTAAAGGAAAAATGAGGCAACTTTTTTTCTCTCTCTCACAGAGCCATGAGTCTTTGATACACTTTTACTGAAAGTACAGTGAAACCTGAATCCTTGAGCGTTTTAAGGCATGGGTTGATAAATGAGGATATGATAAGTAAAGCCTTGCTCTCTTCTCGCTGCTGCCATCAAGAAGAAGGTACAGGAGCCTCAGGACTCACGCCACCAGGTTTGGGAATGGTGATTATCCCTCAGCCATCAGGCTCTTGAACCAAAGGGGATAACTTCACTTGCCCCATCATGGAAATGTTCCCACAACCCATGGAATCACTTTCAAGAACTCTTCATCTCATGCCCTTAATATTTATTGCTTATTTATTGATCATTATTATTTCTTTCTTTTTGTATTTGGGCAGTTTGTTATCTTTTGCACACTGGTTGAATGCCCAAGTATGTAAGAGCAGTCTTTCATTGATTCTATTATGGATTTATTGAGCATGCCCACAAGAAAATTAATCTCAGGGTTGTATATGGTGACATTTACTTTGAACTTTGAAAAGTTACTGTGAGCAGACATGATTGCAGAATTAAGGTTACATTAAGATCAGCCAAAATTTTTTAAAAATTTGTTTGTTTGTATATTCAGATCAGCTTCCCCCTGAATTTCAGAGAAACAATGAGAAATTGTTGTCTGACGTTTACCATCTATAGGTGCTTTATGACTCCACAAAATCTGTTGTTCCAGGTATATCCCGTTCAATTCCACAGTTTAATTTAATACCAATGTGTACTGGATGGTACTGGATGGTGATCTATTAATATTTTGTGTGTAAGGGAGAGGGGTAAGTGTTGAGAGTTTGCTGCCACTGTCACTGTTCTTTTCTGTGAGTGAGGGGGTCATGGATTGTTATGTGTAGGGTGTCAGTGATTGTTATTGTGGCTGTTTATTGCTGCGGGGGAGGGGGAGATTTTGGGGTCTGCAAGTTTTGTTTCTTTTCTTTTTCATGCGGGTTTGGGGGGAGTTGTGTCTTTTCTTTCATCACGACTCATATGGTCTTTCTGTATTTAATGGCTATCTAGAAAAGACGAATATCAGAGTTGTATTGTACATGCATACTTTGACAATAAAATGAACATACAAACGTTTGAACCTTTCGAATGGTTACCATGGGGGCAAAGAATATCCTCCACAAGGCTTATGGATGGTACAAAGCAGCTAAAAGGCTTCATTTTGTTAATTTATCATACTGTGCCATGGAGAACACGTGATACATTCCTTTAGAATAATTCACCGTGGACATTCCAGTGACAGGTCTTTCTGCCATTCAGCAGCCTTTGCCAGGGTTCCTCCTCGGGATGGTGTTTGTTGAATGACATTGACTCTCTCCATTCCCCAACGCTTGACCCTTGTTGAAATTTTACAACGTGCCAACAATCCGGTATGAGAACACAATGGAGATCAATGAAAGCAATAATCAGCAAAAAAAACAAGAAAATTATGTAATTTAGGAGCAAGATAAAATGGAATTTTCAAAATCCTTCCACAGACCACGCATGGATGAAAGATACCTCTCCTCCTCTCTCGTCCCCGATAATTGTTGTAAGTTTTTTTCTCGATTTTATCAAATTCAAAGTAATTTTATTTCAAAGTGAACAGGAAGCCAGAATATCAATAAAATAAGCAAATAGGTTTTTTTTTTTGGCTGTGTTCAGATCACATTGTAAAGCCAAGGCCCACAACGTTTTGAACTGGTGTATTTATATGGCCACATCTCAGGAAGCAGAGGAACTCCACACAACAATATGGAATACAGCAGTAGGGCACAGAATACTGTCATGAGTCCTACGGGCCTCTGCAGCAAGCCATAGAGCAATGGGCTTCTAGGTTTCTCAAGCACCCATATTTACTAATTGCTGTCTTTAAGAAGTCGTTAAGCCCTTGTGCTTTCTGTTTAAGCTTGTCACGTTAATTGTGACTGGCACGGGTTTTCCACATTCCATGATTTTCTTATAGAGGAGTCCCGATTAGCGCTCTTTGTGGGGTCCTTGTGTAGAGATTGATTTGTCTTGCTGTGTCGCTCATTCATGCCACCGATTTTCTGTTGGACTTCCTATGTACAACCTCTTGTTTCTGTCTCTACATGGGAGTCTGCCGTTCCTCTGCACCTGGGTTCAGTTGTTGCCAGCGCTCAACGTGACAACTACAGCTGTGCACATCTGAGCTCTCCCATGCATTTGCATCCTTCCTTCCCTCGTAAGCTAAATGCCCCACTTCTTCCAACCTAAAGCATCTTACAACATAGTCTGTTGTTCTTTAACCAGTAATGCAAATTTATATTTAAAACAGGCTTCCAATTTTTTTTAAATAGCTGTTGTAATTACCTTTGCTGAAATATGTAAGGGTGAACCTTGTGCAGGGATTGCGTGTTATAATTTCAATAGAAGAAAAATGAAAAGTCTCTTTTTCTATGTTGGGAGAGTTTAAGGCCAGAGGATACAACCTCAGAACAAAGGGGTTTCCTTTTAGAATGGAGATGAGGAGGAATTTCTTTAGCCAGAGAGTGATGCATCTGTAAAATTCTTTGGCACAGACAACTGTGGAGGCCAAATCTTTATATATGTTTAAGGCAGAGGTTGATAAATTCTTGACTGGTCAAAGCATGAAGGGATATGGGGAGAAGGCAGGAGATCGGAGCTGAGAGGAAAATTGGATCAGCCATGACGAAATGGCAGTGCAGACTTGATGGGCCAAATGGCCTAACTCAGGTCCTATATCTTATGGTCTTATGATCTTATGGAAATAAACCTCTGTAAATTGTGCTAACCAGAGTTTATGTAATCTCTTGGGTCTCTCTACTTTCTCTCCAAAATTATGGTGGAGCATCTATAGAAATCACTCTCAAAGTTTAAAGTACATTTATTATCAAAGTATGTTTGCATTATACAGTTACAAAGCAAGAAACTCAAAAGAACTCATTTTAAAAATCTGACAAACACTCATTGTGCAGAGAGAGAAAAAAAAACAAATTGTGCAAACAATAAAAGTAAGCAAATAGCATTTAGAACAAAAGTACGTCCTCTGTCATGAAGCCTAGAACAGGTGGGGCAGGCCCACAGGCTCAGCCTCAGTTCAGCATACAGTGAAGTAATGGTTGCCGAGCCTGCAGACGTGAAGCCCAGAGCAGCCAGAGTGGGCCCACACTCTCCACTGGTGTAATGAGGTTAAATAAAACCAGAAAATGTAGAAAATACTCAGCAGTTCACCAACCAGAAACCTAAACTCTGTTCTATCTCCATAGATGCTGCCCAACCTGTTGTGCATTTCCCAAATTCGAGAATAATGCTAGAATTGTTCCATATTTCTGGCATCTAGGATTTAAAAACTTTTCAAGACTACAATATTTGTTGCTGAAAAATAATAGGACCTCCTCTGCGAATACATGGCTCCTCCATAGACAGAGTCAAGTGCACTAAGATCTTGGGAGTTCACATCATGGATCTGGTCTCTCAGTATCATCTCCATGAACAAGAAGGCACAGCAGGATCTTCACTTCCTAAGGAGACTGAGGAAAGTGAGGCTCTTTCCACACCCCCCGCCCCCCATTCTTAACTGTATTTTATAGGAGCACCATTGAGAGCATCCTGACAAGTTGCATCTCCATCTGGTATGGGAACAGCTCAGCATTGGACTGGAAGTCCCTAGAAAGGACTGTGAGAATGGCCGAGAGGATCATAGTGGTCTCCCTACCATCCATTTGGGACATTTATCAGGACATGGTGCGCTTAGTATTATTAGAATCCCATGCATCCATCCAGCATCCTCTTTGATTTTCTACCAAGGGGCAGGAGACTCCGATGCGTAGAAAGGCCAGGATGGGAAACGGTTTCTTCCCTCAGGCCATTAGGCTTCTGAACTCCCTGCCGCATCGCATTCAAAGTGTCACTGGTTAATCTGTTCTGTACCTTACAACATTTAATTCATGCTTTAGTTTGTTTATTTATGTGTAATCCATCTGTAGATTTCATCCTTACCTTCATGAGTTATTGTGTAGTACGTGTACTACAGTGCTTATACATCCTGGCTCGGAGAAACATCTTGTTTGTTGGTATACATGCATATAGTGAAAAGACAATAAACTTGACTTCTTTTGTGAGATCTTTGTAATGTACGAGTATTCTTTCATATTCTCATTTCTCCATTCATTGTCCATAACTAGATTCCTGGGACTGGATACTTCCTTGTCATGAGTCCGTAAGCACGTACGGAGAGAACCAAATATTATGCAAATAAAGACATTGCAGAATTTACTTGCATAACTGTTTTTTTTGGTGAAATGATTTCTCTTTGTTCTGATTAATGCAGCAAGCTTTGTTCACACGGATCCCTGTGCATGCAGTTGCAATTTATATGCAAATCAAGAACTACAAGTTACAGTTAATCACTGTCTAAGGCTTTTAAGTGAAAGTGAAAGCATTGCTTTTATTATGTTGGTGCAGTGGGGTATGAACATTGATATAATCTCAGCAGCATGACCAATGCCCTGCTGAGCAGTCGATGCAAGGTTCCAGCCTCCCAGCCACATCAACATTTGTTTTTTTTCTATTTAGTAGGTAAGTGGAGTTAGTATGCCTCACAGTAATGCTGACATTCCTTTGCAAAACAAATTACCATTTGCACACTATTCCAATGGGATATTTAATCATCATTGTCCATTCATTTTTTTTCCCAGTCCTTGATGTTGCAAAGGATTCTGTACTTATCTAAATATATTTATCCTTTCAGTCCTATTGCAAATTGAATGGGTGACTGTATTAAATTAAGAACGGCTGCAGCCAAAAAATTGGGAGATTTATGTTCAGAAAATTATTCCAATGGACATGCCATGTAATTATGTCAGTGCACTGTACTCCTCTTCTATGGAATGAATTTTAGAGGCTCTGTAAAATACTACTATCTAGCAAGTTCAGTACCACTGATGGGGTGTAAATTTTGTGACCTTCAAAGTGACGAGCGGCTAAAATCATTACTGAGGTAAGATAACTTACATTCGGATGGTATACTTGCAACTAGGGCATGATGTGGCAAGCAGTTCTTTCCACTGATGTTTACTGGTCCTCAATATTTCACCAGATTAATGAGGAGGATGAAAGAATAGAACAGGGGTTCCCAACCTTTTTTTAATGCCATGGACCCCTACCATTAACCAAAGGGGTCCAAGGGTCCAAGGTTGGGAACCCCCGGAATAGAGTTATAGGTTTTGGTTTTCAAATGGCAAGTTGGTGGGCAGACGAAATCCTGCAGATGAGTGTGGGAACTTGAAAATTTTCATGGGAAAGTCGTGACAGTGAGCAAGGCCGTGGAAATTGGAGCTACTGGGAGCAGGTGTAAACTCATCTCATCTGAATCCAGAAAGATGAAAAAAAACTGAAGTAATTTTAACATGCTGAGAAACCAGGTATGAAAAGCAATCAAAATTGTGCTGCCATTCTTTTCTGTCTTGGCTTCACAGCTATCCGGAGAAGAAAAATTTCAGAGTTGTATACTTCGATAATAATAAATGAACCTTTGAAATGTTCAATTGAATACTTAAGTGTTTTGTTTGTAGAAAAACTTACTCAAACCACCCTCAGTTCAATCATGTGAATGTTGGATCTTTGGAGCTTTGAATTAGATGTTTGGATCATAGTACATTGAACAATACAGCACAATACAGGCCCAAGATGTTGTGCCAACATTTTCACCTACTCTAAAATAAATCTAACCCTTCCCTCCAACATAGCCATTTTTCTATCATCCCCTAATGTATCTAACTTCTACCACTACCCCGAGCGGGGCTTTCCACTCATTCACCACTCTCTGTATAAAAACTTAGCTCTGTATTCCTCCCTATACTTTCCTCCAATCACCTTGAAATTGTGCCTCTCGTATTAGCCATTCCTCCCTGAGAAAAGTTTCTGGCTATTCACTCAATCTATGCCTCTTACCATCTTGTATACTTCAACCAAGTCACCTCCCATCCTCTTTTGTTCCAGAGAAAAAAGCCCTAGATAACTCAATGTATTCTCGTAAGACATGCTCTCAAATCCAGACAACGTCCTGTTAAATCTTCTCTGCACCTTCTCTAAAGCTTCCACATCCTTTTACTTGTTTCGGGCTTTGTAGGCACCAGAAAATTGAAGGTATACTGTAACTCAGCTGTGGTCTTATTGCATTATAGAGACTCAACAAACCAAATGGTCCATACTTCCTTTTATGTTTTCCCGTTATTGGTCACAAACAAATGGAGATGGGAAATTCGGTATTTTAAATGTGAAAATATACAATCAAATCAGAAAACGCTGAGAAACATTCTGAGGTGATTGTGGCTCACATCTGTAATGACAATGAAGAAGGCTGTTGATGCTTGGATCTTTGAGCTGTCATTTCTGGAGGAACATCTACACAGTTGTCCAGGAATAACAATCCGTCATACACATATTGGTATGTTTTTGCATTCCTACTAACCTCCATCTTCTACAGTCTTCCCGGTGAATTATTTGACCAAATGCTGCCCTGATGCGAAGGACATCCATTCTCATCTAGCATGTGACATTCAGGTCCTTGTATGAGTCAAGGTTGTGAGGAGGACTGGAACTGATTGTGTTGTGAAGTACAAATAAGCAGTAGCAAGATATTTTTGTTATTGACTAATGATTCCTTGCATCCACTTAATGGATCATAGCAAACTAGCTAATTAAATTTATCTTGTGCTTTTGCGTCTAGGAATAGCAATAGAATGGTTGATTCCAGTGTTCTGATCTATTTGCAACCTCATTGACAAGGCAAGCGTAAAAGCTGTTTCCAAGTTCTGGTTTAAGATGGTGCTACCAAAGATGTGTGACAACTTATTGGTTGATTGTAAGGCAATAGATTTGACTAAAATCATCACTTATAACATCTTTTCTGTAGCAAATTGCAGTGAACTGTCGCCAGAGACTGTGAGAAGGCAGCTGGAGGTGAAGCTGGTTTGGGGGATGAGCTGTGCTGGTGCATTACGAGGTGCAATGTTTTCGACCTGGGGTCGCAAACAGAGTTGGTGTCGCTGTCAGAGATGGAGCACGCATTTTGGAGAGGTGTGGATGCGCAACAGTTTGATGCCTGTCCACCTAATCTGGGTGCAAGGCTGAATCACTCCAAGTGCTGAGCCGATTTGGTGGGATCGAGAACGGCTTCGGGCTGGATGGCCCAAGCGTATCAAGGGTGCCAAGATCCAGCTCCTAGCATGTGGCACTCCCTGGTGCTTGGACAACTTAAGTGCCGGCATAAGTACACTGGAAGCTGAGAGTCAGGAATGGAGGCGAGGGTCGGGCTCATCTCACTCGCCCTCCCACAAATGTCCATTCCTTTCTCCGCAGCGCCAAGGCTGTGAACTGATTCGGCTGCTGTGCCTTTTTGCACCACTGATGTTATGAACTGGAGGCCGAGGCTTGGGCCTACTCCGACTGCTTTGGGGGTGGATCCAGGACTCAGTCTGATTCAGAATGCTTTTGTCTTGCTTCCGTAGGTTTTCCCTCTCTTTCTCTGCACAGTCTTTTTTAATTGAGTTGTTCAGGTTTCGTGCTTTGTAGCTCCCTATAAGAAGACATATTTCAAGGTGCATATTTTATATATTCTTTGATAATAAATGTGCTCTGAATCATGAATCTTGAATCTTAGAACAATTGCCTTCTGGCTTCTGCTGTGTCAATTCAGTCCCCTTCAATCAGCATATCAGAAGTTTGTCTCAAGGAGAAAGCAACTTTTATCTGAGGGAAGAATAACACATCAGGGTTATTTATTTTTAAACTGTAGGAGTGGATAGCACCTTCTGAAATTACCTGTGAAATTTTCATATTCTTCCTTTTGACAAATCCAGGGAGATTCTTGGGTCCAGCCTCGTCTCAATTTAGAATGCATTCCAAAGAATGGAAATGTGGTTGTCTCCTCCTTCAACTGTAAGCTTGATAGCTGATGTCCTGAACATATAGAGAATGTTATTCTGGGCCATGCTGTGAGATGAAGGAACAAAGACATGGAATTTACAAGCATCATCAGCCAAAGATGCGGGTGATGTGCCGACACCCAAAGCCTCCTGAGTCTGACCTGTTCGGAACTCGGTGTAAATTTGAACAAGCTTTACTTGTCACATGTTCATCGAAACATATAATGAAATGCTTCATTTTGAGTCAGATAAAATCAGCCAGGATTGTGCTGGGCAGTGGTTCTAGTACCAACATACCGTCGCATGCAGACAGCTCGCTAACCCTAACTGTATGCCTTTGGAAGGTGGGAGGAAATCCGAGCACTCGGGGGAAACACACAAGGTCACGAAAAGAACATACAGACTTCCTATGGAATTGAACCCCAGTCTTACAGCAGGTGCTGTAACACATTGCTCCTGTTTTGCCTTAGAGATGCATTGAAGAATTTTAACAAATCAGATAATTTTTCAGAGATATCAGGCTATTCATGTAATTTCAGAAAACTGATAGGGCTTTTCCTTGGAGCTCCTTCGCTCTTCAAACCTGCCCTAAATCTTTAGATTTCTGCCTTATTTCTGCACTAGACAGGTTCCCAAGTGAAGTGCAGAAGACCTGCTGAAATCCTGGTCACCACAATCAGACAGCAGCAACATGGAATTACTGCAGAGACGCAGGAAATTGCTCAGCTGTACAGTGATGCTTGATTTTCACCTCACTGATTGATTTTCTCTGGAAACATTTTACGTGTAAGGACAAAATGCTGCTTGTGGAGTTTCAGCAGGGACTACTGAACTGTCCACCGATTTGTTGGCATTGGTATTGGCTTATTATTGTCACATATGCCAAGATATAGCGAAAAGCTTATCTTGCATGCTGTTTATACAGGTCAGGTAATTACACAGTACATTGAGCTAGGATAAGGTAAAGCTGTAACAATGCAGAATAAAGTGTAAAAGCTTCTGAGAAAGTGCAGTGCAGGTAAATGATAAAGTGCAAGATCACAATGAGGTGGATTGTGAGGCCAAGAGTCCATCTTATCATCCAAGAGGTCCATTTAAAAGTCTGATAGGAGCTATCCTTGGGCTTGGTTGTTCGTACTTTTAAGCTTTTGTATCTTCTGCCCAATGGGCGGGGGGGAGAAGAGAGTTCCACCAGGGTAGGTGGGTCTTTCATTATGCTAGCTTCTTTACCGAGGCAGCAAGAAGTATAGACAAAGTCCACAGAGGGCAAGGTGGTGCCAGCGGTGGGCTGAGCCGTGTCTACAACTCTCTGAAGTTTCTTGCAATTACATGCAGATTTGTTGTCATACCACGATGTTATGCATCCAGATGGAATTCTCTCTGTGTAGAATGCTTCAGCACAGATGAATGCATCATTTTACTGACTGAACTCCCTACTTATAATCTCCTGGCTGTTGATTTGACAGGTAAAATTGCTTTGATGTTGTGACTAATGCCATGAAATAAGTACTTAAATCATACTTACATGTTTGTACTGTTTTGTTGCAGTCTAATCTGGTCCAGGCTCCAACGTTTGGACGATGATTTAAGTGCCGGGCCAGAATAAAAAGGTCAGGTGTTGGTTGGGGCCTTTGGCGAGCGACGTGTCAGTTCAGCTCACTGCTCTGTGATGTTTACTTGGCTCTGTGCTGAGCCAAGGGTCCATGGGTGGATTTTCCTTGTGGACTTCAATCCTGATTGCTACTTGCTTGCTTTTACTGTTTGCATATTTCAGAGGTCAGAACCATTTAACCATATAACAATTACAGCACGGAAACAGGCCATCTCGGCCCTTCTAGTCCATGCTGAACTCTTACTCTCACCTAGTCCCACCGACCTGCACTCACCCCATAACCCTCCATTCCTTTCCTGTCCATATATCTATCCAATTTAACTTTAAATGACAACATCGAACCTGCCTCAACCACTTCTGCTGGAAGCTCATTCCACGTAGCTGCCACTCTCTGAGTAAAGAAGTTCCCCCTCTTGTTACCCCTAAACTTTTGCCCTTTAACTCTCAACTCATGTCCTCTAGTTTGAATCTCCCCCACTCTCAATGGAAAAAGCCTATCCACGTCAACTCTGTCTATCCCCCTCATAATTTTAAACACCTCTATCAAGTCCCCCCTCAACCTTCTACGCTCCAAAGAATAAAGACCCAACTTGTTCGACCTTTCTCTGTAACTTAGGTGATGAAACCCAGGCAACATTTTAGTAAATCTTCTCTGTACTCTATTTTGTTGACATCTTTCCTATAATTTGGTGACCAAAACTGTACACAATACTCCAAATTTGGCCTCACCAATGCCTTGTACAATTTCAACATTACATCCCAACTCCTTACTCAGTGCTCTGAGCCAGGTTCACTGGAGATGGTGACTCTCTTTACTCCATCACAGTGCAGTGGGACTAAGATGGTCTTGCCCATCGTAGATCAGTTGCACCAAGGTGTATTTAAGGCAGGTCATCAGCATTGACACTTTGACCCCTGGTGTCCAGCCATTTTTAAGGTAGAGAGACTTGGGCCCTTAAACAGGAACAGAAAGCCCAAGGTCCAAAGACTTCGTCGTCACTGAAGAAACATCTCACCAGCATTTACCTTCTTATTGTTATAAAATCTTCAATCTCTGTGGTTTATAACATAATATCCACAAACTACATCTTAGATGTAGTTATGGATATGAGCTAAAATGTCTGGAAGACACAGGCGCAGTTTGTGAGCATTGAAGTGCTGGAACTGCACACTGATTGGAGGTCAACATCTTGTTCCACCTCTGGGGCAAGCTCTAGAAATCACTAGGCAGCAAAAATGAGTCAGAAGTCCCTTACATTGCAAACCAGTTTCCTTTTAGCAGATCTTTCCACTCAGATTAAAGGCAGTCACAGAGACAAAGTACAGGACCTGCAGAGTGCATGACCTACACTTTAAGTGCCTTATTCCGACCTAGAGGTAATCTCCTTTTCCATCATATCACAAAGGCAGAAACTCATGCTGGTTTAGGTGTAAAATGTATACGTGGCTATCATTATACTCTTTCCTGTGCTTGGCATAATAGGAGAAGCTTGAAAATAAGTTTGCTTCTTCATTGCTCCTGTATCTCAATGTCTCAAAAGAGGAAACCATTGTCTTCAGTAAGGAAATGGCACTTGATACAGTAATAAGATTGGACAGAGTTACATGGAAAACAATATCATACTTGGGAGATTTACTGTATTTTTTTAAGGTTATAAGGACCTGAGTTACAGGGAAAGGTTGAATACGTTAGGAATTTATTCCCTGGAGCATAGGAGAATGAGGGGAGATCTGACAGAGGTGTACAAAATTATGAAGGGTATAGATACGGTAAATGCAAGCAGGGTTTTTTCCACTGAGGTTGGGTGAGGCTACAACGCGGGGTCATAGGTTAAGGGTGAAAGGTGAAGTGTTAAAGGGGAACATGAAGAGGAGCTTCCTCACTCAGAGGGTGGTGAATATATGGAACAAGCTGCCAGCGGTAGTGGTGGACGCGGGTTTGATTTCAATACTTAAGAGAAGTTTGGATGTACATTGATATGAGGGGTATGCAGGGCTATGGTCCAGGTGCAGGTCGATGGGATTAGGCAGGGTACTTGGAGGTGCATGGTAAGTTGGCCAAAATCAGCATGGTTTGCATCTTGCCTGACAATTCTGTTGGAATTATTTGAGGAAATAACAGGCAGTATAGACAAAGGAGAGTCAGTGGATGTTGGTTACTTGGATTTTCAAAAGGCCTTTAACAAGGTGCCTCACATAAGCTTGCTTAATAAGATAAGAGCCCATGGTATTACAGGAAAGATACTAACATGGGTCTAAGATTGGCTGAATGGCAGGAGGCAAAAAGTGGGAATAAAGGGGGCCTATTCTGATTGGCTGCAAGTGATTGTTGGCGCATGCAAGGGTTGATATTGCGAACACTTCTTTGCATGTTATATGTCAATGATTTGGCTGATCGAATCGGTGGCTTTGTGGCCAAGTTTGCAGACAATACAAAAATAATTGGAGGTGCAGGTAGAGTTGTGGCAACAGGGGGTCTGCAGAAGGACTTGGATAGATTGGAAGACTGGGCAAATTAGTGGTAGATGGAATATTGTGTAGGAAAATGTATGGTCAAATACTTTGGTAGAAGAAATAAGAGAAAAGTCGATAATCAGAGGTGCAAAGGTACTTGGGAGGCCTTTTTCAGGATTCCCTAAAGGTTAACTTGCAGGTTGTGTTAGTGGTAAGGAAGGCAAGTACAATATTCGCATTTATTTCAAGAGGACTAGAACATTGGAGCAAGGATGTGATGCTGATGCTTTATAAGATGTGTTCAGACTGCACTTGAAGTATTATGAGCAGTTTTGGGTCCCTTATCTAAGAAAAGATCAGCTGGCGTTGGAGAGGGTCCAGGGGAGATTCACAAGAGTGATGCTGGGAATGAAAATGTTAACGTATGAGTGTTTGATGGCTCTGGGCATGTACTTGCTGGAGTTTAGAAGAACGAGGGAGGAATCTCATTGAAAACTAATGAATATTGAAAGGCCTATACAGAGTGGATGTGGAGAGCTTGTTTCCTATAGTGGGTGAGTGTAAGACCAGAGGAAGCAGCCTTAGAATAGAGGAACATCCATTTAGAACAGAAATGAGAAGGAATTTCTTTAGCCAGCAAGTGGTGAATCTATGAAATTCATTGTCACAGACAGCTGTGCAGGCCAAGTCATTGGGTATATTTAAAGCAGAAGTTGATATGTTCTTAATTAATCAGGGTGTTACAGTTATGGGGAGAAGGCAGGAGAATAGGGTTGAGAGGGTTAATAAACCAGCCATGGTGGTGAAAACTTGATGGGCTGAATGGCCCGATTTTGCTCCTATGTCTTATGGTCTTATGGCATTATAGTCATTTTTTTCCTGGATACCAAGGAAATTAAAGGGTATGAATATGGCATTGGAAAGCAGCACCAGGGTAAAAGATTACCCATAATTTTACTGAAACAAGTACAGTCACAAAGGGCTGAATGGCCACCTTCTGCTTCCATTTCTTGTGTTTTTAATGCAAAATCCACAGCTGTTTAAAGGCCTTCCAATTAACGTAATTTCCTCTATAATTTATGTCATTTTAACAACAGGAATCTCCTAATGAGCAAAAGTTCTAATGCGGGAACTAGAAAATGCCAAAAAATGTCATATTTTTCCATCATACCGTGTGCCCATCAGTAATAATTTTTCAAATATTGGTGCACTTTTGGAAAACTTTAATATGTTATGTCGAGAGGTCCAACAGCGATGAAGAGGAATTTCTTTAGCCAGAGAGTGGTGAATCTGTGGAATTCATGGCCATGGATGGCTGTGGAATTCGTGCTATTGGGTGTATTTAAAATGGAGGTTGATAGGTTCTTGATGAGTCAGGGTGTCGAAGGTTACGGGGAGAAGGCAGGAGAATGGGGTTGAGAGGGATAATAAATCAGCTACAGTGGAATGGTGGGACATAATTGATTGGTACAGGTCAATGGGACTAGGCAGAATAACAGTTTAGCGTTGACTGGATGGGTTGGAGTTCCTGTTTTTCTGGCCCTGACTCTTTCCCTGTGACTCCATCCAACAGCTCTTTCCAAGTACCTCACCAGCAGGAATGCAGCAGTGCAAGAAGCCCACCAGCAACTTCTCAAAGCCACTTAGGAATGGGCAAGAAACAATGGCCTAATCAATAATACTCAAACACCCCCAAAAATTAATGAGAACAAGCTAAATCAATCCCAGGATTGAAAAAGAGATATTAGGAGAGATGTGGTATGAAGATGTTCTATAAAAGTGTATTAACTGATTTGAAATGTGATGCTGGAGATGGTTGCTCAGAGAGAATTAGCTATTCACTCCCAGACAAAAAAAAAAGCCTACACCTTTGCTTGGCATCATGTTCTTCAAGTAGAAATTGGCATACTTTGTATTTCTGATATGTGCAAGCATTAGGGCAGTGAAGACAATCATGGCAGATACATTGGAAGGAAAAAAGAGGGATAGCAAATAAGGTGATCCTGAAGATGAATGGCACCACCAGTAGTTGTCTGCACCAGCATTAACTTGTGGTTGTGAAGAGTCATCCTAGAACATGCTGGTCTTTCAGGTCACCAAGAGTTGACACTGCCTGGATGACTTAGGACAGACTGATCCAGAAAGTGAACAAATATTCACTGGGGCTGTATTTTGAGGGGAGCTGGAAAGGGTTTGGAAGTAAGCTTGTCAGCAGCCTTGGCGGAAAATCAGTAGGTAACTCTGGGTGATCATTCAACCCTAAACTGGTACCTGCAGGCATAGCAATTCTCATGTTGTTTTGGAGATGGCTGCATTTTCTCTTAAGCATGTTGTTTTGGAGATAGCTGAAGCATGCTAATCTATGCAAAAATAAGGTAAAGTGGTACAGGAGTATCTCTTCATATGTACACTTACACCCTGACCTCCTAGTGATTTCACCCTGACCTCCTAGTGATTCACCCTGACCTCCTAGTGATTTCACCCTGACCTCCTAGTGATTTCACCCAACCATTAATTGAGAGGCTTATTCCTACATCAAGGCCCACATTTACCTTTGTTTTCACCAACAATTTTTAGTCTCCTGCTCTTTGTATTGGCATTGCATTTAAGTGGCTTCACTTGGGTCGTAAGGTACCAGATATCTATCTCATAATAAGACATGATTTTCTAACCTGCAAACACTCTGCCAGGCATTGTGTGATCAGAAAGAATGAAATTGAACAGATAGAAGCAGATCATTTAGATTGTGGGTGGGAGTGTTCCAACTCCAAACAGAATCAGAGAGAGAGAAAGAGAGGGAGAGAGAGAGAGATAGTGTTCGTGGGTTCATTGTCCATTCAGAAATCTGATGGTGGGGGGAAGAAGATATACCTTAAATGTTGAGTGCGTGTCCCTTCCTTGATGGTAGCACTAAGACAATAAGAAGAGCCCATGTCTTGGTGCTTTGGGTGATGGGGTCATTTATGATGGATGCCGCCTTTTTCAGGGATCGCCTTTCCAAGGTGTCCTGGATGCTGGGTAGGCTAGTGCCCATGATGGAGCTGGCTGAGTTTACAACTTACTGCAGCTTTTTCCAATTCTGTGTAGACAGCGATGTAACCAGTTAGAATGCTCTCCACAGTGTACCTGTAGAGATTTGCGAGTGTCTTCGGTGACATACCAATTCTCCTTAAACTCCAAATTAAATATAGCCTTCTTTATAATTGCATCAAGATGTTGGGTCAAGGATATATCCTCAGAGATGTTGACACCTAGGAACTTATCACTGTTCATCCTTTCCACTGCTGATCGCTCAATAAGGATTGGTGTGTGTTCCCTTGCCTTCCCTTCCTGAAGTCCAGAATTAATTCCTTGAACTTACTGACGTTGAGCGCAAGATTGTAGCTGCAGCACCACTCGATGTCTCGCTCTTGTACACCTCCTTGTCACCATCTGAAATTCTGCCAACAACAGTTGTGTCATGGGCTAATTTATAGATGGTGTCTGAGCTGTGCCTAGCCACACTATGGTGGGTGTAGAGAGAACAGAGCTGTAGGCTAAGCACACATCCTTGAGGTGCACCAGAGTTGATTGTCATTGAGCGGGAGATGGTATTTCTGTTCCTCACACACTGTGATCTCCAGGTGAGGAAGATTGTCTAAGGTGAAAAGCAAAACTTCTTTACATAAGCCTTTCTAAGATTGACCACCAGGCTGATGCAAAAAAAACCATCTCATCACTGGACATTCAATTCAATGAATAAGTGGCTGCAAGTTATGGGGAGCTTTAGTACAATCTGGATTGCTCTTTTTTCATGTATTAATTTCTATAGCAGGAACTCCCAACTTCTTTTATGGAGCCTTACCATTAATCAAGGCGTCCAAGGACTCCAGCTTGGCAATCTCTGTTCTATAGGTTCCCGTATTTCTGTAGCCAACCAACCCCATCAGTTCATTTAAATTACTGTTCCTAACAGCAGGCCTGGTGCAGAAACAAGACCCATAAAGAGCCTGAATTCCTTCTTGGGGTACTACCTGATCCTACTGGTCTGAAGGAAAACATCGAACACAAACCAATTGATGTCTGCAATGCATTTTGCATGAAAACCTGTTAACGTGGCTCCGGGAAAGCTCTGTTTTTCCTTGATCTTTGGAAAACGTTCAGTCATTAGGTTCAGTTCCATGCATACATTCACAATCCTGATAAACTCAATGGAAGTAACCTACAAAGGGGTTATTATTGTAGTTTGCTCTGGCATTAATAATGAGTTTAAGCAGCATCTGGGCCAATGCATGGCAATACACTGTCTTCAATTTACCAAAACATTAGCTTATCACATCACAATTTAAGCAACAAAACAAGCTTTCCAATTAGTAAAAGCTTTCTCCTCTACTTAATAGTGATGTAAGTAGCTTTAATCCAGTTAAGACAACTTGAATTTGTATCATTCCATGTTTAATTAATGTTTTTTTTTTCTGGAGTGGTTGTATTATAATTACATCCAGATGCCAATGCAAAAATCAATGACTGATACTTATTTTTCAGATATATCTCTGTATTGGATGCACATGCCAAATAATTTTATTTTATATTTTTGCCTTGCACATTACCCTGAAACATGAAGAGATTGTGACTTATTTGCTGTGGCATTTGTACTATACCTGAACTAATTTATTTTGAAATAGAATCTATGCATGCTTAACAGATTCCTATATGTTTTTTTTGGGAGCGGATATTCAGTGAAATGTTGATTTGAAAACTTCCCAAGATAAACTTAGGGAGTCTAAGACCAGAGGACATAGCTTTAGAAAGGAGGGTTGTCCATTTAGAACGGAGATAAGGAGGAATTTCTTTTGTCAGAGAGTGGTGAATCTGTGGAATTCGATGCCATAAGTGGCTGTAGAGGCCAAGTCATTGGGTATGTTTAAGGCAGAGGTTGATAGATCCTTGATTAGTCAGGGCGTGAAAGGATACAGGGAGAAGGCAGGAGATTGGGGCTGAGAGGGAAAATGGATCAGCCTTGATGAAATCGCAGAGCAGATTCAATGGGCCAGATGCTCCTATATCTTATGGTCTTATATATCAAAAGGTAGTTTATTAAAGTATATATTGTGAATAATGCTGGTATTTTAGTCCCTTATCTTTTCTCTGTCAGTGCTGTTTTAAGTGCTATGTGCAGCATTTCACATGTAATGACTGATCTGCTAATCTATAATTCTTTAAGCAAAAGTATTGAGATGCTCAAAAACCTTTCTGCACCACATGTAAACAATGAGAAGAAGCTGCATAAAGGAAAAAGATGACAAGAATTTAAAATGAGATTATTTAAATTAAAACAGATGATGTAAAACTGAAGATCTTACAAAGTAACCACAAGTGGCATTTCTAGTTAAATGAATCCACTAAATATTCAATCATCACTGTATGTAGACCAAAGTAATATTTCATTTTCTAATTATCACACACTTTCATTACTTCAGACAAGTGACTACAAAGGAAACAGATGTCATAATGTTTTGGTGCATTTGGACATAGTTTCCCATTACTGCTTCAGATTAATATTAATAATATAACAGGGTCTTTTAAGAGACTCTTAGATAGGTACGTGGAGCTTAGAAAAATACAGCGCTAAGCAGTAGGGAAATTCTAGGCAGTTTCTAGAGTAGGTTACATGGTCAGCACAACATTGTGGGCTGAACGGCTTGTAATGTGCTATAGATTTCTATGTTTCTGTTAAGGATCCGGCCTGAACATTGGGTCGAAGGGCCTCTGCTGGTAGCTCTGGATCACGACAGTCTTCAATTTCCGTTTTCTTTCAGCTGGCCATGTGGATTCTGGCCCAGCCACTTTCCTTTTTTGGACTTCCTCCAATTACCTGCTTGTCTCCTCATTTGCACCCACCTGTTTCTAATTTTCACTCATTACCCTGTCTATTTAAACCCTGCCTTGACTAGCATTTTCTGTCAGTTTGTCCCAGTTCTGACCTGTGATGTTCTAGTCTGTCATTGTGACTTCTGCCAACTGATTTTGCCTGTTCCTGGACCTGATTTTTGCCTGTGTGCTCTGGATTGTCTGCCCTCGCCTGACTGCCTTTCCTGGTAAGACCTCTGCCTGCCATTTTGGATTGTGCCTGCCTTCTGTTTTTGAAAGACTGTTGCCTTTGTACTCCCTAAAAAAAAAAAAAAAAAAAAACCCCCCTGGTGAAAAAGTATTTGTTGGTCTGCATGTGAGTTCTGCTGAAACCTGACAGAACCTGACAGTTTCTAATAGAAAATCTACAGCACAGAAGTAAGCCATTGAGCCCATCAATGACCTTCTATCAGTGCAAATGGTTAGTTCCATCCCCAGCTTGGAAATATTTCCTGATCACATACTTATCCAAGTACATACTGAAGACTACAAAGGAATCATGATATCTACAAGCAGTGTACTCCAGATTCCAACCATGTACTATGTATAGAGACAGTTTTTCTCATGCCACACTTAATTCTCCTCTTCTTTACTTAATATCTGTCAGAGCTGTTTTTGACCCCTCCATAAACAGGAACAATCCATTTCCTTGCCCCTGTCCAATCTGTCTAGGTCTCCCATCATTTCATGTGCTTCTATCAGATCTCCCCTCAGCTGCTGCTTCTCCAATTTCTTCCCTAATTTATGCTTGTAAACCATTGACTCTCATCCCAAGAACCATTCTCATAAATCTTTCCTG
The DNA here is from genome assembly GCF_963921235.1 of Mobula hypostoma. Taxonomy (NCBI): domain Eukaryota; kingdom Metazoa; phylum Chordata; class Chondrichthyes; order Myliobatiformes; family Myliobatidae; genus Mobula; species Mobula hypostoma. Next base: position 61,503,617 of record NC_086111.1, on the reverse strand, counting down.
GACCCCTTTCTAATGCTGCCCCATTCTTCCCAGCATGAGGTGATCAGCATTGAACACATTACCCAAGTTGAGTCTGGGCCAGTGTTATATAAAGCTTCAGTATGACTTCCCTGTTTATATACTGTCTCCATTGATAAAGCTCAGAAGTGTCTGCCTTATTAACCAACTTCCTACGCAAGGCAGCGTAGGTTTGAGGTCTGAGTTTTCCATCTCCTAAAATGAGCTGCCAACCATGGCTGCTGAGATCCATCTACCCAAAGCAACCAGTTTTAAGGTGCTGTTAACCCACTGTTGCCCCTTCTGTCAGTAGAAATGGTTCTGTTGGGCTTAGTGTCTAAGATACATGTGAAGGTCAGGAGCTGGACTTGGTTGTCAGAGGCTATTTGAGATGCACGTTATTAAGAACATTTAATAGGAAGTGGAAGCTTATCTCCACAACCTACCCCTGGCTATGACAGCTTTAAGGAACCAGGTCTCTCTGACACTGGCATTACCATTAATATGACGGCCTCACTATTCATTTTTCCAAGGTGCAAGAGCGGCTGTTCAGTCTTATTATCCCTAGGGGAGGGGGTTTGACGCCAAACATTTCACATTATGCTCTTGGCATAGAAATATCATTTGGTTTCTTGGCAAATAGAAAATGGACAAACCACTCTACAGTTTGCCTGATTACCTTTTTAAATGTAAGGCAGGCAGGATTGGGCGCAGGCTGCCGATCTGTCAGCACTTTTCACTTGGGTCTAAAAACTAATGACCTGCAGCTCTTCGGTCTGAACCCTTCTGGGCCAGATCCCTTTCCTAATTTGTTCTTTATTTTTGCTCCATTCATTTTCACTGCTATGCCCTCACTTACTATGAATGGAAAGTAAAATGAAATATGTATATCATTGTGTAAAATTGGTAGGAGACAACAAATTATAAATTAGCACTCCATCATTGCATGATGAACTACATATTCAAACAGATATTAAAATTTGAGCAGCAAAACTCAATATCAAAGTATGTAGGAAGCTATTTTAATTAAACCAGTAACATACATCAAAGTTGCTGGTGAACGCAGCAGGCCAAGCAGCATCAGGACTACCGAAGGGTCTCGGCCTGAAACGTCGACTGCGCCTCTTCCTATAGATGCTGCTTGGCCTGCTGCGTTCACCAGCAACTTTGATGTATGTTGCTTGAATTTCCAGCATCTGCAGAATTCCTGTTGTTTTAATTAAACCAGTGTTATTTTATTTCAACATGTGATCATTTTAAGAGTTTTTAATTTGATTCTGTCCATGGTCATTATATCTTAATAAATTTTATTGAGTAATGTTTTATTGAGATGATATTGCAGTGTGAAAATATGATTTGTATATGAGAATGTATTTTTGCAATTGGCTCTACAACTACAGAAGTACAGGACATGCTGGAGCACCTGTTTCTTTATTAGTTGAGGAACTGAATTCAATGGCCAGGAAGTGACATTGCAGCTTTATAAATAGTACTACACCTGCCCATACACCTTCTCCCTCACCTCCATTCAGGGCCACAAATGGTCCTTCCAGGTGAGGCAGCAACACGTCACCTGCAAATCTGCTGGGGTTGCCTCTCATGTCTGGTGCTCCCTCCTCTACATTGGTGAGACTGTTGTAAATTGGGGGCCTGCTTCATAGAGCACCTCTGCTCCATCCACCATGAATGGGACTTCTCGGAGGCCAGACATTTTAATTCTGATTTCCGTTCCCTCAGGGTGGAGTTGAAACACCTTGTATTCCATCTGAGTACCTTCCAACCCAATGGCATTCATACTGACTTCTCCTTCCAGTGAACTAATTTTCATCCCCCCCCTTTCCTCTGTTCCCCACTCTGACCTTTCACTTCTCACCTGCCTATTACTTCACCCTGGGTCCCCTCCTCCTTCCATAAGAACATAAGAAATAGGAGCAGGAGTAGGCCATCTGGCCCATCGAGCCTGCTCTGCCATTCAATAAGATCATGACTGATCTGGCCATGGACTCATCTCCACCTACCTGCCTTTTCCCCACAACCCTTAATTCCCCTACTATGAAAAAATCTATCCAACCTTGTCTTAAATATATTACTGAGGTAGCTGCTACTGCTTCACCGGGCAGAGAATTCCACAGATTCACCACTCTCTGGGGGGGAAAAACAATTCCTCCTTATTTCCTTTTCTCCTATTGTCCACTCGCCTCTCCTATCAAAGTTCTTCCTCCCCAGCCCTTGACCTCTCCCTCCCACCTGGCTTCACCTATCACCATCCAGCATCTTTCTGCTCCCCACACCTTTTTATTCTGGCATCTTTCCCCCTTCCTTCTCAGTCCTAATGAAGGGTCTTGGCTCGATGTCAAATGTTTACTCTTTTTCAGAGATGCTGCCTGACCTGCTGAGTTTGTCCAGCGTTGTGTGTGATACTTCATACATTCAATTCTGGTTGTCCCACTATAAGTGTGAGGTGCTACATTTTGGTGGGACTAATCAAAATAGGACATGCGTGGTAAATGGTAGGGCATTGAAGAATGCAGTAGAACGGAGGGATATATGAATAATGGTGCATAGTTCCCTGAAGGTGGAATCTCATGTGGATAGGGTGGTGAAGAAAGCTTTTGGTATGCTGGCTGTTATAAACCAGAGCATTGAGTATAGGAGTTGGGATGTAATGTTAAAATTGTACAAGGCATTGGTGAGTCCAAATTTGGAGTATTGTGCACAGTTCTGGTCACTGAATTACAGGAAAGATGTCAACAAAATAGAGAGAGTACAGAGGAGATTTACTAGAATGTTACCTGGGTTTCAGCACCTAAGCTATAGAGAAAGGTTGAACAAGTTAGGTCTTTATTCTTTGGAGCATAGAGGTATTTAAAATTGAGGGGGATAGAGTTGACGTGGATAGGATTTTTCCATTGAGAGTAGGAGATTCAAACAAAAGGACATGAGTTGAGAGTTAAGGGGCAAAAGTTTAGGGGTAACGTGAAGGGGAACTTTACTCAGTGGTAGCTGTGTGGAATGAGCTTCCAGTAGAAGTGGTAGAGACAGGTTTGATTTTGTCATTTAAAAAAAAAAAAAAAAAAAAAAAAAAAATTGGATGGGTATATGGACAGGAAAGGTATGGAGGGTTACGGGCTGAGTGCAGGTAGGTGGGACTAGGTGAGATTAAGCGTTCAGCACGGACTACAAGGGCTGAGATGGCCTGTTTCCATGCTGTTATGGTTGTAGGAAAGATGTCAAGGCTTTGGAGAGGGTACAGAAGAGTTTTACCAAGATGGTGTCTGGATTAGTGAGCATGTGTTATGGGGAGAGGTTGGACAAGCTTGGATTATTTTCTGTGGAGTTTTGGAGGCTGAAGGAGAGCTAACAGAAGTTTACAAGATTAGGAGAGGCATAGTTGGAGCAAACAGCCAGTATCTTATTCCCAGGATCAAAATATCTAACAAGTTCAGGTGAGAGGAGCTAAGTTCAAAGGACATTTGCAGGGCAAGTTTTATTTTATACAGAAAGTAGCAGGTGCCCAGAATGTAGTGGAGGCAAATGTGATAGAGACCTATAAGGTAATCTTAGATGGGAACAATAATGTGCTGAGAAGAGAGGGATATGGACATCTTGTAGGCAGAATGGATTAGTCATCGGGTTTTTTTCTCCCCTTGCCTCAGTGGAAAAAGCCTGCTTGCATTCACTCTATCTATACCCATCATAATTTTATATACCTCTATCAAATCCCCCCTCATTCTTCCACGCTCCAGGGAATAAAGTCCCAACCTATTCAACCTTTCTCTGTAACTGAGTTTCTCAAGTCCCGGCAACATCCTTGTAAACCTTCTCTGCGCTCTTTCAACCTTATTTATATCCTTCCTGTAATTTGGTGACCAAAACTGAACACAATGCTCCAGATTCGGCCTCACCAATGCCTTATACAACCTCATCATAACATTCCAGCTCTTATACTCAATACTTTGATTAATAAAGGCCAATGTACCAAAAGCTCTCTTTACGACCCTATCTACCTGTGACGCCACTTTTAGGGAATTTTGTATCTGTATTCCCAGATCCCTCTGTTCCACTGTGCTCCTCAGTGCCTTACCATTAACCCTGTATGTTCTACGTTGGTTTGTCCTTCCAACGTGCAATACCTCACACTTGTCAGTATTAAACTCCATCTGCCATTTTTCAGCCCATTTTTCCAGCTGGTCCAAGTCCCTCTGCAGGCTCTGAAAACCTTCCTCACTGTCTACTACACCTCCAATCTTTGTATCATCAGCAAACTTGCTGATTCAGTTTGCCACATTATCATCCAGATCATTGATATAGATGACAAATAACAATGGACCCAGCACTAATCCCTGTGGCACACCACTAGTCACAGGCCTCCACTCAGAGAAGCAATTCTCTACCACCACTCTCTGGCTTCTTTCATCGAGCCAATGTCTAATCCAATTTACCACCTCTCCATGTATACCTGGCGACTGAATTTTCCTAACTAACCTCCCATGCGGGACCTTGTCAAAGGCCTTACTGAAGTCCATGTAGACAATATCCACTGCCCTCCCTTCATCCATTTTCCTGGTAACCTCCTCGAAAAACTCCAACAGATTGGTCAAACATGACCTACCATGCACAAAGCCATGTTGACTCTCCCTAATAAGCCCCTGTCTATCCAAATGCTTGTAGATTCTGTCTCTAAGTACTCCCTCCAATAACTTACCTACTACTGATGTTAAACTCACTGGCCTATAACTTCCCGGATTACTTTTCGATCCTTTTTTAAACAATGGAACAACATGAGCCACTCTCCAATCCTCCGGCACCTCACCTGTAGACAGTGACATTTTAAATATTTCAGCCAGGTCCCTGCAATTTCAACACTAGTCTCCTTCAAGGTCCAAAGGCTTGTGGAGATGTGGATAGTGTAGAAGGTTGTTATAGGTTATGTTGGGACATTGATAGGATAGTAAGCTGGGCTGAGAAATGACAGACAGAATTCAATTTGAAAAGTGTGAAATGATAAAGACTTTTTTTCCCAGGGCTGAATTTGTTGCCACAAGAGGGCACAGGTTTAAGGTGCTGGGGAGTAGGTACAGAGGAGATGTCAGGGGTAAGTTTTTTTTATGCAGAGAGTGGTGAGTGCGTGGAATTGGCTGCCGGCAACAGTGATGGAGGTGGATACGATAGTGTCAACTTTGTGGGCTGAAGGGCCTGTATTATGCTGTAGGTTTTCTGTTTCTATGATATACTTTGGAAGATTGAATTTGAAGGCTGATTACAGTAACCCTGCAGAATTATTGGCAGTGTAGAGGAACAGAAGAACCTTGGTCCACATCCATAGATCCTTCAAAGTTGCCATGCAAGTTGATAGGGTGGCTAAGAAGCCATATGGTATGTTGACCTTCATCAGCCAGGGACTGAGTTCAAGAGCTGCGAAAGTTGCAGCTCTATAAAAATCTGGTTAGACCACCGTTGGAGTATTGTGTTCAGTTCTGGTTGCCTCATTATAAAAACGATGTGGAAGTGTTAGAGGGAATTCAATAGAGATTTACCAGAACTCAACCTGGATTAGAGAGCATGTCTTATCAAGAAATATTGAACAAGCAATGACTTCTCTCCTTGGAGTGAAAGAGGATGAGAGGCATCTTGATAGATTCATAAAAGATGAGAGACATTGATAGAGTGGACAACCAGAGACTTTTTCACAAGCAGAAATGACTAATAGAAGAGGGCATAATTTTAAGGTGATTGGGGGAAAGTAAAAGGGAGGTGTCAAAAACGCAAGGAAATCTGAAGATGCTGGAAATCCAAAGCAACATGCACAAAATGCTGGAGGACTGGAGGGGAGGGTGAGAAATTAGAATAAGAAGATGGGGGGGGGGGGGGAGGGAGGAAGAAGTACAAGGTGACAGGTGAAACCAGGAGAGAGAGTGGGTGAAGTAATGAGCTAGGAAGTTGATTAATGAAAGAGATAAAGGGCTGGAGAAGGGGGATTCTGATAGGAGAGGAGAGAAGGCCATGGAAGAAAGGGAAGAGGGAGGAGCACTGGAGCGAGATGATGGGCAAGTAAGAAAAGGTGTGAAAGAAAAACAAGATTGGGGAATGGAGGAGGGAGGGGGCAATTACTGGAAGTTTGAGAAATCAATGCTCATGCCATCAGGTTGGAGGGTGCCCATCCAAATGCCAAAGATAGTTTTATTTTGACACAAAGTGATGGGTGTGTGGAACATGCTGCCAGGGTTGATGGCAGAGGTAAAAGCTCTTGTGGGAATAGGCATGGATGAAAGAAAATGGAGGGCTACCTAGGAGGGAAGTGTTAAATTGACCTTGAGGTAGGTTAAATGGTGAACACAACATCATGGGCTGAATGTGCTGTACTATTTACTCTATATTCTATCATAGGATGTATGATATTTCCTGAGTCAATACCCAGGAGTCACTATTCTAAGTTACTTGTTAATTAACCCAAGGCATTGTGATGTGTGGTGAAGTGTATATTGACTGGCTGCATCACAGCCTGGTATGGAAACACCAATGCCCTTGAACAGAAAATCGTACAAAATGTAGTGGATACAGCCCAGTGCATCATGGGAACCCCACCCTACCATTGAGTACATCTGCATGAAGCATTGTCACAGGAAAACAGCATCCATCATCCAGGACCCCCACCACCCAGGACATACTCTCTTCTCACTGCTGTCATCAGGAAGAAAATACAGGAGACTCAGGACTCACGTCATCAGGTTCAGGAGCAGTTATTATCCCTCAACCATCAAGCTTTTAAACCATGTGTGATAACTTCACTCAACTTCACTTGCCCCACCATTGAAATGTTCCCACAACCAATGGACTCACTTTCAAGGACCCTTCATCCCATGTTCTCTATTTTTTGCTTATTTAGTTATTTTTATTGTTTTTTTTTGTTGTCTTGTATTGCCTAAAGACAATTTGTTGTATTTTGCACATTGGTTGAAAACCCAGGTTGGTGTGGTCTTTAATTGATTCTATTATGGTTATTATATTATGGATTTATTGAGTATACCTGCAAGAAAATGAATCTTTGTATATGGTAACATATATGTACTTTGATGATAAACTTTCTTTGAACTTTAGTGACAGAGTGGTGAGAATGTAGAACTGGCTACCACAAGAACAATTTCAAATTGTTGGAGAATAGATGCTGTTAAGTGTGAGCTATATGACTACATAAGAGTGAAAGCAGTGACAGCTGGATGGGGAAAGAAGGGAAGTGTCTTATGTGGAGCATAAACACTGGCACAGATGTGTAAGGCTAAATAGCCTGTCTTTATGCTGAATGTGTGATGGCCTAGGGGTTTATCCACAGCTGGTGGTGATAAACACACCATAAAGTAACAGCTGTGTGCTCCAACCTGCTGCTGAAGGATGGATTTCAAGGCCTACCAACCTACAAAGAAAGATACTCAGCTAGTAGAGACATAACATATGTTTAGAGCAGGAATTAGAAGGGGTGGCAATAATCTTTAAATCCTTCGATTATAGTAATGTTCATTGGTATTCATGAATGCTCCTTTACATGAATGGCAAACATACACTTAGCAACACATGCATAAATGATTCTTGCATTAATGCCCATCATGGATGGGTAGCCACACATCTGGCAGGTGTTGTCCATTATCTAAGCAATCATCTAATGTTAATGAAAGATATTTTAAATCAATAATAGTCATGTATGTTTTTCTTTCAAGAGTGGCCAGGTTATAAAGAGGCAAAGGCAATGCAACTGGCTGATGGAGGAGAACGACACTGGCCATATCAAATATCACTCTCATGGTGACATCAGTACCTTCTGCCCAATGCACTTTGATGCTGCTGACATGCAGAGAAACCAACCAAGTGAATGGAGTTACAAAAAAGATGGGTTCACAGATCTGATAGGCAAAGTTGCTTAATAAACATGGACAGAAGAGCAATTAAGGAGGCCATATGGATCTCTGGTATTTTTGAATCAGTTATTAACAACAATTTTACACTGGAGACAAATGTTCCTAGATGAAAAGATGTTGATTGATATCAGACTTTAAGAGCTGAGTGATCTGGAACAAGAATAGCCAAATTATCGTATTCAACTTGCTCTACCATTTCATTCAGATTCTCTTTTCAAGAGCTGCACAAATAATTCATTTCCTTTCTGTTCCTCTGACATCAAGTTGTGAGCTAAGATGTTATACTGAAAGCTTCTGATCAATCATCAGTCACCATTCACTGCAGTCAGTGCCAGTTTTTCAGAAGTTAACAACTTGAAACTCAAGAGTGAACTAAGTGTTTGACTTGCTTTTTGCTTGTGGTACTATTTCCACCAGTATTCCAATTAACTCTTTCAACTGAAGGGTATCCAGTATAAAATAGTGCAGCTGAAGGTGGGTGACAACTTATTGGAATGTTGTAAAGTGATAATTACTATTAATACTTTAATACAAACACTTCTGCAAAAAAAATATGGTAAACTGTGCGTGTGTGTGTGCGTGGTCATAGGAGCAGAATTAGACCAATCAGCCCTGTGGAGTCTGCTCCACCATTCCTTCATGGCTGATTTAATTATCCCTCTCAACCCCATTCCCCTGTCTTCTACCCATAACCTTTGAAGCTCTTACTAATCAAGAACCTATCAGCATCCACTTTAAATATACTCAATGACTTGGCCTCCACAGCCATCAGGCACTTGAACCAGTGGAGATGACTTCACTCATCTTCAACTGCCTCATCACTGAACTGTTCCCACAACCTATAGCACTCTTTCAATGACTCTTCATCTTGTGTTCTTGATACTTGTTGTTTATTGGTTTATTATTTATTTTTTGTATTGGCACATTTTGTCTTTTGCACACTGATTGCTTGTCTTTCATTGATTCTATTAGTGTTTGGATTTACTGAGTATACTTGCTAGAAAATGAATCTCAGGGTTGTATATGATATATATGTACTTTGATATAAATTTACATTGACCTTTGAACAAAAACTTGCATCCACTTTATTTTCCATTCCTAGTTATATCCTCACCCAGCACATACTCATGTTGTAACTTCAAAGCCAGAAGGAAATGGAGCCTGAATTTTTATTTTTGTTGTAACTCGAACTTTTTTTCAATACCACACAGGACGAGGGAACTGGCAGCAAGTTTAGCTTTTCTTGCCATTCCTTATTGTTTTTTTCCTCAGTGGAAATCTTTCAAAGAACCAGCAGAATTCAGAATTACTTTTATTATCACTGACATGTGTCATGAAATTTGTTGTTTTGTCAGGAGTACAGTGCAAAACATAAAATTATGATAGGTTGCAATAAATAAATAGTGCAGAAGATGAATAATGAGGTAGTGTTCATGGACTGTTCAGAAATATTTTGCTTGAGGATGAAGCTGTTCATAAAATGCCACTGATAAACTGACGGATTGTTACTTATTGCTGGCAAGTCAGCTTTGTGAGCAGAGCCGGAACCTTTCGCCACAGACTTTATTTTGCTGTGCAGTATCTCAGTCACATTTCAAGACCTCTGATTCTTTAATTCTGTATATTTAAATACCTCTATTTATAACATCCTTCTGTCTTGTTGGGGATCTGAACTCATGTCTCCAAATTATTCGTCCACATTCCTGAATTACTTGTCCAAAGTATAACCAGTAGGTTACTCTGTTCCATTTTTTCTATTGGGCAATGTTTTATTAATTTCTTTGATAGGAGAATGTAGCAAGTCTGGATACATTGTCCTCCACAACTGTGTTGGAGAGGAATTAGCATTGGGGCAAAATCTGTTGTCCATTAACAATTGCACTTCTAGCCTGCCCATATCAGTGGGAAATTAAGAGTCACTTCAATCCCGTGCTTTTGGGGCCTAGACCTTGCTGGATAAGGATAGGATATTTCCTTTCCTAAGTTCCTAGTTTGTTTGTTTTTTATATTATGAGGATATGCAGTCCTTGTTTATTGTCATTTAATAATGCATGTATTAAGAAATGATACAATGTTCCTCCAGTATGATATCACAGAAACACAGGACAGACCAAGACTAAAAAAAACTGACAAAAACCACATTGTAACATAGTTACAACAGTGCAAAGCAATACCATAATTTGATAAACAGACCATGGGCATCATTAATATATTAAAAAAAAAAAGTCTCAGTCTCTCGGAAGTCCCATCATCTCACGCAGACAGTAGAAGGGAGAAACTCTCCCTGCCATGAACCTCCAGCGCCGCAAACTTGCCGAAGCAGCACCCTGGAAGCACCCGACCACAGCCGACTGAGTCCGTCCGAAAACTTCGCGCCTCCGACCAGCCGTCCGACATCGAGCACCATCTCTGCCAAGTGCTTTGACCCCGGCCCCAGCCACCAGCAACAGGCAAGGCCAAGGGTTCGGGGCCTTCCCCTCCAGAGATTCTTGATTGCACAGTAGCAGCAGCAGCGAAGCGGGCATTTCAGAAGTTTCTCCAGATGTTCCTCCATGCTTCTCATGTCTGTCTCCATCAAATCAGGATTGTGCATGGCATCCTACTTGACAGATACTGATATCATTCACTGGAGAGGCCATGCGCACTGTCGTGCTGCCATCTTCTCCTCCCCCTAGTTCAAAGTAAATTTATTAAAGTACATCCAGAATGTCGCCATACACTGGCTTGAGATTCATTTTCTTGCAGGCATTTACAGGACACTAAAGAAATGCAATAGAATTTATGAAAAACCATAAGTAACAAAGGATGACAAGCAAGCAATGTGCAAAATAATTATCGTACAAATAATAAAAAGTAAACAAATAATACTGAATTGTAGAATCCTTGAAAATGAGTCCATAGGTTGTGAAGTCTGTTCAGTGTTGAGGTGAGTGAAGTTCTAAGTTATCGTAATGGATGTAGGAGCTTGATACTGTAACTATTCCTGAACCTGGTGGTTTGGGACTGGAGGCTCCTGGTATCTGGCATGTCCTAGTTTACAGTATATATAATTATATACCTAATGAATTTATAATCTGCTCAACATTACCAATACATTTTATTCTATTAAGAGTAATTCATGTTAAGTGTGATTAAGTACAATAAAGTTAAAAGCAAGTAGCTTAATTTTATTCCTGAACTTATTTGAACAATTACCATTGCTTTGATCTTGAAACATAATCTCAGTTCTGCTATATCCAGTTAGACAAACATCTAATTTATCATCCAGCCCATGGGTGGCTGTTCATTGCTCAATCACGAAAGCAAAAGTTTAAAGTACATTTATTATCAAAGTATGTATATTGTATACAACTTTGACATTTGTCATCTTACAGGTGGCCACAAAAACAAAAAAAAACAATAGAACAGATTTAAAAAAGACTGTCAAACACCCAGTATGCGAAAAGAACAGACTGTGCAAACCATAAAAAAAAAACAAACAAATAACACTCAGAACTAAAGTTCACAAAAGTGAGTCCACAGCCACAAAGTCAGTTCATCACAGCAGCTGGTCCAGGAGTACGTACTCTGCCAGATTACTCACCCAACGTACGAAGGAAGACAATTTAAGGCATTGAATGCGTGCAGTAGGAGGACTGAGCGGGGTGATGGGGGGGGGGGGGAGTGAGCTAGGAATTTATAGGAGACTGGTAATTGAAAATAAAAACGGTTAAATGACCTGGAAAAATATACAACAAGTAACAATATAAAGTACAAGATAAACTATGATTCAGCTAGAAAACATCAAGGCAAAGCATTTTTCACAGTGCAATCCATACTTAAATAAAGTACACTGGAATCACTGAAGAATGGAGTAATGGCATTAAAGATCACAAGCAGATACAAGGCTAAGATTACTGATGTACCAGTATTTTTAATTCATTTAAGAGAAAAAGCACATTTCTTGAGTACATAATTGGACATATGATTGACACTTGGAAACTCTGATTGAAAGTACGTATGAGGCTAAGCTCTTATACATTTTTCAAAAAAATTTTTTGCCAAAGTCTCTGCTCTATTACTGCATGGTTTAATTTTCAATTGAATTTTACAGTGGGTGTAATAGAAGTTAAAAAACAGATTGTCTTAAATAATACAATATGATTGATTGAAGAATAGTCAATAGTTATCTTCAAACTTAATTTATTATTTAGTTCTATCTATCAGAGCTGATCTTGTTGTACAAGGCCTTGGTGAGACCACACCTGGAGTGTTGTGTGCAGTTTTGGTCCCCTAATCTGAGGAAAGACATCCTTGCCATAGAGGGAGTACAAAGAAGGTTCACCAGATTGATTCCTGGGATGGTAGGACTTTCATATGATGAAAGACTGGATGAACTAGGCTTATACTCATTGGAATTTAGAAGATTGAGGGGGGATCTTATTGAAATGTATAAAATCCTAAAGGGATTGGACAGGCTAGATGCAGGAAGATTGTTCCTGATGTTGGGGAAGTCCAGAATGAGGGGTCACAGTTTGAGGATAAAGGGGGAAGCCTTTTAGGACTGAGATTAGGAAGAACTTCACACAGAGTGGTAAATCTGTGGAATTCTCTGCCACAGGAAACAGTTAAGGCCAGTTCATTCTCTATATTTAAGAGGGAGTTAGATATGGCCCTTGTGGCTAAAGGGATCAGGGAGTATGGAGGGAAGGCTGGTACAGGGTTCTGAGCTGGATGATCAGCCATGATCATACTGAACAGCAGTGCAGGCTTGAAGGGCCAAATGGCCTACTCCTACACCTATTTTCTATGTTTCAGATTTATACACACCTATTTTCCTGCTAATGGTCATAATTTTGTCTCACTTACATTCTTAATTCCATTGAGATCAGCCTTGAATATACTTGCACACTGAGCATCTGTGGTCTTGGAGAAGAATGCCAAGGATTCACAGCCCTCTTAATACATAAAGTTATCTCAATTTTAAACCCTATATCACAAATACTGGTTTGTGGGTCCTCTGATAACAGCCAGACAATCTCTGAAGAGTATTGATGATGTCTGGGGTCCCCCATCTTGTAAAGACACTGCCCAGAATAAGGCAATGGCAAACCACTACTGCAGAAAAATTTGCCAACAACAATCATGGTCATAAATCCGTGTTCGCCCACGTCATGCAATGATGATCATCATCATACTGTGATGGGTGATTATGCAAATAAGGAGCATACAGAAGGTTACCAATTGGTCAGTATCTGTATCCAACTGATGATGGTGTTGCCGTCAGTATTAACTCATTTTCAATGGGATATAGATAAGCCAGTGTAAATGGCGGATATGTGCCAATCTTCCCTCTGTTTGATGTTGCACCTATGTTCGCAGTTTTAGTGTGGTTATGTTTCCTTTTGACCACTTAGGACAAAGAACAAAAGGATATAGACCACAGGCTGACAGGTTGGAATTTGTCTGCATTGGCATTATAAGAACATAAGACTTCGGAGCAGAATTAGGCCATTCAGCCCATTGAGTCTGTTCCTCGTGGTCAAACATAGACTGTGGGCTGAAGGCTCGAACCTGTGTTTCATGCTCTAAAGCTGTCCTGGGAGTGGGGTTGAGATTAGGAGTTTATAGTTATCCCTCCTTTCTCCCATTCTTTGTGCAGTACATTTTGTCCTCCCTTCATCCACCTATATCTGTCCAAACTTGCTTTCTTTTCCCTCTTTCTCTATCTTCACCTCTTGCTGCACTGAGTCAGAATAATTCTCTGACTACTAAATTGAAAAAAAAAATCTATGCTCTGTTGGCCCTCCTCTCCATTCCAGAATAGGTCTTGAATGCTCTCCAATTGTGCTTTAACATCCTTCTCCCCCTTCGTCCAGGCTTCCAACAATATGGCATTATGTTATTTTCCCTCACTCCATTGAACCAGATGAACCCAATACTTCCACTTCATCTTATTGACCCTTTTAACCTCTATTTTCCCCTCCCTCTGGGACTCTTGAATATAATAATAAAATGAACTATTGAAAGCAGTAATTGCACTGTCCGCAAGCTCATCTTCGCGTGAAGACTACTTGATCTCCCATATGAAATACCACAGCAGGTCAATCAGTTGATTGCAATATTCCAATAAATTCAAATTCAAAGTACATTTATTGTCAAAGTATCTATGCATTATACATACAGCTTTGAGATTCATCGCCTTGCAGGCAGCCACAAAACAAGAAACCCAAAAGAGCTCAGTGGGGAAAGAAACAAACCGGGCGAATAATAAAAGTAAGCAAATAGCATTTAGAATGAAAGTGAATCGTCAGACAAAAGGCCTGGAGTGACTGGAGTATTCCCACAGCCTCAACCTCCGTTCAGCAACGTAGTGGAATAAACATCATGTAGCCCGCAGCAGTCGGGGTATGCCCACGTCTTCAAGCCTCAGTCAGCGTCACAGAGCAGACTTTATGTATTCAGACTCAGAATTGATAACTACTTCTTCAAACCACTCACATTCACAAGTCAAAGAATTATTGTCAGTCACTAATGAGGTTTGGTCAGAACGGTTAGGTTGCCCATTCTGTGGGATAATTAAGAATGAAGCATGTTGCAGTGGTCTGGAATCATATATAAACCACACCCAATAAGAAGATCAAATTTCTCTCCCTCCACAGCATTAATAAATCAGATGGATTTTTACGACATTCCATTAAGTTTCATCGTCACAGTGCAGATCTTGCTCCACTTACCCAATTTATTTAATTTTGCAGCGTTCCATTTTGCCTCTTGCCATAGTGAGATTTGAACTCATTTCAGCATCATTACTAGTCCAGTAATTTAGCCATTATCTACCCCGAGACATGATGAGTTAAATCCAGCCTTACCAATTCCACTTTTGAAGTGTGTGGTCTAATTAAATTCATGTGGCACCAAGCATACAGACTTCTTTCCAACGCAGTTTCGCTCTAGGGAGGCTTGTCAGCAAAGCGAACTTCAGCCTTGTAACCTCCTTCCGTTGCAGGCAGAATGAAAGATGCCTGCTCTCATCTCATCTTCTCTCAATACCATTTTCAAAAGTTAAAGGAAACAGCTTCCAATGTAATAATAGAGATCTATGCCGAGATACGGGGAAATCAGAACACTTGCTGGTTTAAAGATAATACCATGTGCCAACAATTGGATTAGATTGACAAATGCATTGCGACCTTGACTGAAATACAATTATCATCTTCACTTTGAAGTGATATACAACAATAGAGGTCATGCTGTTTGGGTATTTCAAATATTAAACATAAACTGACAGTGTAGGGCAAAAAATCATTTCTAGTGAAGATGTCAAAAAAAAATCAACAAATGCTCCCTCTGCTTGAAGTAATTTAACCAATATTAATACAATTTGTGTCAGTTGCCCTGTTGAAATTCATTTCTACGGCTTAGCTGTTAAAGAAACTGAGGCTGATAGCCAAACAGGGTGGGAGTGGAATGGATTTACAAAAATAATCAGCAAAATGACAATATGCTTAATAATAATCCAATTAATTATGTTTTATTTTCCTTGGTCTGCTGTCTGGGGACTCGGCACAAAAGCCTGCTGGGCAAAGCTGTCGAGTTGGGTAGCAATAGCCCTTCCCTCGTGTTGGCATGTAATATCGTTACCCTGCAGCAGCTGTCAATCATTTCCTTTGCCTTTATAGTTTGCCCAAGGTCTCATTGATGCCGGACATAGTGAGATAAGATTAAAAAAGCATTGAAGTAAAATTCTGTAGAGGAAAGAAAACGGATGTATTCTGTTCCCTCCACAACACAACATAAAGCAAAGATTTGTAAACAGAATGAGCCTGGCTACAAAACCAGAAAATGGTTTCTTTTTTCTCTCTGTCCTCTCTCATTGAAAATCTCCCTGCAGACTGATGACAATTTTCCCATCGGCACTTCCGCCTAAAATCAAAAGCTGGTTTCTCCAAGTGAGTTTTCAAAATTAACTCAAAATCCCTGTCAGGAGGAATCGTAGGGTTCTGAAGGTTTTATTGTAGATTACTTGCTAATAAATAGAATATCTGCACAATTTAAACATTACAATTAAACAGACAATACAGGCAAATACAATCCACTACAGATGTTTTCCTGATGGCTAACTGCCTCTTTACTAGTATAAGATACCCGTTGTATAGACTTAACTCTTCTTAAAGCCACTGTGTGAGGCAAATATTGGATGTGAAGGAAAGGCCTGTTTGTTAAAGGGAACAAAAATACTATACAGTGAAGGAGAATTGCTAAAGAGGGTTGGAAGAGAAACATAACTAATGTGACATTAGACCATAACACAGGAGCAGAATTACGCTGTTTGGCCATATAGTCTGGATGATTTATTTTCCCTTTCAACCCCATTATCCTGCCTTCTCCACATAACTTTATAGTACTTTAACATGTTTTGTGGTGTGAAGATCTGTTGGTATGCGCAGCATTAATTCTACTAATTGTGATTTGGCTAAGTTGGTGTATCAGTATTGCTTGCATAGAATGAACCAACAATACAGCAGTAATTATTTACAAATTATTGTGCTTTATGTGGATTATTGTTTGGTTTTATAATCTCTTAGTTATCTCTTTGATATGGCAATACAGAGAAAGCATCTAAGATGTGAAAAAGATTGAGTGTGGCATCAAAAAGCCCAGGTAGAACTGAAGTTGAAATAAAGATCAAGGAGAAAACACTTCAATGATGAGAATCAGAACTCCAAATGGAGAAAAAAATACCAAAAATCTGAGGTGCAGAGGGATTTGGGAGTCCTTGTGCAAGATTTTCTAAAGGTTAATTAGCAGGTTGAGTCAGTGGTGAGGAAGGCAAACGCAATGTTAGCATTCATTTCGAGAAGACTAGAATATAATGTTCAGGCCTTATAAGGTGATGCCTCACTTAGAGTATTGACAGCAGTTTTAGGACCTTTTTCTAAGAAAGGATGTGTTGACATTGGAGAGGGTTCAAGGGAGTTTCATGAAAATGATTCCAGGATTCTTTATCATATGAGGAGCATTTGATGGCCTTTACGGATGTAGAGGATGCTTCCTATGGTGGGGGGAGTCTAAGACCAGAGGACACAGCCTCAGAATAGAGGGACATTTAGAACGGAGGAGAGGTGGAATTTAATTAGCCAGGGAGTGGTGAATCTGTAGAATTCATTGTCACAGGCAGCTGCGGATGCCAAGTCATTTAATATATTTAAGGTAGACGTTGATAAATCTTTGGTTAGTTAGAGCATAACGGGATACGGAGGGAAGGCAGGAAATTGGGGCTGAGGGGGAAATGGATCAGCCATGATGAATTGGTGGAGCAGAATTGATGGACCAAATAGCCTAAATCTGCTCCTATATCTTATGGTCTTTTGGTCTCCCATTACCAAGACATTCTTCTAGGCTTTTATCAGATCTAACATCTTCATCAAATATCTAATTCCTATCATAAGATCAGAAGTGATGTTTGCAAATTTATACTGATGTCTGCAATTCTTCCAATAAATGAAACAGTCATGTTTTCAAGCCACAACATTCAGACAAGAGCATTTATGTGAAAAGTAACATGCATATTGCAAAAGGCACGGGCAATGACTATCTCCAAAATGAGAAAGTCTAACCACTGCTCTTAATATCCATTTGAATTACTAGAAGTCACCTAGTTTCCTTCCATCAATATCCTGGGAGCCACAATTGACCAGAAACTCAAATAGATGAGCTACATAAATACTGTGACTACGAGGGAAAAGCTGAGCATCCTGAAGAGTCTAATTCATTTCCTGAAACCTTAAATCCTTCCTCTCATGTGATGGAGTAGTCCCCATCTTCCCGGAGGCAACAATATTCAAGAACCTGGACACCATCTGGGACACGTATACGATATTTTCTTGCAGCATTTATGCTATACGAGTTTCTGAGAAGCCATCCCAAAGGTGTGTACGGTCAACAAGAAGCTCTCTGCAGCCTTGGGCTGCATAATACACTTTCATCTTAAAGTAACTGGATCTTGTTGGTGGTCATGAATTGCATCCTTCGGGGTCTGATGTTAAAAGAATATTCATTTCTTTCATATTAAATCCCTTTCATTCTTTGCATCAGCGTGAATTTGGCTACAAAAGTGGTAAGAGATTGTAGACCTCCATGTACTTACAAAGAGTGAATTGTGCAATTTCATTTAGGCACTTCGATCCTAAATCTCCTGAACTGATCTTATTGCTGTGATTCTGTTGGGCTGGATGGCTTGTTTCCACATTGTGAATACTTTGTAATCATTTCTTAAGAGCCTCAGCATCCAAAATAATTTTTTAAAAATAGTAGTACCATCTCAAAGCAATTGAGAATGCAGAACATAAGAACAGATTGTTCATTTTGACCATCAACATCTCTATTGATCAGTTCGATTTTCAGTGTTCCAGTGCCATTCCTTATTTTTCGTTCAAATCTCTTCATATTATAACAATTTTATAGCTCTCACACGAACTTTACACTATGATTCTCTGTTCCTACACTCAGAGGCCACTTTATTAGATATATCCTGTGTTTATAAAATGGCCACTCCTCCCTTCCCTTTCTTCTTTCTTCCATGGCCTTCTGTCTTTCACCAATCAACTTCCTAGATCTTTGCTTCATCTCCCCCCCCCCCCCCCCAGGATTCACCTATCGCCTGGCGTTTCTTTCTTCCCTCCCCCCCCCACCTTTCAAATCTACTTTTCAGCTTTTTTTTTTACTTCAGTCCTGCCGCAGAGTTTTGGCCTGAATCGTCCACTGTACTTTTACCCATAGGTGATGCCTGGCCAGCTGAGTTTCTCCAGCATTTTGTGTTTGTTGCTCAGATTTCCAGCATCTACAGACTTTCTCTTGCCACTGAGTGTACGTTTGTGGTCTTCTGCTGCTGCTGTGGCCCATCCACTTCAAGGTTTAATGTGTTGTGCATTCAGAGATGCCCTTCTGCACACCACTGCTGTAACATGTGGTTATTTGAATTACTATCACCTATATGTCAGCGTGAAGAAGTCTCTGACCTCTCTCATTAACAAAGCATTTTCACCCACAGAACTGCTGCTTTCTGGATGTCTCTTTGCTTATCTCACAATTCTCTGCAAACTCTAGACCAGGGTTCCCAATATTTTTTATGACATGTTCTCTTACCATTAACCGTGTGTAAATCCCAGGAAATCAGCAGCTTCTGAGGTACTCAAACCACCCTGTCAGGCACCAACAATCATTTCACAGTCAAAGTCACTTTGCATTGAGTTGCTGCTGATTAAATATTTGCATTAACGTGCAGGTATGCCTAATAAAGTGGCCACTGAGCGTCTGTGCCTTGTTAGTTTTCACAGATTAAACCTAATAGACATTTCGGTAAACATTCCAAAGCTTTAAAGCTGTATCAACATATCAAATCAATTTGGTTGAGTGGAATAAAATTTAATTGAGTGGAATAATTTTGAATTTGGCCTTTGTTTATCTGAAAGGTAGTTTTTAAATCCAAATTGATTTCCTTGAAGGTCACCACATATTATCAATAAGCTTTCCCCTGGTGGATCAGCAAATATATGAAGATAATTGTTAATCACATTCGATTAGTTTAATTTCATACACAAGAATATGATTGCATGCAAAGTAAATATGTTTACCTATTTTCCTTTATTTGTTGAAGTACACTGATGATTGGAGAAAAAAGATGAAAGTATTTTGATTTGAATGGCGCTGCACCTTGATTTCACATAATTGTCATTGTGTATCAACAGTCTTGTTATCATTGCCTCTTAAATGACTAAAGATTATGTTGTCATGTTTACATTCCCCATTAAAATCTGCCTTTCTGCTCATAAGCCAAATTTTCCAGTTCTACATAAAAGTCAGATATGACTTCATTTTATTAAAACTGTGATCCCATTCGCAAGCTTTGGGATGTTGGACTTTGGAGTTAAGTTTCAGTGTACCATGCAAGAAGTTTGTATATTCTTCCAGGTTTTCTCCGAGTGCTCGGGTTGCCTCCCACAGACCAAAGACATACAGGTTAGTAGGTTAACTGGTCATTGTAAATCACCCTAGGGTTAATAAATAAGTTGGCTGCTGGATCCTGCAGCTCGTTAGGCCAGAAGGACTAAACTGCATCTCTGAATTAATAAGTAAACAAATTACCATAAATATATCTGTGGAACATTGGATTTAAAGATGTCTATTCTCAGTTACCAATACTCTTCAGAGATTGTCTGCCTGATGTCACTGCCCAGAAGAAGGCAATGGCAAACCACTTCTGCAGAAAAATTTGCCAAGAATAATCATGGTCATGGAAAGACCATAATCGCTTATGTCATACAACATGACACAGTGAATGAACGGATGAACACTCAGTCGCGAAGTGCTCTGGTGTAGCGAAAGGAAGTGAGCAGGGTTCAATTCACTGAACCTTTATTCACTATTGTCCTACTTTCTGCTTCTAGGAGTGGCATTCATCACCTTTCAGCAGACACATTCAAAGTACATTTATTATCAAAGTACGTGTAAGGTACACAACCTTGAAATTTGTCTGCTTACAAGCAGCCACAAAGCAGGAAACCCAAAATAACCCAACTTTTAAAAAAAGCCAACTCTCAGTGCTCTGAGAATGATTAGATGCAGCATCCCAATCCATCCCATTTCTTAATCACACTTTTTTATCCATCCACAGTTTGAGGATGTCAGAGCAATGGCTGCTAGTCATTGTCCATCACAGATCACTTCTATGCTGTTTCAGATATAAATGAACCAGAGTTGATGACTTATTAATGTGAAAGAAGCATCCAGAACTGATTGTACAAAGGTAGGTCTGGATTTGTAAAGTCCTCTGGTCAGAATTGTTGTTTATATCCTGGAATATAAATATTCTATTTCTTCATTTTATTATTATGGCTTCTGTTACTGTGTCACTCGCAATAAAAAGCAGTAAAGCCTGTATACCGTCAGCCGGGTAGACAATATACAAGAAGGGAAAGGTTGAGTTGGCAATTCAAGCGATCTCTCTTGATTAGATCCAGAATTAAAATCAGCTGATATTTTATTACGGTTGGAAATACAAAGTGAAATTTTAAAAAACGGAAGAAAATCATCTGTAAGGAGTTTGTATGTTCCTCCCCGTGAACATGTGGATGTCCTCCATGTGCTCCAGTCCCCTCCCACATTCAAAAAACGTACCAATTAACGGGTTAACTGGTTTTTGCAAATTATCTTTTGATTAGGCTAGTGTGAAATTGGTTGCTAGGCAACACAGCTCATTGCACCAGAAGGGCCTGTTTGCACTGTATCTCCAAATAAAAAATAAATAAAACAAATGCATCATTAAAGGAAGGAAGACTAGATGGGCTGAATGTCCAGACAAAAAGTTAGTTGAAGTAATACATCAGTGGAGATGGCTGTCTTCCAAAACATGACAGTACATCAATGAGAACTGGTGCATCAACATTCAAAGTAAATTTATTATCGAAGTATTAGATGTTGCCTTATAATCTCCTCTGATTAATTTTGTTGCAAGGATTAACAGTAGAACAAAGAATTACATAGAATCAATGAAAAACAACACACAAAGACTGACGAGCAACCAATGAGATTCAAGGTTCAAAGTTCAAGGTACATTTATTATCAAAGTAGGTATGCAGTTCACAACTCTGAGATTTATCTTCTCCAGACAGCCACCACAGAAGCTGTTGAAAGAAAATCATTAACCCCCCCCCCACGTGCAAAATAAAAAAAGACAAATTGCGTACCCGGCAACAAGAGCATCAAACCCCAAATCGCTCCTCACACAAAAGAAAACAAGCAAATGGTACAAACAGCAAACAAGGAAGAATGGGTGAAAACACAGAATATAAAACACAAAACTCAAAGCTTCCAAGAGAACCACAGCCTAATCCATAAATCAAAAGAGGACAAAAGTCTCAAATGCAAAAATAATAATAATTTAATAGAAATCACTTGCATCTAAAAAAGTGTTTGAGCAGGAGAAGAGAGATAATGCCTCAACCAAACATTACTCAATTGTATTTTTGAGTCTTGCCCCACAGCTAACAACATCATTGTGTATAATTGGTAATGGCCTTACAGTTTAAACTTTATTGAAAGGCTATTTAATACCGCTAAAAAGGCATAAGCTCCAATGAGAAACAAATAAAACTGCAGATGCTAGAATCTGAAACAAAAACAGCATGCTGGAAGAACACCATTGACTTGCAGAATTTAAAATACAACCTCAGTCTGCATTCTGGTGAATAGTTTCATTGACATTAATTCAGGTAAAGTCTTTTTCCTTGCCTGGCTGGAAACCTTCAAGCCTTTTCTGCTGGTCTACTATCCATGGTTAACCCTGTATTTGCAAGTCTAGATGTACACAGAGCCTCTCTTTCTGTAGTTTATTAGTAACATTGCATTTGTTTCAAAATTGAAAGGTTTTTTTTTACCATCAAAGTATGTATGCTGTATACACCCCTGAGATTCATCTTTCTTACAGATAGCCACTTAACAAAGAAACCCATGGAACCTGTTCAAAGAAGGAGAACCCCCCCCCACTCCCCACGCACATTAAAAAAAAAACAAATTGCGCAACAGGCAAC
This sequence comes from Mobula hypostoma, assembly GCF_963921235.1. NCBI lineage: Eukaryota > Metazoa > Chordata > Chondrichthyes > Myliobatiformes > Myliobatidae > Mobula > Mobula hypostoma. The sequence goes on along the minus strand of NC_086111.1, from coordinate 61,481,140 downwards.
AAACAAAAAAGTGAAGAAACACAGAATATAAAACACAAGTTAAAAAAGAGCTCAGGCATCGTCAGTTCAGCTCAGTGTTCGTTATCTGCAGGCCGCCCCGACTTAAAATTGCCCAAAATAACAACTAAAAAAGGAGTTACCGGAAAGCAGAAACACATTGTTTTCTGTGTTTTCTTTCTTGTTGCCGATTAGCAAGCTGGGGGTCTGGGTGGGCGGTGTTTTGGTTTTTGTGTGTGGGAGAGGGGTTGGGAATTTGGTGCTGTTCCTTTTTGTGGGGATGGGCTTGGGGGTTTGATGCTGTTGTGCTTTCTTTGCGAGGGAGGGCATTGGGGGGGTTTTAATGTTCTAGCTGCCGTTTTCCATGTGGGTGATTGGTTTGTTTTTTGTGCGAGGGAGGGGGTTGAGGGTTTGGGATCTGATCTTCTGGCTACTGATTTCTGTGGGTGGTCTGTTGGTTTTTGTGCAAGGGAGGGGGTTGAAGGGGGTTTGGGATTTGGTGTTCCAGCTGTCGTTTTCTGTGTGGGTGATCTGTTAGTCTTTTTCTGTGAGGGAGGGGGTTGGGGACTTGGATTTTGTGAGTCTTGTTTCTTTCTCCCTTTTGTGTGGGGAGGTGCATTGATGTCTTTTCTTTCAATGACCCCCGTAGTTTTTCTGTATTCCATGGCTATCTGGAGTAGACAAATATCAGAGTTGTATTGTTCATGCATACTTTGACAGTAAAATTAACCTATGAACCGGTGAATTACAGAGTTCAATCCACAAACTGTGTCAATTAAACCTTGCCCAAGAACTTCGGCACCGTTGAAGAGGGGAGAGACCATTCGAAAGCATGGACCTTTGTTCAGGAGCAGCGAGCGAGAGGGAGAGAGAGAAAACATCGCACGCACACAGCTTCCTCCGGCAGTGAGCAAGGAGCTGGTAGATGGTGTTGAACCCCCTCTTGCCTTCCACACTCACCTCGATGATTTCAATCTTCCTCGGCACTTTAATCGGTGAATTCGGTGACAAATGGAGTTGATCATGGGTTTCGCGCCCCGTCTCCGGGTTTCTTGGCCTTGAGGCTGCACACTTCACTGGAAACCTCACCAATTACCCTCGGAGATGGCAAAGTGCCAGATTGCTCAATCGGCCTGTTAACACACTACCAAAATATAGACCACAGGCTCCAACAGTGGCAAAACCACATTAGAAAGAAAAAGAAGATGCTAAAGAAGTGAAAGAAGTAGTTTCATTAACTGTCTGGAGGACGTCGCCCTTGGTTGTGTTGTTCGCTGGTGCCATCTTCCTCTGGAACATGGAAAGAAACGTGTTCATAAAGCAAACACTGTGGATATTACAAATGTTATTGTTATTCCTCTCCGTGCCTTGTGGCACCTCAAGTGGCCACTGCGGTTTCTTTAGCATTTTGTCTGTTTTTTACGAGGCCAAGATCAACGCTAGATCGACGCTCAACCCAGCACGGATGGGAAGCGTTCAAGAAGCTGGCCGCATTTGAACTCGTGATCACGCGCCCCAAACACCGGTTCTGATGCCACTACACCACCAGTTGGTGAATATTATAATGGAAACTCACTAAATCAATGATAGCCAACTGAAAATTTTCTTGAAGTAGAATAATTAGCTATTTATAACGGAAGTTATTTATAGTTCCAATGGACCTAATCAGGGTGGATATTGCTTTTACTGGGAGAAGAATATTCTGCATTCTTATTCTTTCCCTTTGTACTGCCTTATGTGTGGAATGATATGGTTGGATGGCATGCCAGCAAAGTATCTCAGTAGGGTTTGGGAATGTGCACATCTGCCAATAATAAACCAATTATTAATTTTTAAAAAGTCACCTTAATTTGTCATTTGATTTCTGAGCAAACTATCTTTATGATATAAAGAGATTTTTGCTTTGAATCATACCCCTGCTGGACCTCACAGTGCTGTTAATAAGTTCTTTGTATTTTTAATTGGAACAGTTCACACCTTACAAAACTGAAACTGCTGCAAAACTTAGACCAAAGTTATTTTAGCTGCTGGTGGGTTCCTAGGTTTAAAGATTTTTTTTCTCGACTTCCAACACCTGCTGAATTTTGTTTACCTTCATTAGTGGATGAAAACGGTTTTAGAGGAATATTGTGTCCATATGTAAATAAATTGTAATTTTTTTAATTTTATCGAGATACAGTGCAGAATGGGCCCTTCTGGCTCTTCAAAGCACACCACCCCAGTAATTGCATGATTTAATCCTCCCTTAGCATGGGACATTTTACAAAGACCAATTAACCTACCAATTGTTACATACTTAGACTGTGGAGGAAACCAGAGCATTTTTGGACTGGGCATGGGGAGAACATACAGGCGGCAGCGGGAATTGAATCTGGGTTACTGGTACTGTAAAGTGTTGTGGTAACCAGTACACTACTATGCTACCCCATTAATTTTTGACATTATTTGAAATTAATTTTTGACATTATTTGAAACAAATTCTAAGCTCAAGTATAACTCACAGCACTCTCATCTGGTAATTTATTTTGCATAGGATTAAATGTTGCTTAACATGATCTTTGAAGTGTGTGAAGCCTTTTTTTGCAATTTATTTTGCAAAAAGGATTTAAAAACATATTAATTTTGGAAAATATGACACATTCCTTCCCCCCCTACAGGGCTGTTGATGGATGCTGACTGGTGGTAATTTTTGAAAATGATTTTGTGTGACTAATCAGTATAATGATGGCAGCAGCTGTGGCTTCAAATGAAGTTGGAAACTGTCAAAAGAAAGCTGATTATTGTCCTTTGGTAAAGCTTGGTTAATTATGGTAATCACTACTGACAGGCTCATGTTATTCATGGAGAAGACTTGGCTAAGAGGATTGAATGCTGTCAATTGGTAAACTTTTTTTTTTACCTGTTACCTGCAGAAGTCAAAGCAAAATGCTTTCAGTATTGTGCTGGATTGTACCAGATCAGAACATCTCAGCATGTGTTCCATTTTAATCAGGATTGTCTGGGTGAGTTTGGAATTTTAAACATCTGAACCATTAACACAGCAGAAAATGTGAGCTGATCATGTAATCAAGGGTGTAATGTTGAGACTTCTTAATGCACTGGTGAGGCCTCATTTGGAGTATTATGAGCAGCTTTGGGCCCTTTATCTTAGAAATGACGTGCTGAAACTGGAGAGAGTTCAAAGGAGGCTCATGAAAATGATTCCAGGATGGAATGGTCTTGTCATATGAAGAGCATTTTTTGGCTCTGGGCCTATATTCACTAGAATTCAGAAGAATGAGGGGTGACCTCATTGAAACCTACCAAATGGTGAAAGGCCTCGAGAGAGTGGATGTGGAGAGGAGGTTTCCTATGGTGGGTGAGTCTAAGACCAGAGGACACAGCCTCAAAATCGAGGGGCGTCCTTTTAGAGGAGAGATGAGGGATTTTTTTAGCCAGAAAGTGGTGAATCTGTGCAATTCTTTGCCACAAGCAGCTGTGGAGGCCAGGTCCTTGTGTATATTTAAGGCAGAAGTTGATAGGTTCTTGAGTGGTCAGAGCTTGACGGGATTCGGGGAGAAAAAGGAGATTGAGGCTGAGAGGAAAATTGGATCAGCCATGTTGAACTGGCAGAGCAGACTCAATGGGCTGAATGGCCTAATTCTGCTCCCATAGCTTATGACCTTATGTTATTGTAACATCACAGTGAGAGGAAGTGAGGGCCTGAGTGATAATTTTGGGTAAAGGTTCATAAGATGCGAGTTCACGATACAAAGGGACATGTGTAAGTAGGAACTGAAGACAGAGGACAGCGGGTCAGAATGATGAGCTTTTCAAGTTGGAAGGATGAAGGGGTGTTCCAAGAATCTCTTCCTGGCTCTCAAATAGTTATGTTTCATATGAATCGTCTGGAGGAGCATGTAATGTACCCATGTTTGCTAATGGCATGAAATTGATCTGGGCAGACTGGCTCTGCGACCTACAACCAATGGACAACGCAGTGCTGAATTAAGCTGAACTGAACTAAACTGAACATTCTTAGACTGCCTCAAGGACTCTACGGTTTGATGTTCAATATTTTGCATGTTATTCGCTCGTTTTTGCCATTTGCATGATTTGTTCTTTTTTTTGCATCTTGGGTGTTTGATGTTTTCTTTGAGTGGGTTCCATGTTGTTTCTTTGTTTTGTGGCTGTCTGTGAGAAGACGAATCTCAGGGTTGTATACTGTATACATATTTTGATAATAAATGTACTTTCAATCTTTGAAAATGGTAAGACAGTGTTAAAATGAAGGTTTGTTGATACTGTAAATGGATAGAGTCAAGTCGAGTTTGTTGTCATATGTATAAATACATGTATGCACAGGTGCAATGCAAAACTTGCAGTAACATCAGAAACACAACATTCAAAAGAAAACATACACATATTGTAAATTATACTGTACCTGAATTGCACAAAAATTGCCAGAGAGGTAACATTTTGCTGGCAGCTGACAAGAATATAGTGGTACAAATAGGTTGCTCCCCCACAAATGGCAACATTGTCTTAAATGCACTGGAACAGCTTTTGGACGTCACCAAACAAGAGTCTTTCATGATCATGACATCCGATCAGACACCAAAATGTTAGTGTACAAAGCAGTGGTAATCCCAACGCTCCTGTATGCATCAGAAACCTGGACAACATGCCGACGACATCTGAAGGCACTTGAAAAGTTCCATCAACGCTATCTTCGAAACATCTTAAATATCAGCTGGGAAGATAGAAAAACCAACGTCAGTGTGCTAAATGAAGCAGAAACAACAAGCATTGAAGCCTACGTCATCAAGAACCAACTAAGATGGAGCGGTCATGTTGTTCGGATGAAAGATGAACTTCTGCCGAAACAAATCTTCTACTCCCAGCTTAAAGAAGGCAAACGTAAAAGAGGCGGACAACAGAAGAGATTCAAAGATGTGTTAAAAGCCAACATGAAGAAATGTAACATCGACATCAACAATTGGGAAACCAATGCTAAGGACGGGAAACTCTGGCAATCCATCATCCGAGAAGGAACAGCAACTTTCGAAGCCAACAGATGTGCAGAATTAGAAGAAAAGAGAAGAAAATGGAAAGAGGCAGCAACAACCAAAGCCTGATCTGCCATCTGGAACTACCCGTCCTGAATGCGGAAGAACTTTCAAAGCCAAGATTGGACTCATAAGCCACTTGAGAGCCCATAAGTAGATCAACAGAACGAAGACCATCATCCTCAACCTCGAGGGATAGCCACAACGACAGATAGGTTGAGTGATGGCAAATGGGGTTTCATATGGAAAATGTGGGGTCGTGGAATTGGGTTAAGAAGATGTCTAAAGGCTGACTATTATCTAAATGGAGAAAGAATGCAGATAAGCAAAATATTGAGGGATCTAGGTATTCTTGTGTACAAAAAGAAGGCAGGTGCAGCAAATGATTAGGAAGGCAAGATGTAAATTGGTGTTTATGGCCAGAATATTGGAGTTTAGAAAAAGTGAAATATTATTCCAAGTGTACAGGATGAAACACACTTGCCATTTATTTATATCTGCACTTTCACAGTTTGTTTACTGTTTATAGTTTCTGACGATTACAGTGTACAGTTACTGTTCTATAAATTTGCTAAGTATGCCTACAGAAACAAAATCTCAGGGTTATATGTGGTGACATGTATGTACTCCGATAATAAATTTTCCTTTGGCCTTTGTTATCGCACAGGGTCTCAGCCTGAAACTTCAACTACTTATTCTCAACATACTGTAGGTGTTCAGACGATTTCTCCTCGGAATTTCAAATATAAGATTCAGAGTACTCACTTAAACCAGAAGTACATCAGTACTTCTCAGACCATGGTGATACTCTGGAAGTTTCTGCCATGGATCACTTGGGGTACTTGAAGATGTAGATAGACATTTAAACAATTAGGGTACAGAGAGCAATGGGAAACTGTTCAGTAAAGGCAAAAGAGCTGGGGCAGATCAACCATGATCACATTGAATGATGACTGTGGCTTCAGAGGCCAAATAGCCTACCTGTGCTCTCATTTTCTTATATTTCTATCTCCTGACCAAATGGGATTAAACAATTTAAAAAGCAATATAAATTAGAGAAAGATGCACTAAGAGGAGCGAAGGGAGAGGTTAGCTAAGAGAGAGAGGGAAGTACAGTACTGGAAAGGAAACGATAAAAAAGATTGCTCTTACTAACTTGGCTATAAACAGCCAAAATGGAGATGCCTGAATAACTTACCTTTCAATCAAGTTTGGTGATCTAATTGCCAAAGGTAACTGAGATTAATTTTATGAAAGCAATTACCCTATAACTAGCCTCCACTCATTGCATAAGTGTAAATTTTTGTGAAATTTCCTTTGGAAACTGCTGTAGTTCTCTGTGCTCTCTGTTCCTCAAACAGAATCTGTTTCTTGAGTGAATTTACTTTGCAATAGACTATCTAGTGAGTCAAATGTCCTTCCACATCTCCTTGTTTGACAGTGTTATCAATAAATAATTTAAAGATAAAAGAAAACACACTTAAATGCCATATTTTTAAAATATAAAACAATTCACAACCCGAGGGAATGGAATGCAAATGATATTATTTCTTTGCAAGAGAGGTTTTTATCTTATTCATTCATTGGTTTGACTCAGTCCAGTAAAGGGCAATTCCGACTTCCTTTTGACAAAGTGGCAAGGAACCACATTCCTGAATTGTTGCAATGCAGTCCTTGTTTTGAAGTCCTTCCAGAGTGCTGTTCGGTGTTGACTTACTGGGCAATTTAGACCTCGCGGCAACGATGATAGCATTGTTGAGGATCCCACCTATTTATCCAGCATTCTCTTTTACTTTCTGCCATTGGGAGGAGACTCCGATGCACAAAGACGAGAATGGTCAGGAAGGGAAACAATTTATTCCTTCAGGTCATCAAGTGTCTGAACTCCCAACCACATTGCATTTGAAGTGTTACTGGTTAATTTGTTCTGTACCCTACAATATTTAATCTATGCACTTCACTGTTTATGAATAATTCATTTGAGGAGTCAATTCTTACTTTCCTAAGTTATTATGTGTCATACGTGTGTTATGTGTACTACTGCGCTTTACACATTGGTCCGGAGAAACGTCATCTCATTTGATGGTATACTGTACATGTATATAGTTAAATGGCAATAAACTTGATTGACTTGTTATATCTGAGGAGAGGAATTTTGATCAGTCATATTTCATTTATTTCTTTCTCTTGTTTTTTTCATGTTATAAAGGTCCTGGGTTTGGGAGGAGCATTCAAAGAATCCTTAGCATATAGAGGCTGTGGGTAACAAACACTGCAGTAAGAGTACACTTTGATTTGAGAGTGTAAATGTTTGGGACACCATTACAGAAGTTTCAAGATTTTGGAATAGCCCTAAATGGACAAATATTGGGCACTGATAGAACCATAGAAATGTATAACATTGCAGACATCCATTTGGCCTCTGGTATCCATGATACAACAAGCAGCCTACTTGATTAGCTCCATCAACCAGTCAATATTCAATCCCACCACCAGCAGTTCATGGTGGCTGAACTGCATATCACCTTCAAAATGCACTACAGTTTCTCTGAACCTTCCAGACCTGCTACCTCTAACACCAAGGAGGACAAGAGAAGCAAGCACACCACCTTGATTTTCATCTACTTGTACTTGGATAGTAAAAATTACTTTGAACTTTGATCTACAAGCAGCATCCTTCATCAAGGACTCCCATCAACCAGGGCATGCTCTCTTCTTGTTGCTGACGTTAGGAAGAAGGTACGGGAGCCTCAGGATCCACACCACCAGGCTCAGGAACAGTTACCGCTCAACCATCAGGCTTTTGAACCAGAAAGGATAACTTCACTCAACTTCACTCGTCCCATTACTAAACTGGACTCACTTGCAATCACTCTTCCTCTCATGTTCTTGATTTTTATTGCTGATTTATGGATTATTATTATTTTTAACTTTTTTCTCTGCGTAGTCTGGTAAAAACTGAGGTACAGGCACAGCCAAGCACCCTCATTTCTCAATTGCTAGGAACTTTTGGACTATCCTAATTGTGCTTAGTATTGTCGCTTTCTGAAGATTTACATAAATTTTGCCGTGTAAGCCTGATTGTTTGATGCTATTGTGAAGTGATTTTGAGATGATACCAGTTGTAGATATTACTATCAGGACAATGTATAGAACATAGAAAACCTACAGCACAATTCAGGCCCTTCGGCCCACCATGCTGTTCCGAACATGTACTTATTTTAGAAATTACCTAGGATTATACTTCATACTTTATACTTTATTGTCGCCAAACAATTGATACCAGAATGTACAATCATCACAGCGATATTTGATTCTGCGCTTCCTGCTCCCCGGATTATAAATCGATAGTAAATATTAAAAATTTAAATTATAAATCATAAAAAGAAAATAGAAAAATGGAAAGTAAGGTAGTGCAAAAAAACCGAGAGGCAGGTCCGGATAGTTGGAGGGTACGACCCAGATCCGGGTCAGGATCCGTTCAGCAGTCTTATCACAGTTGGAAAGAAGCTGTTCCCAAATCTGGCCGTACGAGTCTTCAAGCTCCTGAGTCTTCTCCCGGAGGGAAGAGGGACGAAAAGTGTGTTGGCTGGGTGGGCCGTGTCCTTGATTATCCTGGCAGCACTGCTCCGACAGCGTGCAGTGTAAAATGAGTCCATGGACGGAAGATTGGTTTGTGTGATGTGCTGCGCCGTGTTCACGATCTTCTGCAGCTTCTTTCGCTCTTGGACAGGATAACTTCCATACCAGGTTGTGATGCACCCTAGAAGAATGCTTTCTACGGTGCATCTATAAAAATTAGTGAGGGTTTTGGGGGACAGGCCAAATTTCCTTACTTTTCTTAGAAAGTAAAGGCGCTGGTTACCTATAGCCCTCTGTTTTTCTAAGCTCCATGTACCTAACCAAGAGTCTGTTTCAAGACCCTATTGTATCCGCCTGCACCACCGTTGCCGGCAGCCTATTCCATGCTCTCACCACCTTCTGCGTTTTTAAATAAATAAATAAATACTTGCCCCAACATCTCCGTAGCTACTTCAAAACACCTTAAAACTGTACCCTCTCATGTCTGCCATTTCAGCCCTGAGGAAAAGCCACACTGCCAAGAGTCTTACCATTAATACTATTTTTTGCCATCATATTTGACCTACCAAAATGAACCACCTCACACTTATCTGGGTTGAACTCTATCTGCCACTTCTCAGCCCAGTTTTGCATCCTATCGATATCCCGCTGTAACCTCTGACAGCCCTCCACACTATCCACAACACCCCCAACAAATTTACTAACCCATTCCTCCACTTCCTCATCCAGGTCATTTATAAAAATCACAAAGAAAAGGGGTCCCAGAACAGATCTCTGAGACACACCACTAGTCACCGACCTCCATGCAGAATATGACCCATCTACAACCGCTCTTTGCCTTCTGTGGGCAAGCCAGTTCTGGATCCACAAAGCAAGGTCTCCTTGGATCCCATGCCTCTTTACTTTCTCAATATGCCTTGCATGGGGCACCTTATCAAACGCCTTGCTGAAATCCATATACACTACATCTACTGCTCTACCTTCATCAATGTGTTTAGTCACATCCTCAAAAAATTCAATCAGGCTTGTAAAGCATGACTTTCCTTTGACAAAGGCATGTTGACTATTCCTAATCATAATATAGCTCTCCAAATGTTCATAAATCCTGCCTCTCAGGATCTTTTCCATCAACTTACCAACCACTGAGGTAAGACTCACTGGTCTATAATTTCCTGTATCTGCCAATGTCTTTCAATTCCCTCTTTTAGTTTAACATATTTCTGGTGTTTTTCACTTAATAATTTCTGAATATTGTGTGTGCTTGTAATGGCTATATCTATTACATTGTTCTTGCTTTTTTACCCTGTATTATTATATTCAGATGGACATTATGGATTGTCCTATCTGTGGTCATAATATAATTTGTTGGACTCCAACTCTAAAACTATTATTATTATTATTTTTTGTATTTTCACAGTTTGTTGATTTTTTTGCCTTGTTGGGTGTGGTCCTCCACTGATTCTATTGTACTTACAGTGATTGCTCGCAAGGAATCTCAAGATTGTATGTGGTGACATTTATTGTCAAAGTATATGCACTTTGATAGTAAATTTTACTTTGAACTTTTCTTCATTGTTACTAGTTCTAAATTCTGGATATCCCTGCCCAACAGCACTCACCAAAAGAACTAAAGTAGTTCAAGAATATGGCTCACTATTACCCTCATGAAGGCAATTGGGGCTGGAAAAAAATTGCTGAACCATCTTGCATTGTCCAGATCCTGGAAATGAATATAAAAGGACAATAGTAGAGCCTGTGCCTTCCCAAGTATTTGGATAATTTAAAATAGTTGTCAGATTCACAAACCAAGTACAAGTGATGTCCAGAATAATTTTGAAATATAGTCTCTCTTGCTGTTGTTCTCTGCTTCAGAACTATAGCTTTATAGGCATGGCAGCTTAGTGGTTAGCATCACTCTTTACAATGCAGGCAAACCGGATTCAATTCCCGCTGCTGTCTGTAGGGAGTTTGTACATTGTCCCTATGGCTACTTGAGTTTCCTCTGGGTGTTCCAGTTTGCTCCCACAGTCCAAAGGTGTACTGGTTAGTAGATTGATTGGTCATTGTAAATTGTCCGAAGATTAGGCTAGGATCGAGTCAGGGATTGCTGGGCAGTGTGGCTTGAAGTGCCAGAAGGACCTATTCTGCACTGTTTATCTCAAAAAATAAAAACTAAAAAATAAAATACCCATGTTGCAGAATATCAAATACACAGTTGCTACAATATTATGCATCTGATGCAAACATCCCAAGGAGGAGGATAGGGAGGAAGAAGAATTTATGCCTCATTCGTCTTGAATTCAGGATAAGGTACCATTTCATCAATCCAATGACAATGAAAGATGCAATTGACATTAAGCTGCAAGTTCCCATGTCGGTTAAACTTTCCCCTTTGGGCAAGTCAGTACAATATACCAAACGTGGGGCAGATCTAATTTGATCTTGCCATTAATTTTAATGCTGCTGCATTTTCACTCTCACACAGTTCATATTTGGATCTGTGTTTCAGACCAGGGATTAAATTGAACCTATTTATTTGACAAGACAAATAGAAAATATAAATGTTGGTGATGTGTTCGCAGTGATATACACCTGGATCTCCAATTGCAGCTAAAGTTAACAAAATGAATCCTATTTGACAGATGTCATAATAGTTGCTTGTCAAAGTTAGGATTCAATCACTTTCGTAGAATAACACATAATAAAGGCATTGTTATTCATTGATATCATTTGTGTGATATTCTTAGTGCTCTGATCAGCAAGGAAAGTAATACAAACAGCCTTTGATGGACAAATGATGCCACTTAGACTGACTATGAACAGTTAACTTTTTACTAACTTCTTGTCTTGCTCTTTCATTCTGTTATATGTGGCACTCTAAAAATTAATCTGTTCTAGCAAAGGAAATGCATAAAAGCAAATTTTAAAAATTTAGAAAATTAGAAAATATTTTCAACATTAATGTAATAAAAATTGCCTGAAGTTCATGCTGGTGTTTATATTTAAGAGTTGGCTGGGCTGCATTTTTACGCCAACACTTACAAAACACAGGATGAACTCAGCAGGTCAGGCAGCATCCATGGAAAAGAGCAAAAAGTCAAAGTTTTGGGCTGAAACCCTTCAGGACTGAGAATGAAGGGGGAAGATGCCAGAATAAAAAGTTCAGGGGAGGGGAAGGAAGCTAGATGGAAGGTGATGGGTGAAACCAGGGGAGTGAAAAAGGTCAAGGGCTAGAGGGGGAGGAACCTGATAGGAGAGGAGTGTAGAGAATAGGAGAAAGGGAAGGAGGATGGGACTCGGAAGTATTAGGCAGGTGAGAAGAAGTGAGAGTGGGGAATAGTGAAAGGAGGTGGGGAAAATTTGTTCACTGGGAGGAGAAATGGATATTCATGCCATCAGTTTGCAGGGTAGCCAGACAGGATATCAGCTGATGCCCTTCCCCCCCAGGCATCTTGGCACAAGAGGAGGCCATGGATCGACATGTTGGAATGGGAATCGGAATTAAAATGTTTGGCTACCGGGAAGTTCCATTTGTGGCGGATGGTGCGGAGGTGCTCGACGAAGCTGTCCCCCAATTTTTAAATTACCTTTTGCTTTCTCATTTCTGGCAAACGCTGCCATAATCTTGCCTACTTGTATGCTTCAGTCAGAAGATGGTGCAATTTATCTAATGGTTGAAACAGACAAATATTGGGTTGGAAATCTGATTTTTCTGATGAAAATCTTCACTTTTCTGCATCAATTGACCTGAGATTGTGATTAATCTGTGAAAGTGCATCTTTCAGAGAAGATAAGTTGCTATTTTGTTTCTTTCAAGTCAACACTGCCATCTATCTGTGAGGTCAATAAGGTCTCAATATAATAATTAGTCAAATTATGTTCCAAACCATACTTGGATATTTTCAGGTACCTCATTTTCAATGTCCCTATCTTTGTCCATGCACTTTGCTTTCCATATACATCAGGAGCTCTTGGAAATGCTGCTGTAATCATGTTCATTGGAATATTAACAGTAGCGTGTTGACTGCTGGGGCATCATTATATCCATAAGTACAATGGGGACGATGCTGTGGGTGAATGCTAATGATGATGTGAGGTGGCTTGTTTGCTATATGCCATGTGGTAGGACAGAGGTCTTTCCACGGTCTTGCTCATGATCTTTGTAACTTTTTCTATAGAAGTGGTTTGCCATTGCCTCCTTCTGGGCAGTGTCTTTACGAGATGGGTGACACTCCAGCCACGATCAATATTCTTTAAAGATTGTCTACCTGGTGTCAGTGGTCCCATAGCCAGGACTTGTGATATGCACCAGCTGCTCATACAGCCATCCACCAGCTAGTCCCATGGCTTCATGTGACCCTGATTGGAGGGCAAAGCAGGTTCTACACTTTTCCTAAGGGTGACCTGCAGGCTAATGGAGGGAAGGAACACCTTGCACCTCCTTTGGTAGAGATATATCTCCCCCTGGCCACCCAGTAAGGTGGTATCCCCTTCCAAAGCTGCTGTTTCTCCCTGCTGGAATTGTCAGGGTGTGTGGCTATCTCATTACTTCCCATCTTTGTCTAGAGCACAGACAACTGCAGTGTCATATTCTACATCTGAGGCAGCCCTACTCATTTCACATTATCTATGTGAGGATAATGGTCTAACAGCGTCTGCAATCCCTAATCAGGAATGCGACTTATGATATTATTATTCTTTATTTCAGCACCAGCCAACTATGTATCCAACATGGTTTTTTTTTTGTAGTTTTATTAATGACACTGGTCACAACTGCTTGGTCACAGAGATCCAGTTTGTTACCTTGACTAATTCATATTTGGCATTGTTAATGGAGACATGAGCGATTGCAGATGCTGGGATCTGGAGCAAATAAAACCAAGCTGCTGGAAAAAACTCATTGGGTCAGGCAGCATCTGTGAAGATGAAGAGATGCTGCCTGATCCATTGAGTTCCTACTACTATTGTTATTTACTTGCAACAAAGATTATTCACAAACCGCACTTCATCTTTATAGCTATTATTGCTATGCATGGGTAACCAAGGAATGTCCTATAAGAAATCAATATCATCAATGTCACAGTTTCCTTCAGAATCCATCAGAATTACTCATAATTTCGTAAGTTTAGTTAATTACTTCATTTTTTAAATGTATTCATTTACTGGATGTGGGCATCACCAGCTAAGCCAGCATTCATTTCCCACCCCTAGTTGCCCTTGAGAAGATGGTGATGAGCTGCCTTCTTGAACCGCTGCAGTCCTTGAGGTGCAGGTACACCCACAATGCTGTTAGAGAGGGAATCCCATGATTCTGATCCAGTGACGATGAAGGAACAGCGATATGCTTCCAAGTCAGGATGGTGAGTGACTTGGAGGGGGATTTCCAAGTGGTGGTGTTCCCAGGTATCTGCTGTTCTCGTCCTTCTAGATGGTGGTGGTTGTGCTTCTGGAAGGTGCTGTCTGAGGAGTTTCGGTGTGTTGTTGCAGTGCATCTTGTAGATAGTACACACTGCCGCAACTGTTTGTCAATGGTGGAGGGACTGGATGCTTGTGGATGGTGTCAAGCTTCCTGAGTGTTGATGGGGCTGCACTCATCCAGGCAAGTGGCGAGTATTCCATTACACTCCTGACCTGAGCCTCATAGATGGTGGACAGGCTTTGGGGAGTCAGGAGGTGAGTTACACAACGCAGGATTCCTAGCCTTTGACCTGCTCTGGTAGCCATGGTTTGACCCCTGGACAGACCAATTCAGTTTCCTGTCAATGGTAACCCCCAGGATGTTGATAGTAGGGGATTCAGTGATGGTGATGCCACCAAATGTCAAGGATGACGGTGAGAGCCTCTCTTGTTGGAGATGGTCATTGCCTGGCACCTGCCTAGCTCGAATGTTACTTGCCACTTGTCAGCCCAAACTAGACAACACAACAGAAAATGCTGGAAATACACAAGGCAGGTGGCATCTACGGGGGGAGAAACAGATAACGCTTCAGATGGATAAAATAGGCATAACCTGCCTCAATTATAATTTAAACATCTGACTCCTTCTTCCAGTCACTTTCTTGTTTTAATGAATAGCTGCAGACTTTTTCCAGAAGATAATCGATACTAGATGAATGTGATGCTTCACTTGTTAACTTCAAGGCAAGATGCTATGAGTGATGAATAATCACTAATGATGTCTTCCAGCTTGTTTTTGTCCCCCTCCCTCCCCCCACCTTCTTACTCTGCCTTCTTCCCTCTTCCTTTCCAGACCCAACTAAGGGTGTCAGTCTGAAACATCGACTCTTTATTCCTCCCCATTGATGTTGCCTGACCTGCTGAGTTCCTCCACCATTTTATATTACTCTGCATTTCCACTGTTTGCAGAATCTCTTGTGCTTACTCTTTACTTCCACGTCTAGATTTTTTCAAACTGTTTACTTTTCACTTTTTTCCTCCCTGTCTGTTACTCCATTCCTATAGTCACAGATAATCTTTATGTTCCAAAGCGTTGTTTAAGTCAACACCATGCTGCAAACTTACTCAACTGATATTGCATCCTTATAAATTCCTTTAGAGGTTTGCTCTGTTGTTTCAGGAAACATACTTCCAATAGTTCCAACTGCACTCAGTCCATTACCACGTCTTTGCTTTGGATTGAAGAATTTCAACCCCGTGCTTCTGTCAACTCAGGTTTTGTAGTAACATTACAGGGTCCCTCTGACAACCTCAGTTGAATGAAATGTGATGGCCGTACATCAGTTGTGTTTGCTGCCTTCCTTGGTATTTTGATTTACCACGTCCATTTGTGAGAAGCTATTTCCAGAGCAGATTAATCATTACACAATGTAACCAAAATGAACCACCTTGCACTGTTACATTGAAGACACAATCTCCTTAACTTTGTATCCTGTTACTGCTGAGCTTACAAGCCTTTAACTATCAAATTTAATGTATACTTGTCTTGAGACAGGAATTCTGATACAAATAGCATCTTCGCTATCAAATTTAATGTATACTTGTCTTGAGACAGGAATTCTGATACAAATAGCATCTTCGCTATCAAATTTAATGTATACTTGTCTTGAGACAGGAATTCTGATACAAATAGCATCATCACAGAATTGTTTATGAAAGGTTCCTTGTTTTCCAGGCACTTTCCAGCTCAGCTTATGCAACTGGTTTGATTCGAACTCCTCTCTCCACTTCACTGTGCAGAATCAGATGTAGAACGAGTGATTCTGGAGGGGAAAAAAGATCCCTGTCTGTTTGCTTTTTGTCGTCTTCTGCTCCACTGAGAGCAGAACTTGAACAGAATATAATCGCCCCAAGTGCTTACATGCAGTCCCTACTCAACTCTATGCGCTACAGGGTACAAGTCTGCCACAATTATCAGCTGCTTGATTTCCTTGTCATCCTGAGCAGCAGGTCCCCTTTTCTCTCCCAGAATAATATTACTCTGTTGGAGGAACATGGATAAAGTGGTGACATTGGCTGTTTCTTCCAATGGTTGAGGGGCTTGTTGTAGTCTCCATTTCAAGATTAAAAAATTAAGGATTAGTTATAGTCATTCTTCAGTGCACTAAAGCAAAATATGTATAAAGAAATCGATAAAAACACTAAGTATAAATATAACAGTAGTCCTACAACACAATGTGCGAGTAACTGTTATATACTGTACATAGACTGATTTTTATGTTCATAAAGTGATGTCATGTGATATGTATGTAGTAGTGGTGGCGTTGAGTGGTTGGGTGGGTGAAAGGGTGGAGGTGTTAATCAGCCCAAACACAAGGAAATCTGCAGATGCTGGAACTTCAAGCAACACACATAAAAGTTGCTTCCTTGTAAGCAGAGCAAGTGCTACACCTGCCCTTACACTTCCTCCCTCACTACCATTCAGGGCCCCAGACAGTCCTTCCAGGTGAGGCGACACTTCAGCTGTGAGTTGGCTGGGGTGATATACTGTGTCCGGTGCTCCCGATGCGGCCTTCTATATATTGGCGAGACCCAGCGCAGACTGGGAGACCATTACACTCTGTCCGCCAGAGAAAGCAGGATCTCCCAGTGGCCACACATTTTAATTCCACGTCCCATTCCCATTCTGATATGTCTATCCACGGCCTCCTCTACTGTCAAGATGAAGCCACACTCAGGTTGGAGGAACAACACCTTATATTCCGTCTGGGTAGCCTCCAACCTGATGGCATGAACATTGACTTCTCTAACTTCTGTTAATGCCCCTTCTCCCCCTGTACCCCATCTATTATTTTATTTATTTATTAATTATTATTTTATATTCTTTATCCCTCTCACTATACTCCTTGCCCATCCTCTGGGTTTTTCCCTCCTCCCCCTTTCTTTATCCCTTCGCCTCCCGTGCCATGATCCTCTCATGTCCCTTTTGCCAATCACCTGTCCAGCTCTTTGCTCCATCCCTCTCCCTCCTGTCTTCTATCATTTTAGATATCTCCCTCCCCCTCCCCCTCCCACTTTCAAATCTCTTACTAGCTCTTCTTACAGTTAGTCCTGATGAAGGGTCTCAGCCCGTAATGTCGACTGTGTCTCTTCCTAGAGATGCTGCCTGGCCTGCTGCGTTCACCAGCAACTTTTATGTGTGTTGCTTGTTAATCAGCCTGACTGCTTGGGGGATCTAACTGTTTTTGAGTCTGTTGGCCCTGGCATAGATACTGTGTAGCTTCCTCCTTGATGGGAGTGGGACAACCGGTCGTTGAGCACGGTGTGTGGGATCCTTCATGATATTGCTGGCCTTTTTCCAGCACCTATCTGAATATATGTCCGTGATGGTGGATGCACTGAGCAGTTTTGACTGCCCATTGTAGAACCCTGCTGTCTGTCACAGGGCAGTCTCTGTACCAAGCAGTGATGCAGCATGTTAGGATGCTCTCCACTCCACATCTGTAGAAGGTTGACAGTATTGGGGTGCATAGACCAGCTCTCTTCAACCTCCTCAGAAAGTCGAGGCATTGGTGAGTTTTCTTCAGTGTTGAGGATGTGTTCAGGGACCATGAGAGGTTGTGCAAGATCTGCACTCCTAGGAGTTTGAAACTGCTTGCAAATGGAGAATACGTGATGTCCTTGGCATTGATAAGGGTGCCTCCCATCTTTTGCAATTATCTGACCCAGTCTTTCTCATCTCTCAGGTTCCTGGGATTGGCTTGCTGTCAAGACAGCCTTTAGCACTCACATGATCAAGTCCTGATGAAAAGGCACAGCTAAGAGTGCCATTACTGCCTTGTCACTTTCCTTGATAGGCTCATATCTGCATCTCAAACTGACCAAAAAGCTTTTGCAATTTTCTGTAACATTACTGCTCATCTCATCAATAGTAAAGTCTTGAAATATGAAAGATTGCCCTGGATGTGCTCCACACTTAACAAAATCCTAGCTTGTCCCTTCATGCTCAGTGTTAGCAATATGGGTTGACTCAGACCTTGTAGGTAGGAGTTTCACATTCAACTGAAGTTTATTAGATGTACAAGTATGCAATATATACAAATACTCAAGAATATTGCCAGATGTTGTGCATTAACATTTGAGTAATATTGTAAATATATTTTTTGTTTAAACATTCTTTGTTTAAATAATTCATTATAGGTTATATGTAAAAGTACGTGAATACCATACAACATCACATCACCTCGCTTAAAAGTTTAAAAAAATGAAATGTAAACAATTTCCTGGGCTCCCATACTTTTCCTTGAATTAGTTTTATGTTTTGGAGTTACAAAATATAACAGTGGTGACAAATAAGTTTTAAACAATCCTGAGACAACAACCTATTTGTTGAAGTGCTGTTCAGATTTTTAAAAAGTGCAGCAAGATGAAGATGAGGGAGGAGAAGATGGCGGCACGACGCAGCGCGCGCGGCCTCTCCAGTAAATGATATCTATATTTGTTAAGTAGGATGCCGTGCACAATCCTGATTTGATGGAGACAGACGTGAGAAGCACGGAGGAACATCTGGAGAAACTTCTGAAATGCCTGCTTTGCTGCCGCTGCTACTGTGCGATCGAGAATTTCTGGAGGGGATGGCCCCAAATCCTCAGCTTTGCCTATTGCCTGTTGCCAGGGCCGGGGTCAAAGCACTCGGCAGAGATGGTGCTCGGTGCTCAGTGTCGGAAGGCTGGTCGGAGGCTCAAAGTTTTCAGACGGACTCGAGAGTCAGCTGTGGTTGGGTGCTTCCAGGGTGCTGCATCGGCAAGTTTGCAGCGCTGAAGTTTCATGGCAGGGAGAGTTTTCTTTCTACCATCTGCGTGAGATGATGGGACTTTCGAGAGACTTTGAGACTTTTTTTAACCATGCCCATGGTCTGTTCTTTATCAAATTATGGTATTGCTTTGCACTGTTGTAACTATATGTTACAATGATGTGGTTTTTGTCAGTTTTTTTAGTCTTGGTCTGTTTTGTGTTTCTGTGATATCATACTGGAGGAACATTGTATCATTTCTTAATGCATGCATTACTAAATGACAATAAACGAGGACTGCATGTCCTCATAATCTAATCTAAGATGTTCAAGTTAAAAAGTAAGCACAGTATGAGCTTCTTTGGGAATAGATAGAGACACAAAAAATGGATGAATTAATCAGTTCATAATGTCACGTAGCCAGTGACGGGTTAAAGATCCAGCAGAAATGGAAAACACTTTGGAGTCCAGTATTGCTATTAACTAATGGTATTTATTAGTAACTATGCAATACAGTAATATAAATGCAGATATATCAAACAGGTTAGCAATGATTATATATAAGTAAGTGTGGAAATATATGAAAACCAAGCTTCTTCAAGTCTAGGGGTAAATAGATAATCTTACAATGATTAGTAAAGTTCAGTTCAGTTCGTGGTATTGAGTTGAGTAGTGATAGAGAGAGAGAGAGAGGGAGGGAGAGATTTGAGCCTTCAGGTGAGCTGACGCTGTCAATCTTCCTGTTGTCCTCCAAAATCCTTTAGAAGTCACCGACTGTGACCAAACAAAGGGGGCTGTTCTTCTGTGGTGAAACTATCAACCCAGGCAAGAGTCTGACACACGAATAACTCCCCACCAGTCACACCCCTTTAACACTGTAAGAGCCACTGATCGATCCGCCTGATCGATCCTCCCAAACCCACTTTTTCTGTGGCCACAACAAAACTCATTCAGTGTCCAAAACCATGTCTCTGTAGGTCTAACAGCTGACCTTTTATTTATTTCACCGTGTTAATCATCAACTGTCCATCAAGCAGCTCCTCCCTTCTCTCTCTGTAAGAACTTGGAAGCTGCTAGTGTCCTTGCAAAAGTGTAAACATGCTGCTGAAAAACCATAACACCATCTCAAAGCAGTCATCGCCTCTATCTCTCTTTCTTTCTCTCTCTTTTAACAAGGTGTCTGTGTTGGACACCTCTCTCTCTCTTTCCAAAAGCACAGTTCATAGGGGTAATTCAGGACCCCGTCACAATAAACAGTGAGTATCTGGCGATAATAATCATAAATTTTAAAAAAGCAGAAATGGCTGGCTACATCAGAAAGATTGATGCATTCAATTGTACAACAGAAAACTGGAATCTGAATACTGAGCGAGTTGAGTAGTATTTTGGAGCAAATGAAATAGCCAATGAAAAGCGAGTGCCAGTTTTGCTTGGTGCATTGGATTTAAAGGTATACAGTTAGCTTAAGAGGTTTAACTGCTCCAAGCAAACCAGTCAAAATGAAGTTTGCTGATATTGTGAAAGTAATGCAAGAACACTTAGAACCAAAACCATTGTTGATCCCAAATGTTTTAGGTTTCATAAGTAGAATCAAAAGGAAGGACAGTCCGTTTCAGCACACATGGCTGAATTGGAGAAGCTGTCTGAGCATTGTCTGTTCAATGAAGCACTGAGAGATTGTTAAGTTTGTGGAATCTTACAAGAAAGCATTCAAAAACAGCTCTTAACTGAAACACAACTCACATTTAAAGCAGCAATTGAAGTCACTGTATCAATGGAAACTGAAGACAGAAACATAATTGAGTTACAACCAGGAAAAAGTTGAGTGTGAACAATATTGCAAAGTCTAAACAGAAATCTGCCTGGCCGAACAAAGTGTGTGACCATTTTGGGAAGGTCTCACTTACATCAGACCAATGCAGATTTAAAGGTGAAACTTGCAGAAAATGCAACAAAGCAGGACACATAAGAGCATGTTGGGCAAAAGAAAGGGACTGCACAGGGAAGAGAAAAAGATAAAAAGGTCAAGTTGCAGTTTCAAAAAGTGTGCGACTCTACATGCAGCTGATGAGGAATCTGATCATGATTACAGTGATACAGAACTAGGTAGCCTTGAGATTTACCGTGTGAAAACTAACAATAGACAAACAATATGGCTTACAGCAAAAGTGATCAGCAAATTAATTAAAATGGAATTGTACACTGGCTCAGCTGTTTCAGTCATTCCACAAAATGAGGCTGACTTGCATTTCAGAGATATTCAACTGTAAGTCTGTAGATACCCAAATAAGACCTTATACTGGAGTTAAAAATAACTCCAGTGGGAATGACATTTGTAGTAGTGAAATAGAACAACCAACAAGACACACTGGGCTTGTTCATGGCAAAAACAGGAGGGTAATATTGTGGGGCCATGATTGGCTGAGACAACTTCAACTTGATTGGAGATCCATCCACAATTTGCATGCCACCTCCCCTGTAATAGAGTCAACTGAAAGTGGATTAAGAAAAGTGCTGGATGATGACACAGCAGTGTTCAAGTAAGGCATTGGGAAACTCAAACATATCAAAGGTCAAGTAGAGCTAAATGAAAATGCCACACTTGTTTTACAACGCCCATCTGGTTCCTTATGAGATATGTGATGAAGTAGCTAGTGAGCTAGATACACAGGGGCTGAAGTAATTCTTTCCAAGATTAAGTGGAGCCCATGGGCAACACCAGTGGTCCGGGTAAACAAGAAGAATCTGTGGTGATTTTAAGGTCACCATCAGCCTTGCACTGAAAGTGGATCAATACCCTCTGCCCAGGATAGAGGATACCTTTGCAAACTTTTCTGGAGGAAAACACTTCAGCAAAGTGGATTTAGGTGAGACCTACCAACAAATGGAGATGGAAGAAAAGACCAAGGTGCTTCTCACCATAAACACTCACAATGGGCTTTATCACTATAATAGGCTTATTTTTGGAGCAGCATCTGCAGAAAGTTATGGACTGCATGCTGGAAGGCTGCCCGGGCACTCAGTGTTAACCTGGATGACATCATTGTAAGGTTGACAAGGAACATCTTCAAAATCTCAAGACAGTTTGAAAAAGGTTAGAAGATTATTCACTCAGAACAAAATACCATGTTGTTTGTGTTAACAACTAGTACACCCAAAGATATGCTGGGGGCAATCCATAAGTCCTTCCACCCATTCCAGCGCCAACATGCAGTACTGTGTAAAAGTCTTTGACACAGATATATATAGCTAGGATGACTGAGACTTTTTGCACAGTGCTGTATTTGTCAATGTGGAGCAGAGAGCGAGTTTGTAAATCTGTTTTGAGAAAACGAGAGTGGAGTGCCACTGGAGGGATGTGGGACAGATGACAGAGAAGGAGCACCAGGGGCAGAGGGTGGTATGGGTGTAGACACACCCAGCCCTGGGACACCAGGCAAGTTCTATTGATTCCAAACAATTGGCTTATTTATCATTACAGGAGGTCTCTCTGGTACTTCCCACTCCCTCCTCAGCCATTTCCCCTTTCTCCAGTCATGATTCCCCTCCCTGCTCCCTTCCCACTCTCAGTCCACAATAGAGACCCATATCAGAATCAGTTTATCTTCACTCACATATGTCATGAAGTTTGTATTTTTTTCCAGCAGGAGTACAGTGCAATACATAAAGTTACTACAGTACTGTCTAAAAGTCTTAGGCACCCCAGCAATATATATGTGCCCAAGACTTATGCATAGTACTGCAGCATGTCAACAAGGTTCAACAGAACAACACAGACAACAAACAAAGTGACATCAAGAGCAAAACAAGCCTACTTCTCACCTGCTCCTCCATCCCTCACAGGCACAGGCATGCCTTCAACCCCATGACAGGTTGTCTCCAGACATCCAGTCCTTGGTCCCAGATTCAAAGACACCTGGCCTTCAAGCTCCATTCCCTGGCCCAGATTTGCAGACTCAATCTTTGTTTCTCTACCTCCAGACTCCAGATGTGTCAGAAACTACCCTGATTCTATTGTTTAGATTATTCTACATTGCCAACCTGCAGACCTGACACAGAATTTGTATAACAACTCAGTTATTTTGTTCTGTAACCCCCAGTCTCTGTTCAATTGGTTCTGCAGATCTGCATATGTGTGTGAATTGAACCCTAGTTCTGATATGGGTCTCCATAGTGGACTGAGAGTGGGAAGGGAGCAAGGAGAGGGGAATCATGGTCAATGCTTCATTTGCATCCCATTCCCATCCTGTCCATCCTGAAGATGCTCAGCCTGTGAACAATTGCCCATAACATCTCACCTCCATACAGAAACAAGGGAAAATCTGTTGATGCTGGAAACCCAAGCAGCAGACACAAAATGCTGGAGGAACTCAGCAGGCCAGGTAGCATCTATGGAAAAGAGTACGGTGGACGTTTCAGGCCGAGACCCTTCTTCAGGACCTCCATACAGATTTAGTCTCTGCTGCATTTGATTTCCGAAATGATAAACTGGCCTTTGCAGTAACTGCATAGAAAAAACTTTTTAATAAGGACCTCTTCATCTGAGCTCTGCGGCATCTCTTGACACAATTACAAAATCAAAAGACCTTTATTTCACTTAACCGAAACACTAGTGAACATCTGGATTTTTCCTGTTGTCCACTCTCCTATCAGACTCTTTCTTCTCCTGCCCTTGACCTTTCCCATCCACCTGGCTTCACCTATCACCATCCAGCTAGCCTCTTTCTTCAACCCGCCTCCCCCCACCTTTTTAGTTAGGTATCTTCCCCCTTTCTTTCCAGTCCTGAAGAAGGGTTTTGGCTGTTGACTGTCTTCCAGGGATGCTGCCTGATCTGCTGAGTTCCTCCAGCACTTTGTGTGTGTTGATATGGGTTTGTGTGCTGCTAGATTCCAGTGTGCTTTTATTGTTGCAATTATTTCATCAACTGGGACTTCAACTGCACCAGAGAGCGAATAAACTGGTGTTACATAAGTGTCGAAGCCCACATTTACTGATAAACCTACTTCATTCCATATAGTTAGATCACTGCTTTTTGTTCTGCTTGCTGCCTTTAACCTCTACAGCTACTGGTTTTGAAGGAACTATTCAAGCATTCTATATAAATATTAAACTCTCCTTTAATTTAGCATATTCACTAAATTTCCTCGTGTACTTCATTTATGCCTTGCATCCCGAGCTGCTTTATGTCTGTGCTGATTCTTATTTCCTTCCACGAGAAATTTCAATGTTGCCATTCTTTTGTAATATTGCGAACGGACCCATTCCCCCACCCTAACAACAAACTTCACGGCCAGTGTCTTCTTCAACACTGGTGGTGCCGAGGAACATTTTAACTCTCTTAAACATCAGGGAACACCGTTGTTCATTATGGACTGGCTCAGAGAGTGATACAATAGAACCACATGATGCATTACAAAGTTGCACCGAACTACTAAACTTAAGGAAGTCATTGCAGTTACAAGCTGGTGGACACACACCCTATTTTACACCCTTTCATCTCATCGCTAAGATATAACATTCAAAGTGAGTCTGTGTTGTGAAGTCTGTATGTAATCACAAATCACTCCACTTCTATTAGCAATACCCAAACTTCTGGAGGAACTCGGCAGGTCAGGCAGCATCTACAGAGAGGAATACACAGATAACGTTTCAAGCTGAGACCTTTCATCATCCTGATGTAATTTTTGTAGGTCAAATCCTGCAAAACCAAGCAATTTTTTTAAAGAGAGGAAAAATGATTTACTTGCCCAATTTTACTTAAACTCAGCATATCCAGGTTTTCTATATAAATATACTGCCTATATTACAGTGTCCGGCTTTTTACAATGATCATAGTATTCAAATTGCTTATATTCCGTGCCTGTGTTTTTAAGTTAAGCATATAAACATCAGGCTGGAAATCCAGTGCAAAGTGCATGAACTACTGTTTGTAAATACTGCATCGTTAACCTCAATTGTGGCAAATTGCAGGTTGCAAATGCAGCGGAAAAACCACACTGGATATTTCATATTCAAAGGACAATTCCAAAACTCTTCAATATTCAACATCCTAATCAGCTTCCTATAATCCATGAAGCTTCGTGAGCGGAATTATACCTCCGTGATGGCAGCAACATGAACAAAAGCTGAAGTTTACGGCTAAATGGTAGCTGGATCTTGAGCTGCACCCTTAAGCAATCTCTGAGAGATTGCCTCTGAGAAAAACACATTAACATCAGTGCTGTAGGAACATGCAATTTTCTCCTGCTGCACTAGAATGATGGTAAGGTCAGATGGAAAGTGGCCTTATCTCCACAGACAGTGAAAGCAGCTTTTGAGTCACAGTAACCATGGCAATATGACATCATCAGCTGGATGGTGATGCAGCTCTACATGAATACATTTCTTCAATGTTATTTGCAGCTATCTCAGCAGACCCTGATATCATTATACCCCATTGCCTAACAAAAGCAGTTAAAATAGATGGCTCTTATAATTTGACTAATCCATGAATATTAAAATTAACCAGAGAGTGAAAATTTAATAAATTCCCAACTCATCTGAATATAATCCAAAAGTGCAAATATAACTAGAGTGTCCTGAATTTCCCCCATTTATGAATTATTATGTGGTTCGTTAATCATCATTTTCTGAGCTCTTAACAGGGCTCTGAGGATTATTTTCAAAAGGCAAGGAAGCCTGTGACTTCTTTGGTTTAAAATGCCATAATGTTCATGGTATCAAAACATTATCTGGTCCTTCTACAATGACAGAGAAAATAGAATTTATTTTTAGAAATAACATCTGAATATATAATAATTTTGATACTCAAGATTTTATGAACTTAGCCCAAAGTGTCACATAAGAATGACAAATCCATTAACCAATCCATTTTTAATGGCAAAATAGAGAAAATGGCCGTCTTTACTGAAAAAAAATTTCCAAAGCCCTGCCTCCACACTATCTGAGAAAAATGTCCCTCCATTTCTTCCATCGTCCACTGCCCTCTCCTATTAATCTTCAGCTTTAAACCTCTACCACCTATACCCCTCCCAGCTTCTCACATTATTCTCCACCCCCCCACACCCACCCACCTTCCCGTCACCTGACCTCACTATTCACCTGCCATCTTATACACCTCCCTCTCTTCCCACCTTCCTTTTTACTGGATTCTGCCCTCTTCTTTTCCAGTCCTGATGAAGACTTCTGTCTGAAACGATGACTGTTTATTTCCCTCTGTAAATGCTGCCTGGCCGACTGAGTTCCTCCACCATGTGCATTGCTCAAGACTTCCAGCATCGGCAGAACATCTTGTGTCCTAGAATGACAAGAACAGCAAAGGTATGGGGACAGTATCAGCTCCAAATTCCACACTGAATCAAATGCACAACCCAACCTGGACATGTATTACGACACCATTACTATCATTCAATTAACATCATGGACTCCCTGAAACTTGGCAGATGTACCTTCTCCGCTATTCAAACAGCGAGTAGATGACTGAGGGATAAAGAACTCAACAAATTTGAAGTTCATAGAAAGAATCAGTTACATTAGTTGATGTCTACATTTCAATGGGAAGAGGGGTTTCCCAAAATAACATCTTGTGTTCTTAGATTTTAAAAAGGGGAAGAAAAGTGAGTTCTAAGTTGAATGACATTCAAGAGGATGGGGCAACTGCAAAGGCCTTTTTCAACTTCTTGAAAGCAGCAACTCATTGCAGGTGGATGAAATTTGATTTTGAAAGTTAAGGTTTGTCAAACGGGAAATTAAAAGAATAACAGTTAGAGAAAAGGCAAAGCACAGCTCTGTGCTGTTACATGCAAATAAGCCAGAATCCCGGAATATTCAAACTCCTTCTCAAGAAAAGACCATCCTAATTATCACCAACCTGATTTTAAATCCAGCTTTATGGAATGTGCACCGCTATGATTTAGACAGTAATTGTTGCTTCAAATTTCTTTAGATCCCCATGACTGGCTAAAATATTTCTATCCGTTTCAAATAACAATTGCTTTGTTATGACAGGTCCTCATTATATCATCAAGTAGCCTGGTCTGTTCCATAGGTGTCAGCATCGTGCACATGAGCTTCCAGTACAAGAATATACATTCTTCAGAAAATACTCTTTCATGAATCCATGAAAAAAACTATCGAAAGATATTTGGAAAAGGAATTTTTACAAGTGATGGAACAGATAGTTGATCTCTGATTTCTCCTACCAAATCCAATATCTTGCAACATGGAATATGATCCTTATGGTACGCAAAAGCCAGGAAAGAGTTAGGAGGATTTACTTCACTTAAATTTGAAGTTCTGGCTTTCATCTTCCTTGCATTAAATCGTGCATGCCCAACCTTGGACCCTTACCATAAACCAAGAGGTCTGTGAATCCCAGGTTGGGAACCCCTGCAATAAAATATTTGGAGTGCAGTTCCTTTGCAGTGTTAAAAACTTAAAAAGCTGCATATTCTGGATATCCGAAATAAAATTAGAAAATATTGGACACATATATTAGAACAGGTAGTATCTATAAAAAGAGCAAAAGGATTAGGACTGGGAATGAGAGAAAGCAATTTAGTTTTCAATCACTGAAAACACTGGGAGGAGCGGATCGAATAAAAGGAGTATTTCTGATAGGGTGAGGCCGAGTGATTTAAACTAGATATAGCATTAGGAGTTTGGATCAAATTGTCCTTTTCTAAGTAACTTGTTACAAATAGCAATGCTGTGACACATATCAAGCAGTCCAAACTATAGAAATATAAAGAGAAAATCTGAACCAAAACGTTGATAGGCAGGCATGAAATTTGGGAATGTGATATTTACTCTGAAAGGCTGAATTTTGCAAGACTGGTAAATTTAGTGATGAGTTAAGGTAGGAAAATAAATTGTGAAGAGAGACACAAGGAGCTAAGAAGGAAAATAGGTGGCTTAAGTGAGTGGGGAAAGATCTGGCAAATGGAGTACAAGTTAGGACGATGTGAAATTATCCACTGAAGCATTGATCCTACTTGCTGGATCACTGTGCTGCTCGAATAAAACTAAATCAGAATCTGTTCTAATAAGTAAGAGTCTCAACTTAACATCTCTTGTGAGATCTAGAAACACTTGCCTGCATTCTAGCCATGTTCTAAGAATTAAGCTTGTTGCGTTAACCTTCACGCCAATATCTTCCCTGGGGATGGTGGTGTTTTTGAACCTTGCTCCAGTAAGAACAGGAATTTGATGCTCCACTGACAGACTGGAGCACGATTTGCAAAGCTACATCCGAGAATGTGGAAGCACCTTTAGCCTCCATTCTATCTACTGTATCTCAATTAATACTTCCAAATATCACCAGTAGCTAAATTATCTTACTCTTCCCATTACATAGACTGATACTATCCAACTGTACCTGGTGTTGAACACACCATACCAGCTTCCAAGTTCTCTGAATAATACTGACATTTTGTCAACTGTCCAGCATACTTTCTTCAACAATATATAAAACGCACCAGATGAATGGTCTTGACCTGAAACGCCGACTACCCATTTCCCTCAATAGGTGCTGCCTGACACATTGAGTCCTTCCAGTGTTTGTGTGTTGCTTTAAATTCCAGCATCTGCAGTCTTTTGTGACTCCATTCTGTTTAGCAATGCTTTTAATTCCACCAACTTTCACTTCTCCACTATGTAGTTAATTTTGGACAAATGCCACCTTGCATGTCCCCATCATCTGAAGTATAATTTGTGTGTTGTACAGATGAATCTAATCTGGCCCCAACATATTGATGCAGCGGTAAAGAAGGCAAGATGGCAGCTGGCTTTCATTAGTAGTTTAAGGAGATTTGGTATGCCACCTAAAAAGCCCAAACATTTCTACAGATGTACCATGGGGAGTTTTCTGACAGGCTGCATCACTGTCTGGTATCGGGGGACTACTGCACAGGATCGAAGTAAGCTGTAGACAGTTGTAAAACTAGTCGGCTCCATCACGGGTATCAGCTTCCGTAGTATCCGGGACATCTTCAAGGAGCAATGCCTAAAAAAAGGCTGTGCCCATCATTAAGGACCCTGACCAACCAGGATATGCCCTCTTCTCATTGCTATCATCAGGCAGGAGGTACAGAAGCCTGAAGGCACAACACTCAATGATTCAGGAACAGCTTCTTCCCTTCTGCCATCCGATTTCTAAATGGGTGTTGATCCCATGAACACTACCTCATTATTTTTTTTTAATTTTCAGTTTTTGAACTACTTATTTAATTTAACTACTGAATATATGCATCCATGCTTACTGTGATTCATTTTTTCCTATACTTATCATGTATTACATTGTACTGCTGCCGGTAAGTTAACAGATTTCACAACATCTGCCAGTGATATTAAACCTGATTCTGATCATATTTAAACCATGTAATAATTACATTGATTTACTATAAGTTTTTACTTGAAGAGCCACATGCTTTGCAAAATTAGGCATTAGAATTTTGTCCGTCAATAGATTCTCAGGTTGGAGATTTATTTTTTCATGTTACAAAGTTCATTGTCTCCAAATCATTGATGTGGCATAAATTTTACCAATGTTGGGTACTATTAAGCAGCTCATCTGAGATGAGATACAGAAAGTGCTTTCGAAAATTTGGTTCATTCAATGCTTTGTCCTCTGTTAGTGCAAATAAAAGGAAATGGAGGGCTTGTGAGCATTGTTGAATGGCTCATTTACTTGTCAGACACTTTTAAACAATGTAGACAGTTAAATTGAAGAAGGTTTGCTTGTGTACAAAAGTTAGCAATCTCTTCCCACTTCAGTAAACCCATTTACTCTCTATCATCTGTAAAACAGCATTTTTATAAGTCCAGGAATACCTCACATCAAATGTCTAACTTTTGTCAATAATATGCTTTGTTATATGATAGCCTCCTCCTTTCCTCACTAGCAAGTAGTAAATCTGTGAGGAAAGCAATAGGCTCAAATTTACTGGCCTTAGCCAGCTACTCTTCAGTGAACTGCCTGTGTGTAACCATTTGAACTGAGGAATATGCTGGACTTGCACACTCTCGCTGTGATTTGCAAACAAGTTCAGGGGCTAGCTCTGTCACCACACACTACACACTATTTTTAGACCCCAGCAGCTGGCTGTAGTCTGGCTGTGACTCCTTCGCATATGCTAAGGGAATTTCCTTTCAGATTTTGCATTGGTCAGACTTGGCATGAGATCCAAGACCCTCTTGGTTCAATGGATATTTTAGACCTGCTTCGGAGGCAAAGGAAAATTTATTTTCTTTCTAATTATAGGTTTTAGTTAACATACTTAATTATTTATAGATAGCTTTATAAGTTTTCATTGACTTTATTTTTATTGCTTTATTCTATCTTTAATAACTTTTTAGATATTTCCAAAAATCACAATTAAAAGCTGCGAAAATCCATGATCACTTTGGTAGAAGACAATACTATACCCACAGCTTTGCTTTCAATCAAAGTCCATCATTGTCACCCTGAGGCTGCGACCTTCACAGAAAGATCTAGTCTATGTCTGGAACCTGCTATTCAATTCAAGGGCACAGAGATCTATTAAGATCTAGCCTCATCGGAGACCAGTAGAAAAACATTAACATAGATGGTGCATGAGTCACGAGAAATTTAGCAGGACGTAATCTTTCAGTTCAACTAATTTACTAGATAACTGGACTAGAAGCCAAAAAAACATAAAATAAGACAAATGCAGCTTTTGGAAATACTGCTTTCTTGCGCTGCTCAAATTGCAGTTATCCTGAATGATAGGATCAAGAGTGTCACCTAGGAAAACCTATCTTGCTATATCCCACTTCCTCCCCCTTCCTTCAAACAAAAGGTGTAGCCATGGGCACTTGCATGGGCCCCAGCTATGCCTGCCTTTTTATCGGCTACATGGATCAGTCTATGTTCCAAACCTACACTGGTATCACTCCCAAACTTTCCCTACGCTACATTGACGACTGCATTGGTGCTGCTTCCTGCACACATGCGGAATTCGTCAACTTCAGATCATTCGTGAGGCAGAGGCAGAAATAGACAGGAGTTTCGGGGAGACAGTCACCCCTAAAAGTCAGGATGCAGGTAGCTGGGTGACTGTCAGGAGAGGGAAGGGGAATAGACAGAAAGAACAGGGCACCCCTGTGGCCATTCCCATCAACAATAAGTATACTGTTTTGGATACCATTGGCAGGGACGACCTACCAGGGACAAGTTGTAGTGGTCGCATCTCTGGCACCGAGACTGGACTCTCAGCTCAGAAAAGAAGGAGGGAAAAGAGGAGAGCAGTAGTGATAGGGGATCCGATAGTTAGGGGGACAGATAGGAGGTTCTATGGGAGAGATCGAGAATCCCAGATGGTCTGTTGCCTCCCTGGTGCCAGGGTCCCCGATACATCGGATCGAGTTCTTGGTATTCTCAGGAGGGAGGGTGAGCAGCCAAATGTTGTGGTCCATGTAGGGACCAATGACGTGAATAGGAAGGAGGAGGAGGTCCTGCAAAGAGAGTTTAGGGAGTTAGGTGCAAAGTTGAAGGACAGGACCTCCAGGGTTGCAATCTCAGGATTGCTACTCGTGCCACATGCTAGTCAGGCTAGAAATAGGAAGATAATGCAGCTAAATACGTGGCTAAGGGTATGGTGCAGGAGGGAGGGCTTCATGCTTCTGGACAATTAGGCTTTGTTCCAGGAAAGGTGGAACCTGTTTCAATGGGACGGTTTACACCTGAACTGGAGGAGGACTAACATCCTTGCGGATAGATTAGCTAGTGCTGCTCGGGGGGGGGGGGGGAGCGCGGTTAAACTAGATTTGCAGGTGGAGGGGAACCAGTGTGTTGGAGCAGATAGTGAGGTGGAGGAGGATAAAGGTCATGTGAGGACTGCATGTATAGACAGAAATCAAAGGTTTGTACGTGATAGAAATGTTCTCAGTTGCATCTATTTCAATGCAAGGAGTATTGTAGGTAAGGCAGATGAGCTTAGGGCATGAATTGGCACCTGGGATTACAACATTATTGCTATCAGTGAGACTTGGTTGCAGGAGGGGCAGGACTGGCAGCTTAATGTTCTGGGGCTCCATTGTTTCAGACGTGATAGAGGGGGAGGAGTGGCATTACTAGTCAGGGAAAATATCACAGCTGTGCGTAAACAGGACAGCCCGGTAGGCTTGTCTACACAGCCCATATGTGTGGAGCTGAGGAATGGGAAAGGTGTGACCATACTAATAGAGTTGTATTATAGACTGCCCAATAGTCAGAGAGAATTGGAGGAGCAAATCTATGGAGAGATAGCAGACCAATGTAAGAAACAGAAAGTTGTAATATTAGGGGATTTTAACTTTCCATATATTGACTGGGACTCCCACACCGTGAGAGGGCTAGATGGCTTGGAGTTCATAAAATGTGTTCAGGAAAGTTTTCTAAATCAATATATAGAGGTACCTACAAGAAAGGGTGCAATACTTGATCTCTTATTAGGGAACCAGACAGGTCAGGTGACAGAAGTATGTGTAGGCAAACATTTTGGGTCCAGTGACCATAATGTCATTAGTTTCAACTTCATTATGGATAAGGATAGGTCTGGTCCTCGAGTTGAGGTTCTAAATTGGAGAAAGGCCAGTTTTGTGGAAATGAGAAAGAATCTAGGAAGAGTGGATTGGGATAAGTTGTTTTCTGGCAAGGATGTGTTCGGTCAGTGGAAGGCCTTCAAAGGCGAAATTTTGAGAGTGCAGAGTTGCATGTTCCAGCCAGGACTAAAGGCAAAGTTAACAAGCATAGAGAATCTTGGTTTTCAAGGAATATTGGCGAACTGGTTAAGAAAAAGAGAGAGGTGTATAGCAGGTATAGGCAACAAAGAACAAATGAGGTACTTGAAGAGTATAGAAAATGTAAGAAAATACAAAGGAAGGAAATCAGGAAGGCAAAAAGAAGACATGAGGTTGCTTTGGCAGATAATATGAAGGTAAACCCAAAGGGTTCCCACAAGTATATTAAGAGTAAAAGGATAGTAAGGGACAAAATTGGTCCCCTAGAAGATCAGAGTTGTCGTCTATGTGTAGAGCCTCACGAGATGGGGGAGATCTTAAACAGTTTTTTTGCATCAGTATTTACTCAGGAAACCGGCATAGCATATATGGAAAGAAGGGAAACAAGCAGTAGTGACATGGAGAGATAAATACGAGAGGACGTGGCTTTAGGGTGAAAGGGGAAAGGTTTAGGGGGAATATTAAGGGGAACTTCTTCACTCAGAGAGTGGTGGGAGTGTGGAATGAGCTGCCACCTGATGTGGTAAATGCAGGCTCACCCTTAAGTTTTAAGAATAAATTGGATAGACACATGGATGGGAGAGGTCTGGAGGGTTATGGACTGGGTGCAGGTCAATGGGACTAGCGGAATAAAGTTTCAGCACAGACTAGAAGGGTCGAATGGCCTGTTTTCTGTGCTGTAGTGTTCTATGGTTCTAACTCCATCAACTTTACCTCCAACTTCCACCCTGCCCTTAAACTTACCTGGTTCATTCCTGACACCTCCCTCCCTTTCTCAATCTCTCTGTCTCTATCTCTGGAGACAGCTTATCTACTGATGTCTATAAACCCACTGACTCTCAGAGCTAGCTGGACTATACCTCTTCTCACCCTGTTACTTGTAAAAATCTCATCCCCTTTTCTCAATTCCTCTGTCTCTGCCACATCTGCTCTCAGGGTGAGGCTTTTTGTTCCAGAATTAAGGAAATGTCCTCGTTCTTCAAAGAAAGGTGCTTCCCTTCCTCTACCATCAATGTTTCCATCAATCGCATCTCTTCCATTTCGTGCAAGTTTGCCCTCACCTCATCCTCCCGCCACGCTACCAGGGATAGGGTTCTTCTTGTCCTCTCCTACCACCCCACCAGCCTCCATATCCAGCACATAATTCTCCGTAACTTCTGCCATTTCCAACAGGACCCCACTGCCAAGCATATCATTCCCTTCCCCATACTTCCTGCTTTCCACAGAGATCGTTCCCTATGTGATTCCCTTGTCCATTCATCCCTCCCCACTGATCTTCCTCCTGGCACTTACTCTTGCAGGCGGAACAAGTGCTACACCTGCCCCTACACCTCCTCCCTCACTACCATTCACGGCCCCAAACAGTCCTTCCAGGTGAGGCAACAGACTTCACCTGTGAGTCTGTTGAGGTCATCTACTGTGTCCGGTGCTCAATGAGACCTGACATAGGTTGGGAGACCACTTCACCGAGCACCTACACTCCACCGTCAGAAAAAGCAGGATCTCCCAGTGGCCACCCATTTTAATTCCACTTCTTATTCCCATCTTGACATGTCAGTCCACGGCCTCCTGTACTGTCACGATGAGACCACACTCAGGCTGGAGGTACAACGACTCATATTCTGGCTGGGTAGCCTCCAACCTGATGGCATGAACATCAATTTCTCAAATTTCCAGTAATTCACCTTCCCCAATCCCATTTCTCTCTCTCACCTTATTTCCTTACCAATGCCCATCACCTCTTTCTGGTGCTCCTCCCCCTTTTCTTTCTTCAATGGCCTTCAGTCCTCTCCTCTCAGGTTCCTCCTTCTCCAGCCCTATATCTCTTTCTCCAATCAACCTCCCAGCTCTTTACATTACCCATTCCCCCACCCAGTTTCACCCACCTTCTTACTCTGACTCTTCGTCTTTCTTTCTCTAGTCCTGATGAAGGATGAAGGCCCTCAGTCCGAAACATCAATTACTTAATCTTTTCCATCGATGCTGCCTGACCTGCTGGGTTCCTCCAGCACTTTGAGTGCGTTGCTTTCTATATGAGGACACGGTGCTTGGCTGCGAGGTGGGATCTCACTGATTACACAAATCCTATCAAGGTCAGTAATGAAGCCTGGCATGATTTTCAGAGTTTCCAAACTCTTTATGTATTGTAAGCAGTCTACTATTAATCAGAATCTTATTTGCTGGGAGCAGCTGCTCTGAACTGCATCATTTCATTTCATTGACAAGCTTGGCAATGGAACCTTAATGAATCTTAAATTACAGGAGTGCCACCTTATATTTAATGTGATATTGAATTATAATTAACTTCTTCACATTAATCACCATGTTTAGTGGAGTTCCAAAAAGACCTAATGAACCTTTCTCATCTGACATGGGATATTTATGCAGCTTAATTTAAAAGTTTCTCTTAAATAAATAAATCATTATTATGGTCAAATACAGTTTGTATTAATTGATTCAGTACCAGATTTTATGATTCTAAAATTTGATAACATTAATAGATTGTAGTCATCTATTCATCATTTACAAATATAATCTAGTGATTAGGGTGGTGGGGTGGAGATACATCTCTACCAAAGGAAGTGTATGGTGATCGTTTCCTCTGCCAGCCTGCAGGTCACCCTTGGGCAAGGTGTAGCACCTGCTTAGCCCCCCATTCAGGGTCATGTCAAGCCAGGGAAGCAGGTGGTGGATGGTCATATGAGTAGCTGGTGCGAGGGTTAGGTGACCAATTGATGATCGCACTGGTGAAACTCAGCAACTTCTAGATGTTGGCCAAGGAAAGAAGGAAAACGATTGAATACTTTGTTAATCACCATTTTTCCGGTAAGTGATCATCGCAAACAATAGCCTGTAACTTCCTTGCTGGAGGGAATTCAATGTGGCAGAACTGAGGCAAGATGGGGCAGTGGGTCTGTTGCCAAGAGCAAGGAAGAGAATTGATAATGGCTGGGGTCACCTGTCTTGTAAAGACACTGCCCAGAAGAAGGCAATGGCAAACCACTTCTGTAGAAAAAAAATGCCAAGGAATAGAAATGGTCAAAGACCTTGATTGCCCATGTCGTACGACGTGGTGCATAATGATGTGATGAATCTAGTACGAACAAGAGAAAATCTGCAGATGCTAGAAATCCCAGCAACACACCCAGAATACTGGAGGAACTCAGCAGGCCAGACAGCATCTATGGAAAAAAAGTTCAGTCGACGTTTCGGGTCGAAACCTTTTGGCAGGACCCTTCGGAAGGGTTTCGGCCCAAAACATCAACTGTACATTTTTCCATAGATGCTGCCTGGCCTTCTGAGTTCCTCCAGCATTTAGTGTGTGATGATGAATCTAGTGATTGCTGGAAGAAAAGAATTTAAACTAATGGGAGATACCAAATGGTATCATTTTACAGGGGTTGTAGAAAGAGAGAAATCTGGGGAAATGTGTGAATGTGGCAGAACAGGTTGACAAAGAGGTTATTAAAACACACAGAATTGTAGGCTTTATAAGAGCAGGAGAACAATGTTCTACAATATCCCAATCTGGCCCTTATATGAGTATTATGCTTAGTTTGGTTCAACACACTTGAAGGCTTTGGAGAAGGTGGAAAAAGAGATTTAATAGAGTGGTTCCAAAGATGGGGGGGGGGGGTCTGTAAAAACAAAACACATCAGATACACTTACTTGGAATCAAAATACAAACCATCAACAAGTCAGGCAGCAACCATGGAGAGAGAAAGTGAGATCAGTTTTAATTAAAACATCCACAGCAAACCATAGATTTGTTTAGAACTAAATAAGGCTATGCCCATGACATCAAACCCAATGTCATGTTTAAAATTAACACAGCTGGTCCTTTTCACTGTTTATTCCCCACACTGTGTAAATTTTTTGAAGCGGCAAGCAAGCTAAATGCTTTCTTCACTATCTGTCTACTTGAGTCACCATTTTGAGAAACTATGAACTAACTCTCCAAGTTTGTTCTGTACATTAGCCCTTCCTTTTTTTCAATCCTTTTATTAGTTTCATAATAATAGACATAACATGGTAATAGTACAAAATTATTGGGAATACATTGTTATAATTAGCATAAGTAATTATAAAGCCAGTTGACACTTAAATGATGAAACTCCCAATCATATATGATACAGATGAACAATATAAATCAAAGGAAAATATCTCAAAAAATCATGAAAAAGGAAAAGAAAAATTATACCCCCCAAAAAACCTGATCTAAACAGAATTAATCAACTAAGCTAAATAAAAAGGACATGGGCTGTTATGTAACATCATAAAAAACAGAGGAAATCTTAGTGTCGACGACTCTGTTCCTCTCAACCAATATTACAAAGAAGTAAAATAAGTTTGGAAAAGGTCAAATTACGTCATATGAAAATGTTGAATAAATGGCCTCCAGGTCTATTCCAATTTAACAGAGGGATCATAAACAACACTTCTAATTTTTTTTCCAAATTTAAACACGGCATAGATTGAGAAAACTAATGAAATGTGGTGGGAGGATTAACCTCTTTCCAATTCAGCAAAATGGATCTTCTAGCCATTAAAGTAAGAAATGCAATCATCTGATGAGCTGAAGAGGTTAAATGACTTGATTCTATCAATGGTAACCCAAAAATAGCAGTAATTGGGTGAGGTTGTAAGTCTATATTCAAAACAGTTGAGATAATATCAAAAATATCTTTCCAATATTTTTTCAACAAAGGACATGACCAAAACATGTGAGTTAAAGAAGCTAGCTCAGAATGACATCTATAATATATAGGATTTATATAAGAGTAATAATGAGATAATTTATCTTTAGACATATGAGCCCTGTGCACTAGTTTAAACTGTATCAACGCATGTTTAGCGCATATAGAGGATGAATTACCTAACTGAAGAATCTTTTCCCATTTTTCAACGGTACAGTGATCTTAAGTTCTCTTTCCCAATCAGTCTTAATTTTATTAGATACATCAGGACATAAATTAATAATCGTATTATAAATAATTGCTACAATATATTTCTGAAAAAGATTTAAATCTAAAATTTATTCCAAAATATCCATTGGACATAAATTTGGAAAATTAGGAGAAACAGTAATTAAAAAGTTTCTAACCTGTAGAAATCTAAAAAATGAGATCGAGGCAAATTATATTTATTAGATAGTTGTTCGAAGTACATAAAACAATCAACCAAAAATAAATGACGAAATCGTACTATACCTTTGATTTTCCAATCTAAATAAGCTTGATCCATAGTGGAAGGTTGAAAAAAGAAATTAGATATAATAGGACTTGCTAAAATAAATTGATTCAACCCAAAAAATGTTCGAAATTGAAACCACATCAGCCCTTCCATGGTCCCTGATGTTAATTGAATGTATCTGTCCAGTATTAGATGATCCTAAATGCATTATCTCACACTTGGCTGCATTAAATTCCATCCATCCAACTTTCCAACTGCTCTGTGTCCCTCTGTATACTTAGGTAAACACCCTCACTATCTACAACTCCACTAATTTTTATGCTATCAGTAAATTTACTAATCAAACCACAGACATTCTCGTCCAAGTCATTTAATATATATAATTTACATAGAATACCCTGGGATAGATTTTATCAGTGCCAGATGAATAATACACCTTAATGTGAATCAATATCTCTAATACTTCCGCTTAGTTTTTTCAGATAAATAAAGAGTAAAAGAGAGGCAAGAGTAGATTTGGACCACTGAAAAATGACACTGGAGAAATAGTAATAGGGGACAAGGAATTGGCAGATGAACTGAATAAGTATTTTGCATCAGTCTTGACTGTGGAAGATACTAGCAGTATGTCAGAAGTTCAAGAATGTCAGGGGGCAGAAGTGAGAGCAGTTACTATTACTAGGGAGATAGTGTTTGGGAAACTGAAAGGTCTGAAGACAGATAAGCCACTCAGACCTGATGGCCTACACCCCGGTGTTCTAAAAAGGATTACGGAAGCATTAATAATGATCTTTCAAGAATCAATTGATTCTGGAATGGTTCCAGAGGACTGGAAAATTGCAAATGTTACTCCACTCTTCATGAAGGAAAAGAGGCAGAAGAAAAGAAATTATAGGCCATTTAGCCTGACCTCAGTGGCTGGGAAGATATTTGAGTCGATTGTTGAGGATGAGGTCTCAGAGTACGTGATAAAGTAGGCCATAGTCAGCATGGTTTCCTCAAGGGAAAATATAGCTTGACAAATCTGTTGGAATTATTTGACAAAATAACAAGCAGGATAGTCAAAGGAGAATTGATGGATGTTGTGTACATGGATTTTCAGGAGGCCTTTGAGAAGGTACCACACATGAGGCTGTTAAATGAGATCGGGCCCCAGAGTATTACAGGAAATATACCTGCATGGATAAAGCATTGGCTAACTGGCAGGAGACAAATAGTGGGAATAAAGGAATCCTTTTTGGACTGCCGGTGACTAGTGGTGTTCCTTTACTCACTGGAATTTAGAAGAATGAGGAAGATCTCATTGAAACCTATCGGATGTTGAAAGGCCTAGATAGAGTGGATGTGAGGAGAATGCTCCCATTGGTGGGGGAGTCTAGGACCCATTTAAGATGGCGCTGCTAAAGGCAAGTGACAAGTTACTGGCAGTTAATCAAACAAGAACTTCAATGAAATATATTTTTGATAACACCTCTTCTGTAAAAAATTATGGTAAACTTTCAACGCAAGCAATAAAGAGGCGAGCGAAGGTGAGGCTGAGTCGAGGGTAAGCAGAGTGGAGGAGAGGCAGATTCGAGGCCCATCCACCTCAACCAAGAGGGAGGTTTGATTGCTCTAGGCACCGGACTGATTTGGAAAGATCGGGTATGGGCCAAAACGTGGCAGAGGGGTTCAGGCCCGAAGTGTATCGATGCGACAGTGCCCACGTCTTAGAGTGAGAATTGACCCAATGTTTGGACAATTTCAGTGCCGGGCCAGATAGATTGAAAAGCGAGGTGTTGGGACCAGAGACGAGGGTTGGGCTGGTTCTGCTTAATGCTCCTTGACGTTTACTCCTTTCTGTGCTGCATTAAGGTTGAGAGGCTGTGGTCTGCTCTAGCTATTCTGGGCTTCATGTCTGAGGACTCATTTTTGTTCTAAATGCTCTTTAATTACCTTTATTGTTTGTAAGTTTGCTTTTTTTCCTTCTGCACATTGGGTGTTTGCCAGTGTTCTTGTTTTTCGGGTTCTTTTGTGTTTCTTGTTTTATGGCTGCCTTTAAGGAGATGAATCTCAAGGTTGTATGGGCCAGAGGATGACTTCTTCTAGTCCTTCTGTGAAACAGCTTAAATTCCTCTCTTTAATGTCTCTTCTTTTCAAGACAAGGTGGCTGGGCTTTTGTCAGAGTCCACGATCTACAGCTGCACTCAGACTGCAGTTCTCCACAGCACGGGGCTCCCACTTCCTGGGCTTGCTGACAGATATCTCCAGGAGTGGCCTAGAAGATGGTGCACCTACAGGGAGCAGCCTTGCGTGGCCTCGTGGATGACCGATTCCTCACCAGTGTCGCCAACTGAAGTGTCACGGGAAACTGCAACATCCTGACAGCAGGTGTGACTGTAGAACGCTCCTGCACTCGAGCGACGCTCTTTCTTTCTCCCTCCCTCTCGTTCAGGGGTGGCGAGAGTATGCTACCAATTCTTCAAAATGAAAGCGACACTGAAGACTGTAAGGTCGATACAGCGAGCTTTAGGTCTCCCCTCTCTCTCCCTTGTAATGAGATAGAGAGAGAGACTGCCGTTGTTGTTGGACTGCAGATCACGGTCTCTTTGGGGACTTTGCTATTGCTTGCTTGGTGGGTGGTGGGGGGGTGCAGATGCTTCCTGCTGGAACAACTGGGGGGTGTGTTGATGTTTTGCTGCTGCTTGTGCATGGGAGGGGGAGGAGAGCTTGGGGTTCTAATGTTTTTCTGTCATTCATTCTGTGGCTTTTTCTTCTGTTTTGTGGATGTCTGCGGAGAGTAAGAATTCCAGGTTATATAATGTATACATTCTCTGATATTAAGTGGAACCGCTGAACCATCATAATGGATGCACACATTGATAATGAAGTGTTAGCAAATTTAGGATGCCTAGAAGTCAAAACACGTATGATGGGTTCCACTTCTGATTTCCCAGAGATGCGTGG
The DNA here is from genome assembly GCF_963921235.1 of Mobula hypostoma. NCBI lineage: Eukaryota > Metazoa > Chordata > Chondrichthyes > Myliobatiformes > Myliobatidae > Mobula > Mobula hypostoma. The sequence goes on along the minus strand of NC_086111.1, from coordinate 61,440,443 downwards.
ACTTTTGAAACTTCTTGGAGTCCATCTATGGAGCGCAACATCGCACCCACACCATGCAATGATCCTGAACAGGGACTAACAGAGACTGCTGAGAGCCACAAGGATAAGTGTACAATAATTCACAATGTTCTCAATTACTTGAGCATTTTAATGTTTTTAAATGTTTAAAAGTGTTTCAGATATTTAAAAACAATACCACTTTATTACTTTTATCTAAATGAGCTATCTATTCTTTTTCTCAAAGTTTATTATTATTTATTTATTGAGATACAGCGCAGAATATGCCCTTCCGGCCCTTTGATCCGCACCACCCAGTTTAATCATAGCCTAAGCACGGGACATCTTACAATGATAAATTAACAGTCATCCGGTACGTCTTTGGACTGTGGGAGGAAACCGGAGCACCCAGAGGAAACCCACACAGTCAAAGGGAGAACATACAAACTCTTTACAGACAGCAGCAGGAATTGAACCCGGGTTGCTGATACTGTAAAGTGTTGCACTAACCTCCCTCATTTTCTACCAAATACCTCCAATAACAAATTCACAATGATTCTCACATTGTTGCACACCATAACACAAGAGGAGAAGATGGCGGCGCGACGGCAGCGCGTACGGCCACTTCGATGATGATATCTGTAATCCGTCAAGTAGGGGACCGTGCACAATTCTGATTTGATGGAGAGAGACGTGAGAGTACGGAGGAACATCTGGAAAACTTCTGAAATGCCCGCTTCGCTGCCGCTGCTACTGTGTGGTAATCGGAATCTCCGGAGCAGAAGGCCCCGAAATCCTCGGCTTTGCATGTTTTCAGCCACTGGGGCGAGGTTGTAAACGCTCGGCAGAGGTTGGCGCCCGGGAGGCTGTATCAGAGAGGCTTGTCGGAAGCTCGAAGTTTTCAGACAGATGGACTCAGTGTCGGCTGTGATCGGCTGCTTCCAAGGCATCGGAAAGTTGACGGTGCCTGGAGGATTATGGCAGGGAGTTTCTCCCTTTTGCTGCCTGTTACTGGGGACTCGGGAGTCGATCGACTCGGGGACTTTTGAGACTTTATTTACCATGCCCATGGTTTGTTCTTCATCAAATTATGGTATTGCTTTGCACTGCTGTAAATATATGTTATAATTATGTGGTTCTGTCAGTGTTAGTCTTTGGTTTGTCCTGTTTTCTGTGATATCACTCTGGAGAAATATTGTATCATTTCTTAATGAATGTATGCATTTCTAAATGACAATAAAAGAGGACTGAGTGTTCTCATAATCTAACTGATGCACGTATACATGGTTCAAATGCTGAAGATACATTCTGAACTCTTGCCTCATTAGGTTTTCTATGGCTGCTTTCCTTGGAAATATTATATCCCATAAAATTATTTCTAGGATATTGAATAGGATGTTATTTTAACCATTTAAGCAGGAACTTACTCTGCAATTAATCCGATCCTTGTTTTGCAATTATTATGTGCAATATCGTAATTTTCATTAGCTATCAGCCTAAAATCCTTGTTATTGCTGTTTTAGGATTAATTTCATTGCTGTACAATATTAAAAGTGAGAAAAGGAATGCAATAAATATAAAATAGTTGAACGTGCCGCATATATCAAGGAGGATCATTATAGATAGGATAAAGCTAGCAGAAAAATAGAGCCTCAACATTAACCTTTTGAACCCTTAACATTTATATGATATTCTATCACCTATCATGTGAACCAATGTCTTAAGATTTAACAAGAAAAATCATTCTGTCAAACTACTTGGAAAACAAACATCATGTGTTAATTCCTCAAATAGTGGCTTCAAGGTTACTGTTTGTAAACAAAGAAACACATGTCACGGGAGAGCAGCAACAAACTCCTATTCTGTCTTTGCATATTCAACACCATTTTGACAGTGCAACATGTTGATTTTTGATTACAGCCCAGTTGTGGAGAATTGCAGACTTCCAAACAGCTGGATTTATTTTTTTACGAGTGCAAATTATGTTGTAGATGAATAAATTTGATAATATCTACAGGTTGCCAACGTGTGAGCACTGAACGCAATCATAAACATTTTGATTTTCTTTGTTGCAATCGCTGACTTATTAAAATACTATTATCTACAACTTCACTGGGCAAAAATGAAATTAAGGTCAGATCTCTTAACATCATCCACATAATTATTTGATTAAACACATTACAAATCTATTATTTATAACCCAGGTTGCTTTTTACATTAAATATTATGAAACAGCAAGAAATACGAGGAAATATAAATAGTTCATAGTAAATACCCCATAACATTTGATATTAGAACATATTAAATGCTGTTAGGTGGTTTTCAAATGTGCTCTGCATGCTTAATGCTATTTCCATAGCAACAAATCATCCATTTCCCAAGGAAAGAAAGTGGCCTAGAAATGGAACTCTATGGGTTTATTAAAGTGACACAGCAGAGGGGCACAGTCCAGTATTGTTGACACCCACAGGCAGCAGCCAAAGGCTGCATGTCAAGGTTAAGGGCATTTCCCTTTAATTGGAAATGAACTTGGAATCAAAGGAGGAAGATGGAGTTGTGTGCCCCACATAGGTACTAATGATAGAGATTGGGCTAAGAAAGCCATCCTGCTGAGAGACTACGAGTACTCAGGGCTGAATTGACAAAGTGGAACTCTAAAATAATTAAGTCAATATTACTGTCAGCAATTTGCTTGATGGAGTACGTAAGAACAGAGCTTAACAACTTGGATGGCAAATCAGGTTTCAATTCGTGGGGCATCTGCACTGGTAACGGAGAAAGAGGGAGTTTTTTTTTCCACTGAATTTCCTTAACTTGATTAATCAGATAGCCAGGGTTTGAGGGTGGTGTGGAGAGTGAGACGAGTGTGTGTGTGTGTGTGTAAAAGGCAGGTGCAAGATGTTTGATGGGTGGAGTGTTCACTTATCGAGATGTCCAAGTTGGCCTGAGTTCATTGGAAGAGAGTTGGGGAGTTGGGGGTGGTGGCAGTGGAAGGAAATGTTCCCGTGGTCATTAATGCAGAAAAGCTAAACAAACTAATCTGGAAGAATTGAATGCCCCAAACTCTTAAGACTGTAACTCAGGATAAGCTAAACACTTCAAGTAATTTCCAAATAAGGCTCAATTCTCCAGTTTCCATGTGTTGGGCTTGCAGCATTCATCTTTCACCTGCAGGTACTATTTTGTGCAATATTATCAACACAAAAAGATGCTGCCTGACCTGTTAAGTTCTATCAGCATTTTGCGTGCATTGCTTAAGATGTCCAGTGTCTGCAGAACATCTTGTACCAGTATCACTAATCATGCCTGCCGACCTCAATGCATGTAGATTTTATCCATAGGGAAAATAGAGACAAAAGATCTTTCTGTGTGTTATAGGTGGATAAGCTTTTTCAAGAAGTTCTATTAAAAACCTTGAACTGCATAATTATGGAATTTCTAGGTTTTAAGACCATAAGGTATAAGAGCAGAAGTAGGCCATTCAACCAACAGGTCTGCTCCGCCATTCAATAATGGGCTGATCCAATTCTTCCAGTCATCCCCACTCCCCTGCTTTCACCCCAGACCCTTTGATGCCTTGGCTAATCAAGAACCTATCTATCTCTGCATTAAATACACCCAATGACATGGCCTCTATGGCCACTCATGCCAACAAATTGCACAGATTTACCATCCTCTGACTAAAGTAATTTCTCCACATCTCAGTTCTAAAAGGACGTCCTTCAATCCTGAAGTCGTGCCCTCTTGTCCTAGAATCTCCTACCATGGGAAATAACTTTGCCATATCTAATCTGTTCAGACCTTTTAACATTCAGAATGTTTCTATGAGATCTCCCCTCACTCTCCTGAACTCCAGGGAAACAGAGCCCAAGCGCTGCCAGATGTTCCTCATATGGTAACCCTTTCATTCCTGGAATCATTCTCATGAACCTTCTCTGAACCCTCTCCAATATCAGTATATCCTCTCTAAAATAAGAAGCCCAAAACTGCACACAATACTCCAAGTGTGGTGTCACGAGTGCCTTATAGACCCTCAACATCACATCCCTTGTGGTCTCACGAGTGCCTTATAGACCCTCAACATCACATCCCTTGTGGTCTCACGAGTGCCTTATAGAGCCTCAACATCACATCCCTTTTAGGTTTCTGACACTTCAGTTTATAAGTTAGAACAATGGAACTCTGCATTGGAGCAGAGCTTGTAACCTTACAACATTGCTGAGTATTTGGGTCTGATGGAAGTGGAGAAAATCTATATCCTATGCATATGACAAGAGGCCACTGTAAAAGGAGGATGAGCATTCACTAACAGCACCTAGAGCCAATTGTGCAAAGCATAAACCTGCCAAAATAATTCTTTTGTATGATTTGAATTTAAGAAGAAACACGCTAGTATATTCATAACAAATAATAAAACAACATCCTTTATAACATAGAGAAAAGACCTTGGGAAACCTTGAAAACATGAGACTTGAAACCTAGAGGAGGAACCTCTTCAGATCTTGCTCAGTGTTTTGTCTTTCACAATTTTTTTCCAGAGGCAATTAGAATATACTCTCAGTTTTATAGATCAAGACAGCATAGACAGGTTTCTTTCATTGCTAAGCTAGTTGGTTCTCTGTAGACCTATTTAATTTGCTACATGAAAGTTCAATTTTCCCAGTCTGTACCATGACTTTCATCAAGAGGTTGAAAATACTCTTGATAGAGTTACTTTACTTGTGTATTTACTTGTGTTGGTGCGTGGCCAAGTGGTTAAGGCATTAGTCTGGTGATTTGAAGGTCACTAGTTCGAGCTTTGGCTGTGGCAGCGTGTGTGTCCTTGAGCAAGGCACTTAACCACACATTGCTCTGCGGCGACACCGGTGCCAAGCCGTATGGGTCCTAATGCCCTTCCCTTGGACAACATCGGTGGTGTGGAGAGGGGTGACTTGCAGCATGCGCATCTGCTGGTCTTCCATACAACCTTGCCCAGGCCTGCGCCCTGGAAACTTTGCAAGACGCAAATCCATGGTCTCATGGGACTAACAGATGCCTGTCTATCTATCTTGTGTATTTGCACACTCCAGCCAGGGGTCAGCCTTTGGAGTAGGGCACTTCCAGAATTTATACTATTGACTTGAATGATGATTTGTTGAAATAATTGATAAGCTTGCCTGAGACGCTCATTTGTTATGCAGACATGAGTCATGGGACCACAAAGCTCGGAACCTGGGTACTTGTGACTTGAAAATCGTGGAATGGATACTGGAGAAACTCGATGTAGACTGGAGAAGCTCGATGGGTAGGCTCGGGACTCTCGGAATGTAGGGGCAGGACACGTACTGAGAATAGAAGGCACCTTCTCCTCAAGCCGCCAATGCCAAAATGTCACTGTTCAAACTTTGCTGGCTCCCTCACTTGGCAAGATCCTTCAGTCATGATGGAGACAGAAACAAGAGTTTATACATAGGAATTCCAACGGAACATTGTTGCCTCGACAAATCACTCTGACCAATGAAGCTCATGGCCAAGGTCAGCTGCTCTCCTCTCTGGTGGGTCCATCTTTGTGTGGTCGAGGCTTGCTGTCACCAGGTTCGGATATGGCCCAAGTGTGGAGTGAGAGACACTGAAGCAGGTCGATAGTTCATAGACTTTAATGTGAACAGTGTCAAAGGGAAAAGAAAACAATAAATGCTAGGCCAAACAGGGCTACTGACTAAAACTCTCAAATGGAAAATGAAGCCTACACTGTGGCTGAAAACAACATAAAATGAATACTGCTAGTCTTCAGAGTCAGTTGACTCGACAGTCCAATTTCTCAGGCAAGGCGGAATGCAAGCAGGCAGTGAAGCGTTGCTGTGCCCATGTCTCGACATATACTTTGACGGAATGAATGGAGTTAAATACTATCACAATGAAATAAAAATTAGCTGACACGTGCAAATTCACGAGTGCAATTGCCATATCTACTGCACTGCTGAATCTGTGGATGTGACAGAAGTAAAGCACTTCATGACTCAGGAGTACTATCATACAAGATTCAACATGTGTCACATGGAGAGATCTGAAGATCTTCTCAAAGAGATGGATTTAAGGGGTCATGCTGAAATTTGAGGAGTGGAGTTGTGGAGAGGTTCCGAGAAGGAATTATGAAGTCAAGCTTTGGAAATGTTGTTTATCATTGTCACAGGTACTGAAGTGTTTGGGTAGAAGGGTGGAGACGTATCTCTACCAAAGGAGGTGTAAGGCACTCCTTCCCTCGATTAGCCTGCAGATCACCCTTGGGCGAGCTGTAACACCTGCTTGTCCCCCGATCAGGGTCAAGTGAAGCCATGGAAGCAGCCAGTGGATGGTCATATGAGCAGCTGGTGGGTATCATAAGCCCGGGTTCTGCAACCACTGTCGCCAGGCAGATAACTTCTAGAGGGTATGGATAATCACTGGGATCACACATGTTGTCAAGGCACTGCCCAGAAGGCGGCACTGGTAAGCTATTACTGTTGAAAAACTGGCCAAGAACAAATGTGGTCATGGAGAGACCACGATCGCCTACATCATACGACATGGTACATAATGATGACAGAGCATCAAAGGCTGGAATTTCTGGAAGCAATTTCCAGGGCACAGGATATATACGCCACAAAGGGGAAGAAGTATTTTAAAGGCAACCTGACACAACAGTGGCTAGGAAGAGAAGTCAAAACTAACATAAAAGCCAAAAAGAGGGCATATAATAGAGCCAAAATTAGTCGGAAGTTAGAAGATTGGGAAGCTTTTAAAAAACCAACAGAATGCAATTAAGTCATTAAGAAGGAAAATATGGAATATGAAAGCAAGCTAGCCAATAACATTAAAGAGAGTCCCAAATTTTTTTTCAGATACATAAAGTGTAAAAGAGAGGCAAGAGTGGATAATGGGATGCTGGAGTGCTATTAATGGGAGACAAGAAAATGGCGGATGAACTGAATAAGTATTTCACATCACTCTTCACTGTGGAAGGCTCTAGCAGTATGTCAGACGTTCAAGAGTGTCAGGAGGCAGTAGGGTATGAAGTTGCTATTACTAGGGAGAAGGTTCTTGGGAAACTGAAAGGTCTGAAGGTAGATATGTCGTTTGGACCAGATGGTATAAGCCCCAGGGTTCTGAAAGAGGTGGCTGAAGAGATTGTGGAGGCATTAATAATGATCTTTCAAGAATCAATTGATTCTGGCATGGCTCCAGAGGAATAGAAATTGCAAATGTCACTCCATTCTTCAAGAGAAAGAAAAGCAGGGTATTTGGAGGCACATGATAAAATAGGCCAAAGCCAGCATGGTTTCCTTTAGGGAAAATCTTGCCTGACAGATCTGTTGGAATTCTTTGAAGACATAACTAGCAGGATAGACAAAGGATAATCAGTGCATGTCGTGTACTTTGATTTTCAGAAGGCCTTTGACAAGGTACCACATATGAGGCGGCTTAACAAGTTAAAAGCTTATGGTATTAGAGGAAAGATACTAGCATGGGAACTATCCAACAATGGGATAGAAGCTTGCAGATTAATCAGTTGAAAGCACACTTTCTGTGGTGGAGAATGGTAGTCAAGAGGCCAGAAATGCAGAGACTGAAATTTTGTGGGAAGGTAGGAGAAGGTAATACGTATAATGTAGAGAAAGTTCAAGGTTGTGGATTGATAGCCTTGTGATAAAGAGATTATCATATAAAATATGTTATTATATCTCAGACATCACATCAATGCAATGTGAAGGAAATGGGAGTTAATGTGTCAATTGCTGCTGGCAGTGCATGGATGTATCCCTTACTTCCAGCCTGCACTCCTGCCCAGCAATAATGTTAAACAGACAGGCAAGTAAGGAAGCCTAGCCTTCTGAACCTCTCCCTCAATATTTTAATCTGCTTCTTAACACTTACTGCACCCTTTTGCATGTATACTCTGCTGTGGCTCTATGTGCTTCAGATGCGGTTGGGGATATCAGCGTGCTAGCCTGTTGGCATTTGCATAAACTCTGGCGCTCAGGTACTGCACTAACCCATGGTTTTGTACCTATTCTAGGGCAAAACAAAGTCTAAAATCAGACTCGTACTTAACTCAGTCAGATTTCCAGCCATTCTGGTGACAAGCTGATGCCAAAAATGTTGTCTTGTATTCTGGGGAGATCATTCAGGGTGACCTAACACTTTACATCAAGGACCTCCATAATTTCAGTACCCAGAAGAGAACACTTTATACTTTATACTTTATACTTTATTGTTGCCAAACAATTGATACTAGAATGTACAATCATCACAGCGATACTTGATTCTGTGCTTCCCACTCCCTGGATTACAAATATTAAATATTAAAAATAGTAAAAATTAGTAAATATTAAACATTTAAATTATAAATCATAAATAGAAAATAGAAAAATGAGAAGTAAGGTAGTGCAAAAAAAACCGAGAGGCAGGTCCGGATATTTGGAGGGTACGGCCCAGATTCGGGTCAGGATCCGTTCAGCAGTCTTATCACGGTTGGAAAGAAGCTGTTCCCAAATCTGGCCGTATGAGTCTTCAAGCTCCTGAGCCTTCTCCCAGAGGGAAGAGGGACGAAAAGTGTGTTGGCTGGGTGGGTCGTGTCCTTGATTATCCTGGCAGCACTGCTCCGACAGCATGCGGTGTAGAGTGAGTTCATGGGCGGAAGATTGGTTTGTGTGATGTGCTGCACTGTGTTCACGATCTTCTGCAGCTTCTTTCGGTCTTGGACAGGATAACTTCCATACCAGGTTGTGATGCACCCTAGAAGAATGCTTTCTACGATGCATCTATAAAAATTAGTGAGGGTTTTAGGGGACAGGCCAAATTTCTTTAGTTTTCTCAGGAAGTAAAGGCGCTGGTGGGCTTTCTTGGCAGTGAACTCTGCTTGGTTGGACCAAATCAGGTCATTTGTGATATTGACCCTGAGGAACTTAAAGCTTTTGACCTGTTCCACTTGCGCACCACCGATGTAAATTGGGTCGTGCGGTCCGCTACTCCTTCTGAAGTCAACAACCAATTCCTTCGTCTTGCTGACGTTGAGGGATAGGTTATTGTCTTCGCACCATGCCACCAGGTTCTTAATTTCCTCTCTGTACTCAAACTCATCATTACCCGAGATATGGCCTACAATTGTTGTGTCATCAGCAAACTTATATATTGAGTTTGATGGAAACTTGGCTACACAATCATGGGTGTACAGTGAGTACAGCAGGGGGCTGAGTACACAGCCTTGTGGGGCACCGGTGCTCAGAGTGATTGTAGAGGAGAGCTTGTCCCCTATTTTTACAGCCTGGGTCCTGTTTGTGAGGAAGTTGAAGATCCAGCTGCAGATCTGAGTGCTGAGGCCCAGGTTCCGGAGCTTAGGAATCAATTTATTTGGAATGATGGTATTAAAGGCAGAGGTGAATACCCCAATGTCACTGGAGATGAAAGAAAATAGAAATGCAATACAGTTAAATATATTGAGAAATTAGTAATTATGGATGTTTCTACGAAAGGCATGGTACAAGATATTCACAAGTGAACTCCCAAATGCAGCAGCAATTTAAAAAACTAATACAGGACTTGGAAAAGGTATACAGCTTGGCAGCTGTCAAATTAGGGAGAATAAACTTGTCTTAAAAACAGGGCAAGATAGATTTATTACATTGATTCCTGAGTGGAGTGTTTTATTCTATGTGGAAGGATTTGGTACAACGTGTTTCTATCTAGAGGGAAGTAGAAAAAAGAAGATAATCTTCTTTGGAGTTTTTAACAAAGGTTGTTTACTCTAGAGTTTCCAGTGAAGGTTTTGGACTGAGATAAGGAGAAAACTCTTTGATTTAAACATTATTCATCTCAATCATGGAGGGAGTGGATGGTCAGTCACTGAGAATTTTTAAGGCAGAGATTATACTTTGGAGTCTACGAAAATCAAAGTACAAGGGCTAAGATTAATCTTTCAGCATAGCAAGGCAGTCCATGCTTTTGCTCCTGTTGCTTATGGTCCTTTCGAAGCAAATTATTTGATTGGAGGAGGTTGGTGAAGCAGCAAGTTTCGTGAAGTTTCTGAGGCAGCTGTTGTGTGTTCAAATCTCACCGCAAGTCTTCAGTACAAAAGTCAAGGAAGAGGATGAGCAGCAATTTCACAGAAGTTTTCTTTTGGAACTACAATTTTTTTTTATTGTTGCATGTACTGAGATACAGCGAAAAGCTTGTCTTGCACACTGTTCATATAGATTAGATCATTACATGGTGCATAACATAGTACATTACACAGTGCAGTTCTGGTGAAATAAAAAAAACTGAGATCCTATCTTTACTTTCAGTTAGACTTAATAGATCTTGTGGTAGGATTTTTGAGAGCAGGGCAGTTATCCCTGAAGTCCTGATTAACATTTATCCCTCGATCAATATTGTTAAAGTACAATATCCAATCAATATCATTGCTGCTTGAGAAAGTTTGAAAACTGGCAGCTGTGTTCACTACATACGGGTGTCAATAGAGACTACTTTTCATAGTGGCTGTTAAGCACTTGGGAATATCATGCAGATGTTAATTACATTGTATAATTGCAAATATTTTTCTTCTTTTGCAGATTTGAACATAGGGCTCACCAAGGTCACAGAACGATTTGAACAACTGGCCAAGGTACTTAACAATGAGGAATTGTTAGACTTCTTTGATAATGGTCTGGAAAGTGATAGTCAGTGCACATCAAAGTTCATGAGCCACCCTTAAAATTCTCATATTCTTGCTATTTTCTAGTTGGCTTACAACAGGTAACTATAACAATGCAAGGAGCAATGTTGCCTTGAGAGTGGAAAGTGTTTGATAGCTCCATTGCAATTTACTTTTAATTTACCAGAGAGTAGTTTGTTACAAGATTGTAAAACTAACCGTGCTACAAACCCAAAGGCTATATAAAAAATAAAGCATTTAAATCACTGTGTACGATGTTAATATGCATGAGTCTGATTACTTTGTCCATTAAATTAATAGAATGGTTTTCCTGGTTAAAACAAATGAACTGAATAGACCATTACAATGATGGACAAGAGCACTTCATATTAATTCTTTGCAAAGTGTCAACTTATTTCAACTTTTCTGCATTGATGTAATACAGATTTATATTTAAATTTCTGAACCACATCAATTCATGTTTTCATTTGATACTAGAAACATTTTGACATTTCTGAGAAATGGAATGCCATGGAGACAATCAAAAATCAAGTGTCTCTGGGCTCCTATGCTGTTTTAATGAAGCCAAACCAACCCAAAACATTCTCATCTTCTGTTGAGCTACATCAGACTCCTCAAAACTCAATATTGAATGTATCAGTTTCAGATAGCCAGCCTTTCCTGTTTTCTGTGGAAATAGTCAGTCATCAGCCTGCATTCTTACCTCTGATCTTCCACTTTCAAAGAGGCTGCTTGAGAATTTCAGCATTCTTCTACTTCAGACTTTCAGCTGCTGTAATATTTTATACTTCACAACACCAATACTCTGTCTCTCCTCTGTTCTCATTCGTATCTATCTCATTCCATCTGCTCTGGACCGCCTGGTTGCAATTAACGAGCTTTCTCCACTCCCTCAGCCGGTACCACCATCGCTTGAGGCTTCAGTCTCAAGTGGTTTCCTCCTCAACATAGACCTCCTCAGTTCTTGCAGTCCACCCCTCACTTGTAAGTTTTGATTTCTGTTTCTCCCTAGCTTGGATGACAGGTCATCCAGCTAAAATGTCAACTCTGCTTCCTTCTCTCAACTCCATTTCTCACTCCACAGGTGCAACGTATGTTTTCAATGGATATAAGATGGTGAAAATCCCAATGATGATACAGTTCATAAACTGCTTAATTGACTATAGTGCTTTTGGGACCTCATGAATATGTGAAAGTGTTATATAAGTGTGGGCACGTGGCCAAGTGGTTAAGGCTTTCGACTAGCGATCTGAAGGTCGTGAGTTCGATCCCCAGCCGAGGCAATGTGTTGTGTCCTTGAGCAAGGCACTTAATCACACATTGCTCTGCAGCGACACTGGTGCCAAGCTGTATGGGTCCTAATGCCCTTTCCTTGGACAACATTGGTGTCGAGGAGAGGGGAGACTTGCAGCATGGGCAACTGCCAGTCTTCCATACAACCTTGCCCAGGCCTGCGCCCTGGAGAGTGAAGATTTTCCAGGTGCAGATCCATGGTCTCACAAGACTAACGGATGCCTTTATATTTACTTTATTTATATAAGAATTATAATGTGTGTATAAATAAGTGAAAACATTAGTGTGGCACTAACTTTAGGCACTTAAATCAATGTACTAATGAAGTCTCATACACTCAAGAAGCTATCTACATTCGTCATTAATAAGGAAGAATTAATAGAAGTATTTGAAGTATTTACAGCTTAATAAACAAATTGTAGAATGAAATTAAAAATTACTCTTAATTCAGAATCAGAATCATGTTTAATATCACTGGCATTTGTCATGAAATTTGCCATTGTGCGGTAGCAGTAATACATAATAATAAAATAATAAAATCTGTGAATTGCCGTCAGGATATAATCTATGTATATATAAAATAATTAAATTAAATAAGTAGCGCAAAACAAATTAGTCAGGTTGTGTTCATGGGTTCAATGTCCATTCCGAAGTCTGATGGTAAATTCAAGTGTGCAATCTACTGTACACCTGCTATTACACAAAATGAGCAACTAGATGTGTGCTTTACTTTAGAAGTTCTGTTTAGTAAAATGCTAAAGCCTGAATGCGATCAGTTTCCTTTATACATTCCCTTACTAGTTCAGTAATGAGAGATTAGAGTTTCTCAATATTGATTCATAAAAATCCATTAATGGCTCCACTGCTGAGCAAATCTTACAATTTATTCATTTCTGAATGGAATTTTAGACCCCAATAAACAAAAAAGTACTATTTGCAACCGTGACTTTGCAATGGATTAACAGTTGAAGTAAATGTGCACAAGAATTAAAGTATGGTTATCACTGACACAAAGAAAAGAGTTTTCCCAGACTTGCCGCTGTTCGGAAAATGAAACAGAAAATGCTACAGGTATTCGATAGTTGCATTTAGTGCTCCAGGCTAGAGAACTTTCATCAGAACCAGTCATAAACCTGAAACAGTGACTCTTTCTTTCCACAGATGCCTCACCTGTTGCAAATATCCCACATTTTCTCATTTATATTCCAGATCTCCCCAATCCACAGTAATTTACTTCTGGTTTTCCCTAATTTAAAATAAAATATTGAAGCTTCCTGATTTGTACAGTAACCATAAGGAGAATGAAATAGCAAATCAAAAGCATGATAAAGAAAACCAAGATTCAATGAATAGCTTTAATCAAGGTGACAAAGCCAAGGATAAAAGCAGTATTTTTTTTTCCTTTTGTGCACTGCACAGAATATCATTTGATAGATTCTGTACCAAAAAGTCCTTATTGTGGCTGGTACTATTTCATAATCAGAAAACTTTCACTGCAATATAAATATTATGCCATATTCCTTGCACATTGATTTTGACATATTAAAAATTAATATGTTGTATTAACAATTTCAGGCTAATATTGTATACATTCTCTGATATGAAATGGAACTATAGAACTTATCTGGCTTTCTCGTTGGATTATCCAATTGCATCCTTCCCAAAGCCAGTCACTGAATTACATGATATTTACAAATGGAGGAAGGAAATTCACCCTGTTAAATTCATAACAGCTCCATGTAACAGCAATTCAGCTTGTCTCGCCACCTTGTCCTCTCCCTAAAAACCTGCAAATACTTTCTTTTCAAATACTTAACCAGCTTCCTATCGAACACAATAATTACACTTGCCTCCAGAAATACCTCATCAATACATTTCAGGACCAAACTCTATGCTGTGTAGAAAAGAACATTTTGCCTAAGCTACTTCTGGATTCTTTTCATTCTATGTGCTCTTGTGTTAACCCTTTCATCAACAGGAACCGTTTCTCTCCATCTATACTGTACCTTTCATGATTTAAAATACCACTATCAAAGGTACTTGCAAACTGTGCTGTGCAGTCCACCTAATACAAGTTCCACATCCCTAGAATAATTTTGGCAAAATTCCTCTGCACCTCCTCCAGATCGTTCACATTTTTCCTAAAGGGTAATGCCTGAAACTCCATATTCAAATTGTGTCTGAACTAATGTTTTATAAATATCTATCATGTCCTGTTTGCTCTTTCACATTCTATCTCTATTAATTACATCCATTATTCATATGAGCATTCTGGCTAGGAACTGAAGATGGCCTCTTGACCTTGGAGCCTACTCCGTCATGCAATAACATCATGGCTGATCTGACTGCAACATTAACTCCTTATTCCCACCTATTTCTGGCAACCCTTCACCCTGTTTATGAAGAACTTGTCTGTCTCTGCTTTAAAATTGTTTAACCCATCTTGGAGAAACACGGTGGTAAATTTCTGACGTAAATGGAAAACCTCTTCATTTTCATTGGTGACCTCAAGTTCTTAATTCTTCCATAAGAGGAAAGATCTTCTCTGCATTTACCATGACAAAACCTCTTAATATCTATGTTTCAATCAAGTCCCCCCTCCCACTTTTTATGTTCCTGTGGATGGAGCTTGGTCTGCTTAACATTTCCTCATAAGAAAATCCATGCATTCCAAATAATAGTTTTGCAAGCCTTCTCCAAACTGCTTCCAATACCTGTACACTTATTCCTTCCATAAATAAGGAGACTAATACAGCACTCCAAATGAGCTCTTACCAATTCCATATATAACTAAAGCTGTACATTTTGCTCCAGTATGAAAGATTATCATTTATTGCGACCCTCTGCTTCTTGGCACTGAACCAACATTCCATCAATGTTGCTGAAGTTCCTTTATTTCCCGTAACCTTCAATCCCGATGACAACTTTCTTATCTGATACTTTGGCAAACCCATATATTTCACGTCATCCAGATTTTCCTCATCAAACAGCCCTGTAACTTCATTAATGTACTTTATCAAGTCTGTTAGGAATGGTCGTCCTTTAACAAATTCTTTGTTGGCTTTCTCTGGTATAGGGATTCCTAATGTAGGGTTCACAGACTCCTCAGTTAATGATAGGGGTTATGGCATAAAAAAGTTGGGAACCCCTGCTGTAATCAATCAACAATCGTCCATGCGACTGCCAATTCAATTGCTTCAAGAGCTTTCCTCATTACCAAGATCAAATTATTTGGACGTAATTACTGGATTTATTCCATTTTCCTTTTGTTTGTACATGTTACATTACAATTATCCATTACTGCGGTACCACTCCTGAATTTACAGAGATTTGACTGATGATAATCAGGACATCTTTAACTTCCTCCTTTGATTATCCTGCACAGTTATTTGGAAACAACGGCTATAATTTTACATGACCTCCTTTCATTGAAAACAAGCACTCTACTGTACCAGATCAGAAGCCTACGAATTCACCAAACATATGGTTGATGAAATGAAACAGATAAAATGAATAATATTAATTAAATCAATTTACTGGTGTTTAGTATTGTGGCTTTCTGAAGATTTACATAGATATTGCTGTGTAACCCTAATTGTTTACTACTATTGTGTAGTGCCTTTGGGATGATATCAATTGTAGATATTATTACCGGGACAATGTATACCTTGTTCATGTTCCAAAGTCTTTCAATTTCCTCTTTTAATTCAGCATATTTTTGGTGTTTTTCACTTATTGATTTTTAAGCTATTTGTATTTGGAATGGGTATATTGTGGTGGCCCACACTCGCGGGACTCGAACCGCCATTGGGAGCCGTGGGCAGACATGCGGTAGCATGTTTGGAACTATCAGCTCGGGGCGGACCTTCCGAGGACAGTCTGACGTCACGTCTGCCCCGCAGGTCGCAGGGGCCCATGGGAGGGGAGATTTAAGCGCGCGATTTTGAATCAATAAAGGCATTCTGAGTTCAGCTCTCTGCTTCCGTGTGTTTCTTTAGTAGCGCGTTTGCGTGCAACTACAATAGCTATTACGTAAGTTGTTCTTGCTTGTTTATCCCATATTATTATATCCAGACAGTCATTATGGATTATCCTATCCGTAATAACTGATCAATCGTAATATAATTAGTGGGACCTTGACTCTAAAACCAGATCAAGCTTGTATTTTTAGTAAGGTATGATTTCATTTCTGAGTTTGTATTTTAAAGCAAGATTTTAGTGAATGATGTTTTCCAGTTGATTGTTCCTGTGTAAGTAATCAGATTGTGTTAAACTGCTACAGGATCCTGTAATGTGTTGGATTGTTTCTGGTTTCTCTCAGCATTTTCTGCATATATGATCTTGAATTTGTTGGTCTATTGTATTTTTGATATTTTTTGTGTTAACCGCCTGGTCCTGTATTGCCACAAGGAACACCTCTGTTTCTGGGAAACAGTTAGTAGTATTATTAGTGTTATTATTTTTTTCTTTCTTTTCGTATTTGCACATTTTGTTCTCTTTTGCCCACAAGTTGTTTGTCCATCCTGCTGGGTATGGTATTTAATTGATTCTATTGTGTTTCTTGTATTTACTGTGAATTCGCACAAGAAAATGTACATGGTGACATATATGTACTTCGATAATAAATTTACTTTGAAATTGAATAGATTGTTTCAATAACAGCAGATAGATAGTACATCCTTAAATATTCTGGAAGAGCTCCATTGTAATACTTTATGCAACTTGGAAAGGTTTAAGAGAAGGTCCCTTTGAGGTTTGTAGGAAACAAACTACGTGCATGATTTCCGCAATCTTTTGTTTCTCCTGTTCTTGCTGCACATCAGAACTAGATAGATAGATAGATAAATACTTTATTGATCCCAAAGGAAAGTACAGTGTCACAGTAGCGTTACAAGTACACAGATACAAATATTAGAAGAGAAGTAAAAAAGATTAAAGAATAATTACCTCAAACAGTCTACAGGAGAGGGTCATCACTTCCCCAGCTATAGGTTAACTCATTACAGAGCCTAATGGCTGAGGGTAAGAATGACCTCATATAGAGCTCTTTGGAGTAGCACAGTTGTCTTAGTCTATTAGTAAAAGTGCTCCTCTGTTCAGCCAAGGTGGCATGCAGAGGGTGAAAAACATTGTCCAGAATTGCCAGGATTTTCCGTAGGGTACTTTGTTCCACCCGAGCCTCCAGCGTGTTCAGTTTGACTCCTATAAGAGAGCCAGTCTTTCTAATCAATTTATTGAGCCTGTTAGGCTGGCTGGTGGTGCAGTGAGATCAGTGCCGGACTCTGGAGCGAAGATTCCCGAGTTCGAATCCAAGTCGGGCCACCCCTGAGCACGCTTTCCATCCGTGCTGGGTTGCGTGTCAAGCTAGCGGCTCGGGTCGAGTCAGGAACGTTCTTAACGTGACCCTGTTAATCCTGACACCATGTGCCAGACAAGAATGGCTGAATGTCTGGTACAACACACTTAAAAAAAAATTGAGCGTATTGGCGACATGCCGATGAGAATATATCAAAATCAAAGTGCCACACTTAATGTGGAGAAGGACAGATGTAAACTAACTTAATGACAACAAATGGAAAGTCTTATTAGACATGATCCCTTTGCAATCTTCTTTCCTGAGAACTATCGCAGGCCATTCATGCCATATTTCCACTGAAGAGATTGCAATAACTAACTGTAATCACAGTTTTAATGATTGCTCCAGGACAAAAAGATGAACAAAAAATGTGGCACAATTCTTGACAAGCCTGCTTTTCTCTCAGCTCACTATACTCTGTAAGGCCAACTTGCTGATAAAATGGAAGGAATATGCTTACGGTTCCCTATCCTTCAGTCTAATTCATTTCCTATCAAAGTTTTTATTTACTTATTGAGACACAGAGTGGAATAGGCCCTCTGGCCCTTCAAGCCATGCCACTCAGAAACCACCCAATTTAATCCTAGCCTAATCACGGGACAATTTGCAATGGCCGAATCACCTACCAACTGGTACATCTTTGGACTGCGGAAGGAAAGTGGCACACCACACCCGGAGGAAACCCACACAGTCAGAAGGAGAACGTATAAACTCCTAACAGGGAGTGGCGGGAATTGAACCCAGGTCACAGGTACTGTAAAGCGTTGTGCTAACCACTATGTTACTGAGCCGCCCCAATAACTTATTCCTTCCTAATAGCATCTCGGGATAATATGCCTAAACATCCCTTTTGTCATTTTTTGTTTACACAGCCATTTTAGCTCTTTCTTTGCAGCTCTCATTCCTTGTACCTTTCTATCTTTATCAGAAGAAACTGCTAGCGAGCACGGTTAAATTGAGTACCTGGCTGTCATTGTTCAGTGCTTTGCCATAGGTTATCAGGTGCTTGACATGCTCCTCACAAATCCTTCTTATGATTACAGT
Organism: Mobula hypostoma; assembly: GCF_963921235.1. NCBI lineage: Eukaryota > Metazoa > Chordata > Chondrichthyes > Myliobatiformes > Myliobatidae > Mobula > Mobula hypostoma. Next base: position 61,422,078 of record NC_086111.1, on the reverse strand, counting down.
ATATACACAGGCTGTTTCAGAGATAAATGGGATGTTGTCATCTCCCGCAGGGAATTAACGCTCACTCTTTAAGTTTTTCATGTTTTTTATTCGTGCTTGACACCAATTATTGTCACCGTTTATCTACACTCTATTAGGTTGATAATTATGCATTGAGGGTAGGCAGAAAACAGGATCCTTCAAGCTCTGTGTAGTCTAAGGTAGGATTTTCAAAATTGATTTCTCATACTGAAAAAGTTGTTCCTGGACTGTCACATTTGCAGCCTTCTCCTCAGGATCCTAATTATGTAATATGCGGAAGTCATTACACCATGCTCTCTGATAAGAGATTATCTGTCATGCTGCTTCTTTTTCAGAAATCCAGTGCATCTAAGCACTGTGCTCACTGGGGCTTGCAATACGTCGTTTGATCCGTCAACATTGTCAAACATTACAATCCTATTTCCCCTTTGCAAGATGTGCTTACCATGCTTCTTGTACTTGTCTTGACCAGGCAAGATATTTTTCATTGTATTCTTCACCAACTATTAGCTAATTCTGATACAAATAACCCATTGCCCTTGCCATTACCATTACCTCAACACCTCATATACCGTATGGGTAGTCTCCAGCCCCTTGGTATGAACATAGAATTCTCCAACTTCTGGTAATTCCCTCCCCCTCCCTTCCCCTATCCCTATGTCACTCTGCCCCCTCCTCCAGCTGCCTATCATCTCCCTCATGGTTCCACCTCCTTCTACTGCCCATTATGCTTTCCCCTATTCCTTCTTCACCTTCCCTGCCTATCCCCTCCCTGTCTCCCCTCCCCCACCCCTTTATCTTTCCCCTTACTGGTTTTTCAGCTGGAACCAACCAGCCTTCTCCTTCCCAGCCTCCCCCCACCTTCTTTATAGGGCCTCTGCCCCTTCCCCCCTCTTCAGTCCTGACGAAGGGTTCCGGCCCGAAACGTTGACTGATCGTTTCCACGGATGCTGCCCGACCTGCTGAGTTCCTCCAGCGTGTTCTGAGTGATGCCATTACCTTGCTGACTGATGAAGGATGGTTTGATTTAGTGGAAGATAAGTTCTCTGTTATCGTGCTAAATACTCTTCATGGCACTTCCCTTTAAAACTGAAAGTATGTTGACTCTAATACCAATATTTCAAAGTTCAATGTAAAATTTATCATATGGGTACATACACGTCACCACACACAACCCTGAGATTCTTTTTCCTACAGGCATACTCAGCAAGTCTATAGAATGGTAACTGCAAATGGGATCAATGAAAGAGCAAGACCATAGAAGTCAACACACTGTGCAAATGCAAGTATAAATAAATAGCAATAAATAACTAGTGCATGAAGTAAAAAGATAAAGAGTCCTTAAAGTGAGATAATTGGTTGAAGGAATGTCTCAATAGATGAGTGTAGTTATCCTCTTTTATTCAAGAGCCTGGTGGTTGACGATGATGGCGTCGACTCAGGCCTGAGAGGCCAGCGTTGGGCATTTTCATGCCGTACAAGGCACGGACTGGAAAGCTGTGTGAGGCGCCACTCCTTGCACAGACATTTTGCAGTATTTTTCTTTATTTTACGAGGTCGAGTTGTAAGCTCAACGCTCAACCCGGCACGGATGGAAAGCCTACTTGGGAACAGCCCGAATGGATTTGAACCCGGGAACCTCCGTTCCGGAGTCCAGCGCTGATGTCACTGCGCCACCAGCCTGATGGTTGAGGGGCTGTAACTGTTCTTGAAACGGTTGGTGTGAGTCCTCAGGATCTTGTACCTTCTAACTGATGGCAGCAGTGAAAAAAGAGAATGGCCTGTGTGCTGAGGATCGTTGACGATGAATGCTGCTTTTCTACATAGGAACATAGAAACATAGAAAATAGGTGCAGGAGTAGGCCATTCGGCCCTTCAAGCCTGTACTGCCATTCAGTACGATCATGGCTGATCATCCAACTAAGAACCCTGTACCTGCCTTCTCTCCATACCCCCTGATCCCTTTAGCCACAAGGGCCTTATCTAACTCCCTCTTAAATATAGCTAATGAACTGGCCTCAACTGTTTCCTGTGGCAGAGAATTCCACAGATTCACCACTCTCTGTGTGAAGAAGTTTTTCCTCATCTCGGTCCTAAAAGGCTTCCCCTTTATCCTCAAACTGTGACCCCTCGTTCTGGACTTCCCCAACATCGGGAACAATCTTCCTGCATCTAGCCTGTCCAATCCCTTCAGAATTTTATACATTTCAATAAGATCCCCCCTCAATCTTCTAAAATCCAGAGAGTATAAGCCTAGCCAATCCATTCTTTCATCATATGAAAGTCCTGCCATCCCAGGAATCAATCTGGCGAACCTTCTTTGTACTCCCTCTATGGCAAGAATGTCTTTCCTCAGAATAGGGGACCAAAACTGCACACAATACTCCAGGTGTGGTCTCACCAAGGCCTTGTACAACTGCAGTAGTACCTCCCTGCTCCTGTACTCGAATCCTCTTGCTATGAATACCATTCACCTTTTTCACCGCCTGCTGTACCTGCATGCCCACTTTCAATGACTGGTGTACAATGACACCCAGGTCTCGTTGCACCTCCCCTTTTCCTAATCGGCCACCATTCAGATAATAATCTGTTTTCCTGTTTTTGCCACCAAAGTGGATAACCTCACATTTATCCACATTAAATTGCATCTGCCATGAATTTGCCCACTCACCTAACCTATCCAAGTCACCCTGCATCCTCTTAGCATCCTCCTCACAGCTAACACTGCCGCCCAGCTTTGTGTCATCTGCAAACTTGGAGATGCTGCATTTAATTCCCTCGTCTAAGTCATTTATATTGTAAACAACTGGGGTCCCAGCACTGAGCCTTGCGGTACCCCACTCGTCACTGCCTGCCATTCTGAAAAGGTCCCGTTTATTCCCATTCTTTGCTTCCTGTCTGCCAACCAATTCTCTATCCACATCAATACCTTACCCCCAATACCGTGTGCTTTAAGTGTGCACACTAATCTCCTGTGTGGGACCTTGTCAAAAGCCTTTTGAAAATCCAAATATACCACATCCACTGGTTCTCCCCTATCCACTCTACTAGTTACATCCTCAAAAAATTCTATGAGATTCATCAGACATGATTTTCCTTTCACAAATCCATGCTGACTTCATCTGATGATTTCACCGCCTTCCAAATGTGCTGTTATCACATCTTTGATAACTGACTCTAGCATTTTCCCCACCACCGATGTCAGGCTTACCGGTCTATAATTCCCCGGTTTCTCTCTCCCTTCTTTTTTAAAAAGTGGGGTTACATTAGCCACCCTCCAATCCTCAGGAACTAATCCAGAATCTAAAGAGTTTTGAAAAATTATCACTAATGCATCCACTATTTCTTGTGCTACTTCCTTAAGCACTCTGGGATGCAGACCATCTGGCCCTGGGGATTTATCTGCCTTCAATCCCTTCAATTTATCTAACACCACTGTGTTTCATATAGATGTGAAACTGGGAGAGAGGAAGGGGGTGAAGTAAAGAGCTTGGAAGTTGATTAGTGAAAAGATGAAGTGCTAAGAAGGGGGATTCTGATAGGAGAGGACAGTAGACCACAGAAGAAAGGGAAGGAGAGGAGCATTAGAGGGGGGAAATGGGCAACTAAGGAGATAAGGGGAGAGAGGGAAACAGGAATGGGGAATCATGAAGGAGAGTCAAGGACTGGGCATTATTGTAATTTCAAGAAATCGATGTTCATGGCATCAGGTTGGAGGCTACCCAGATGGAATATAAGGTGTTGCTCCTCCAGTCTGAGTGTGGCCTCATTGTGCCAGTAGAGGAGGGGAAGAACTGACATGTCAGAATGGATAGATGCTGCCTGGCCTGCTGAGTTCCTCCAGCATTTTGTATGTATTGCTTTGGATTCCTGGCATCCGCAGAACCACATATTTGTGATACCACCTCTCTGAAATTTATCTCACACATTCATTTATTTCCCGGAAATCTAGAAAGGGGCAAATGTGAAAAATTGGGCAGATACCATATCTGGCTGAGAGCACTTTATCGACATCCTCCTCTTCCTCCCTCGTCTGTTCATTTGCATTGCCCTGGATTCCTTCATTCATTTTCTCAGTTGATATCAAGGGGAAGCCCAAATCCTCCTGGCATAACTCCTTTATAGAGAAATAAAGGATTCAATGGTTTCAATGCCCTTTAGCAGATGTGCCATAACCACCTTTGAAACCTGAAACTATCTGGAAAAAACAAACGTGGGAAGACTTGCTGAAACAGCCAGAAACGCTCACCCAACCAACAAACTCCAAACTGTGGACAATTGTGAAGTGAGAGTCAAGTGGCAAAATTCAGGAGAAGATGGCGGTGCGACGGCAGCACGCGCGGCCTCTCTGGTGAATGATATCTGTAATCTGTCAAGTAGGGGACCGTGCACAATTCTAATTTGATGGAGACGGACGTGAGAGTACGGAGGAACGTCTGGAAAACTTCTGAAATGCCTACTTCGCTGACGCTGCTACTGTGTGGTAACTGGAATCTCCGGAGCAGAAGGCTCAAATCCTTGGCCTTGCTTGTTTCAGCAGCCGGGGTGAGGTCGAAGGCGCTCGGCAGAGGATGGTGCTCGGGAGGCTGTATCGGAGGGGCTGGTTGGAGGCTTGAAGTTTTCGGATGGACGGGCTCAGTGTCGGCTGTGGTCAGCTGCTTCCAAGGCATCGGCAGTTGTCGGTGCCTGGAGGTTTATGGCAGGGAGTTTCTCCCTTTTGCCGCCTGCTATTGGGGACTCGGGAGTCGATCGACTCGGGACTTTGAGACTTTATTTACCGTGCCCATGGTTTGTTCTTCATCAAATTATGGTATTGCTTTGCACTGCTGTAACTATATGTTATAATTATGTGGTTCTGTCAGTGTTAGTCTTTGGTTTGTCCTGTTTTCTGTGATATCACTCCGGAGAAACATTGTATCATTTCTTAATGCATGTATGCATTTCTAAATGACAATAAAAGAGGACTGAGTGTTCTCATAATCTAAAAAAAATGCACCAGATTATGGATTAGGAGGTTAAGGGCATCGAAAAGAGTGCTGAGATCTAAAGTGGACTCACGGGAACCAAACCCGAGTTGCACACTGACCTGGCAACTCTGCATTCTTCCATTACTGGTAACTGTAGCACAGCAACACTTCTATCATGATAGATCCCTGCAGTTTAGATTCACACTCGCACAATTTTGCTTCTAAGGTGTGCGTGTGTGCACATGCACCCATCTTTTGCTACTAGTGCACAAAGGACCTTAAACTGTGCACGATAGATTGTTACCCTCTACCTCATTTTCATGCTAAGTATCTTTCACAATCACATTTCCTTTTCCGGTTTCTGATGCAGACGGTGTTGACAACATGGAGTTTGCGATGATTTGTCCGCAGATTTTAGTTCTGGCTTATTTATACTGTTTTTATTGAAGAGATTATTGATGAATGCCAAAGAAGCAAAGGGTGTGAAGTGCAAAAGAACTGCTAGTTCATTTAAAGTGGAATGGCTTAATTAAACAGTAGAAACTGCTACATCAAAAGCTTATGAGGTCAGGAACACGCAGCTACAATGAAATCCTTAGAATTATCCTTAGAATAGCTTGAGGTTTACTTCCACTGTTGTTATATTGTTGTAACTGAGCAAAAAAATTGCACGGCACAAGATTATTGCACACTCTGGTCATTACAAATTAGTGGGAATGTGTGTGTGTGTGTGTGTGTGTTTGTGCGTGCGCGTGCGCAAAGATAGCTCTTATGGGATGTCCTCCTCAGGTTTGGCTGTCCCAATAAAATTGTGAACATCCTCCACCATTTCCATGATGGGATGACTGCTTGGGTGACCATAGGAGGACAAGAGTCCGAGCCCTTCCTTGTACGCACAGGGGTGAGGCAGGGGTGTGTGCTCGCGTCAGTGCTCTGTAACATCTTCCCCTTGTGTGTTACCAAGCTTCTCCACAACGAGATTGAAGACAGCAGCGATGTGGCAGTGGACGTCAGATTAGATGGCAACCTCTTTGACATCAGGAGGCTCCACGCAATCACCAAGCTCCGTTGAGAGTGGGTCCTGGAGCTGCAGTATGCAGACGACTGTGCTCTTGTGGCCCATACTCCGGAGGATCTTCAGACTGTCCTTGCTGTGGCGGTGAGAGCGTAGAGCAGGATGGGGCTGACTGTCAATACCACCAAGACAGAAGTGGTTTGCCAATGGAGTACCAGTGTCCCACCCACTCTACCTGCCTTCACTGTTGGTGATGAAAAGCTGTCAGTAGTGCCATTTTTCAAATATCTGGGGAGCGTTCTCTCTGAGGATAGCAGCACTGACAACGACATCCAGAGCCGCATTAAACAGGCATCAGCTGCCTTTGGGAGACTTCGGCGTAGAGTCTTTCAGAACGGGAGCCTTTGTCCCTCCACAAAGGTCGCCGTATGCCAAGAGGTCTGTGTCACCACCCTCCTTTATAGCTGTGAAGCTTGGGTAACCTACAGCCATCATATCAAATCCTTGGAGCACTTCCACATAAGCTGCCTCCAGCACATCCTGGGAATTACCTGGCGTGAGCGGGTGCCTCACACTGAAATATGCGTAAAGACCAACTGCAGGAGTATTGAGGCTATGATCACCCAGTGTCAGCTGCAGTGGCTGGGGCACGTGATAAGGATGCCCCCACGTCGGCTACCCCGCAGAGTGTTATACGGCCAGCTACATCATGGTCGACGCTCAGCTGGAGGGCTGAAGAAGCGCTATAAGGATCAGTTGAAGAATGCTTTAAGGAAGTGCAAGATCAGACCCGAGGACCTGGAGGAGGTTGCTGCTGACCGTACCTCATGGAGACAGCTGTGTAGGGACGGGATTCGTATTCTGGAAATGGAAAAAACAACCAGAAGAGAGCCGGGAGAAATGCAGCCATAGTTGCCACCACCACCACATATACATGTCCCACCTGCAATAGAGCTTGTGGGCCCAGGATAGGACTGTATAGTCATCAAAGGAGTGGACGTCGTCATCAGATTTTGATGGACAACCGAATTAAGTGTGTGTGTGTGTGTGTGTGTGTGTGTGTGTGTGTGTGTGTGTGTGTGTGTGTGTGTGTATATGTATCTTGTAGCTTTCATTTCATCCACAAACGGCAGTAACAATTTCTCACCCACTTGTAAAGCCAGAAGTCTATTTACTTTATCATTTCCTTCCTTCATACTCTAGGGCACAACAGAATTAACTTTGTGGATTTGCTTCAATAACTTCAGCATCTCTTGGGCATGATTTCCTGTCTGCAGCTTCCACACTGATTCCAGTGAGGCTTATTAGCTGAGCAGCTTCATCATATGCAAAGCATCCCTCCTAAGTTTGCATGGGACATTTGTTCTCAAAGGTAAAATCATTGGATTACAAGTTTATTGGAGACTTGACAATTTGCAGTTTATTATGCATGGAGTGCGGGAGGTAACAGAGGAAACTGAGTTGTATGGCCATAACCGGAACCATACTCTATTCCAGCCTGGTACACTTCATTGTGAGTTAGTTTTTGCAGAGGGAGACCAGCTTCCTACCGTTTACTCTTGAGGGTAGCTTTCTTCTCCGAAAAAGGATGGAATGAAAAGTCTTAACAATTTTTGTTCATTCATTATGTGCTATGTCGTATGTGCTTTGTCATTATATGCTATTTCCATGATCATGATTGTTTTTGGCAAATTTTTCTACAGAAGTGGTTTGGCATTGCCTTCTTCTGGGTAGTGTCTTTACAAAATGGGTGACCCCAGCCATTATCAATCATCTTCAGAGATTGTCTGCCTGGAGTCAGTGGTCGCATAACCTGGACTTGTGATATGCACCATCAGCTCAAACAACCATCTACCTCCTGCTCCCCATGGTTTCACGTGACCCTGATCGGGGGATAAGCAGGTGCTACACCTTGCCCAGGCTAGCGGAGGGAAGGAGCACCTTACACCTCCTTTGGTAGAGACGCATCTCCACCCCGCCACCCTGCAACAATTCAGCACACAAAAAATGCTACAGGAATTCAGCAGCTCAGACGGTACGGATGGAGCGGAATAAACAGTCAACATTTCAGGCTGAGGCCGTTCATCAGGACTGGAAAGGAAAAGGGAAAGAAGCCAGAATAAGTAGGTGGGGGAGGAGGAGGAGTACAGGTGACAGGTGACAGGTGAAACAAGATGAGGAGGAGGTGAGTGGGTGGGGGAGGGAGGGATGAAGTGAGAAGCTGGGAGGTGATAGGTGGAAAAGGTTAAGGGCTGAAGAAGCAGGAATCTGATAGGAGAGGAGAGTGGACCACAGGAGAAAGGGAAGGAGCAGGGGCACCAGAGAGAATTGATAGGCAGATGAGCAGAAGAGAAGTGGTAGGAGGGGTGCCAGAATAGAGAATTGAAGAAAAAGAATGGGGAAGTGTCCATTGTTACGTAACCGGCAACAATGAATATCAATCGAGACAGGTTATATAAAAATAACCAAATATTTATTAAACACCAATAAACGATAAGGGGAAAAAAAACAAATGAAAACTTTAACCAGAAGTTAACAGATTTGCAGCCATTCACCAACTCGCCACTCGGCTCTGGTTCTTAATGCGTTAAATGCGAAAACAGTTTTTAAAGTGATACAGTCAGATGTAGTTCTTAAAGCGATAACTTCGAAAGACCAACAGATTTACACGTTCAATTGGGACAGACTTCTCTGGAGAAGGATTTCTTCACTGACACACCTTTACTGCTGGTTCTGTCCACAGGATTCACAATGCCAAAAATAAACAGTTTAAATCAACTGACTTTAAATTCCTTTAGAGAGAGAGAGTACCTTTTTGCATGAGCTCCTTGCTCTTTGTGGCAAGAGTTATCTCGATCCAGGTAGCTACTCTTCCAACGAAGACTCAATAAGGTCGATCCTTTATAAAAACTGCCAAACGATGCTGACTCCTCTCAATCCTTCGATTCTGTAACTTTGATAAATTCTTCACTCTCCCTTCTAACGTTGGAATTGAGTAAATCAACACATCTAGCAAAAATTTCCAGTCCAAATAGTATGGTATTTTGCAACAGAACGCAAAACCGTTTTAAAAAATGGAACTGCGTCACAAAAACAAACACGCAACAGAAACGGAGATACAACACGTTCTACCTGGAAATCTACAAACTCAAAAACCAACTGTGTCACCTGGGTCGACCCTTATACAGTCACGGGGCACATGTCATCATGTGACCTCACCGGCGGGAAAATCACATCAGGTGACCTCCAAAAGACTATTACATCATTCTCACAAAAAAAACCAGATCTCCTTGAGCATGTAACACCATACATCAATGTTCATACAGACACATTGGCTACCCAGACAGAATCCTGAGATTCGTCGTCATGGCTATCTCTCGAGGTCGAGGATGATGGTCTTTGTTCTGTCGATCTACTTATGGGCTCTCAAGTAGCCTTATCGTGACAATAGAGGCGGCCATGGACCAACATGTTGGAATGTGAATGGGAAGTAGAATTAAAATGGGTGTCTTTCTGGAATTCCTACCTGTTGCTGACTGAGCGAAGGGACGTGACAAAGTGGTCCCCCAATGCACAGTACGTCAGGTCTTGCTGATGTAGAGGAGGCCACAATGGGAGCACCAGATACAGTAAATGACCATGTGCCTGAATTGATGCATGTTTCGATGACCATTTTGTGAGGAGAGAGTGTACAAGATGAAACTGGGGGATGGGGAAGTGTTAGACAAGGGTCTCAGTCAAAGGTAATGTGAATTGTGGCGCATTTGGGGAAGCTGAAAAGAAGAGAAAGATGAGTAGGCTGGGAGAAATGAGCTGTGTACAGCACATAAGGAAGAAGAATGGTTATTTTGGCATCTCTGAAGACAACAAATTTCCTGAAGTATTACCATTACAATCTGGCCTAACCTCCCATATGCCATTGACTGTGGAGCTGTTACCTGAAAAATCCATTGTCCTTGAGGGAACAGGACTTAACTCTTCCATACCAAATCAGTACCCTAAACAGCATTCCAAAACCCCTCTCCTTACTTGCTGCAAACCTCCTGAATTTTAAGCAGTCTCTCTGTTGTCTAAAGACTAAACCTTCATTTGAATATGTGCTGGCTGCCTTTAAGTAGCATCAGAGATGCTGAGTGCTCCAAGCTGCCAATGAAGAGAGTGGCCTGTGATATGTTATCCTGGGACAACACATATCAATTTGTGTAGTACGCTGCTTTATCTGCCTGTACCCGCAGTCAAAATATCTCTAATGCAGGCATTCCCAATCTGGGGTTCACGGACCCCTCAGTTAACGGTAGGAGTCCATGACATAAAAGAGGTTGGGAATCCTGCTCTAATGTTACCAACACCAACAAACAATACTGATTGAGAAGTCACCTCCACCTGAAAATCAAAGAGACGGAGATAAATGATAACTGCACCACATAATGGCTGAATTAATATGCAGAGCACAGCCCAAGGCAAATTGTTGCCCTATTGTACAGTGGACCAAATTCTTGCCAAGTATAATTACACTGTAACTATGGCCAATGCAAAGCAAAAGTTAAATGAGACCACCTAATCCAGCTGGACCCCTGGGGAGATGTTGGACCAACACCATTTTTGGCAAAGTTAAATTATAGTTATACTGCTTGATCTGCATCAGTTTCACAAGCCCAATTTCTAATATCAGAATGCTCATTTTAACTCTCTAGAGAATTGAGAATCTTCAATAGCATTATTACACCGTGTATTTTTTGTAATTTCTTTAATTTCATCACCTTAATCATAAAAGTATTTTAATATTATCACACCAGCTCCACTATTAGTTTAAAAAAAGCTTTATTTAAGCAGAGTATAGCAGCTGTTAGAGAGGATTAACAAAATGCAGCACACTGTCCAACTACCCTCCAGCACCCCGGGAGAGAAAGTAATTGATACTTCAGCTCTGGGCCTTTAGTTCAGCCACACTGCCACGTGTTCGACTGTTACGATCGGCAAGCCTTCACAAATTATGTTACACGATCATAGGATGTGATACGTTTCACAGTCAAAGCCCAGATCGGAACAGATTCATGACGGTAATACCAGATGGGAACTTAAACGCTAAATGCCTTTCCCATCATTTAACAGGTGGCTTTCTCCCTCATTTGTTCACCATCTGTTATTTTGAAAGTTAAAGCAATCAGGCCTTAAAAGTTCCAACGTGACTATCACTCAACTCATCTTTGACTAAATGTGTTTGTGTTTCATATGCAATATACAGCTGAGATCATTGCAATATTGGATATTTCAATTTTGTACATTTACTCAAAAGTATTAAAATACACTGAATTCAACACCTTTGGAGTCACGAAGTCATAGACAGTGCAGTACAGAAATGGGTCCTTAGGCCCATCTAGTCCATGCCGAACCATTAATCTGCTTAGTCCCATTGATCTGCACCCAGACCATAGACCTCTATAGCCCTCCCAACCATGTAACTATCCAAGTTTCTCTTAAATGTTGAAATTGACCCTGCAACCACCCCTTCTACTGACAACTTGATCCATACTCTCACCACCCTGTGAAGAAGTTCCCCCTCATGTTCCCCTTAAACATTTCACCTTTCACCCTTAATCCATGACCTCTAATTCTAGTCTTATCCGACCTCAGGGGAAAAAGCCTGCCCTATCTATATCCCTCATAATTCTGTATACCTCTATTAAATCTCCCCTCATTCTCTTACGCTCTAAGAAATAAAGTGCTAACCTGCTCAATCTTTCCCTATAACTCATGTCCTTAAATCCTGGTAACATCCTTGCAAATTTTCCATGGACTCTTTCAATCTTATTGACATCTTACCTGTAGACATTACTCCAATTTAAACCTCTTGTAACATCTTGTACAACTTCAACTAACATCCCAACTCCTGTCTCAGTATATTGACTTATGAAGATCAGCGTGCCAAAAGCTTTCTTTACAACCTCATCTACCTGTGACACAGTTTTCAAGAAATAATGAATCTGTATTCCCAGATCCCGCTGTTCTACCGCATTCCTCAGTGCCCTTCTGCTCACTGTGTAAGTCCTACTTTGGTTTATCCTCCCAAAATGCCACACATCACAGTTGTCTGCATTAAGTTCTATCTGTAACTTTTCAGTCCACTTTTCCAGCTAGTTCAGATCTCACTGCAAGCTTTAATAGTTCTCTTACACAGAAACACAGAACACAGAAAAATACAGCATAATACAGGCCCTTCGGCCTACAAAGCTGTGCCAAACATGTCCTTACCTTAGAAATTACCTAGGGTTACCCACAGTCCTCTATTTTTCTGAGCTCCATGTACCTATCCAGGAATCTCTTAAAAGACTCTATCGCATCTGCCTCCACCACTGTCGCAGGCAGCCCATTCCACACACTCACTACTCTCTGCATAAAAAACTTAGCTCTGACATCTCCTCTGTACCTGCTTCCAAGCAGCTTAAAACTGTGCCCTCTCACGCTAGTATTTCAGCCTTAGGAAAAAGCCCCAGACTATCCACACGATCAATACCTGTCATCATCTTATACACCTCTATCAGGTCACCTCTCATCCTCCATTGCTCATCCTTACTGTCCACTAGAGCTTGAATCTTAGTGTCATCTGCACATATTCTGATCCTGTTTACCACAGTATCTTCCAAATCGTTGATATAGATGACAAACAACAATGGACCCAGAACCGATCTCTTTAGCACTCTATTAGTCACAGTGATCCAGTCAGAAAGGTAACCATCTTCTACTATTCTCTAGCTTCTGTCACAAAGCCAATCTCTAATCCAATTTACGATCTAATATTTAATGCCAAGCAAATGAGCCTTCTTGACCAAGAACCCTCTTGTCAGGAAAGGTTGGGTTCGTTTTGCATGGATAATACAAGTGTAAAAATATACAAGGTAAGCTTGATTGATGGAAAATTGTTACAAGTTGTTTTTTTTTTACACACAGTTGTGCTGATATCAGATGCTGCAGTGTAAAACTGTGCCAAATGATGCACTGACTGGCAAGATATACTTCGTAGCACAGCCCCTTGTCTCTGATAATTGATTAGTTACTCAAACAAGTATCAGACAGGACCTACGTGAAAACGTAGCAGCCACTGGAGCCAAAGTGCATCGGTCTTTGCCATTTCTTTGGGCTCATCAGCTGCATGGGCAACAGCTTGCTCTCCATATCCTACTGTCCTTGGCTTGCGTATCGCGTAGGCAGCTCGGACGCAGTATCCATGCTTGACCCTAACCAACAAAGGGCTTCAACCACACGTCATCAAGAAGTGCTACGCTCTTATCGCTTAACATCAACCAGTGGGGAGAAAAAACAAACAAAGTTTCCATCTTCACCAACTTTCATCCAGCCAGATGGTATAGGTGAGGAAGACATCTCGGTCATTACTCTTTTATAGCAGAATTTAGAATCTGCTGCCAGAAGCAAAGGAGAAGAAAGTCTGCTCTCACTGATTACTGTTAAGGCTCACATGTAAATGAGGTCATTAAATCCAGGCCAACATCCCAGCACAATGGAAAAACTCTTTCTAAATTATTTTGCTCAATGATATGCAAGCCAACAGTTTATCCGTAGAAATGTGTGTTCTCAACAGGGAGTAATATCGTCCTTATAGCAAGGTGTTACTTCACTGTCTGAACTAGTAAGATCAGTGTTGGAGCCAGGCGCGTCATACTAAAATGAAAACGACGCTGATGATTACAGATATTAGAGTCACGGTGTAATACAATGGGGAATCAGGCCCTTCACAATAAAGTCATGGCTTGGCTCAAGCGGGGTTCCTCATACTTCTGGGCTAGGAGCACTTTTGAAATGTCTGCCTGCTCCACACACTGCCTGGTACCGCACTTCACCCATTTCCACAGAAGTTAACATTGTTTGGGGCCTCTCAGAGATGAACAGAGTGCTGCCACCCACAAATGACACCTACACCATTGATCTGAGCCAAGTTCCCAATCTGATCGCATAATCTACGCAGACTGTCTCATCTGTGTGCCTACTGGATGCTAAAAGTCAAGTGGCAGAACAATAACTTATCTCCCTCACAAATACAGCCAGACTGATGGTTCATATCACTAGTTAGCGTCGGATCATGCAGCTTAAGAATGTGAGGATCTGAGTTATAGGGAAAGTTTGAACAGTCTCAGACCTTATTCCCTAGAGCGCAGGAGAATGGGGAGAGATTTGATAGAAGTATACAAAACTATGAGGGTTACAGACAGGGTAAGTGCAAGCAAGCTTTTTCCACAAAGGTTGGGCAAGACAAAAACAAGAGGTCATGGGTTAGGGGCGAAAGGTGAAATGCTTAAGGGGGAGCTTCTCTCAGAGGATGGTGAGGGGTGCGGAACAAGCTGGCAGTACAAGTGGTGGATGTGGCTTCGATTTCAACATTGAAGAGAAACTTGGCTAAATTTGTCGTAGGGAGAGGTACGGTCCAGGGGCAGGTTGATGGGACCAGGCTGTGCTATAGTGCTCTATGCCTCGAAGAAAAACATAGATATATTTTTCTACTGCACGTAACAAGTTTCAATTACTGCTTGTTAAATGATTTAAGGTATCTAAAGGATGCACTAAAGCGGTGAATAAATTCTTGACTTTCATGTCTCTGTTTTTACACAGTTTCACACATTTTAAAATTACCAGCTTGTATTTACTAATATTATTATTTCAAGACAAACAGCAAAGCTTTTAAATACCTGCCATTCCTGTATCATGCCAGGAAAATAGACGAATAAATGATAAGAGGAAACTAAAATATCCCAGTAGTTGTTGGGCTAATTATGCTTTGAATTAATTTGCTTGGCTGAGGAGGTATGATTACAGCATCAGGGTTCTCATTCTAATTATTAAATGCAACAAATTCCTTTCAGTATTGCTGCTTTCCAGCTATTAAATACCATAAAACAAGTTATTTCAACTAAGAATATCAAAAATAATGGGGTCTGTAAAAGGTTTTAAATACCACACAGTTAGTTCTAAGCTGATTTTTTTTTTAACCTAGTCTAACAAAAAATTCAGGAAGTAACACAAACACAATTGAGAGGATTTCTACATTTATATTTTGCCAAGAAAACTGTGTTTTCCACTCAGATCTAGTACAAACTCTCAACGCGGTTTGCACTGACCCACTGCAACTCACAGACAACACCAATACTTTAGCACGCCAAACAACATGTTAATGATGCACGGGCTCATTTGAATTCACTGCTATAGTGTAGCGCTCCACAAAATCCATGGGAAATTGGCAGCAGAAGCAGAGCAAAGCCCAGACAGACGGGACAAAGCCAGATTCAGGAGGCAAAGATTGACAGCTGAAGCTTGACATAATGCAGTAAAGCATTTCTGGAACTGATACAAAGGCCTCCCAGTGAACAGAGAGGAAGAGGACCTGAGGGAAGCCTGCTTCACAAAGGTAACGTCAATTTCTAGGCTAGAGTTGACTTATTAGGTTCTGACTAAGCCTTGCCCGTAAAGCTGGAAAAAGTCATCAGGAGAGAAACAAAAAACTCAGCTGCCACTTCTAGGCCGACTAAAGTGACTTATGGCAGTAGGATCTCACAACCATCAACAAGGGGTAGAAGTGTACATGTATTTTCAATCAGAGGCACCTTTTTCATGTGAATGTTGTTAGAAGGTGTGATGCAAGTACAAAATAAAATTCTTCAGAGCAAAAATACAATTCATGCAGGGGTACTTCTAAGCAAAACAGCTTATGCAATGGTTGTAAGGAACAATTGAGAAAAATCAAGGAGATGAACTACTTCAAGTAAGACATTGCTAAGTTTAATCCACAATAAAAACATTTTGCATGCAGCTAAAAATTTACAACTGGAATATTGTTAAGACAGAATGGTACAGTGAGTAGAGCTAGTGTTTTGCAGCTGCAGAAATATGAGTTCAATCCTGGTCTCTGGTTCTCTGTGAAATCCGCATGGATTCCCTCTAATTACAGGGTTTCCCCCAGATCCTCTAGTTTTCTTTCCATAAGACCATAAGATATAGGAGCAGAATTAGGCCATTTGGCCCATCGAGTCTACTCTGCCACATCTTCATGGCTGATCCATATCCCTCTCAGCCTCAATCTCCTGCCTATTCCCCGTATCCCTTCATGCCCAGACCAATCAAGAATTTATCAACCTCTACCTTAAGTATACCCAATGACTTGACCTCCACAGCTGCCTGTGGCAGTGAATTCCACAGATTCACCTCTCTCCGGCTAAAGAAATTGATCGTCATCTCCATTCAATAATCGCCCCTCTATTCTGAGATGTGTTGTCTGGTCTTAGACTCCTCCCCACCACAGGAAACCTTTCACTTACTAAAGGTATACAAGTCAATCGGTGAATTAATAACTGTAAATTGTTCCTAGTTTTGTAGAGAGTGATAGAATCTGGGGGCGGGCATGGGAATGTGAGAAGAATAGATTACAGAGAAATGTGAAGGAGGAACAAAATTGTTCTGGAAACCAGCATAGATTTGATGAACACAATGTCCTCTTTCTATGCTCTAAGACAGAGGCTCCCAGCCTTTTTTATGTCATAGACCAATGCTATTCAGCAAGGGGTCTGTGGAACCCAGGTTAGGAACCCCTGCTCTAAGGAAATGCTCATGGATAACGAAGCAAAAATGAAATGTTAACAAAAAGAACTTCTGCAGCTTTATCGGAAGTGCCTGAAACTAAGGAGCACAAAGTGGGGGTGGACCTTTTGTTGACTTCCCACCAACAGGCCATGTGCAATATGCACCATCAAATTGTGATGATGACTAACAATGTTGCCCAGAGGAAGTAAAATTCTCAAGGAGCAAAGTGAAATTTCTTTCTAGTTCCAAGTGGAAATAAATTAAGCGTCAAGAATTCTAACATGGCATCTATGACACTTAATTGTGGTCCAATGTGATCTGTTTCAGACAACCGAAAAAAAAACTGGACACATTTTCATCTGAAAATCATCCAAATGCCTTCAGCCTCATGTGCAAATTATGTAATTTCCCATCCACACAACCTGTTCTCCAATGAAGTGTCAGCATCAATTATAGTGAATTAAGCACACTTTTAACTTCTGCATTTTTTGATGGGTGAGCAGGTTGAGAGTTAATACTGTGATAATCCTCTTAAATGGAGGCCTCCTATGACTCGATAGGATGATCAAACAATAGAGATTAACGGTAATGAAATTCACTGAACTGGAGATCTACCCACGTCTGACAGACATTCACTTTAAAAGTAATTGGTTCAATAAAGATGAGTTAAGACGCTAATCATCTCCAATGCTATTTTCTGGACTGATTGCATGTTAGAAGAGAACAGACCTCAAGAAATTAAGGTAAACCCCTATTCCTATTGGTGAATTAACTATGTCTACATAGATAACTTGTACAATTCTCCTGTAATGAGAACTATTCATGTACACTCAATGGCCACTTCATTAGGTGTCCCCTGTACCTCACAAAGTGGCCACCAAGAGTATGTTCATGGTCTTCTGCTGCTGTAGCCCACCTACTTCAAAGTTCAACATGCTGTGCATCCAGAGTTGCTTTTCTGCACATTGCTGTTGTAATATATGTTTATTGAGTTACTGTTGCCTTCCAGTCAGCTTGAACCAGTTTGGCCATTCTCCACTGACCTCTCTCAGTAACAAAACATCTTTGCCTACAGAACTGCTGCTCACTGGATGTTTTTTTTTATTTTTCGCACCATTCTCTGTAAACTGTAAAGACTGTTGTGTGTGAAAATCCCAGGTTTGCCGATCAATGGTCTATAATTCCTAGGATTATTCCTATTACCTTTCTTGTACAAAGGAATAATATCCACCACCCTCCAACCTTCCAGTGCTACTCCTGTGGCCAGTGAGAATGCAAAGATCACCAAAGGTGCAGTAATCTCTTCCCTCACTTCCTGTGGTAACCTGAGTATATCCCATTATCTATTCTAATGGCTTCCAAAGATTCCAGCACATCCCCTTCCTTAACATTGACATGTTCCAGATATGCTGACTTCATGTTCATCAAGGCCCCTCTCACTGGTGAATACTGAAGCAAAGTGTTTATTAAGAAACTCCCTTACCACCTCCAGCTCCAGGCACATATTTCCTCTGTTATCCATGATTGGCCCTACTCTCACCCTAATCGTGCTCTTGCCCTTCCCGTACGTGTAGAACATCCTGGGGGTTTTCCTTCAACTTACTCACCAAGGCATTCTGAAATCACCTTCTAACTCCACTAAGTCCTTTCTTACGGGATCGTCAGTTTCTGAGATACTCAGACCACTCTGTCTGATGCCAACAATCATTCCACAATCAAAGTCACATAGATCACATCTCTTCCGCATTCTGGTGTTTGCTCTGAACCTCTTCTTCTTCATCTTCTTCTTCCATTTCCGGCAGTTTAGACACATCCAGGTGTATTACTGCCCTCCGCAGGATGTATAACTAATTATAGAACTTCAAGGAACTCAAATTCTCAAATATAACCTAGCCTCATGTATAAACTGAATAATAAACTCTTCAATCTGATGTTGGTTCTCTTGATGGCCAAAGATTTAATAAAAAACGAAAATACATTTAAGCCAGATAGCCTCTTGAACAACATGCTTCTTTCAATTTTGTATCGATTACAGCTCAGCAAAACATGCTGGACTGTCTCTGGACTACCACAGTCACATAATCCAGTAGGATGTTTTCCTATTATCTTTAAATAATAGTTTAGCCCACAATGCCCCAACCCAAGTCTTGTAAATTTCACCATATCTCTAGGACTTAAAAGGTAACAGTTGGAGACCTTTTTAATTAGTGGGTGACTAGAAAAATAA
The DNA here is from genome assembly GCF_963921235.1 of Mobula hypostoma. Lineage (NCBI taxonomy): Eukaryota > Metazoa > Chordata > Chondrichthyes > Myliobatiformes > Myliobatidae > Mobula > Mobula hypostoma. Next base: position 61,403,264 of record NC_086111.1, on the reverse strand, counting down.
TGCCTGCTCTTTAATTCATTTTTCCAATCCTCCTGCCACTTCTTCTCTATACCTTTTTGAATCCTACTTCTCAATTCTGCTCTGCCTAGGGGAATTCTAATTTTTAAGGAAGACTTTGCAATGCCATCCACAATTTCATTTCCCTCCACCCCAGCATGCCCAGGTACTCTGAACCTCTTGACCATATCTGATGCTTTTATGCATTGAGCTGCCATGTGATTGGCTGATTAGATGTTTGCATTAACGAATTGGTGTACAGGTGAACCAGTGTATATCAGTTAAAGCATTCATCCTCATTACCTATAAATCATTTGGTGAATTAACTCACCTACGTAAAGAGATATTAGATTATGAGGACACGCAGTCCTCTTTTATTGTCATTTAGTAATGCATGCATTAAGAAATGATACAATGTTTTTCCAGAATGATATCACAGAAACACAAGTCAAACCAAGACTTAAAAAACTGACAAAAACCATATAATTATAACATATAGTTACAACAGTGCAAAGCAATACGGTAATTTGATAAGAACAGACCGTGGGCACGGTAAATGTCTCAAAGTCTCTCAAAAGTCCCATCATCTCACGCAGATGGTGAACCTCCAGTGCCGCAAACTTGCTGATGCAGCATCCTGGAAGCATCCGACCACAGTCCAACTCCAAGTCTGTCCAAAATCTCCAAGCCTCCAACCAGCTCTCTGACACCAAGCACCGAGCACCATCTCTGCCGAGCGCTCCGACCCCGGCCCCAGCAACAGGCGATAGGCAAAGCCGAGGATTTGGGGCCTTCCCCTCCGGAGATTCTCGATCGCACAGTAGCAGCGGCAGCGAAGCAGGCATTTCAGAAGTTTCTCCAGGTGTTCCTCCATGCTTCTCACGGCTGTCTCCATCAAATCAGGATTGTGACGGCCCCCTAGTTAACTCATATTGATATCATTCGGAACAGCCGCGCGCTGCATCGCGCCGCCATCTTCTCCTCCCTCCTCCATATCCTGTCCAATCCTCCAGTAATGAAAGCAGTTTATGTACATTGACAATGGATAGCACTCCGATTTGAGATTGAGAAAAGAGCAAATTTGAATCTAAGGATCAGGTTTGAGACAAGAGTTAAATGATTAGATGTTCTAACTAATACTTACTAAAATTCTATGAAAAATCAGAGATGAACCTGCAGGTGTGTAAGATGGAGGGTCTACTGGCTGGGTTTATCTGGCTCTTGCTCAGGCATACAAAGCATACAGTACATGTATGAAATATAGGGTCAAAGTAATGGGGTTTATTGAACTTGTCTTAATCTTACTTGCTGGTTCGTTCTTTTGCTACGTTCCCTAGAATTGCAAAAAAAATCCTAAAACAGGTATGTCAACAATGTTACCATTCTCAGGGAAACAGATAATGAAAGGACGGTCACACCAAATCCGTGAAAGTAAATTCCCTCCATTTCATCTTTCACATTCTGATCACCCACTCTGTTGCTATTTCAATGTTCAAAGTAAATTCTATTATCAAAGTCACCATATAAACCCTGAGATATATTTTCTTGTGGGCATACTCAGGAAATCTATAGAATAGTAACTATAACCGATCAGCCAGAGAGCAGAAGACAACAAATGCAAATACAAATAAATAGCAATAAATAACGAGAACATGAGATAATGAGACAAAGAGTCCTTAAAAGTGAGATCACTGGTTGTGCAAACATATCGATAGAATAGAATAGAACAGAATATCTTTATTGTCATTGCTGTGGAGCAATGAAACACAGTTTAGCAGCTCAATGTTTTGCAGCATGACAAAGAATATATACATAAAATAAACTCTAAAACCTCAGGAGTGCAGTCCAAAATTAATAATATATGGATGGGGGGCGGGGGAGCAGGACTATTGCACACCTGCCATTCTTGGAAGTGTGATGCATTTAGCTGCCGCCGTCTTAGGAGGGGGGCAGGAGAAGGGAAGGGGGTGTTATACATTTCACTGCTTGTGGGTAGAAGCTGTTAAGGAGTCTCTTTGTTTTCATCCTTAGTCCTCTGTATCTCTTCCCAGAAGGTAGAGGGGAAAACAGGTGATGTCCAGGATGAGTGGGATCCTTTGAAATACAAGTAGCCTTCTTTTGAAGTCTGCCAGTATAAATGACTCTGAGGGAGGGTAATGTTGTGCCAATAACCCGCTCTGCTACCCTCACCACCCGCTGCAAGTCCTTCCTGTTCTGTTCTGTGCAGCTGGCAAACCACACTGCACAGCAATACGTCAGGAGGCTCTCTATAGTTGTCCGATAGAAGTTGATCAGCAGGTGATGAGGGAGGAGAGCGTGCTTTAGCTTCCTTAGGACGTAGAGCCTCTGTTGGGCCTTCCCCACCTGATAAGAGATATGGGCAGTCCAGGTGAGGTCAGCCGAGATGTGGGAGGTGAGGGAGATGTGGGAGATGAGGGAGCAAGTGAGTGTAGTTATCCCTTTTTATTCAAGAGCCTGGAGGTTGAGAGGTAGTAGATGTTCATGAACCTGGTGGAGCAAGTCTGGAGGCTCTTGTGCCTTCTACCTGATGGCAAAGCGAGAAGAGAGCATGACCCACGTGGTGCAATCTCTGAGAGCTTATTTCTCATCAGCTCTCCTAAAGACCTTTCCTCAAGTGCACTGATCCAAGATTATTTTCTCCTCCTGTTACTGTTTTACTTATGTGTATACTCATTTTATTTTGCTATCATTGCTTTGTGGGGATCACTAACTGACCATGTGAAGGTGGTGGTTTGCTGTCTTCTCGGACATCTGCAGTCCTGATTAACTTACCTCTATAGCGCTGTTGAGGAGGGACTTCCAGATCATACACCCAGCACTGAGAAAGGATCATTGATATTTCCAAGGCAGAATAGTGAATAGTTTGTAGGAGACCATAGAACCTAGAACAGTACAGCACAGAACAGGCCCTTGTAACCAACTCCAAGATCAATCTAACCCTTATATCGGAGGAAACACTCCCATCTTTCTTTCATCCATATGTCTATCTAAGAGACTGTTAAATGTCCCTGATGTAGCTGCCTCTCCCACCATCCCTGGCAATTCATTCCATGCCCTTACCACTCTCTGTGTGGAAGACTTTCCTCTATCATCCCCTCTATGCTTTCCTCCGATCACCTGAGAAGAATGTCGTCATGTATTGGCCATTGCCACTCTGGGAGAAAAGCGCTGTCTGTCCATTCTATCTATGCCCCTTATCATCTTATACCCCTCTATCATGGAGGAGGTGCTGTAACCAACTGCCTTCTTGGTGAGAGAAGCAAAGGGTATTGCAAGTGATGTCAATGTAGCTTAGATAAGTACCTCCAGTGCATTTTGTAGATGGTGCACACTACAGCCATTGTACTCTATTTCTGGAGGGAACGACTGCTTAAAGTTATAGATGGAGTACCAATCAACCAGCCAGCTTTATCGGTGCTGGTCTTAGTTTTCTTGAGTGTTGTTGAAGCCATGTTCATCGGGCAAGTAGAAGTATTCCCTTGCACTCCTAACATGCGCCTTGTAGATGATGGAAAGACAAAAGATAGCAGAGATTTATCACTCACCCCAGAACACCTAGCCACTAGCCTGCCTGGTGGATGCAGTATTTCTGCAGCTAATCAACTTGAGCTTCCAGTTCAGGGGTTCCCAACCTGGAGTACATGGACGCCTGGGTTAATGGTAGGGATCCATGGCATGAAAAAGAATCAAAGATGAATTAATGATGAAAGAAGATTATTAGCCAAAATATAATGTAGCACTGACTTACCTTTTACAGGTTGGAAAAGATTTATGATTGAAGGAGCTGAGTTACAGAAATTTTCATCATCATCATCATTATGTGCTGTGTCATGTGATGTAGGTGGTCATGATTTCATGACCAGAATTGTTTTTGGCAAATTTTTCAACAGAAGTAGTTTGCCATTGCCTTCTTCTGGGCAGTGTCTTTAAAAGACAGGTGACCTCAGCCATTATCAATTCTCTTCAGGGATTGTCTTCCTAGCATCAGTGGTCACATAACCAGGACTTGTGATACGGACCAGCGGTTCATAAGACCATCCACCATTTGCTCCCATGGCTTCATGTGACCCCAGTTGAGGGGCTAAGCAGATGCCGCACCCTGCCCAAGGGTATCTTCCAGGCTTGCAGAGGGAAGGAGTGCCTTACACCTCCTTTATTAGAGACATATCACCGCCCTGCCACTGAAGTAGAATACCTAGCCCCCAAAATAGTCCTGTGGCCATAGAATTTGATTGGCTGATCCATTTAAGCCTCTCCTCAATGGTGACTCCCATGAAGTTAGTTCTAAACAAATGAGTTTCATCAGTATTCAAAAAAGAAACATGCTTTACAGTCGGAGAATTCATTGGGAGAGGTGAAAGTCTAGTGCAGGTTTCCATAAATAAATGAGCGTATTCAAAGCCTTTGCAGTTCTAAAGGTGGGAAAATCCCCATGCCCACGTGGGATATATCCCAGGATGCCATAGGTGACGATGTAAGAGATTTTTGGGACTCTGGCTGAAATTTTAAAATCATTGTTGGACACAATGGGGTACCAGATCATGGGGAGATAACAAATGTGGCTCTATTTTTCAAGAAAAGCAGCGAAGAAATGTCTGGTATCTATAGACCTGACAGCCTGTCATCAGAGGCAAGGAAGATACTGGAAAAATTCTGAGGGAGAGGATTATGATCACTTGGAAAGGCAGGGAGACAGCCAACATGGCTTTGTCAAAGGCAAGTGCTGTCTGATCAATTTGATTGAATTCTTTGAAGAGGTAACAGTGTACCCATGAGGCAGCATAGTAGATATGATTAACATGGCCATGACTAAAGCCTTTGAAAAGATCCCACATGGGAGGACTGGGTCAAAAAGGTTGGGCTCATGCAATCCAGGGTAGGTTGGTTTGGCAATAGGAGCCAGAAGGTGATGGTAGAGGATTGATTCTGTGATTTGATGCCAATGACTAGTGGTGTCCCATATTGTTGGGACTCTTACTGATAAAATACATGTCAACAGCTTAGATGTGGATGTCGAAAGCACAAACAATAAGATTGCAGATGATATTGTGGTAGATAGTTTTAGGCTGCAGAGAGACATTAAACTGTTCATGAAATAGTCTAAAAATCCAGACAAATATGAGGTGATGAATTCCGAGAGTACTGATGGGGTTAGGACATAAACTATGAGACTTACAAAGCATTGAGAAACAGAGAGACTTTGAATCATGTCAGTAGCTCCTTAAAGGTGGCAACTTAGATTGTTAGGAATGCATATTGTGTACCTGCCTTCATTAGCTGGGGCACTAAATACAGAACTAGGGAGGTCATGCTCCAACTGTATAAAACCTTGGTCAGTCCTCAGTGTAAGTACTGGATGCTTTTTTACTCAGCGTGCTATAGGAAAGATGGTGATAGAGCTGGAGAGGATGCAGAGGAGATGTTTCTTTAAATAAAAGATGTAGCCATGGAACTCGTACAAGCCCAACCTCTTGCCTGTTTTTAATTAATGGGATGTTTCTGTCCTGTTCAAATTCTCTGCCTACCTCTCACCCCCGCCTCACATTTTATTTCATATATTCACTATATTGGCGCTGCTCTTGCAATTGTAGATCTCAAAACTTCATTGCCAATTTCTACCCAAGTCCCACTTGCTCTTGTCCATTTCTGACCCTTTCTTGGTCTCTTTTTTCCCCATCTCATGGGAGAGCTTACTGACCAGTACCATTATCTGTGGACTCCCGCAGCCAGACTCCCACCTTCTTGTAGGGACAGCTTTCTACTCTCCTACTTTCTCCATCCATATTGCAAGTGACTAGACTTGCACTCCAGTGTTTGTGAAACATCCTCCACTTTCCTCGACCATGGCTCCCCCTCCACCATAGTTACAGGATTCTTAACTATGTCTCTTACTTCACACAGTTTTGCCCTCACCCCTTCTGCAACCAGCCTCCATCTCCAACAAACTTTGGATTTTCATGTGAATGAAGGCGATCAAACACCTGCCATTCTACCTCTTCCTTCCCCAGCCTCCAGACACCCGAGCAGTCCTTCCAGTGAAGCAGCAATTCACTTGTGTTCCTTCCAATCCACTATACTGTATTTGCTGCTCTAAATGTGGTCCCATCTACATTGGGAAGAAAAAAAACAAACGCAGATCTAGTGACTGTGATGCAGAATGCCTCCTTTTAAGTCTGCAAGGGTGACACTGTCTGTCCGTCTAGGTACCATATCCGCAGACTTTGGTGACCATGGTTTTCCATATAGATCTATCCTTCGTTTTTTGGATGACTTCCATTTCCTCGATGTGTAGCCACCTGGCTAGGCTTTTGATGTACATAAGCCGAGGTCTTCCTCTAGGTTTACTCCCCTCGATCTCTCCAGAGAGTATGAGTTTTTCTAGTTCATCTTTCCGCATGATGTGTCCTAGGAATCTGAGTTGTCTTTCTCTTATTGTTGGTATGAGTGATCAAACTGCTTGGGCTCTTCTAAAAACTTCTCCATTTGATGTGTGTGTGGTCCATGATATTTTTAACATTCTCCTGTAGAACCATAATTCAGCTGCTTCTAGTCTCTTTTCCACTGCTGGGGAAATGGTCTAGCATTCACTTCCATAAATCAGGATAGAATAAATGTCGCACTGCAGTATTCTGTTTTTAGTGTACGTGCTCATCTTTCTGTCTGTTAATATGGTCTTCATTTTTTGGAAAGCTTCTTTTGCCATTGCTGAGGGTGACACTAAGCTTCAGAAGCCTGTCACGTTAATGTTCCAACCCACTCCTGCTGTGACCTCATTGTCTTTGGCCTCTAGCATAGTTTCAGTTAAGTCCAACATAAACACAAGAAATAGTACCTCACCTGCATATGGTCATGTATCACAGCCCTTGGGACACTGCAATCTCATATAACTGAAGTTCCCCAACTGTGTCAGAACAGTGTAGTTCTGATGTAAAATCATCTAGCTGTATTACTAACTCACTCTTTCATCCCTTCACAAATACTGTCTGATCTGCTGAGTATTTTTAGCAATTTTTTAAATTCCAGATTTTCATAGAAAAGTACAGCACAGAAACAGGCCCTGTAGCTTATCTAGTCTGGCCCAAGCCATTTAATTGTCTACTCCCATCGACCTGCACTATGACCACAGCCCTCCATACCCCTACCATCCATGTACCTATCCAAACTTCTCTTAAACCGTGAACTCAAGCTCACATGCACCATTTGCAATGGCAGCTCGTTCCACACTCCTAACACCCTTTATGTGAAGAAGTTTCCCCTCATGTTACCCTTAAACAATTCACCTTTCAATCTTAACCCATGAGCTCTAGTTATAGACCCACCCAACCTCAGTGGAAAAAAACCTGCTTGTATTTACCCAATCTATACCCCTCAAAATTTTGTATACCTCTATCAAATCTTCCATCAATCATCTATGCTCCAAGGAATAAAATACGAACCTATTCAATCTTTTCATATAACTCAGCTCCTCCAGACCCAGCAAAACCCTTGTAAATTTTCTCTGTGCTCTGTCAACCTGATTTACATCTTTCTTTTCAGTGAGTAACTTTTTCATTTCACACCTTTATCCTACTAACTTCATTGATTTTTTTTCTATTTCCACACTTCCAAAGAGATCACGTTTTATTGGTTAGCATTCATTTTCCTTTTCTTAAAAACTGTCCCTACTCCATCACAGATTCCCCTTTATTCTCTCCTTCTCACTCCCTTTCGACTGTACGTTTTCTCACTTTTCCAATTCTGATGAAGGGTTGTCACATGAGGTGCCAATTGTTTCTCTCCTCACAGGTGCTACCTGAGCTGCTAAGCGTTTCCAGAACTTTTTTATTATTTTTGTTTGAGATTCCCAGGCAGTGGAGTCCTTATTTTGAATTCCGTCAAAAAGCAGTCACAATCCAAGTAGCTGAACGGAATCAGACTAAAGATTACTACAAACACGTGCTTTTTCTCCATTTAATTGCATCACTGGTTTTAAGCCACTACGGCGAAAATTTGTCACCACTTACCTCTATTTTTGCATTCAAAGTCTCTTTGCCATTCAAATGCAGCTTGTGTACAAGGATGAAATCTACAGCTTGAGTTTAGGTGATGAACATCATTCACGCCGGCTACAAGGGAAAGGACATCAACTCGGATCGAGCGTCTTTGCGCGCAACTCTGAAGCTTTCGTCGATCGCGTTTGATGCTCTCTCACTTGGTGCTGTCTTGGTTCGCTTTCGTGTGGCATTTCGCTGCCTGCACAAGAGCCAGCTGCAAAATGCAGTGTTGTATGTGCATCTGTGCACCAAATTTATACCCCGAATCTCCCTTCCAGCGAGCAGCAAAGGAGATTATCCTGTTTAAATCACTATTCAACCTCTGTTAAGGCAGCTTGGTCATCAAGAAGTATTTACTGATTAAAACTGTCCCTTCACACCAAAATCACAAAGATTCGATTTATTTCCTGTTCTAAATATACCTTCAACAGACATAGTTTCAAAGCATACAGTAAGTCCTTCAGAAACTGTTAACTGGGTAACGTTAATTCCCCACCCCCACATCTAAGTAGTTTAAACACGCCGGTGCCGTGTTCCTGCTGTTTTGGGTTATAACTCGAAACACATGTTAATTCCAACGGATACTGAAGTAAAACCTTTATAACAAGATGAAAACGGCATCTAGGCGGTGGAGGGAGGCAAGTTAAAATTACAATCAAGGAATAGTTTGTTCCCTTTCTGCTTAAAATTCAAAGTTAAGTAAGATTGCCGCGCAAATTCGCAGGGCTCTTATTTGGTGTGTTTGCTTTCTTTAATCGGGGGATTGAGTCCAAGAACTGCCGAGGTAATGTTGCAGCACAATAAAACTCTGCTTAGACCACATTTGGAATATTGTGTTCAGTTCTAGTTGCCTCATTATAGGGAGGATGTAGAAGCTTTGGAAGGGCTGAAGAAGAGATGCTGCCTGGCATGTCTTATGAAGATGGGTTGAATGAGCTAGGAGTTTTATCCTTGGAGGGAAGGAAGTTGAGATCTGACTTGATAGACGTGTACAAGATGATAAGAGGCATAAATAGAGTGGATGGCTAGAAACTCTTTTATTGACCAGGGCTGAAATGACTAATTTGTATAATTGGCATAATTTTAAGGTGTTTGGAGGGAAGTATAGGGGAGATGACAGCAGTAAGCTCTTTACACAGCGAGTGGAAGGTACGTGGACCGCTGTGCCTGGAGTGGTGGTAGAGACAGGTACACATACGTCCATACTACGCCGGATAATTTTGAAAACGCCGGTTTCGAGTAAAAACGAGAGGCGTCCACACTAAGCGTTTTTCAAAATATCTCCGTCCACATTAGGCGGATATTTGGGCGAATCTCCTCCTACTGGGCATGCGCAGGACACAAGCCAAGCGAAGAGGGAACGGTATACTTAGTGCGCGTTTGTCCAGTTACAGAGTAGAAAAACTTTAAAGGAATTGCACTTGGCTGTCGCGCAGGAGGACTTAAAACTTAAAAAAAAACAAATACTGGAGCGTATGGAGGCAACCGACAGGGAGTTCACGGACAGTATGACCCGACTGATGACGAACATATTGAAAAACTGACTAACTCTGTTGCATTAATAAAGCACCTTATTAAATGTATAAAACGTCTGCATCAGCGTTATCTTGTATTTCCATACAATGTTACATTAGGCTGTTACACGTCTATTGACAGAGAAGTACTTGCATAAATAGGTAAACCACCTTCATACAAGCAAGGACAGAAAACAGGGCGAAGTGAGAATACTTATTTATTCAGTAAGCTATGGGTCAAAGTATTTGGTGAGTACATAACTTTTCAGGCTTCAGTCTCGTTGCCGTCTGTTCTGAAATTGTAAGATGGTGGCGTTCAAGAAAGCAATGAATATCTGTTCTGGCACGTCATGACAGCGTTTTCAAATAGTCAAAAAAGCTCACTTTACAATTTAACTCTCACGCCGTTCACACCGACTGCACGTTATAACAGCTTGCACAGTACCAAGCAGAAGCAGAAAAAAGCATTGTAGTTGTGGTGTTGTCATGACAACGTTTTTAAATCTCTCCGTTTACCCCGTACAAACTACGCCGGATATTAAGCGTTTTCAGATTTATTCACTCTAGAGAGTGTTTTCGAAAATCTCCGTTTTCGGGGGCTGAAAACGCCGGCTCAGTGTGGACGGGAGGGCAAAACGAAGAGAAAAAGCTTCGTTTTCAAAATTATCCGGCGTAGTGTAGACGTACTAGATAGGCACATGGATGTTAGAACAAAATACGGAGGGAGATGTAGCGGGGAAGTGTTAGATTGATTTTAGAATAGGTTTAAAAAAAAGACTGGGCATAATATCGAGGGCCGAAGGGGCTTTAGTGTGCTGCATTGTTCTACGTTCTAAGTTAACACTTGTATGTTCATTTATATGTTTATTTAACAGAATTAATAACCAACGAAAATCACAAACTTTTCCTTTTCAGAAGTGTAATTTCCCAATATGAATTAACTTGGAAGTCAGCAATGACACACGCACACGTGTTATTTTTTGCACGTGTGTATTTTGACTCGCTTGAAGTTAAGTGTGTGGGGAAATTGCTGCTACCGGAGAAAACTTCGAAAAATGGTTGCTTGCCGATCTTAAGGACCTGATTAATATAGGATCAGAAACTAAAGGCCAATACAATTTTGCCTCAGAAGGAGTGGGCAGGATAGGTGGAGAACACAGACATGCATGAATGCATTTCTAACTCTTCCACGCCCCAATAGGGATGACTGCTTTGTGATTCCACCAAATCAGCCAGAGCAGTGGTACCGTCTAATGCACAGTGTGCCTGGCCGAGTGTGTGTGTGCTGAATATGAATGTATACTGTCTATCACAAATGAACAATGGGACGCAACTACGCTACTTTATTAAATCCTTAATCGCTGTAATGAAAAGGGGCTAATCACTCGTGTCACTTAATTGTAAAATCCGTTGGTGGAGATACGCAATAGCATAAGCAGAGCGAGCAACTTGTTAAGAGTCTTGTTAACTTGTTAACACCATTCGCGAGGACTTAAGTGCACGTAAAACGACTTCCGGTCTGTAAATTCCGTGTATGATATTTAACCAATTTTGTAGATCAAAGAAAGGTCATTAAAGTCCACTTAAGAAATATAACCAGAAACCCCTAAAAATGTTCCGTTAGTTTTACCACTGTTGAGTTGAACTGTGTAGAAATTTGTTTATTCGTCCCAAAGTAACTTCTGAAGTTAGTGAAGTCGAAAAATCATATATATAATTTACTCCGGGATATTTCTTACAACAAAATACATGTTTCTATGATGTACCTACTAGAGAAAATACATTTCTAGCTAAACAACATATACTTTAAACAAAAGTTTTGAAAATTGCATTGAATTCCCAGTTTATCATAGATCAGCCTCAATAAAGATTGGATTACTGTCCCAAAATAACCCGGTAAGGAGAAACCGTTTCTGCCGTGAATGTCTCCAAAACCACGACGTTGAATAAATCTCCGAATATTTTCAGATTTTGTAGGAATTCAAAGCTATTGAGAACTTAATCAGCGCAGTAAATGTTCCAAAGGGCAATAAATTGGGGATGACATGAATCATTGTCGAAGACTTTTAAATCTAAATGGTCAGAAATGAAGCCAGTCTCGCATCCGGTGGGAATCTGAAGTTTTCAAAGGTATCACGGGCAACTACGAAGTTTCAACCAAAGTGAAAGGAATTTCTTGAAATCAAATCAACTATGTTGCAACATTCAAAATACCGGCTCATCAGATCACCTTAATTGGCTTTTACTAATCAGTGATAAATTATATGACTGGTGCTGATCATATCAGGATAAATGTAGTCAGTGCATAGATGTAATTTGGAATGGAAAACTTAGGGTTCCCATCATCGCCTCTTCACACATTTAGGGTAATTGGTACGCTAGGTATCAATGCATCACTATCACGAATACCAGTTTCCTAACGGTGGCCCCTTTTACAAACACACACACACACACACACACAAATCCAATCTTTCATTTCCAACTGTGGACCAATCTCCCTCTTCCAAGAAACAGCTCTTTAAATTCGCGTTGGCACTTTCAGCCAATATACATCAGGTGTATCTCTTCTGTATTACTAAATGCGTTTGCAAACGCCGCCCAGTTAAAGATCAGACATTTATTCCGAAACAGGCCACAACATTGCATTCATTTGTTCCCTCCTTTGAGAACTAGCGACATAGAAAGAAGGCAGACGAGGGGTGGTTTAGAGGTTTCATATAAATAGTCGAAATTTAACCAAACAACAAATCAAACGGTTTACTGGTTTGCTTAACTAGTATAAGGCTCACACGAGAGTTTCTGCATTTTGAATTTTACACTTTAATGCTTAACATTAGAAGGACCTTTTCAGAGCGGTCCTTTCCCACAATTCATTCACCGAACTAAGGCATGACACTTTATTTTCATGTTCTTTGAGCTTCAGAGAATTAGCACGATGAATATCTTCACTTGTTCTCCAATGGAATATGATATAGCTCAAAAATGACTTCAAAACTCAATGTACATTTATTATTAAAGTTTGTATATGATATACCGCCTTGAGATTCGTGTCCTTACAGGCAGCCACAAAACAAAGAAACCCTGCAGAAGCCATTAAAAAGACTGTCAAGACACCCAATGTGCAAAAAAAGAGAGAACAAATCATGCAAACAATAAACATTAAGCAAATAGCATTCAGAACTAAAGTTGACGAAAGTGAGTTCACGGCCACGAAGCCATCATCGTTGCAACCGGTCCAGGAGATCCCGTTAGTTGCAGGCCGCAGCTTCAGTTCAGCGCAGAGACGAGTAAACGTCGCCGAGCAGCGAGGTGAACACCGGCCCGTCCTCCTGCCCCGACACCCTGACCTTTACAATTTGGCCCGACGCTTAAATCGGTCAAACATCGGCTCGTTCTTCGCTCTGGGGCCCGTAGACGCCACGCCGCAGCTGACCTGCACCTTCGAGACTTTAGCTCACACCGCAAAAATGCTTAGTTCCGAAAGGGAAGTTACAGGCTATTGATCGTAGTGAATTGCAACCTGCAAAGGACTCAGTCTTCATTCTCGTTGTACTCGGTTGAGATTAGTTCCAATGCCTCGTGTTATTAGGAGCGACTAACGTGGGAAACAACATGTTTCTGTGGGAGCAGGTGCGACCTCAATACTGTCAACGTGCACCTTTCCAGGAGAGTTCGGTTTTCCTCGGAATAGCTTCAGCTACACAGTAATATTTCGGCGTCCCTAGGAGGAAAGTTTATCTCAAACAGGAGAAGTAACACACACAAAATGCTGAAGAAACTCAGCAGGCTAGGCGGCATCTATGGGGAAAGATGCTGTCGACGTTTCGGGCCAAGACCGTTCGGCAGTGATTTATCTATTTACTTCAACTCTAAAGCAAAGCCCTGTGTTCCGGAGTGTGGGCACTGGGCCTCCTTTGGTGTGTGAAAGGCAAGAAGATTATAAATACTATTTTCAGTTCATCTCTCACCCCCAGTGCGAATACTATTGACTTTTATCTTATCCTGTCAGGATTATAAAATCTGCCTGTTGAAATTACGCTGTGATTTTTTAAGAGAGAACTTCAAATTGCAAATGAAAGGGACGTATCCAACGTGTTGTCTGCACGGCCGAAATTTTCTTCGTTTTATTGAGCGAAACTTTCCATGTCGTGATGTTAGGTCCGAACCTTCTTTACTGTATTCCATTGACATTTTGCTTGCATTCACTGGAGAACGGCTTGGAACTCGGTCTAGCTGAATTGTTAGGATTCATGCCTCCGACTTCATGTCCCATATCAGCCACTTCACCACAATAATCTCAGGGCTCTGCTGGGGAAATGGAGTTGCGGTAACATAACGGCAGACACGCCGAATCCAGCCTCCTTGCTCGTATGGGTATTATGATTCCAGGCTCGCTCTATCTGGAATCTTACCTCGGTGGTTCAGGCCAGATTTCATTTCAGTGGATCGTCTGGCTCATTAAAACTTCGCCGACTCCGGGGGCTCGCCCTGTGAAAATTACCTACAGAGTTTTTTTTACCTCCCAATAGTTGCCATCCATCAATGGCAGTAAAACGCTTTGGAACGCTCTGAAAGACGCTATTTAAATGCAAGTTTATTCCTTCTCATCAATACCTTTATTCCCTTTCAGGGCTTGAATGAGCTGGCAACAAACTTCCATGATCTTTTGTGATAAAATGCATACTGCGAAGTTGGGGGAATGCAGGCTCAATGGGAACGAACTTGATTCAAGAGAAGTTTAATGTGTAGAGGTTACTGGAAAACGTGGACTAATCTGTGCCTTTTCTTTCCGGCGTTTCCCGAGAAACAATTTAATCGTCTCCATTACAAAATCTGGCATTTGTCGAGGACCTCGGAGCTCTAAATTTTTTTAAATAAGGTGTCATCCTATTCAAATGGTGCCCTTGAAATGGCGCTTGTTTGGTATTTGCACGGTGTCGATTTATTGGGTGAAGCAGGCATCAATAGAAGGAACTCCCAGAATATGCAAACGTTGATACAAAAAGGCAGGGGTAGCGGAGCGGAGCCCACACTTCCATCTCAGTGGATGGTGACTTTGAGATGTCATTGACGCTATGTAGATGAGAGTGTCAGGCTGGGCGCCGCACGCTACGTTGTTGCTGGAGTTATTAGCCAGTTGCGCGGGAGCCTCGATGCTCCCTGCCCCTCTCTCCTCCGCTCTCCGCATACTCGGAGCCGCGCTGCGTGGGGAGAATCTGCGCCGTCTCATCTTTGAGCTCGTGGACGACAAAAAGCAACAGCAGTAACAAAGCAAAGATCTGGTTCTCAGCATCAACTTCGAACAGTAAACACCACCGGCTTCTGTCACCGGGGGCTTGAAACAGTAAGTGCGTGGTTTATCTGTGCAACATTTCCAGAGAGCAAGCCAGGTTCTTGACAAAATAGGCAGGAAATAGAGGCGATGTGCCGGTAAGCTTACTGAAAGTGGACAGCAATCGCACTACTTCGAAAGAATTTTAGGATGGTCTTACAACAATGCCCCCCCCCCCCGTACTGTCAGAGAGTTTGAATCGTGTAGTGTGGGAATGTGATGGAGCGGTGGACGAGAGGAAAATCAGACGTAGATATCTCTTATTTTAAAAGAAACTGTTCTCTAGGGTCAAGACGTCAGGCTGTTTCTTCTTTAGAAATTATGTAAGCGACTTTGATCAATGGAAAGCGACACGAGATATTTTTATGCACACCGGGAATAGACAGTCTGACGGATAAGCCTCAGAGTTTGAGGCGCCTAGTTCGCGCGAATCTGCCGGTGCTCTCTGTTTAAATGTGATCGCTATCACATCGTGACCGCGTTCGAAAGTGTGCACCAGGATTAAGGACAAGACAGGTCTGTTGCACAGCGGCGCAGCTGCTTCGTAGCGCCAGGCACCCGGGGTTCAGTCCTGCTCTCCGGCACTGTGTGTGTGGAGTCTGCACGCTCTCTCCACGACCGTCTGTGTTTCCTCCGGCTGCTCCGGTTCCGTTAAACATCCCAAAGACGTGCAGATTCGTCGGTCAATTGGCCACTCCAAAATGTTCCCAGTGTATTGACAAGTGGTGGAATATGGGGGCGAGGGTGACAATGAGAATCCGGGGTGAATGAAAACATAGTTGATACTCTGCTTGAAATCAGTGGGTCGAAGTGTATTTCTCTATGACTGTTCTACACTGTGCTTGATATCAAACGGACCTACTTCATTGCATGAAGTGTTGTGTGCGTGTGTGTGTGTACCGAGAAGTGATCAACAGTTGTATTAACTTTTATATTTTCCATTTCTTTATAAAGGTGATATTTACATCGAGATTTTCTTGTAAACAAAGTTAAAGCCGCGAATACTTAGCCGGAGTGAGATGGTCGTGCGCGGTGCTCGGAAATCATAGATGTGTTGATTTTAACTTAAGTCGAAAAATGACGTGACGTGTCCCAATTCCATCACTAGGACCAAGTCAATCGCGGAATGAAAGCACGTGCCTTTGGCTGTTTCTATCGTTACCAAAGCTAGCCTGCATATCCTTATCTCTTTGCAGCATCTTTCCCCCTGGTTAAATACGAACGCTCGCCTGATCCAACACGAGCTGACAGCTACCCCCACAGCAGGACCAGCCGAGCTCCCACCCTTCACATATTTTTCTGCCTATGCTGGTCTGACTGAACCGCAAAGCTGCTTTCCACGTGGTCTGGTGCTGAAAATTTCCGATCAACTCCCAGGCGCTGGGCGCCTAAATTTAAAATTATGGCGACCAACGGAGCAAAAACGCCCGACGGGCAAATTTCCACCGAGCTGCACGACGCCCCCACCTCGAACGATAAACCGAAAACGCTTGTGGTGAAGGTGCAGAAGACCAGGAAGATTCCCGAGAGAGAGAAATGGGGAGGAAGATTTGACTTTCTGCTTTCCTGTGTTGGATATGCAATAGGTCTGGGGAATGTGTGGCGCTTTCCGTATCTTTGTGGGAAGAACGGCGGAGGTAAAAAAAATAACTTTACAATTTACTTGATATGTGCTGTACACAATAAAACAACAGTTTAAACAACGACGAATCAGAATGTTTCCCACGTACCCTCCTTGGATTTCAAATTGCTAAAGTCAATCGCGCATTAAAGATCAATTGCTCCAGTGATGTTGATGTGGAGCTGATAATTGCAAAATTGTTATTCTACATTTAAAGTTCGAATAATGAACAGCCATAATTTTTTAAAGAATACAATGGATTTTATCGGGTCCATTGTGTTAAATGACTTGCTTAGTCCCTGCACTTGACATATAACTCAATGTATTCATTACACCGATCTGTCGATTTCGCCTGGATTTAATGAGCCTGAACTTCCCATGAATTTCTAACATGCTGCTTATTGTTCTCTCCAAGGGGCTTTTCTCATTCCTTATTTCATGACACTGATCTTTGCTGGAATGCCCATCTTTCTGCTGGAATGTTCCTTGGGTCAGTACACCTCTGTCGGCGGACTCGGCATCTGGAGATTGGCACCAATGTTCAAAGGTATGGTGTAAAGCCAGCACCGTGATGGGGGGGGGGGGTGCCGCCGCACGTCTCTCGGCGGACAATGGTATACAGAATAATCAATATTGTCACAAGAAGTAACTCTTCGCCATGTAGTGGCCTCCTACCCTTTGGAAAACTGTACAAATTGTGGCCGTATCAAATATCCGCTTACAAGCATTGGAATGTGATTTTGCATGTTTATTTTGAACGGGGTTTTATAAACGTATTGCAATTTCTCGGTGAATATTCAGTCTTAGATCTGGGTCATTGGTCGCAAGCATTAAGGTCAATATAGCTTGGGTATCCACAGATCTGGGCGTGGCTGGGAGGGGGTGGAATGTCCACAAGGACGGACAGTCATTTCCAAGAAGCTTGACAAGCGGAATTAACACCAGGTTTCACAAAATAAGCTGTTTAATACCCCCGTTGACAGAGGTGACATTTGTTAACGTGCCTTTAAATTGATAATCTTTGAAACCTAATCGATGTAATTCTCTGGGCTTCTTGGATATTTCCTCTGTTTACAGGTGTGGGTCTGGCAGCCGCCGTCCTGTCTTTCTGGCTAAACATCTATTACGTCGTCATAATTGCTTGGGCCATTTATTACTTGTACAATTCTTTAACATCAGTAAGTTCCCTTTTTTTTCTGCCTATTTGCGCGTGCGAATTAATTTCTTCGTGGTTACAGCAACCTTAACGCAGTTCGTTCTTGAAAACAGTGATCAAAACGATGAAGCCCTCTGCGTAAGTCAATAAACTGCTTCTATAGTGACAGGCCGAGACACGAACACCAAATACATCTATGTCTGCACGGGTTTGTTTCGAAGTGGCAAATAATGGAAATACGCACAATAAAGAATAGTGGATTAGTAAAGGAGATTGAGGAAAAAATACAAAATAATTGTAATTTTTCACAAATAGGAACTTCCCTGGCAACACTGTGGAAACTCATGGAATACGGAGAGGTGCTTCTCAAACTACAGTATGAGCAATTCAACCAACCTCAGCAGCCCAATCGTGGAGTTCTGGGAGTAAGATGGTTTTTATCTCGTTCCATTTTTTTCTTGCCTTATTTTGTGAGTTAATACTTAAATTAACAACCGTTGGACCGGAAATAGCGTGTATTACTGATAGAAATATGACTATCCACAGACGGAACATGCACCAGTTAACGGATGGGCTGGATAATCCGGGGCATATCCGAGCGCCGCTTGCAATAACACTGGCCATCGCCTGGATTCTTGTGTACTTCTGTATTTGGAAGGGCGTCAAGTGGACAGGAAAGGTAAAGGCCTGACACATTTCATGAGAACAGTAGTCGGACACTGGAATCGTGTGACGGTACAGGGCTCGAGTTTTCAGCGAACCCGGAGTCGCTCTTTAGGGTCCCGGACTTCCCACTTTGGTTTTGGCCAATGACATGGAATGTGCGGGAAGCTAACTGTGTAATCATATGGACTATTTCACAGAGCGAGATCATTCAGCCCATCATATGGGTAATATTTTGGTTTTGGTAAAATAACAGAGTCCAGCATTCTCTTTGTACATAATTCCCCTCCCCTCACTGCCACCCGCCCCCCCCCATTGATTTTAACAGATGCACTGGTGTGAACTAACCCGGTGGACAGGATTGTGTGAGGAATGTCAGGAAGAGGAGTCAGTAGAACATGTAGTTTTGTGTTGCAGGAAGTATGGGATACAGAGAGAGATGATGAGAATTAAACTAAGGGAGTTTGGGATGTAGGAATTCACATTAAAAGGGTTGCTGGGCATGGGTGAGAGAGCACAAGTCCGGGTATTTTTAGCGTTTTTAAGGGGTACAGGGGTTTTGTATAGAATATGACGAATAAACAGGAATAGGATACTAGGATGGTCAAAGATGGGAGGGTGAAGTGTAGGTTTGTTTGTGTGTGTGTGTGTGATTGAGTGAGGGGATTTAGAATGTATGTCTAGTGCACATTCTGGAGCAGAGGGTGGCGGTAATGCACCATTAAGCTGGATGCCAACCGCCGTAAAACAAGATACAGACAGCCAGACAGACAGAACTAACCCGGTGGCAAATCACGTCCTGTTCACACAGAGTCTTGGAAAAGTACGGCAGAGAAACCCGCCACTCCGCCGATCTAGTCCGTGCCAAATCATTTAAACTGCCTACTCCAAATCGACGTGCACCGGACTATAGTAATTAGAGAGGAGTAATCAATTGCTCAATGAGCCATACCAAAACTTTAACACTGGAAACTATCGCCTGGCACTAGGAGGCTGAATGCATACAAGGTTGCGGGGTGTTATTTAAGTTCCGACCATTTTCTTCTTAATACTAAAGGTATACAGGTGTCCTGGCAAATGGTGATAGTCTAACAATGAAGGTTGGAAGCACTTAGAACACTTTAGCTTAAGAAAATTGTGCGAACAAGTTATCCACGTCTTTGTGCACCAAGTTAAGCCTTCATAATCCTTTTAAAATCCTCAGTGTACCAAGTGTATACAGGACAGAATCCAATATTGTAATCTGTCCGCGCTGTTTTCCCCCCAACAGGTAGTTTACTTTTCCGCAATCTACCCGTACGTCATGCTTCTTACCTTGTTTTTCCGTGGAGTGACCCTGCCGGGCGCTAAAGAGGGAATCTTGTTCTACATCACCCCCGATTTCAGCCGCCTTTCTGATTCGGAGGTACGTCATTAGCGCCGGTTAATGGTCGGGGCTGATAGGCATGTGTCAAAGAAACCGCTTTCACTGCCGCTGCTCATGGACCATCTCAATCCCTTCTTTCACAGGTTTGGCTGGATGCCGCCACGCAGATATTTTTCTCCTACGGTCTGGGTCTGGGTTCACTGGTGGCACTTGGCAGCTACAATACATTCCACAACAACGTTTACAGGTAATCATCGCCTTCGGCTGCCACCTTCGCGTATCCCACTTATGCTGGCAGTACTCTTCCTCCCAAACGTGAAAGACTTCGGGGCAATTGAATCAATCAGGGCGTGAGGCCGATCGGCCCGTCGCATCCGTGCTTAACTCTTCATCCAAATGAAACCTGCAAATTCCTGAAAGACTCATCGGGTCAGACAGCATCTGTGGAGAGAGAAAGATACGTGAAGTTAGCATTTCAGGTCGGGGTCCCATCGACTTCATCAACATGAAGTTCTGATCAGAAATGTTAACTCTTTCTGCAGATGCTGCCTGGTCGGCTGAGTGTTCCCAGCAATTTTCTGTTTTTATTTCAGATTTCCAACAGCTGCATTTTTATCGCATTAATTCTGGCTCTTATCCCATAATTTTTTTCCCATTTGATAACAAAGGCAATCTTTATTTTTGTAGATTTAGGTAAACCCTTTCCTTTTTATTTTCATGTTAGTTTGAGTCATCCAGATTTGATAATGGTATTTAAATGTAGCAATACTCCTAAACTCTCATTACTTGTTGACCAAAGATAATGGGTGTGCGTTGTAGAAGGAAGAATCTCAACTGATTACGTACTTTACATAATCACCTGCTGAAATAATCATGCTCTGTGATAAGTCTAATTACAATTAACTAGGCATTGTCAACTTTCCTCAGTTAGTTAAAGTCCAGTGCTACTCATGGCTATACATTGAAACTTGCTTTAATATTTGACACTGCATCGACATTGTAGATGAGGATGCATGCTCTTTTAATCCACTGGATATTCCAATATAAGACTATAGAATCGAGAGGAGCAATATTAGGCCATTTGTTCCATCAAATTGATGAGTATGCTTTCAAAATGAGAAACCCTAACAATCCATCTATAATGCAAACCAGTAGGTTGGTTTAACAACATAGGCACTATTGTATATTTCACCCATAAATGTAACAAAATATAATTGACAGTTCAATTTTTGAGGTTGATATTCACTTTTATGCTGCCTGTTGTTGAAAGCTTATGGGGTGTTATTTCCTATCAAATTGTTCCACTGCATTAATTTAGATTTTGGAGGTGATTTATATTTGAAAATTAAAGCCATCTAATATCAACCCGTCCATTTCCTTCTTCCCACGAGTTAACTCGCTGACTATGCATCTTCAAAATAAGTCGACACCGGAGGAGAGAAGAGATGTGGAATTGCTGCTCTGCTTCGGTCCCGAGGTGTACACACCAGCTCTGCAGAGGTGCACGGGCTGAGACTGCCCACAATGGGACACTGAGAGGAAATGCTTATCTTCCACCACATACTGAGACCACATATCAAAAACTCAACATCATGTGCTTGAGTCCCAATCTTACCTGGTGCTCAAGAAATGAGTCCAGTTACACTGCAGGCACCACAGACAAGTCAACCTGGTTTAGAAACATAGAAAACTGATGGCACAATACAGGCCCTTTGGCCCACAATGCTGTGCTGAACATGTATTTGCCTTAGAAATTACCTGGGGTTTCCCATAGCCCTCTATTTTTCTGAGCTCCATGTACCTGTCCAGGAGTCTCTTACAAAACCCTATTGTATCCACCGTCACCACCGTCACCGGCAGCCCATTCCACGCACTCACCACCCTGCATAAAAACCTTACCCCTGACATCTCCTCTGTATCTACTTCCAAGCACCTTAAAACTGTGCCCTCTCATGTTAGCCATTTCAGCCTTGGGGAAAAAGCCTCCGACTATCCACACTCTCATCATCTTATATACCTCAATCAGGTCACCTCTCATCCTCCATCACTCCAAGGAGAAAAGGCCAAGTTCACTCAACCTGTTCTCATAAGGCATGCTCCCCAATCCAGGCAACATCCTTGTAAATCTCCTCTGTACTCTCTCTATAGTTTCCACATCCTTCCTGTAGTGAGGTGACCAGAACTGAGCACAGTACTCCAAGTGGGGTCTCACCAGGGTCCTATATAGCTGTAACACAGAGAGTTTCTTCCTCTTTATTTCAGAGACTCCATTGTTGTCTGCTGTATAAACTCCACCACCAGTATGTTCGCTGGATTTGTCATCTTCTCCATCGTTGGCTTCATGGCCCATGTAACAAATAAGCCTATTGCTGATGTGGCTGCTTCCGGTAGGTCCTGCCTTTCATTGGATTAAAGTGAAACACCTCATGCCTATATTCAGTCTCATTTGTACTTGCACAGTGTGATGGTTTTCGCCTCACCTCTGAATAATATTAGCGTTTTTCCAAACATCGCATCTTTTAAACAAAATAGTAGGAAAATAATCTTTGACTTTGGAGCATTTGATGCAGCTAACATGTTTAATTGGCCCCTGTTAGATCACAAAATAAAACTTTGAAGTTTGTTTCTCTAACATGAAACATTACTCCCAAAAGCATGCATCAGAGCTATTCTTGTGACTTGCAGTCTATATTGTGCCAAAAGTAGATAGAAACATTGTCCTAGCGCATGCATACTCCGACTGACACAGAAGTAGGTCCGCAGTACACTGCGGAGTGATCATAAAGAGCATCTGGAGTGATTTTGCCACACAATTAACCTGAATAGCATAGAAGTAATCTGCCAGCCTCTGCCCAACAACAGAACCATACCTACACTGGAATCTGACATTATTGACGGACCATTATTCAGTATTCAGTATGGAAAAATGGACCAAGATGTGTGCAGCTGAATGGAGAACTAACATGGAAGTCCTTTGCTCTGCTGTGAACAAAATTGCCGAATGTTCAATATCTAAAATTGCCCAATATATAAGGTAATTATAGCTTGCCCAATGAACTAGGGAGGTTCAAATGCCAGATTTCTGCACCGTTCGTCATAGCAAGTAACTTGTTGTGAATCAGACATTGCGGGCCATCACAAGGGGGGGGCGGTAGGTGTGGGTGGCTTATTTGCTGGTTGAAAGCTGCTTCTGCCGTGTCAGTCATTGATTGGCCCGTATAAAAGTTGCAGCTGCTCTTTCCCATTGGTTGGGTTGCGTGCCAAGGCACCAACCTCTGGTTCTGGGTGCCTCAGGTGTATAAGAAGGAGATTTGTCCCCAGAGCTCACTTCACAGAACTTCTGACTAAGTATCTGTTTATTGAATATTTAGTTTTGTAGTTTGTGTAACTTGCGGGAACTTAAATGTTTGGTCGAATTTTTTACTGTTTGTGGTTAATATGCTTATTCATAGTCAGTGTTTTCTACCTCACTCACTAAACCTGTGAACCTGCTTCCACGTTATGCTGGTAAGGAAGCAAATGCCACTAGTGGACAATGTTGCTGAACAGGTTGCCCCTGAAGGGTTGGAATTTATTCTAACGTGAGCTGGAAGAAGGAAAGTTTTTCCTTGATGGGAAGAAGGGAAGAGTTTCTTTGATGGTCAGGCAAGATCAAGCAACCATAGCATGAGCATAGTTTGCAGTTAGAATATTTTGCAATATGTATGTTTGTGGAGGGATCTGAGGAGCTCAGTTTGTCATCCCAAGGCTAAGTGAAAACCTTACAGTTGGCATTCTAAACACACCTAGATTAGCACGATGATACAATTACTGGCCCAGATTTTGCATATTGGTGGTGTAGTCACATGCTGCCTTTTGACCTCAGTGAATCCGGTCTCAAAGCTTTGACGGACACCGTGACATGGATTTCTTCTTTTGTAGTGTCAGTGACGCTACTTGTGGGGCAGTCTGTGGTGTCCAGCAACCTTAAACATTTCCAGACAACAGAACAGTGAGAGAACAGAACTACTGCAAATAACTTTTTATTGTCTCTCAGAGAGTAAAATTGGAACTCACACAAGGATGAAAGTCAATGTGGAAATATGATAAATGGATTCTTAAAAATAGACTTTTGAAATAAGCAATTTGTTGTACATGGAGCTTAGAAAAATTAGAAAAATAGAGGGCTATGGGTAAACCGAGGTCATTTCTAAAGTAAGTACATGTTCGGCAGAGTATTGTGGGCCAAAGGGCCTGCATTGTGCTGTAGTTTTTCGATGTTTCTATAACAGTCATACATTAAATATTACCTTTTCAAGACTGGAGAAGCTGTTCCGCAATAGTTAAAACACCATTTAAACTCATGAAGTTGCAGTGTATTTTAACAGTGCAAATAGTTCATTAAAATTTGAAGTTCTTAACAATTCACTGATTGTCTTGGTAATAAGGGCAGCAACTTACCCTCAGAAGGAGCAGCAACATCAAGATTTCCATATTTGACCTCTAGAAGCCACTGGCAAATTCCATTAACTGTACACTGAACTGACAGTTTCATCATGGTTCCCATTATAAATTCCACATTTTTAATTCTTTTAATTAAAACTTGGCGAGTGTATGCATAAAACATACATATAGACCCATGTGCTGAATTCCGACATATACAGAATTATATTTCCACTGAGAGAAAGAGCGGGAAGCAGCCCAGTTTCTTTTTGACTGAAATACGAAACGTAACCATTCTTAGAACCCTACTGATAGCAACTTGAAATAAATCATATGAAAGCTTTCTGAAAACTATTGGAGTTTTAAGTTCAGAGAAGCATATTAACACAGAAGGTCAAAATCATGTATACTATAAATGAGTACAGTATTTGTCACATATAATTTAATATATTTATTCAAACTAATACTACAATATAAAAATGACTAATTAGGCAGATGAAATAAAATTCAATTAATTTCATGATAGAATAAGAGTAAAAAATGGCATATTTTCTCTATAAATGTACATTGTAGTCTTCTGTAAATGTTTCCAATTAACTCTTTAAAATCTGTAAACTTGTGGTTTAAAAAGGGAAAGGCCAGAGGATTATGCCAATCTGTAGGGTCATGGATATGTCATGTCGAAATAAGACAATAAAGCAAGGAAGGATGATGTAGGATGCTTAACGCTATGTAGAGACCTTTACAACAGTTTAATGGGTGATCTTGAAATGAACATTGATTTTGGAAGGATAACCTTTTCACATTTATTACTTTTGTATGCCTCCTGTACTGAAAATATGGTTCATAAATTAGCATGTAATTTTGCTTACAATTATAGTGTTTGTTCTTAAACATAACAAAAAAGATTTAATATTTGATCCCAAGTCATATCTCGACAAATATGTTTTTTTTAAAGGTCCTGGCCTGGCATTTTTGGCATACCCCGAAGCAGTGACACAATTACCAATATCTCCATTATGGTCCATTCTATTCTTTTCCATGTTACTGATGCTGGGGATCGACAGCCAAGTAAGTAAACATCATTTATGCTTTATGGTGTTTGTTGCAGGGACGGCTGTTGTTCATTTTTTGCATTGATTTAATTGTTAGTTCTTTAGTTTTGCTGAGTAGCATTTCATCAATATCTTTAAGAAAAGCAAAACAAGTGCGGCAAGACTTTTTGGAAGTGGTTATAATTGGAATTATTCATATCTATTATTGATAGCACTTAAAATTCAATATATCGTATTTTAATTGTGTTCAATATAGTTGAATGTTTTTAAATGCTAATTAAATGAAACAGAATTTTAAAAATTACAGTGTGTGGAACATTTTGTATTATACTGTACATGAACAAAAATGTTTTAATGCAACACAAAATTGCAAGGTTACAGTTACAGAACAAATGGGTTTAGCAAGAAATGTGTTCTGACACTTTTAATCTAGGACCGTAAATCTAATAGTTTAGGGACTG
The DNA here is from genome assembly GCF_963921235.1 of Mobula hypostoma. NCBI lineage: Eukaryota > Metazoa > Chordata > Chondrichthyes > Myliobatiformes > Myliobatidae > Mobula > Mobula hypostoma. The sequence goes on along the minus strand of NC_086111.1, from coordinate 61,377,623 downwards.
AAATAAAACCTTTCAAGAACGCCTTTATTGATTGCATCTGACAGGTGCAAGCATACGGAATCCTTGTGCTAGTCATACATCAGTATTGAACAGCATTCTGTTGCTAAGGGTAACACTGCAGATTAGCCCTCAACTGTAATATTGTAATTTTGGATTGTATTGAAACGTATACTCCCAAGGTGTAAGACAAAATGTTCCATACAATGTAAAAATTTAAATTCCATTTCATTTAGTTAGCATTTTAATGTCATTCAACTAATAAAGTAAATTTAAATATTATTTGTTTCAGATTTTAAAGCCCATCAATAGCAGATCAGAATCGGGTTCAAGATCACTGACATATAACCTGAAGTTTATTGTTCTGCGGCAGCAGTACAGTGCAATACATAAAATTGCTATAAATTACAATAAAAAATGTATAGTTAAATTAGTGTGCAAAAAGAGAGCGTAAAATAGTTAGGTAATGTTCGTGGTTTGGTTCATTGTCTCTTCAGAAGTCTGATGGTGGAGGTGAAGGAGCTGTTCTTAAAAGGTTGAGCGTGTTTTGAGGGTCATGTGCTCCTCTCCAGTGGTAGTTATAAGAAGAGGGCATGACCTGTGTGATGGGGGTTCTTAATGAAGAATGCTGCCTTTTTGATGCACCACCTTTTGAAGACGTGTTCGATGTTAGGGAGGCTAGTGCTCACGATGGAGCTGACTGTGTTTACAACCCTCTGCAGCTTTTCCCGATCCTGTTCAGTGACACTCCACACCAGACAGTCATGCTGTCCGTGGTACCGCTGTAGAAACTTGTTAGGGATGACAAACTTCTAACAAATCACATTCCTTCAAACTCCTAATGAGATGCAGGTGTGCACAATTCCTATTATAACCACAATCTTAAAATCTTCCCATACCAGAAATAATGTTCAGTACCTGTTTAAAAAAAAAAAATCACATTTCTGGGAAAAATCAGTGTTCCTTATGTCAACAATTGAGCTACGAACGAGGGGTGATTGATAAGTTCGTGGCCTAAGGTAAAAGGCGTCAATTTTAGAAAACCAAGCACATTTATTTTTCAACATAGTCCCCTCCTACACGTACACACTTAGTCCAGCGGTCGTGGAGCATACGGATCCCTTCTTTGTAGAAGTGGTCTGCAGCAGGGCTGATTGATAAGTTCGTGGCCTAAGGTAGAAGGAGATGAGTTATTAACTTCAAACTTTCTGCATTATCACTCAGAGTTGAACTGCATGTGCATGTAACGAGAGCGTCTTGGACCTCCAGGTGGTCCACAGCAGGGGTGATTGATAAGTTTGTGGCCTAAGGTAGAAGGAGATGAGTTATACAGCTCTTGTTATAGATGGTCACGAACTTATCAATCACCCCTGCTGTGGACCACTTTCTGGAGGTCCAAGATGTCGACTTCTGCAAAGAAGGGATTCGTATGCTCCACAACCGCTGGATTAAGTGTGTAAATGTAGGAAAAATAAATGTGCTAAGTTTTCTAAAATTGACGCCTTCTACCTTAGGCCACGAACTTATCAATCACCCCTCGTTTGTCAAGTCAAAGAATCATTCTATTCTCAATTTAGAGAGTGATATTCATAGACTGATCATGACTGATCCATAGAGTTAGTCAGCATGGAAACAGGCCCTTCAATCTAATTTGTCCATCATTACCAAGTTGCCTACTGTTAGTCCCATTTGCCTTGACACCTTGGTCCATATCTGTCTAAATCTAATTAGGCTTGTATTGAAGATTGCTAAATCATTGAATCATAGAGTCATTCAGCATGGAAAAGGTCCTTTGGCCCAGCTGGTCCATGCTGAACAAGATAGTCATCCAAGGTAGCCCTATTTGCCCACACTTGGCCCATATACATTCAAATCTTTCCTATCCATACCTTCAAGCTGTTCTTAGCCATCATGAAGTCTGGATCACCGGAGATTTAAAAAGCAGGGAGATACATTTTTGACAGACCATAAGACCATAAGATATAGGTGTTCCACAGGGGTCCGTGTTGGGGCTGCTTCTTTTTACGTTGTACTTCAACAATTTGGATTATGGAATAGATGGTTTTGTGGCTAACTTTGCTGATGATACGAAGATAGGTGGAGGGGCCGGTAATGCTGATGAAACAGAGAGTCTGCAGAGAGACTTGGATAGATTGGAAGAATGGGCAAAGAAGTGGCAAATGAAGTACAATGTTGGAAAGTGTATGGTTATGCACTTTGGCAGAAAAAATAAACGGGCAGACTATTATTTAAATGGGGAGAGAATTCAAAGTTCTGAGATGCAACGGGACTTGGGAGTCCTTGTGCAGGATACCCTTAAGGTTAACCTCCAGGTTGAGTCGGTGGTGAAGAAGGCGAATGCGATGTTAGCATTCATTTCTAGAGGAATAGAGTATAGGAGCAGGGATGTGATGTTGAGGCTCTATAAGGTACTGGTAAGACCTCACTTGGAGTACTGTGGGCAGTTTTGGTCTCCTTTTTTAAGAAAGGATATGCTGACGTTGGAGAGGGTTCAGAGAAGATTCACTAGAATGATTCCAGGAATAAGAGGGTTAGCATATGAGGAATGTTTGTCCGCTCTTGGACTGTACTCCTTGGAGTTTAGAAGAATGAGGGGGGACCTCATAGAAACATTTCGAATGTTGAAAGGCATGGACAGAGTGGATGTGGCAAAGCTGTTTCCCATGATGGGGGAGTCTAGTACAAGAGGGCATGACTTAAGGATTGAAGGGTGCCCTTTCAGAACAGAAATGCGAAGAAATTTTTTTAGTCAGAGGGTGGTGAATCTATGGAATTTGTTGCCACGGGCGACAGTGGAGGCCAAGTCTTTGGGTGTATTTAAGGCAGAAGTTGATAGGTATCTGAGTAGCCAGGGCATCAAAGGTTATGGTGAGAAGGCGGGGCAGTGGGACTAAATGGGAGAATGGATCAGTTCATGATAAAATGGCAGAGCAGACTCGATGGGCCGAATGGCCGACTTCTGCTCCTTTGTCTTATGGTCTTATGGTCTAGGAGCAAAATTAGGCCATTTGGCCCATCAAGTCTGCTCTGCCATTTCATCATGACTGATCCATTTCTCTCTCAGCCCCAATCTCCTGCCTTCTCCTGTAACCCTTTGTGCCTTGACTAAATACGAATCTACCAAATTCTTCCTTAAATATACCGAATGGCGTGACCTCACAGCTGCCTGATTTACCACCCTCTGTCTAAAGAAATTCCCTTTCATCTCTGTTCTAAATGGACATCCCTCTATTCTGAAGCTGTATCCTCTGGTCCTAGAGACCCCCACCACAAGAAACATCCCCCCCCCATAACCACACTAATAACCACACTATTAAGGCCTTACTAGTCAATAACTATTTGTCAGACTGTTTTTTTGGCCTTTTCTGAAGTACAAGAGCCTGAAGAGGTCATGGGTTAATGGTGAAAGGTAAAATACTTAAGGGAAACATGAGGGGGAACTTCTTCAGTCAGAGGATAGCGAGAGTGTCGAACGAGCTGCCAGCGCAGGTGGTGGGTGTAGGTTTGATTTAGTCATAGTAGTCATAGTCATACTTTATTGATCCCGGGGGAAATTGGTTTTCATTACAGTTGCACCATAAATAATAAATAGTAATAAAACCATAAATAGTTAAATAGTAATATGTAAATTATGCCAGGAAATAAGTCCAGGACCAGCCTATTGGCTCAGGGTGTCTGACCCTCCAAGGGAGGAGTTGTAAAGTTTGATGGCCACAGGCAGGAATGACTTCCTCTGACGCTCTGTGTTGCATCTCGGTGGAATGAGTCTCTGGCTGAATGTACTCCTGTGCCCACCCGGTACATTATGTAGTGGATGGGAGACATTGTCCAAGATGGCATGCAACTTGGACAGCATCCTCTCTTCAGACACCACCGTCAGAGAGTCCAGTTCCATCTCCACAACATCACTGGCCTTACGAATGAGTTTGTTGATTCTGTTGGTGTCTGCTACCCTCAGCCTGCTGCCCCAGCACACAACAGCAAACATGATCGCACTGACCACCACAGACCCGTAGAACATCCTCAGCATCGTCCGGCAGATGTTAAAGGACCACAGTCTCCTCAGGAAATACAGACGGGTCTGACCCTTCTTGTAGACAGCCTCAGTGTTCTTTGACCTGTCCAGTTTATTGTCAATTTGTATCCCCAGGTATTTGTAATCCTCCACCATGTCCACCCTGACCCCCTGGATCACCGGTACCTTAGCTCTCCTCAGGTCTACCACTAGCTCCTTAGTCTTTTTCACATTAATCTGCAGATAATTCTGCTCACACCATGTGACAAAGTTTCCTACCGTAGCCCTGTACTCAACCTCATCTCCCTTGCTGAGGCATCCAACTATGGCAACCAACATATGATATCAACATATAATATTTTAGCATGTAAGAAAAGTTCTGTTAAGTACATGGACGGGAGAAGAATGGAAGACTATGGTTCGGTCGCAGGTCAATGGGTCCAGGCAGAATAACAGTTCAGCAGGGTCCTGCTCGTTCGAAGGGTCTGTTTCTATGCTGTTGTACTTCCTGATTCTATGACCCATTCTCAACTGTTCAGAAATAGCTTGTCTGCTCTGCCGTCAGATTTCCGAACTCTACCTCAATACTTCTTTTCTGCACTATTTATTTATTTTGTAATTTATAGTATTATTGAAAGATTGAGTAATTGAGGCCCATTGGAAACGGGCAACAATGGTCTAAATAAGCTTGTGCTCACTGAGGAGTTTGAGCTAGAATTTGACAATTGGCAGATGTAGCAGTGCGTTCAAAGTTCAAAGTACATTTATTATTGAAGTATGCATAAATTATACAACCTTGAGATTGGTCTGCTTATAGGCAGCCACAAAAGCAAGAAGGCTGAAAGACCATTATTTAAAAAAACAGGCCTAAATCCAATGCACAGAGAGAGAAAAAAAATACACATCGTGCAAACAAAAGCAAGGAAAAGCATATCAACATATAATATCAAGAGTGACTCAGGCAGTTCATTGCAACATATTCCCCTTATTTAATAGTTGCCCAGGAACTCTAGACAAGTCAGTTTTGTTAAACAAACACAAATACAGCTGTAAAATTTAGTTTTTAGGGGGAAGCGCCCCTATTTCCACATATTACTGCACCCAGGAAACCTGATTATATTTGTATCATGGCAGGTTCCTTCGCCCACAGCCCACATCCACAATGTGTAATGGACAAGTGAGATGTCACCTTTTACTCACATACACACTTAGTTGTGTTTACAGTAGCAGCAGTGACGGCTAGAAAATATTCTGCCAGCCAGAGTAATTCATCACCTCAGGTCATGTTTGAACATCTCCCTGCATCCATTCCAGGGAAGTGGAACTTTCAGGAACTGAGCAAAGAGGGGCAGATTTCTGAACAGATATTGGGCCCATGAACACTACCTCACTACTTAATTTTACTCTTTTTGCACTACTAATTAAATTTAACTTTAAAAATATATATACTTGTATCTTACTGTAATTTGCATATCTTATTATATACTGTACTTGTATCTGACAGTATATTTTACTGTACTTTACCATTTTTATTATTATGTATTGCAATATACTGCAACAGCCAATTTCACGACATATGCCAGTGATACTAAACCTGATTCTAAATGCTGGAAATAACCAACAGCTGAGGTACCCACATGGTGAAAAACAGGTTCAGGTTGAGGATTTTCAGCCAGAATTCTCCCTGCTAAATTAGTTAACGTTGTTTGCAAGAAATGGTGACTAAAAGTGGAGGAAGGTATTAAAGCAGGTCGAGACCTGTGAGTGGATATCTCCAATAGCCTGACCTGGTCCGACCACATTGATGCCATGGGCAAAACAGCGCACCACCTCCTGAGCTCCTGAAGGAGGATAAAGATACTTAGCATGTCCCCTTTGACCCTCACCGAATTTTTGTAGATGCACCGTAGAAAGCATGTTTTCTGAATGCATTACCGCTTGGTATGGCAAATGCTCTAGCCTGAGTTTGCAAAAAACTACAGAGAACATAAAACACGAAACATCGAACAGTACAGCACAGTGTAGACCCTTTGCCCCACAACGTTATGCAACCTATATAATCACTCCATGATCAATATAACCCCATCCTATGCAGCCCATAACCTTATGGATACATCTTAGCACATCGTGGAAACCAGCCTCCCTCCTATGGATTCTGTCTACTCATCTCATTGCCTTGGTAAAGCAGCCAAAATCATCAAAAATCCTAAAGGCTTTTTTTTAAACACTCCGCCCCCCCCCCCCACCACCACTGGGCAGAAGCTACAAAAGCCTGAAATACATACTACAAAGGTCAAGGACAGCTTTTACTGCACTGATATGAGACTATTCAACAGTTCATTTGTATGATAAGATGGTCTCTTGACCTCACAATCAACCTGGTTATGGCCTTAGACAATAGACAGTAGGTGCAGGAGTAGGCCATTCGGCCCTTCGAGCCAGCACCGCCATTCACTGTGATCATGGCTGATCATCTACTATCAGTATCCAGTTCCTGCCTTATCCCCATAACCTTTGATTCCGCTATCTTTAAGAGCTCTATCCATCTCTTTTTTGAAAGCATCCAGAGACTTGGCCTCCACAGCCTTCTGGGCCAGAGCATTCCATATATCCATCACTCTCTGGGTGAAAAAGTTTTTCCTCAACTCCGTTCTAAATGGCCTTCCCCTAATTCTTAAACTGTGGCTCTAGTTCTGGACTTACCCATCAGCGGGAACATGCTTCCTGCCTGCAGCGTGTCTAATCCCTTAATAATCTTATATGTTTCAATAAGATCCCCTCTCAGCCTTCTAAATTCCAGAGTATACAAGCCCAGTCGCTCCAATCTTTTGACATATGACAGTCCCACCATCCCGGGAATTAACCTTGTGAACCTACGCTGCACTCCCTCAATAGCAAGAGTGTCCTTCCTCAAATTTGGAGACCAAAACTGCACACTATTCATAGTCTTCCTTTGTACAACTTCAATGCACTGATGTGATGAAATTATCTTCATGGATGCTGTGACAATAAAAAGTTTTCACTGTACATGTGACAATAATAAATCAATTTACCAATTTAGTATTTATGCACAATGTTCCTTAATTTTCAGTTCTGCACTGTGGAAGGTTTTATTACTGCCCTAGTGGATGAGTTTCCCAAACTGTTACGAGGAAGAAGAGAAATTTTTATTGCTGTAGTCTGCATTATTTCCTACTTGATAGGACTGTCCAACATAACCCAGGTAAGATATATAATCAATCTCCTTGAAGCTATACAAAATCTTCTGATGCATATTGAAAAAGTGACAGATAGCTTTTAATACATTACCACTTGCTATGTGACATGATTTGTGCTTGTTCAGTCATGATTTCATCTGAAATTAAATTTAGAAGTTAATCATTACCTGTAAGGAGTTTCAAGCAACACACATCGAAGTTGCTGGTGAACGCAGCAGGCCAGGCAGCATCTATAGGAAGAGGTACAGTCAACGTTTCAGGCCGAGACCCTTCGTCAGGACTAACTGAAAGAAGAGCTAGTAAGAGATTTGAAAGTGGGAGGGGGAGGGGGAGATCCAAAATGATAGGAGAAGACAGGAGGGGGAGGGATGGAGCCAAGAGCTGGACAGGTGATTGGCAAAAGGGAAATCAGACGATCATGGGACAGGAGGGCTAGGGAGAAGGAAAAGGGGGAGGGGGGGAAACCCAGAGGATGGGCAAGGGGTATAGTGAGAGGGACAGAGGGAGAAAAAGGAGAGTGAGAGAAAGAATGTGTGTATATAAATAAATAACAGATGGGGTACGAGGGGGAGTTGGAGCATTAGCGGAAGTTAGAGAAGTCAATGTTCATGCCATCAGGTTGGAGGCTGCCCAGACGGAATATAAGGTGTTGTTCCTCCAACTTGAGTGTGGCTTCATCTTTACAGTAGAGGAGGCCATGGATAGACATGTCAGAATGGGAATGGGATGTGGAATTAAAATGTGTGGCCACTGGGAGATCCTGCTTTCTCTGGCGGACAGAGCGTAGGTGTTCAGCAAAGCGGTCTCCCAGTCTGCATCAGGTCTCGCCAATATATAGAAGGCCACATCGGGAGCACCGGACGCAGTATATCACCCCAGCCGGCTCACAGGTGAAGTGTTGCCTCACCTGGAAGGACTGTCTGGGGCCCTGAATGGTGGTAAGGGAGGAAGTGTAAGGGCATGTGTAGCACTTGTTCTGCTTACAAGGATAAGAGTTTCTCCGTTCTCCCTGTGACCTTGTGGGTTTCCTCTGGGTGCTCCGGTTTCCTCCCACAGTCCAAAGACGTACCGGTTGGTAGGTCAATTGGTCATTGTAAATTGTCCTGTGATTAGGCTAGGATTAAACTGAGAGATTGCTGGGCAGTGTGACTCGAAGGGCCAGAATCCCAATAAATAAATATCTGTATATAAAAGTTACGATTATACCTTTTTGATGTAATTTCGACAATGACAGAACCATTGCTCTCTGCTCATCGCAGTATAAATGAAGTGTCGGCCACCTAAAATTGTATCAGAACATTTCTCGTCTACCTTTACAGCATTCTCGTTGGACACTTAAAGTTATTTGAAAATAAATGTATCCTAAAGGATACCTACCAAAAAAAAGTCTTGTTCAGACTAATTTACTTTTTCATTGCATAACGCATAAGAAACACCATGGAATGTCAAATGTTGCATCCAGACACATTGTAATGTGATGAGGGTTCCTGCTTTCACCACCCTTAAAGGTGGCAGATTCCATGGGTAAAACATGTTTCCTCAACTCCCTACTGATCTTTCTACCAATTACCTTCATCTGTACCCTTCTAGTTGTCAAATTGGTAAGGGAAATGGACAGCCAGGGTACCTACACTTTTTTTTGAAGTTGGAAAACATTTTGTTCTACAAATTGAAATTGCATGAAGCACAATTGACTCCAGCTACAATTTTCTTTTCAAGTTGGACAGAAAGCGCAGGTGGGAAACCACGCAGTTCTTCTCAATTATTATTTCCCACAAAGCTGCCAAGTGTACCATCCTTGAAGTTCTGATTTATGTTAGACTGATGCAAAGGGAGCTCACAGCTCAAAACAATCCAGAATTCTTGGCCGGAATAAGGACTACCTCCAATGCCCCACATTGTGCAAAATGTTAAAAACCATTCTGCAATTCGAAACATTAGATATATTTGTATTTTTACAGAAGTGTGATTATTTGAGATAGTTTCTTACTAGACATTTTTAATGTTAAATGCAACTCTGTGGGTTGCAATGATTAATCTCTGATTTACCTCATGAACTTTATTTGAATTGGTTAATATACTGTATGAGACATTACATGGCCCTAACTTAAAGTTAAATATGGCCATACTTTTCCTAGTATTACTTTAGGATAATGCACCATTTAACTTATCTGAAGCTACACTGATCATTCTGAGACCCTATCTCAAATGTCAATAGAATTGAACAGTAAAAAAAACATAACTCTATACTTTTTTATCAAACTTGTGTTCCTTTACCCTTTTTAAAGCAACACTTACCTTGCACAATCTATTAAGAATGGAAATAATTTTTCACCTCCGCCCTGCCTTTTAATATTACAAGAGGCTGATGGGAAGATCATGGATCCTTTTCTTAAACTTCTTCTACCGATCAATATTGATGCCAAGTAGCTGTCGACTATTCTGTCCAACATGAGGTTAATGGCTGGGACTGTAGCTTATAACGTTAATATGAGCTGAGCATGTTGCAAAAAGTGTTATTAAAATTATTTCAAAAATATTTTGATTATTATCTATTCCTAGTTGAACTTGATGTTAGTTTCAACTTTATATTTATGTCTTTAATATATGTTTTAGCCAGTGTCAAAATTTTGATAATTTCCTTTACATGAGGATTATAATTGAAAATAGCTTTACTTTCCAATGGGAATTAACCCAGACTACAAAAATTGGTAATTATCATTGAGTTGAAAGTGCAAATATTTCATTTGTAGTACAGGACAAATTTAGCTGAGGGTGATTTGCTAAGATTTAGATTGGAGGTTCAACATCATTCCTGCATCAAATATGATCAGATAGATTCAAAATATGGGAACAAATTGCATTATTTATCTTAGACATCTGCAATTTCAGAACTAAATTCCAAAATGAAATCAGTAACAATCTTTAAATGTTGAATTTATAGCTGTTGCATTTAAGTGAAGCATAGTATATGCCAAGGGACTACTGTAATTGTATATGAGGGATATGTAGAATTACAGTCCTTGACATTTCTCTAACACCCACCCCCCCCCCACTTCCATTTGCTCCAATGTAGTTGTAAATCATCAGATGTGATTTCATAGTGTTCTCTTTAGTTAGGTCAGGAACAGCTGATCAGGGAACAATCTTTTCATTCTTTATATATTGTAAATTTGTAACTATAGATATTCTATAACTATATACCTATTCAATTTCTTCTTCTTGGGCCCTTAGCTCCCAGTGGAGCATAGACCATCGATGACCTCTTTGGAGTTGGTCAATGTTTCTGTAATCCATTATATTCACTGTACAGGGGATTGGCCTGTATAGCTTCACTAGAGCCCTGTTAGCCGGCCTTACCTGTTTCCTCCTCTCATGACGGGGACATAGGGTTGGACTTTGAGAGGTCCGATTCAACTTAGTTTAAAGCAATTAGCTTTCTCTCAGGGAATTCAGTGGTAACTTTCCCCCGCTCATATTGTGTTGTGAGAATTGAAAGTCATTAATTTTCGTTGCCTCATTTTTCTACTTATTCATCCAGTCCTCATCACAACCTAAAGACATTTAAACTTGGTTCACCCCTGATATTATTCATAACTCTTAAACCTTAACCCAAGTTGTATTACAGACAATACCTATTTTGTTCTTTTCTGAGCTGTCCGAGCATGCCCAGTGGCCAATGATAAGGAGGAACTCCCCTCCTCCCCTACACTGAATAAAAAAATGTTCTTTGAATCAATTTTCAACTTTATTGAACATCTGAAATATTTTCTAACTGTTCATCTTTTTAATCAATCACACATATTAGCATTTTTTCCTTAAATAAAACAAGGGCTTCAAGCAAATTAATGCAGAATTTCAAATTGAGCAAATTGAATTTGTGTATTATCAATGCAGAGAAAGTTCTCAGTTACACTTTTTTCACCTTAGTACAGTTAACTCAGCTCCACATCTTGGTATATCTACCTTGATTGTTATTTCCATGATCCCAAAGACAAAAGTCACTTATTGTACTGAATGCCTTCACTGAGTGAGCTAAACTGACTGATTGGAGCAGATCAAATGACTCTCTACGTAGCTAAAAATTCTTTTTAAAATACATTATATGCTCCATAGAGTTACTGACACTATTATTTTGTTTTATTTTCTGAACTGAATTATCAACTCTATTTTATTGTGTTTTGGGAGAGTTTGTAATTTTAACAAGTGTTTCAGTAACAAAGCATAACATACTGGAGCCATTTTAATCTAAGCATATAATAATATCAAACAACAGGAATTCTGCAGATGCTGGAAATTCAAGCAACATACATCAAAGTTGCTGGTGAACGCAGCAGGCCAAGCAGCATCTGTAGGAAGAGGTGCAGTCAAATAATAATATCATTTCAGCTAGTAAGGTTTCTGTCGCACAGGATAATGGTTACGTGTGATTGTTAGGTTAGCTTTATCAAAGAAGACCCTTTCAATTTTCTTTTTGCAGAACTTATAACTATTTTCTTCAGGACAATTTTTGCCAGATTTCATTGCAATCAAAAGCAATGCTCTGACATCTCTAAGCCATATATAGCCTAGCTAGTTTTAAACCATCAAAACTTGATTACCGATCGCATTTTCAAACTGAAGTTGAATACGTATACCAAGAAACTGAAGCACAGTACAGACAATTTGGCCCAACGTTTTTCCTCGGATTTCCTTCTCTACAAAACGCAGATATTCTAATCCCATTTTCTTTTTGTGCTTTCCTTTATCAAACAATTGTCTAATTCCTGTTACAAACAGCTATAGATTTTTCTTCAACAATTACTTTTTGCACTGGCATTCTTTCAAACCATTATCTAATTAGCTTAAATAAGTCTCTGATGCTGTCACCATTTAACCATCAATCGAAGCTGTTATTGCAAGTTATATGCTCATTGTTCTTCAGATCTGTCATTTTGATCAGTCAGTTTTCAAGTTCTTCATTTACACTGATCACAAACCCTATCTTCATGTTTATTTTTCTTTGTAACCATTGTAGTCTCACACAACAAACACTATTTTGTACTTTTTTCAGTTGTTACCATACCCTTCTTATATATGAATATACCACCCATCTTATTTCTGAACATTTGAAATTCTATTTTGTACATAGAACATAAAACATAGAAGTTTACACCACATTTACAGGTCCTTCGACCCACAATGTTGTGCCGACCGTGTAACCTACTCTAGAAACTGCCTAGAATAAATACCAGCTGTGGCTTTCAGTCTTCTTTGCCTTTATATTCAATACCTTGGTTTGTCCTTTCATGACTTTATCCTTTTATGACAAACTGTTAAGGAGTTGCTTATGTATCTCAGGACCTCAGTATAGCTTCTCCCTTAGGTCATGTTATGATGAAAAATACCCAAAAGTGGTAAGAGTTTAACTTCAGGCAAAATTGAGAAGGTTGGCGAATACAGGACAGAAGTTGTTACATCTGAATACACTCAGTGTGTGCAATAAGGTAGATTATCTTTAGCGCAGTTAGAAACTAGCAAGTACGATATCGTGGGTATCACAGAATTGTGGTTGAAAGAAGATCACTTCCGGGGGATTAGTGTCCGAGGACACATAACGTATCAAAAGGACAGTCTTGTGGGCAGAGAGAGGTTGGTGGAAAATGAAATCAATCCTTAGAAAGAACTGACATTGGATCACAAAATGTAGAATCCTTACGGATACAGTTTTAGACCAGAGGGAGCTACCTTAGATGCCCCTTTAGAAGAGATGAGGTGGAATTTCTTTAGCCAGAGGGTCATGAATCAGTGGAATTCATTGCCATGAACAACCATGGAGGCCAAGCCAATGGGTATATTTAAAGCAGAGGTTGGTAGGTTCTTTATTAGTCAGGTTGCCAAGGTTATAGGAAGATGGCGGGGATTGAAAGGGAAAATAAATCAGCTATGATAAAATTGTGGAGCAGTCTCAATGGGACACATGGCCTAACTCTGCTCCTGTGCCTTATGGCCTTATAGATCATGTAGTTTAGTACCATCAACAGAACAATTTTTCGTCAAATCATTGCACTTTGTAGACATTCTGCCTCCAATTTAACACTTTTTTTGTGGTTGATCTCTAGTTTTTCTTGCACTAAGCACATATTTATAAATCCAGCTTTGAACATCAAAATATTTTTTTATGAAAACTGTTAAATGGTATTTATGATTTTTCAAATTCATATTAAAGACACGAGTAATTAAATTTAAATTGTCAGCTTTTTAATCGTGCATACTTGGTGCAGAAAATGTTAGATGGCAATTAAGTTAAGGAAAATGTATAAAAATGGTTCTAAATGAGTTGATTCAGTAATATTAATGAAAAGAGTTCCAGTAGGAGCTCCTAATAGAAATTATGCGCCAGCTTAAATCAAATACTTAAAATTTTGCAAATTGGGCCCATTGGGAGCATGATTCTGTTGGAATTTTCCCATCAATATCCAATGTAAATAAATAACCAGAGAGCTGGTTATTATTAACATTAGTCAGTCACAATGTATCAGAATATGCAGGGAAAGTAATCCCATAAACAATGAGATATCTGTACAAATACACACACATATTGAAGACAAACACACAATACTCTGCAGATGCTGGGGTCAAAGCAACACGCACAACACGCTAGAGGAACTCAGCAGGTCGGGCAGCATCCGTGGAAGCGATCAGTCAACGTTTCAGGACCGAGGGGGGGAGGCAGGGGCCCAATAAAGAAGGTGGGGGGAGGGTGGGAAGGAGAAGGCAGGTAGGTACCAGGTGAAAAACCAGTAAGCGGAAAGATCAAGGGGTGGGGGAGGGGAAGCAGGGAAGGGATAGGCAGGAAAGGTGAAGGAGGAATAGGGGAAAGCACAATGGGTAGTAGAAGGAGGCGGAACCAAGAGAGAGGTGATAGGCAGTTGGAGGAGGGGTAGAACATAGATCATAGAATAATACAGCACAGTACAGGCCCTTCGGCCCACAATGTTGTGCCGACGCTCAAACCTTGCCTCCCATTTAAGCCCCCTCCTTAGATTCCTCCATATACCTGTCTAGTAGTCTCTTAAACTTCACTAGTGTATCTGCCTCCACCACTGACTCAGGCAGTGCATTCCACGCACCAACCACTCTCTGAGTAAAAAACCTTCTTCTAATATCCCCCTTGAACTTCCCACCCCTTACCTTAAAGCCATGTCCTCTTGTATTGAGCAGTGGTGTCCTGGGGAAGAGGCGCTGGCAATCCACTCTATCTATTCCTCTTATTATCTTGTACACCTCTATCATGTCTCCTCTCATCCTCCTTCTCTCCAAAGAGTAAAGCCCTAGCTCCCTTAATCTCTGATCATAATGCATACTTTCTAAACCAGGCAGCATCCTGGTAAATCTCCTCTGTACCCTTTCCAATGCTTCCACATCCTCCCTATAGTGAGGTGACCAGATGTGGACACAGTACTCCAAGTGTGGCCTAACCAGAGTTGTATAGAGCTGCATCATTACATCGCGACTCTTAAACTCTATCTCTCGACTTACGAAAGCTAACACCCCATAAGCTTTCTTAACTACCCTATCCACCTGTGAGGCAACTTTCAGGGATCTGTGGACATGTACCCCCAGACCCCTCTGCTCCTCCACACTATCAAGTATCCTGCCATTTACTTTGTACTCTGCCTTGGAGTTTGTCCTTCCAAAGTGTATCACCTCACATTTCTCCGGGAAGTGCTCAATGAAGTGGTCCCCCAGTCTGCGTCGGGTCTCACCGATGTACAGGAGGCCGCACCGGGAGCACCAGATGCAATAAATGACCCCAAGGGACTCACAAGTGAAGTGTTACCTCACCTGGAAGGACTGTTTGGGGCCCTGAATAGTGGTGAGAGAGGAGGTGTAGGGACAGGTGTAGCACATCCTCTACATCGGTGAGACCCAACGCAAATTGGGGGACCGCTTCGTTGAGCACCTCCGCTCCATCCGTCACAACAGACAGGATCTCCCGGTTGCCACCCACTTCAACTCTGCTTCACATTCCCATTCGGATATGTCCATATATGGCCTCCTCTTCTGCCATGATGAGGCCAAACTCAGGTTGGAGGAGCAACACCTCATATTCCTTCTGGGTAGTCTCCAGCCCCTTGGCATGAACATTGAATTCTCGAACTTCTGGTAATTCCCTCTCCCTTCCTTTCCCCATCCCAGTTTCACTTTGCCCCTCCACCAACTGCCTATCGCCTCCTTCAACTACCCATTGTGCTTCCCCTTATACCTTCTTCACCTTTCCTGCCTATCACCTCCCTGCTTCCCCTCCCCCACCCCTTGATCTTTCCCCTTACTGGTTTTTCACTTGGCACCTACCAGCCTTCTCCTTCCCACCCTCCCCCCACCTTCTTTATAGGGCCCCTGTCCCCTCCCTCTTCAGTCCTGACGAAGGGTCTCGGCCCGAAACGTTGACTGATTGTTTCCACGGATGCTGCCCAACCTGCTGAGTTCCTCCAGTGTGCCACATTGAAGATAGGTGCCTTAATTAAAGTGCAGCTCATTTAGCTATCAGAGATTGAATGTTAGCAGTAATTTCAGTTTTGTGATATGGAAATTATGCAATTTTGTTTTAAACTAGTGAATCAAAATTAATTCAACAATTGTCAGGTCTTCTTATTTATATTTAGAGTAACTAAGGATTGAGCATGCAGTTAGAATACAACCAAGAACTAAGACATACTAAGGTGTTATGTATTAAAAATTATATCTAAGCAATGTATTCTTTTTTCCCTAGGGTGGTCTGTATGTCTTTAAGCTTTTTGACTACTACTCTGCGAGTGGAATGTCTTTGCTCTTTCTTGTTTTCTTTGAGACCGTCTCAATATCTTGGTGCTATGGTAAGAATTATTAACAGTAAATCTTTTGTTGATTTTATGCCATGAAACATTTCTGCTACAAGTCTTTTGAACCCATATAACAGGCATTAATGTCCTTTTCTTTAAATATATTCATTGCAAAGCCACAATATTTTGTCTTGCCAAGTAGCTCAACTCCATAACTTAAAGAGAGAAAAAAATCATCAATCTTACACAATAGTTCGCTATCAGGTCAAATCACTGATTGTTTTACTCACATACAGTGGCATGCAAACATTAGGGCACCCCTGGTCAAAAATTCTGTTACTGTGAATAGTTAAGTGAGTAGAAGATGAACTGATCTCCAAAAAGCATAAAGTTAAAGATGAAACATTCTTTTAAACATTTTAAGCAAGATTAATGTCTTGCCACGCAGCTCAACTTCATAACTTAAAGAGAGAAAAAAACATCAATTTTGCACAATAGTTTGATATCAGCTCACATCACTGATGGTTTTACTCACATATATTCTGCAGAGCATAAATAGAACCTTTTGAGAATTGGCGTTTGCCCAGGCAACTGGCTTTACTTCAGAACTGGAAATTAGATTCAATTAAATATCAGATATTTCAGGTTGTAGGATCCCATGTCACCCAATAAGGAGAGAATATTAACAAATATAACTTGTCTAGGTTTAACATCAGAGTATATTCTTTGCAATTTTCCAGCAATCATTTATTTCTGTGATTACATAGAAGTTGTACTAAATAGGTTATCATTGCTTGTCGATGCCTAATCCATTAGATGCAATTTATTCAAACCGTTTAACAGTTAAGCCAGGTGTTTATGCAAAACTCAAACGTTTAGATCAAAATCAGCATGCATTTCTTATGTATTTACTGTTTAGTGTGAGTTGGTTGGCTGATATGAAGATTGTTCCGTGTAAAGGCAAAATTGCAGACCATGTTACACTTTAGTTGAGCAGCAATTATGTTGACACATCCTTTTTTTGGAACACTCCTCAGATACAGAATAAGAAACAATGAACATAACACACAGCACTGTCAAAGCAGAACAAGTGGGCTGGTGTTCCCTCCCATCACAATGCAACCACAGACCAGATAGAGCCAGTTCACTGTTTCGTTACGACTACACTAGCAGCTGATTAACACTAAAAAGGAGGAATCAAAATCAGAATCAAGTTTATTATCCCTGAAATATGAGAAGAATTTTGTTGCTTCTCAGCAGCAGTACAGTGCAATGCATAAAATACACTGTACGTTACAATAAGAAATATTATTAAAAATAGTGACGTAGTGTCCATGGGATCATGGACTGTTCAGAAATCTGAAGGTGGAGGGGAAGAAGCTGCTCCTAAAAGATTGAGTGTGGGTCTTCAGGCTCCTGTATCTCCTCCCTGATGGTAGCAATGAGAAGGGGGCATGTCCTAGGTGGTGGGGGTCCTCAATGATGAATGCTGCCTTGATCAACATGGGTGGGTAAAGTACACGATTAGCTCCAATGCTTGTTTGCTAAGGGCACCCAACACAGCAATCATCTCTTCCTTTTGGAGTATCACTGAAAATAGGCAGCTGTTGGTTTAAATGTTGGCTCAGAATCATCATTTTGCCCAGACCTAACATATCTGAATATCATTATGAAAGATACCAATGCTGGATCACTTGTTTTCCTTTCCTCAGTTGGATTTATTAAAGAGGGTTGACACATAAATTTGTCAAATCAAAAGATTAGATTAAGTTAGGATATAGACAGGACACAGGATAACAGATAATTTCCTCATTATCACATTACTGTAGGTGCGATATTGTAGTAAGCAATTCAGAAAGATTGTATCTGGTCAACGTTAAAATTAATGAGAATGAGGTCAAACTACAGAACTATGGAAGATATGGAGTTTATAATTAAGTGCTGGGTGTGTTAATGGTTATACCCTTCGTTTCCACCTTATGCCTTACCATCCTTATAAATGGCATTTTTCTTAAAGCAACCAGCATTTCAGACTTTTTTCCAGCAGTGATTTAACAATGTTTTATCCTTGGAGATTACATGCACGGTCACACTGAAAGATTGAACTGTGACCATTGCATTGACTTTTTAAAAATATAATTCATTCTGCACTCATTTTCTTATGAACCTCAGTCAGACATCTCCCGTCCTGTTTCTGGGGAGGGATGGACCTGCACAGTGGGAAAGGGTGATTATCTTAACTGATCAGAACATCGTGTAATTGGCTGTGCTCCAATCTCTAATATTTCAATAGCTGAGCCACAGTTAAGAGCTGCCTGTAAGGAATTTGTACGTTCTCCCTGTGACCGTGTGGGTTTCCTCCTACAGTCCAAAGACAAACCAGTTGGTCATACTGGTTGTAAATTGTCCCCTGGTTAGGCTAGGGTTAAATCGGGGATTGCCAGGCAGTGTGGCTCGAAGGGTGGAAGGGCCTATCTAAACTGTATCTCAATAAATAGATTAATTTAATTCACAAATTAGTTGGTGACATGCACCATAACAATAAACAACAACACTTCCATTTACTGCTGTTGCTATACAAAATGGGAAGTAACATGCATTGAAACTACTTGCCTGACTGTTACCTTCTGTTCAGAATACCATAACATCAATCATTCAACTGAGGAAATATCTGCCTTGATGCTGAATTCACAGCAGAAAAAGAACAGATCGAACAATGTTTCCTATCTAATGATATTATCCATCCATGAATGCTTTGAAAATTGGGAATCTCTCAATGGGAATTCCAAAATGATGGCAAATGATTATTGACTATATTTCTGAAAATATTTGCAGATATTAAGAAATTTAAAATTGCATGTCAAAATGCAAATCAGACTCAACATATTCAAAAATTATAATTAGATTAAATTTATTTTGCTAAAACAAAAGGACAACCAAACATCAATTTCACTTATTATCAATACACAAAGCAATGGACCAACTTCATATACTGATTTTATCCCCATCCCAAAAGCATATCCACAAAATGAAGTTTTAAACATAGGAATGCTAACAAGTAACACACATCAAAGTTGCTGGTGAACACAGCAGCCCAGGCAGCATCTCTAGGTAGAGGTACAGTCGAAGTTTCAGGCCCAGACCCTTCGAAGGGTCACGGCCTGAAACGTTGACTGTACCTCTTCCTAGAGATGCTGCCTGGCCTGCTGCGTTCACCAGCAACTTTGATGTGTGTTGCTTGAATTTCCAGCATCTGCAGAATTCCTGTTGAATGCTAACAAGTATCTGGAACGTTTCCTTTGCCACTTTCAACACCATTCAATTGTCAGCTCTCACAAAGCCTGCGACTTCCTGTGATGTCTATTCCCCATGCTTGTACTATAACTCAACTGGAGTTGTAGGAGATGAGCAATGTCATTTCACTCAAAAGCTTTCAACCCTGGCAGTCAGAAAATTGCTACAGTTCTGACTGCCAGAGCAATTGTTGAATAGCCATTGCCAGAGATAGTTACCTGAATTCCAAATTAAAAGAAAGATTGGGAGGGAGAAAAGAATGGACAGAAAGAAAATTCAAAGTAAATTTATTATCGAAGTACTTATATGTCACCATATACTGCCCTTAGACGAATCTTAGAGGAGGATACTGCATACATACTTTGACAATAAATGTACCTTGAAATTTGATTCATTTTCTTGCAGGCATTCACAGTAGAACAAAGAAATGCAATGCAATAAATGAAAAACTGCACACAAAAAGGACTGACAAAAGCAATGTGTAAAAGAGACTAATTGCAAATACAAAAATAAATAAATAGATAGATAGATAATACTCAGAACGTTGATTTGTAGTATCCATGTAAGTGAGTCCAAAAGTTGTTAAATGAGTTCAGCATTGAGATGTGTGTAATTATCCATGTTGGTTCAGGTGTCTGGTTGAAGGGTAATAGCTGTTCCTGAACCTGGTAGTGTGGGACCACAGTCTCCTGGATGTCCCTCCCAATGACAGTAGAGGGAGCTAGCGAGGGACCATTCTCTGGAGTTTTGTCTTGCCAAAGTAAATAAATAATTAAAATTGGGTTACACAACTAACTGACTATTTATTTATTTCAAAAGTTGAATTCAGGCTTTAAATTACAAAATGGAAAAGTAATGGTCATATTGGAAGGAAAGAAAGGGAGAAATTAATATTGAGTGTGACAAAAGGGAAATCTGGGGCAAACCCTTTTGGCTTGTCAGTTAAAAACAGACTGAAAATCCCCCTGAAGAGAAAAGAAAAGCTAGAAAAGATGGAAACAGAGACCATGTTACACTTCTCCAAACCAATTCGAAGCAGCATGGTGGGTGTTGGATCAAACCTCTAACTCTCTGCTTGCAATACCACACAAAAACCAGGTTTGTGAAAAGGCAAAAGATACAAAAGTTGAGGAAAAGCATTCTTGAATACCATTTTGTAGCAATAATACACTTGCAAGCAAAACTAACTCTTGCCATTGAAGCTTAACCCTACAATTCCAGTCCAAATTTCTATGCATCGGCCCAAGTTAATATTGTCAGCAATAGATTGACTACAAGATCACGTCAATGAGTATATGTTATATGTGAGGTACTCACTCCTGAACTCTTTAAGTGAGGTATTACTTTTAAGCCCTTTTGTTGTTATTTTCTGGGGCATGGCTATACTCCAGTTTAAAACTGAGGAGCAAACGTGTCCCGCAACAATATTGACTTGGCTTTGTGCAATGAGCATGTAGATGAAACATGTTAGTAATCTGTTTATTTCTTGCCATCCAAGCGTTCCGGGAGCTGAAACAGTTATGTGATCCAATTAAAACATGGCCTAACCTCCAAATCTACTACCCCCCCCCCCCACCCCATATCACATGAAAATCTATATTTAAATATTTCAGGAGAGGTATTGTTCCAAATATTAAGTGAAATTTTGACACTTAGATTCGGGGAGTCATACAGAAGTACAGCACAGAAACAGGCCCTTCAGCCCATCTAGTCCATGCCAACCCATTTAAGCTGCCTACACCCACTGACCTGCATGGGGACCATAGCCCTACCATCTACTATATGTACCTACCTAAACTTATCTTGAATGTTGAAATCGAGCTCACATATACCATTTGCTCTGGCAACTCATTTCACGCTCTCACAACCCTCTGAGTGAAGAAGTTTACCCTCATGTTCCACTTAAACTTTTCACCTTTCACCCTTAACCCATGACCTCGGGTTATAGTCCCACCCAACTTCAGTGGAAAAAAAAGTCTGCTTGCATTTACCCCTCCTAATTTTGTATACCCCTGTCAAATGAAATTCGAAAAGAGCAGTGCAGAAAGTGGGAAGGACTCTTTCATGTGTGTGATTCTTGGTTTTATAGTGGCAGGCAGTGTAAATATAACAAGCCATTATTGCAAATTACCAGATTACTATCAGCTGTAATCTGATAGATTTCTCAAACCGAGTGGATTCAGTTAAGAGAAGATTCTTAATCATGTTTTCATTTGCTAAGACTTTTGATGAGGTGTGTATCTAAATTAAATGACTTACCACTAATAAGCAATGGCAACAATGTCAAAAAATGGATAGTAACGGTAACTGAAGGGTAGAAGATATACTGTATATTGATCACAGAAATTCAGCATGAAACCAGGTAATATCCACTATGCATTGACAAAGTCAATACAATTGGTAAATGTTAAGGTTACATGATAGCAATGATGTCACAGGCGTATCAAAAACCTGGTTATACTTAACAGAAAGCAGATGTCAATGAAAATGACTTTGAGAAGACCAGCAAGATAAATACTGGGACTGTGATACTGGGTTCTTCAGTGGGATACATTACTACACGGGTTGGCACATTGAACTCAAAGTCACATAGAACACTACGGATCTCAGGATTCTGTCATGTGATGCTAATCAAGTGGTATTGATACTATAGTTAAAACTTTTACAAAGGTTGATGATATCCAAAGGAGAATACGCTGACAACGAATGGGGAAAAATTATACAATCTATTTATTTAACGTGAGGCTCTCCGTTGGTCCGTGGGTGTTGCATTCTAACTGTCTACATGATACACGAGCCAGTACACAAGCCTGGGCAATACAGTATGGAAAGAAAGCTGGAGCCCATGCAACAGGCTCCCCTTCTCCGTGCAGCTGATGAATCCAAAGGATTGACAGAAACCAATACAGTTTGGCACCAGTGGCGTCGCAGGAGTTGCCAGTCAGCGTTGAACTCAACATAGGACTACCTTAGGGACTCCAGCTCTGGATTTTCCTTCAGGATTTACTCCCCATGAGTGGGTATAGCCAAAAGGCCGTGGAGGTTTGAGATCAGAGTCTTCCCTCTCCTGGATGAGCTGTCAGCCACAACTGACGAACCCCTTTTGCCCAAAGCGACTGGTTTTATGGCACCAGTAACCCACCTTTGCCCTTTATCCTGTCAGTAGAAATGGTTCCACTGGGCTTAGTAGCTAAGGCACACATAAGGGCCAGGAGATGCATTTGATTTTCAGAGACTATTTGTGACTTACGCCATTGGGAGCATTTAATAGGTAGTGGAAGCTCATCCCCACTAACACCCCTGGCTTTAGCAACCTTAAGGAACCATTTATCCATCAGTCCAACAATTTCCAAAGATTCTGGCTACCTAATCAATCAATCGAATTGAAATTGTGTAATTCTCCTCTTACTTATGAAACGTGCGAAGGAAAGCCTGTGTGAAGCTGGAGGAGATAAAACCCATGGGATCTTACAAACGCGAATACTGGTTACTGATTGACTTCAAAATCTTGAGCTTTGACAACACTGACAAAGTTGTTGCAGCTTCTATGATATCAACTTTCACCAAACAAAAACAAAAGCTGGCTTTACAGTCTCCCAGAGGCTGGAAATTAAGGTTGCAATCTGAAACTTAAAGCACATGGTATTGGGGGTAAGGTATTGGTGTGGGTGGAGAATTGGTTAGCAGACAGGAAGCAAAGAGTGGGAATAAACGGGACCTTTTCAGAATGGCAGGCGGTGACTAGTGGGGTACCGCAAGGCTCAGTGCTGGGACCCCAGTTGTTTACAATATATATTAATGACTTGGATGAGGGAATTAAATGCAGCATCTCCAAGTTTGCGGATGACACGAAGCTGGGTGGCAGTGTTAGCAGTGAGGAGGATGCTAAGAGGATGCAGGGTGACTTGGATAGGTTGGGTGAGTGGGCAAACTCATGGCAGATGCAATTTAATGTGGATAAATGTGAAGTTATCCACTTTGGTGGCAAAAATAGGAAAACAGATTATTATCTGAATGGTGGCCGATTAGGAAAAGGGGAGGTGCAACGAGACCTGGGTGTCATTATACACCAGTCATTGAAAGTGGGCATGCAGGTACAGCAGGCGGTGAAAAAGGCGAACGGTATGCTGGCATTTATAGCGAGAGGATTCGAGTACAGGAGCAGGGAGGTACTACTGCAGTTGTACAAGGCCTTGGTGAGACCACACCTGGAGTATTGTGTGCAGTTTTGGTCCCCTAATCTGAGGAAAGACATCCTTGCCATAGAGGGAGTACAAAGAAGGTTCACCAGATTGATTCCTGGGATGGCAGGTCTTTCATATGAAGAAAGACTGGATGAACTGGGCTTGTACTCGTTGGAATTTAGAAGATTGAGGGGGGATCTGATTGAAACGTATAAGATCCTAAAGGGATTGGACAGGCTAGATGCGGGAAGATTGTTCCCGATGTTGGGGAGGTCTAGAACGAGGGGTCACAGTTTGAGGATAGAGGGGAAGCCTTTTAGGACCGAGGTTAGGAAAAACTTCTTCACACAGAGAGTGGTGAATCTGTGGAATTCTCTGCCACAGCAAACTGTTGAGGCCAGTTCATTAGCTATGTTTAAAAGGAAGTTAGATATGGCCCTTGTGGCTACAGGGGTCACGGGGTATGGAGGGAAGGCTGGGTTCTGAGTTGGATGATCAGCCATGATCATAATAAATGGCGGTGCAGGCTCAAAGGGCCGAATGGCCTACTCCTGCACCTATTTTCTATGTTTCTATGTTTCTATGAAATCAATGGTCCCTCGAGTAACTTCATTGAGGATTGCGAAATGGATTAAAATTTCCAAAGGGGAAATCTGCATCAAAGTGTGAAGAATTGAATAATACAAGCTAAGCAAGTGGAAATGCATCTGCAATGTGCTTGAGAAGATTTATGTTTTTGGGAAACAAATAAGTGGACTGAGCATAGGTAAAAAATTAATACATGGAGATATTAATGTAAAGATACATGAGAAAGATTCATAAGCATAAGATTCATAAGATTCATAAGTTCTAGTACCAACTGTTTGGCGACAATAAAGTATAAAGCATAATATCTCAACTCAACATCTCAGTATGAATGATATTTCCTCACCTTAAGAAAGCCAAGAGTAAGGCAAAATTCAGCAAATCCATCTCTGCCTATTAGTTTCCATCAATCTCTCTGAGCAGCCGGCAAAGCAAGGCAATATGCTGGTTGAAACAAAACGTCCACAACAAAAATCTCATTTTAAATTAATGCTTTTAACAACGTAACCAGATTATTGTTGATTAGAGGTCAGGGAGTGGGTGCACAGCAACCTGGTTTAGACATACCTCTATTAGTTAAAATTGGATGAGATGCAGGAGCAGGTAGTCACCCACTGTCACCCACTATAGCAGACTGATGATCCATCTCATTGAAAGAATACAAAAGTAAAGCATCTTCCTATAAGTTTTTGACAAAGACCTTATGCAATAGACAAGATTTTTTTTAAAGGTCTGGACAGATCTAGAACCAAATGTATATACCGCAATGCTGCCTGTAAGGAGTTTGTACATTCTCCTCATTACCACGTGGGTTTCCTCCAGGTGCTCCTGTTTCCTCCCTCAGTCCAAAGATGTACTGGTTGGTAGGTTAATTGGTCATTGTAAATTGTCCCATGTTTAGGCTAGGATTAAATCAGGGGATTACTGGGCAGGAGGTCTCAAAGAACCAGAAGGGCCTATTAGGCGCTGTATCCCAATAAAACATATAATCATTTCAATTCTGTGCCTAGAAGCTTGCTACATTTTTTACATATTTCAGATTTCTGCCTTGATCATGTTATGAGATGTAGCTCGATTGCTATGTACCGTGTCGTATTACATGGGCGGTCATGGTCTGTCCATGACCGTGATTGTTCTTGACAAATTTTTCCACAAAAATGTATTACCAATACTCTTCAGAGATGTCTGACTGGGGTCAGTGGACTCATAACCAGGACTCGTGATATGCACCAGCTGCTCACACGACCGTCCACCACCTGCTCCCGTGGCTTCACATAGCCCTGATCGGGTGGCTAAGCATGTGCTGCACTTTGCCCAAGGATAACCTGCAGACTAGCAGAGGGAAGGAGTACCTTCCATCTCCTTTGGTAGAGACGTATCTCCACTGCTGCCATTCATAGAGATGAGGTTTTGGAAGTTCATCAGTATAGAAGTGTTGGAATCATCCAGGGGTCAGTCTCACATTTGAGCGGGTACAAGGAATTGCTGTGAAATCTTGATCAAAAAATGTGGCGGAGTGATTTTAACCATTCCGTGTTCCTTTACAAACTTCATAAATCCAGTTTTTAGCATCAGTGTGAATCCAGAATGAATCAGTATAAAGCAAAGCCTCTTTATATTGATTCTGTTGTAATCTGAATGTAATCTCACACTGAGATGGGGTTACACTGATTTCAGAGTAATCTGGAACTACCTGCTGTGTAATCATTAGCCTCCTTGGGGAATTTGTAGCCTTGCAGCCATTTTTTCATTATGATGATCTTGAAATTCCTTGTAGGATACCAGGTGTGTGAAAGCGAGAAGGGATTTATACAGCAATGGGGAGAGATAAAGTGAATTTGCAGAGCAATGACAATCCAAGTTATTGCAACATCATGTAACTTAGACCTAAGAGAAAAATGAAATGTTTTCTTAATTGTGGAAGTCCAGCAGCTGTAAGTGAACATAAGAATTAAAGTGGTCCTTTTTACAATTTGTTAACAGTTGTGAACAGTAATCAAAAAGGCACCAAAAACACAGCTGTCACAAACATGAGAAAACCTGCCGATACTGGAAATCCAAAGTAACATACACAAAATGCTGGAGGAACTCAGCAGGCCAGGCAGCATCTATGGAAAAGAGTAAACAGTCGACGTTTTGGGCTGAGACCCTTCTTTGCTGTGTTTGCCTTTATTTTGAAGTGTTTGTAAACTAAAACTGCGCAGGAGATGCGATGGATATATGAAGAACAACCAGATTCAATCTGGAATTTTGCACTCAGATTTGGAACCAAACTTTTGGAGAAGTATATTACCTATGCACTTTAAAACTTGCCTTTTCTCAAACAGTTCTGATGAAAGGTTGTCGACATGTTCCTCTTTCTCCAAATGCTGATAGGCCTGCTGAGTATTTCTGGTACATTAATGATCTTGATTGAGATTTCCAGCATCTGTTGTATTTTGCATTTCTACACCGGTGTGAAAACAGGTTTAAAAAGTTCAATAACGAGGAAACTGTTTACATTTCCTTAAACACAAGAGATTCTGCAAATGCTGGAAATCTTGAGCAACACATCCAAAGTGCTGGAGGAACTTGGAAAGTCAGGCAGCACCTATGGAGGGTAATAAACAGTGGATGTTTTGGGTTGAGAATCTTTGTCAAGTTTATCCCTCTAAAGCTGCTGCCTGACTTGCTGAGTTCCTCAAGCAGTTTGCATGTGTTACTCTACATTTCCTGAAGTTTACTAAGATCAAAGCTGATCCAAGCTAAGTATCTTAAATTATTTAGTGTCTGTGATAAATGCAAAATAAAGCATTTATCTGACAAATCAAGAAGACGATGGTATAGTATTGAAACAAGAGGACATTTTGGAGGAATACTGATGGCAATTTTTCCCACAAATTGGGAGTGCTTAAGATTACATTTGATTGATTTCTATTGAGCAAAAGTATCAGGAAAAGAAAAACAAACTCAATGGAAATAAAATATAGACCAGCATTAATATGGCACTGAATTCAGGGCTTGAACAACCTACTTCAGAATTATTAACATGTTTACATTAAGAAGGTTGTCACTTCCAATAAAATAATGGAAGCAGGAATTCAGCATGAATATTGTTAAGTATAAAATCAACTTAATATGTAGTTATCCATGGTTACTGAGCTCAGTATGTCCAGAAACACTGTAATTCTGCTGTTGCTAACTGGATATCACACTGTGTAACTAATAACCTAGTAATGGTATTTTAACATGATTATAACTCAAGGCTAATATTCATAGAAAATATCATTTAATATTTGGATTAAATATACTGGCAAAATTATTAGTTATTTTGTTGTCTAATATGACTTCCATTATTTTATACTGTAAATGAGGAGTTCTATTACAATTATTTTTAAAGTATTTCAGTAATGTCCACTAGAGCACGATACATGCAACTGTCCTACCTTCTGGAACAATATTTATGCTCTATTTTAGGTTTGCAGTACACCTGGAAGATTTTTTCTCTATGTTATATCAGCCCTTATTGTTCATCTAAAGGGACAGCATGGTAGTATAGTGGTTAGCACAACACTTTACAGTACCTGTGACCTGGGTTCAATTCCTACCACTGCCCATAAGAAGTTTGTACGTCCTCGCCAGGACATGTGAGTTTCCTCCGGGTGCTACGGTTTCCTCCCCCTGTCCAAAGACCTACCAATTGGTAGATTAATTGGTCATTGTAATTTGTCCTATGATTAGGCTAGGGTTAAATTGGGGAATTTCTGGACAACGGGGCTCGAAAGACCGGAAGGGTCCATTCCTCACTGTATCTCAATAAATAAATAATGTGTTTATTTTCACAAGACATAAGTTTCCATGAGCGTTCTTGTCCATGCCCAAGTCAGGGCAAAAGGAGGAAGCATCCCCAAAAGAAATTTATGAACAATTCTTGTTCTTTAACTTGACAAACTAAACTAATCCTTCATCCTCCATCTATTACTATTCAACTCTCCTAACACAACTACTGAGCCTTCATATCAGAGCTATCAAACGTCACAGTGTTCAGTCCAGGATAAAGTAGTGTATGGTAATGGGAACAGTGTAAAGTTTCCAATCAATTGTTTGTAGTTCTATATGAAAGGTTAGTGTTTCTTTGGAAGAGTACAGAACAGTTGACAGAAAGAATCAATAAATATGGGAAGTGCGACTGAAAACATAACGTTTGAAGAATTTAAAAAAAAGAACAACATATTCACCAGATGATGACAGGATAGACTTGCTTTCATGAATATTTGAATTCAAAGGAAGAAGATTGGAAGAAAGAAAAATTTTTGCTGGGAATACAAGTTGGGGAAGAGGCAATAATTAGCCAGAAAATTGGCAAAAGAAAGGCAAATAGCAACTTCAAATGAAGAAGATTTACTGAGCCTGGAACTAAAAATGTCTAAATGAACAAAATGAAAATCAATACTGATGAAGAGGCTGCCAATACCTTTGTTCCTTAGGAATTATAGGCATCCGTTAGTCTCATGAGACCATGGATTTGCGCCTTGGAAGGTTTCCAGGGTGCAGGCCAGGGCAAGGTTGTATGGAAGACCAGCAGTTGTCCATGCTGCAAGTCTCCCCTCTCCATGCCACCGATGTTGTCCAAGAGAAGGGTGTTAGGACCCTTACAGCTTGGCACCGGTGTCGTCACAGAGCAATGTGTGGTTAAGTGCCTTGCTCAAGGACACACAAGCTGCCTCAGCCAAGGCTCGAACTAGCGACCTTCAAATCACTAGACGAACGCCTTAACCATTTGGCCATTCGTGGTTAAGGCGTCCTTAGGAATGACAATGAAGCAAATTCACAGCTGCCAGAACAGTAAATAAGAAACCCTGATAGTTCCCTGGAGTTACGTACATCTGGCAGTGTTTAGAGAGAATTATTTTTTATTCATTCAAACTCAAAGAATCATTAAATTAATAACAAGGAATCAATTGAATAGACACTCAGTAGCCAGTTTATTGGGTACATCCTGTACTTAATTAAGTGGGCATTGAAACTTCTCCATGGTCTTCTGGAGCAGTATCACTTCAAGGTTTAACATGTTGTGCATTCAGAGGTGCTCTTCTGTAGCACATGGTTATTTGAGTTACTGCCACCTCTCTGTCAGCTTGAACCAGTCTGGCAATTCTTCACTGACCTCTCTCATTAATAAGCTGTCTTCTCCCACAGAACTGCGGCTCACTGGGTGTTTTTTCTTTTTGTTTTTCACCCCATTCTCTGTAAACTCTAGAGATGAGTGTGCATGAAAACCTCAAGAGATCAGCAGTTTCTGAAATACGCAAGCCACCCCATCTGGTACCAGCAATCATTCGACAGCCAAAGCCACTTAGATCACATTTCTTCCTCATTCTGATATTTGGTTTGAACAACAACTGAACCTTTTGACCATGTCTGCATGCTTTTATGCATTGAGTTGCTGCTACATGATTGGCTGATTAGATATTTGCATTAATGAGCAGGAGTGCAGGTGTACCTAATGAACTAGCCTCTGAGTGTACAATTAAATGTTTTGTCCACATATCTGATGAAACACTTACTTGCTACTTTAGCACATTCATACTTTGCGATATATCTCATTTTATAAAGACAATCCCAGTATTCACCCCGAATTATTTTCTTCATCCCAAGTATTTTAACATGATATCAAAACCCCTGCATGTTAAATTTATGTAATATTCCTGTTACTCAGTTCATTGCAAAAGATTCTGCTGTTGTGCTGGGTTTTTTTCAGAAGATCATCCAAAAGTATCACGCAAACATGATTTTAAAAAAAGAGTTATGTTAGATTATCCAATAGTCTCCCTTTATGTTGCCTGTTAAAAAATTTTCAGGAAGGGTCATTTTCACCAGTACACAATAGAAGATTCCAAGAAGGAAGGAGGAAAAATTGTTTGCACTTTTTCATCTTAGTGAAGTATGAAATGGATATACTGTAGATACATTTTCTCTTTGATCTGTTGCACAAAGCTCAAGGATGCAACAAAAAATAAATTGATGGATTGATTGATTGATTGATTGATGTGGCATAGTCCAGTCACAACTAATGGAAGGTTGATATAGATCCAAAGGAATATGTGGAACAGTCACTGTGAAGCTTCTTCTATCTGCCTGGAACAGGACTGAAAGTAATTACTGAGCAATATCAGTGCAGTGACTGGAAAAACCCTGTCAATAAGATGATAAGTAAAATCTCTTCAAGGTCACAGTTGTAAGTGTGAACCATATATTTTCTACTTGCAACTGAGAAATATATTCACTGACACAAAATATACCATTCAATAGAGCTCTATTTAGGGAAAATTAATAACAGAATATTAATCTATTGTAAATGTATTGAGCAGATGAGCAACAAACAAAATCCAAAATGAACACGTTATCTTTGACTGTCAGGCTGTATAGGGAAATGTTTGTTTAACCTAGCCAATTCACAGATTCTATCCTTGGATCTATCAGCAACTCCAGGCTATTCATTATTAATGCAACAACTCCATGAAAACATTAAGAAGATATCTGTTGATCTGTACAGCAAATATTTTCAGACCATATCAAACACCAGTAGAGTTGGGGAGAAAGAAACATAAAGATTATCACTTGTAGTTGCAGGATATTTTGCATTTTCAAGGCTTTAATTAAGTATTAGGTTCTACATTCCATGCACAAAACCTGATCCTTTCTTTGTTACATTGATTTAACTAATAATTTTAAATAAAATGATTGAATGGTTAGTTAATTAATACTCGATGTTATTATGTATACATTCCCAGAATTATGGTTCATATTAGTACAATTGCTTGAATAAGACTGATTTTCCCTTTCTTCAGGTGTGAACAGATTCTTTGTTAACATTGAAGAGATGGTTGGCCATAAACCTTGCCTATGGTGGAAACTTTGCTGGTCTTTCTTCACTCCAATTGTCGTGGGGGTAAGAAAGAGAGTCTTTGCACACAATATTTCATTATTTAATGTCAAAAGCTAAAAAATGTTAACACAAATTTCCTCATTGAAGTTACCTGATAGACGTTTATAATCTTATGAAGGTCATCATCATCGTTAAGTGCTATGTCGTATGACATGGGCGATCGTGGTCTTCGACCATGATTGTTCTTGGCACATTTTTCTACGGAAGAATTGTCTTCTTCTGGGCAGTGTCGTTGCAAGATGGATGACTCCAGCCATTATCAATACTCTTCAGAGTTTGTCTGCCCGGCATCTGTGGTCATATAACCTTGTGATATGCACCAGCTGCTCATACGACCATCCACCACCTGCTCCCATGGTTTCATGTGACCCTGATTGGTGGGGGGGGGGGTGGTAAGCAGGTGCTACACCTTGCCCAAGGGTGCCCTGCAGGCTATCAGAGGGAAGGAGAACTTTGGTAGAGATGTTTCTCCATTCCATCACCCAATTGATAGGATAGCCATTCAGTATCTTTTTCCCAGGGCTGAAAAATGAAGAGAGGGCAGAAAGTTGAGTGGAGATGTTCACAGCAATTTTATTTTAATGGAGATGGTGGATGTCCAGAATGGCTGGAAGTGGATATGATAGTGGTATTTAAGAGAGAGATTTATGAATATACAGCAATGTGGATCCCGTTCAGGTAGTTTAATCCAGGATCATGTATGGTACAGATCCTGTGGGCTGAAGGGGCTGTTCTATGGTCCAAATCAGATCAGCTCTCTATTCATCTCATTTTGGTGTCTCAGATGTTCTTAATCTTTCTTATATAGCTTTTTATATTTTACTAATAACTATGCTTGAAGTAATTCACTGATTTGAAAATACGTTTTGAAAAGTCCATTAAATAAAATACCAAATGAATTAATTTATTTTTTCTGTCTTCAGGGTGTATTTCTCTTCAGTGCAATTCAAATGAAACCGCTCACAATGGGGAGTTACGTCTTCCCCAAGTGGGGCCAAGGTGTGGGTTGGTTCATGGCTCTGTCATCCATGATACTGATTCCTGGCTACATGGGTTATATGTTTCTCACTTCAAAGGGCTCTTTGAAACAGGTACATGTGAACACTTGAAATGTTTCACTTAACAAATTTATATGACTGCCTTCTGCAATTCTAACTCAGATCCAGTTTTTAAAAAAAATAGATAAATATGCTTGCAATCTGTAACTTAAAGGACATTAAGGAAGCAATCCAAGTGATGCATTGCAAAAATCCAGCATCACAGCCAATTCTTTATGTTGTTATCAGAGAATTAGAGTTGCAGAATCCATTGAATTTCATGAACAGTACTTGGATAGGTTTTTGTTCAGTAAGGTTCACGGGAGAAGATGGGAGAATCGGTTTTTGAGGGGTAATAAATCAACCATTATTGAATGGCAGAACAGACTTAATAGACCAAATGGCCTAATTCTGCTCCTAAGTCATATGGCCTTATGGTCTTCCTCTGTTATGTCTGGCTTCCACTTCCATTGGCAGGCAGCAAAGGGGATCGGCTGTACTAGATTGGGTATTGTGTAATGAACCAGAGATGATTGGAGAGATTGAGGTGAAGGAACCCTTAGGAGGCAGTGATCATAACATGATTGAGTTCACTGTGAAATTTGAGAAAGAGAAGCTGAAATCCAATGTGTCGGTATTTCAGTGGAGTAAAGGAAATTACAGTGGCATGAGAGAGAAACTGGCCAAAGTTGACTGGATAGAGACACTGGCGGGAAAGATGGCAGAGCAGCAGTGGCTGGAGTTTATGCGAGAAGTGAGGAAGGTGCAAGACAGGTATATTCCAAAAAAGAGGAAATTTTTGAATGGAAAAAGGATGCAACCATGGCTGATGAGAAGTCAAAGCCAAAGTTAAAGCTAAGGAGAGGGCATACAGGGAAGCAAAAATTAGTGGGAAAACAGAGGATTGGGAAGTTTTTAAAAACCTACAAAAGGAAACTAGGAAGGTCATTAAGAGGGAAAAGATGAACTATGAAAGGAAGCTAGCAAATAATATCAAAGAGCTTTTTCAAGTATATAATGAGTAAGAGACAGGTGAGAGTAGATATAGGACCAATAGAAAATGAAGCTGGAGAAATTGTAATGGGAAATAAGGAGATGGCGGAGGAACTGAACGAGTATTTTGCATCAGTCTTCACTGAGGAAGACATCAGCAGTATACCAGGCACTCAAGAATGTCAGGGAAGAGAAGTGTGCGCAGTCACAATTACGACAGAGAATGTACTCAGGAAGCTGAATAGTCTAAAGGTAGATAAATCTCCCGGACCAGATGGAATGCACCCTCGTGTTCTGAAGGAAGTAGCTGTGGAGATTGCGGAGGCATTAGCAATGATCTTTCAAAAGTCAATAGATTCTGGCATGGTTCCGGAGGACTGGAAGATTGCAAATGTCACTCCGCTATTTAAGAACGGGGCAAGAAAGCAAAAAGGAAATTATAGACCTGTTAGCTTGACATCGGAGGTTGGGAAGTTGTTGGAGTTGATTGTCAAGGATGAGGTTACGGAGTGCCTGGAGGCATATAGAACTCAGCATGGTTTCCTTAAAGGAAAATCCTACCTGACAAACCTATTACAATTTTTTGAGGAAATTACAAGTAGTCTAGACAAGGGAGATGCAGTGGATGTTGTATATTTGGATTTTCAGAAGGCTTTTGACAAGGTGCTAAATGAGGCTGCTAAACAAGATAAGAGCCCATGGAATTATGCGAAAGTTACATATGCGGATAGAGCGTTGGTTGATTGGCAGGAAACAGAGAATGGGAATAGAGGGATCCTATTCTGGTTGGCTGCCAGTTACCAGTGGTGTTCCACAGGGGTCCGTGCGGGGGCCGCTTCTTTTTATGTTGTACGTCAACAGTTCGGATTATGGAATAGATGGCTTTGTGGCTAAGTTTGCTGATGATACAAAGATAGGTGGAGGGGCCGGTAGTGCTGAGGAAACAGAGAGTCTGCAGAGAGACTTGGATAGGTTGGGAGAATGGGCAGAGAAGTGGCAAATGAAATACAATGTTGGAAAGTGTATAGTTATGCACTTTGGTAGAAGAAATAAACAGGCAGACTATTATTTAAATGGGGAGAGAATTCAAAGTTCTGAGATGCAACGGGACTTGGGAGTCCTCGTGCAGGATGCCCTTAAGGTTAACCTCCAGGTTGAGTTGGTGGTGAGGAAGGTGAATGCAATGTTGGCATTCATTTCTAGAGGAGTAGAGTATAGGAGCAGGGATGTGATGTTGAGGCTCTATAAGGCACTGGTAAGACCTCACTTGGAGTACTGTGGGCAGTTTTGGTCTCCTTATTTAAGAAAGGATATGCTGACATTGGAGAGGGTACAGAGAAGATTCACTGGAATGATTCCGGGAATGAGACGGTTAACATATGAGGAACGTTTGACCGCTCTTGGACTGTACTCCTTGGAGTTTAGAAGAATGAGGGGGGACGACATAGAAACATTTCGAATGTTGAAAGGCATAGACAGAGTGGATGTGGCAGAGTTGTTTCCCATGGTGGGTGAGTCTAGTACGAGAGGGCATGACTTAAGGATTGAAGGGCGCCCATTCAGAACAGAAATGCAAAGAAATATTTTTAGCCAGAGGATGGTGAATCTGTGGAATTTGTTGCCACGGGCGGCAGTGGAGGCCAAGTCATTAAGCCAGAGATTGATTGGTATCTGAGTAGCCAGGGCATCAAAGGTTATGGTGAGAAGGCGGGAGAGTGGGACTAAAGGGGAGAATGGATCAGCTCATGATAAAATGGCGGAGCAGACTCGATGGGCAACTTCTGCTCCTTTGTCTTATGGTCTTTAGCTTCACATTGCTCCCAACAGAAGATTTACTCTGTTAATTTAGTGCCAGTTTACAAATGGAAATCACTTTTGACCAGCAGAAAACTGTTAATGTAAGAACATCCTGACAGAATAAATGCAAGTACTGTTACTTCTTGGTTGATGCAGAGATAAGGCTAATTCATCTGCACCATATTCAAAGTTCAAAGTAAATTTATTATTGAAGTGCATATGCTGTATGTCACCATATACAGCCCTGAGATTCATTTTCTTGTGAGCACACTCAGTAAATCCAATAATCAATGAAAGGCCACACCCCACAACCAATGTGCAATGTACAACAAACTCTGCAACTACAAGAAAGAAAAAAAAACATTAATAATAATAATAAACAGCAACAAATATTGAGGAAATGAGATGAAGAATCCTTGAAAGTGAGTCCATAGGTACTGAGAACAGTTTGCTGATGGAGCGAGTGAAGTTGAGTGATGTTATCTCCTCTGGTTCAAGAACCTGATGGTTGAGGGGTAATAACTGTTCCTGAACCTGGTGGCGTGGGTCCTAAAGCTCCTGTATCTTCTTCCTGATGACAGCAGCGAGAAGAGAGCATGGATATTGATGGATATTGCTCTTCTGCAACAATACTCCATGTAGATGTGCTCAATGTTGGGAAAGGCTTTACCGGTGATGGACTGGGCCAGTATCCACTGCTTTTTGTAGAATTTTCCGTTGAAGGGCATAGGAGTTTTCATACCAGATTGTGATACAACCAGTCAATATACTCTCCACCCCACATTGAAAGAAGTCTGTCAAAATTTTAGATGTCATGCCGAATCTTCACAAACTTCTAAGGAAGGAGAGATGCTGCTATGCTTCCTTTGTAATGGCGCTTACATGCTGAACCTTCAGATCCTCTGGAATGATAACCCTGAGGAATTGAAAGTTACTGATCCTCTCCGTCTCTGATCCCCTGATGAGGACGTGTTCATGGGCCTCCAATATCCTCCTCCAGAAGTCACCAATCAGCTCTTTGGTCTTGAGACATCGAGTGAGAGGTTGTTGGTGTTGCACCACTCAACCAGAATTTCAATCTCCCTCCTCTGTGCTGATTTACCACCACCTCTTATTCAGCCAACGACAGTGGTGTTATCCGCAAACTTAAATGTGGCATTGGAGCTGTGCTCAGCCTTACATTCATTAGTATGAAGTGAGTAGAGCAGGAGGCTAAGCCCAGAGCCTTGGTGTGCACCTGTGTTGACAGTGATTGTGGAGGAGATGTTGTCAACCCGAACTGACTGGAGTCTGCAAGTAAAGAAATTGAGAATCCAATTGCACAAGAAGTTATTGAGGCCAAGGTCTTGAAGCTTATTGATTTGTTTTGAGGGGATGATAGTATTGAATACTGAGTTAGAGTTGATGAAGAGCATCCTAATTTATGTACCTTCACTGTCCAGATGCTCCAAGATAGAGTGCGGAGCCAACAAAAACGGATCTGCTGTAGGCCTGTTGTGAAGGTAGGAAAATTAGAGTGGAATCAAGTCGCTCCTCAGGCAGGAGTTCATATGCTTCAATGTTCAATGGTTTGATGTTTCAATTTAATGTCAGAGAAAGTATACAGCATACAACCTGAAATCCTTACTCTTCACAGACATCCACAAAACAGAGAGGAAAAAAAAATCCCAAAGAGTGAATGATAGAAAACGTTAAAACTCCAAAGACCCCTTCCCGCTCCTATACACAAGCGGCAAAATACTGTTATCTCCAACACCTTGACATTGGAACAAGCTCTCTCTCTCACTAACAAGGAGAGAGAGATATTGCTCCTGCCACAGCGAGGGGGAAGACCAACAGTTCGCTGTTTCGTTGTTACAGTCTGCAGTGTTGTTTATTTCGAGTTGCACTGACTCAGGAGTCAGCAAACCCTCCCTCACCATCGAGACAAAGAGGAAGCGATCGCACGAGTGCAGGGGCCTCCGACAGCTGCATCCTCAGTCTTGATGTTTCGATCTTCCGCGATGTTTCAGTCGGCGACATCAGCGAGCCCGGGCCGCGCACCGAGGGTGCACATCCTCCAAGCCGTTCCTGCAGATACTGAAGCGCAGGCCACTCGGCACGTTCCAAAGAGCAAGAATCCACTATCCGTGAAGAACACAGTTTGAGCACAGCTGTAGATCATGGACTCCAACAGGACCCCCGCCAACTTGAAAAAGGGAGAAACAGACATGAGAACAGAAATTTAAACAGTTTCACAGATGAATTCAAAGAAGTTACCCAGGTCTGCAAAAACCTCTGGCACCATGTTTAGTTCCTCCTAACAACCACTCAAAGCACTTCATCTCAGTGGATATAACTGCTACTGGACCATAGTCACTTAGGCAGCTTACCGTGTTCTTCTTAAGCACCGATATTAACGAAGCCTGCTTAAAGCTGGTAGTTACTTCGGACTGCTGAAGCGAGAGGTTAAAGATATCAGTGAATACTCCAGCCAGTTTGTCAGCACAGTTCTTCGGTACTCGGTCAGGTACTCCACCTGGTCCAGATCCTTTCCGTGGTTTCACCCTCCTGAAGGATGCTCTCACGTCAGCCTCAGAGACTGAAATCACAGGGTCATCAGGAGCTCTGGGAGTACGTCAAGTCTCCTCCAAGTTCTGATAGCCAAAGTGAGCAAAGAAGGCATTGAGCCCATCTGGGAGCAAAGCCTTTTTGGCACTTGGTTTCGCTTTGTAAGAGGTAATAGCATTCATACCCTGCCAAAGCTGTTGAGCATCCTTCAGTGATTCAAGTTTGATCCAGAATTTCCACTTCACATGTGAGATGGCCTTATGCAGATTGTACTTGGACCTTTTGTATCCTACTAGGTCGTCAGACCTGGAAGTGACTGATCTGGCCCTCAGCAGATTGTGGATCTCATGGTTCATCCAGGGTTTCTGGTTAGGGAAGATTCAGAATGATTTTGTGGGACACACTCAACTATGACTATTTTTATAAAGTCTGTGACAACTATGGTGTATTCATTCAGATCCTCAGAGTTCTTGAACACAGCTCAGTCCACCAACTCAAAGCAATTATGTATCTTCTCCTCTGCCTCCTTTGTTGTCCTTATCTCTGGGGCCTTGATCTTCAGCCTCTGCCTGCATGCAGGTAGCAAAAAGATAGCCAAGTGATCAGAGTTCCCAAGATGTCGCCTAGGCATGGAATGGTAGGCACTTCTAATTACATTATAGCAGCGGTCAAATGTTTTGGGACCCCTGGTGCTGCAGGATATACGTTGATGATAATTGAGTAGAGATTTCTCTAAACAAGCCTAATTGAAACCTCCGATAATGGTTTGAAAGGTGTCGAGGTAAATGTAAAATGGATGATGATCTTTCTGGAAATATTGTGTATGTTTTTATATAATAATCCTCTGATGTCAGACATTAAACTGTATTAATTGAAGTTTCTCTCTCATATCTTTTCCAACTCAGAAGATGAATTCCAGTTGTTAAAACTATGGTCCTGAGATTCCACTGTATATTTACTGAACACATCAATCTCACCTACTCCAAGCATATTGTAATTAGGCCAGAAGACCATAAGATATAGGAGCAGAATTAGGCCATTTGGCCCATCAAGTTTGCTCCACCATTTCATCATCGCTGATCCATTTTCCCTCTAATATCCAATCTCCCGCCTTCTCCCCATATCCCTTGGTGCGCTGGCTTATCAAAAATCTATCAACCTCTGCTTTAAGTATACACAATGACTTGTGGCCTGCGGCAACGAATTGGCCATCCTAGTGTCATTAAGCAGAACTGTTAATATTGTTTTGTGGTTAGTTCTTGACATCTTCTCCCCGGCCATTGTTATCAATATTCCAAGCATTTAAAGCTGTTTTTATTCTTACGCTTGCAGCGCCTTCGACTTATGACGCAACCAATGGAGGACATGAAATGTCGGGAGAATGGACCGGAACCCCCAGAGCAATGCAATTCTCCAAGTGATGAAGCATATATGTAGATTATTTATTAAGTGTACGATACTAACACTGCCCAGAATATAAATCTTACAATGGTTGATCGAGACCAAGGACTGTAGTTACATTATTGTGCACCTACCTCCTATCACAAATATGACCAATAGTTAAAAAAAAAAGGCTATAAACCTTTGTTGTTGGACATCAAGTAAAACTCTTAACTAAAAAAAAATCATTCCAGGTTTTGATAACAATGTAATTTTGGCAAACCATCAACAGAGGCAGACTGTTAGCATTTTTAATTCATGGTTTTCTCTTCTGAAGAGTAAGCACAAGCATGTTGGGCCTCATGGCTTCCTCGTGTCCTGCATGGGGCTAAGATTTTGTGATCATGTGGACGTGATTATAATCACT
Source organism: Mobula hypostoma (assembly GCF_963921235.1). Lineage (NCBI taxonomy): Eukaryota > Metazoa > Chordata > Chondrichthyes > Myliobatiformes > Myliobatidae > Mobula > Mobula hypostoma. Next base: position 61,338,393 of record NC_086111.1, on the reverse strand, counting down.
GTCTTACTGTATGCACATCAACATATTCAGTCTAGTCAAGTTGATAGCACTAAGAGCATTAATCAAAATTATGGTTTTGCAATAAAACTGAAGAATTTCCTCACTTACTCTTTAATGGTCCAGTCATACTTCCCAGAATCTACTTCTCTTTACCTGCAGCCCCCCCCATTCCCGTGATGAATGTGACAATGGATAGGAATCCTGTGTGTACCTGTTGCCCGTTTTTCAGACGTTTGTCTGGGCATACACTTGAGTTTCTGCTTCAGTCGAGCAATGTTGTCAAACGCCAATGTGGAGATTTGCTACTTTTATCATGTGAGAGAAAGAAGAGTGTTGATATTAGGAGAAAGAATCAAAGTAAAGAAATTCTTTATGTAGTTGATAGAGTTTTATAATTTACAGTGTTCAAAATAGTCACCTTTAATACTGTTCCTTTTGCCGTCTCTTGTGAGAATGAGAAGCACTAATTTATCCGTAATTGACAACATAAGTCATACAGACTGGAATAAGGAGGAGGATGGACTGGAGGAAATTAGGAATGAGGAGAAGATGCATAGGGAAGGGAATGTTAGTGAGTGGACGTGGAAGAATGAGATATGGGTCACGAAAGTTCAGAAGAGAAAAGAGAATTAGAAGGTGGATCAGTAACCTCCATTTTCCAGATTCTTGCTTTTAAACTACTGGCAAACGTTCAGCATTCTTTCCTCAGTCTTGTATGCTCAGATATCTACAACTATATTACCATTTCATTCATTAACTCTGAAATGTGGCTTCAACTAAATAGATCATCGTGTACTCTTTCAAACCTTTATGGTCAGAGGCCAAACTATTGTGGTTGGTTTGGTATTTAAATATAACTACATATTTGTGTAAGCATTTTATTCACTAACCATTACCTTCCATTTCATTTAGAATATTAGAAATAGTTGCAAAAATATTATGGCATTGCTACATTTATCAGTTCAGATCTGGGAATAACAGTTACTTTATAACCCAGGGGCTGATAAATGACTATTGATCTCATAGCATCGGGTAGCAGCAGATCAAGGTAGTGCTAACAGTTTTCCACTTTGAGACAGACATCAGCTTGTGTCTATGGCAGCTAAGCAATTGTGACAGGGAAACAGATCCACGAAAGAAATTTTAACTATATTGTATAATGTATTCTAAGTAAAAGCATAGAAAGTATATGTGCATTGATTAAATATCGGTTGCTTTAAAAGATCTATTACAACTATATCTGTCAAAATGTTGTTGTATAGCAAATGTGTAAAAAAAAGTATAAATGTCTACATCTTATTTAATGTAGTTTTGTCAGAAATAATAATTCTTCCATCATAGACCTTAACACTGCAATAACTCATAACACGAAAAACATAATTAAGGTGTTACTCTTTGAGCATCAGCTATGTATTTAATTTGTATAAAATACATTCAATATATAATGAGTCTAGTAAAGAGAGTATTGTTTTGTAGATTTATAAATGTTAAATTGATCAAATGTACAGTTTTCAACGTATATATTACATGGCGTAGTTCAGTTCTAAATGGTGTTATTGATAAAAGGGCATGATTGTCATATATATGTTGTCAAATTTTTGGAAAGCAAATAAAATCTTTATCTTACACCATGTATACAAGAGGCTGTGCCTTTGTTAAAATGATGCTCACTTTAGTAGGAAGGCAGAATATTTTATCGGAGCCCAAGATATTCGGCTCAAGATTCATGATTATGCACAGTAAGTGATGCATTAGGCATTTTTTTTCCTTATAACACAACAGGGAAATATCAGGACCTCATTAATGCAAGAGATTCTGCAGGTGCTGGAAATCCAAAGCAACACACACAAAATGCTGGAGGAACTTGGCAGGTCAGGGAGCATCAATGGAAATGAACAAACCCATTTTGGCCGAGACTCTTCTTCGGGACTGGAAAGGAAGGGAGAAGATGCCAGAATAAAAAGGTTGGGAGGGGAGGAGGGGGACCGGCTAGAAGGTGATGGATGAAGCCAGATAAAGATAAAGAGCTGGAGAGGAAGGAACTTGATATCAGGGGAGAGTGGACCGTGGGAAGAAGAGAAAAGGGAGGGGCACCAGGGAGGTGATGGCATGTGAGGCCAGAGTGGGGAATAGAAGAAAAGGGGAAAGAGGGGCATTTGTTTTTATCGGAAGGAGAAATCGATATTCATGCAGCAGGTTGGAGGCTACTCCTCCACCCTGAGGGTGACCTCTTCATGGCACAGGAGGAGGCCATCGACCGACATGTCGGAACAGGAACGGAAATCAGAATTAAAACATTGGGCCACCAGGAAGTTCCACTTTTGGCAGAGGTAGTGGAGGTGCTCCCCCAATTTCGACAGGCCTCACCAATGTCGAGGAGGCCACATCGGGAGCACTGGACACAACAGATGACTCCAGAAGGTTCACAGATGAAGTGCCTCTCATCTCATGGAATTTAGACCTTGTATGATTTATTATCGGATGCATAATCTTTCGTAACAGGCTATCTATGACAGTATTGATATATTTTGTTTGGTAATGGAAAGCAAATTGCTGGGAGATTTCCCCTCCTAGCTAAATCATTATTCCTTTATTGCCACTCACTTAAAAATACTGGACAATAGAGAACACAATACAAATCTCATATTTCAACTTTCATATGCACCAAATTACCTGACCTTGCTTAACATAGTGCTGGACATGGAGATACAGTTGAACTCTGTAAGCGCAGAGAAAGCTGGAAGTAAATTTAGGCAGGTTTACTGCGTCACGCTTTATGAAATATCTACTGTATCTCTGAAACATGGAGCACACATAGAGTGGTATCAGGATCAGGTTTGGGATCAGACTACATTTGGGGTATTATGAATAGCTTTGACCCCCATATCTAAAAAAGGATGTGCTGGCATTGGACAGGGCCCAGAAGAGGTTCATGAAAATGATCCCAGAAATTAAAGGGTTGATGTATGGGAAGTGTTCAATGGCGCTGGACTTTTGCTCACTGGAGTTCGGAAGAATGAGGGGGGAATCTCTTTGAAACCGACTGAATATCGCACGGTCTAGATGCAGCAGATGTGGAGAGGATTTTTCCAGTAGAGGGAGAGTTTAGCACATGAGGGCACAACCTCAGAAAAGAATGACATAGCTCCAGAACAGAGATGAGAAGGAATTTCTTCAGTCAGAGATTGTTGAATCTGTGGAATCCATTGCCATAGACAGCTGTGGATGCCAAGTTATTAGGTATATTTGAAGCAGGGGTCGATAAATTCTCTATTAATAAGGCATTAAAGGTCATGGAAAATAAGCAAGAGAGTGGGATTGAAAGGGAAAATAAATCAACCATGATCGAATGGCAAAACAGACACATTGTGCCGAATGGCTTAATTCTACTCCCATGTCTTATGGTCTTATGAAGAGCATATGGATCCTTTGGGGAGTAAGACACCAGTAACGCCAGGTGTGAAATTCCACAACGCAGCTATGCACGGGCTTCCTCCTCCAGCCTCTCACAGTTAGCTCAATGCTATCAAATGGTTGCTGAGTTTGCTTTCTGCCATTGGGAAGAAGGCACAGGAGCCTCAGGACTCACATCATCGGATTCAGGACTAGTTATTACCCCTCAACCATCAAGCTCTTGAACCAAAGAGGATATCTTCATTCAACTTTGCTCACCCCATGGTTGAAATGTTCCCACGACCCATGGGCTCACTTTGAAAACCCTTTTCATCTCATGTTCTTGATATTTATTGCTTATTTATTTGTTTGTTTGTTGGTTTATTTGTTGGTTTATTATTTCTTTCATTTTGCATTTGCACAATTTGTTATCTTCTGAATGTTGGTTGCATGTGCTAATTCGGTGGTTTTTCATCGTTATTATTCTGCAGATTTATTGAGTATACCCAAAAGAAAATAAACCTCAGGATTGCATATGGGGACATATCTGCACTTTAATAACAAATTTTACTTTGAAGTTTGAACTTTGATGCTAGACCTTTGGTAAGCAGCATTGAGCAGCACATAAAGCAGATTATCTGCTTTGTTGGTTCATTAAAGCAAGAAATAGATTACTGAGAATAAAATGAAACATGATTGTTCAAACCAGGATAGGGGATTGAGAATAATTTAGAAGAAAGGACGTGTGTTCCAATGGCAAGTTCTCTAAAGAGCTCCAATGCACCACAGCAAGAGCTGTACACTTTGCCCAGGAAATGACTGGCTTTAAAATGGAGACACAAGAGATTATAGAGATGCTGGAATCCTTGAACGACACACACAAAATGCTGGAGGACCTCAGTAGGTCAGGCAGCGTCTACGGAAGGGAATGAAACTTGAAGCTTCAGACTGAGACCCCTTGATCAGGATTGGAAGGAAATGGGCAGAAGCTGGAATAAGAAGACAGGAGGAGCGGGAGGAGAATAGCTGGCAGGTGAGTCCAGGTGAGAAGGTGTAAGTAGGTGGCTGGGGAGGGGGATTGAATGGGATTGATGCAAGAAGCTGGGAAGTGGTAGGTGGAAGAGGCAAAAGGCTGAAGAAAATGGAATCTGATAGGAGAGCACAGTAAACCGTGGAATAAAGGGAAGGACATGGGGCACCATAGGGAGGTGATGAGCAGGTCCTGAGGGTGAAGGGCAGGGGGGGGGGGCACAGGAATGAGGGAAAACAAAGAGAAGCATTACGGGAAGCACTGGCTTTAAATGTTAGGCATCGCTTGTCTTGAAAACTAAATTGAAAAGGTGAACCGACCTTTCAGCACTTCGAGCTGCACCACCACCAACAACTTGGGATGACTAGAATATTTCCCAAGCTCTTGGAAATATTGAAGGGAAATAATGAAAATGAATTCACAACTGACAAAGGTTCGAGCTGCAATCTTCAGTGTCGTGCTCATGTGCGAGATGTGTCAGGCCCGCACAGGCAGGCACCTCCCAGTCTCCACCCAACTAATAGGAGTCACCTGCCGCTCATTTCCAACACATCACCTGCAGCCTATTTAATCCTAGCTCTCATTCACAGCCCCTGTGCAGTCACCAAACCAGCCGGCCGCAACCGGTCACTCCTAGCCTCCAGTTACCTTGTTGCCCGTGGTGTTCAGTATCCTCGGTCTCTTATTTTGCCGTTCCTTGTGGCTTGTTATTTTGCAGTCTGTTCTCAAAGTTATAGTTCACCGCTGAATCGCCTCTGCCCTACTTTTGGGTCAAGCCTCCTCCACATCTCCAGACATGAAGATTCAGCTAAAACTTTCACAAAACAGAGCAACCTGACTGGTTGCACCACAGCCTGCTGCGGAGACACCATTACCCAAGAACTGAAACACCCACATAAAGTAATGGGTACATCACATTACCATTTAGCACATCTACAAGGACCATTGGCACAGGAAAGCAGCATCCATCTTCAAGAATCTTCATTGAGGCCATGCTCTGTTCTCACTGCTGCCATCAAGAAGAAGGTCCAGGGGCCGAAGGTCCCTCGCCTCCAGGTTCTGGAACAATTGACCACCATGCTCCTGAACAGGCATTAGATAAGTTCACTCACCTCACTGAACTTAACCTATGGACTCACTCTCAAGGCTCAACAACTCATTTTCCCAGCAACTTATTTAATTATTTATTATTATTTGCACTATTTGTATTTTTTTATTTGCACAGCTTGTCTTCTTTTGCACAGTGGTCTCTGTCAAGTCAAGTCAAGCTTATTGTTATTTAACTATATACATGTATACCATCAGGGGAGACAATGTTTCTCCAAACCAGGTTGGAAAGCACTGGAGTACACATAACACACAGAACACATAATGACTTATGAAAGTAAGGATGAAATCTACAGATGGATTACACATAAATAAACAAAGTAAAGTGCATAATTTAAATATTGTACGGCACAGAAGGTCTTAGTCAGTGACAGCTTGAATGCAATGTGGCAGGGAGTTTGGAAGCCTAATGACCTGAGGGAAGAAACTGTTTCCCATCCTGGCCTTTCTAGTTTTTATGCATAATGGTAGAAGGTCAGAGAGGATGCTGGATGAATGGGTGGGATAATACTAAGGGTTCTGCGTATGCAGTGCTCCTGATAAATGTCCCCGATGGGTGGTAGGGGGACTGCGATGATCCTCTCAGCCATTCTCACAGTCCTTTGTAGAGACTTCCAGTCCGATGCTTGGCAGGTGGAGATGCAACTTGTCAGCACGCTCTCAATGTCAGTCTTTGTATGTAGTTTTTCAATGATTCTATTGTATTTCTTTGTTTTACTGTGAACACCTGCAAGAAAATGAAACTCAGTGTAGTATATAATGACATATCCATATTTTGATAATAAATTTACTTTGAACTTTTTAACCATTTTCCCCAGGGATCAATAAAGTATGACTATGACTATATTGTTAACTCTGAGATTGAAAGTTGTTTAGAAGCCTCTATCGACTCTTGGCCATGTGTGACCCTGGAGTATGAGAGGTTTCTGATCCACCCTCATTTCATTTCTTGTTCCTTTGGCTTAATCCTGAATCATTCTTGATCAGAGTACAGCTTTGGCATTGATCTCTGCAGCTAGCCACTTGCTTCCTGTGCATGCAGCTGCACAGAATTGCTGCCAACGTTTCCTTTGCCTGAAAGTGATCTGCAATGGAAAGAAGACAAGAGCTGTAATTAGCATGGCACCGAATGAGCAATGAGGAAAGAACAGAGGGAAAATAATCATCTAAGCAAGCAACAACCTCCCCCCAGAAAAAAAAGATAAAGTGCAGAAATTTCTCAGGGACAAAGATGTAAGACCAACCGTGACATAAATTAGAAATCGGACTGACTGCAGCAAATAGCTGGGGATACCCTGAAAGCAAAACAAAACGAACAAGAAGAGAGGGTATGGATGGAAGAAGAAACACTGTAAGGGTAATAGAAACATTGAAAGGCTAATGAATAAGGGCAAAGGGAGCAGGAGGCATAATAAACAGCAGCTATGAACAAGGGACAATCCTTTTAACTTGTCGGTGTGGGAGCAGTATGATTAACGTGGAATGCACCAATTAAAACCTCTTAAACTATTGTCAATGGAACAGAATAACCATTGGCTCTTTTGTGATGATAAATTGTCAAGCTATGCATACAGTGCTGGGCACCATATTGCAGGAAGAGTGTGGCTAGTCTACAGAAGGTGCAGGGACACTTCTGAGAATGTTGCCAGAACTGGAAAATTGAATATGTTATGGCTGCTTTCTTTGGCACAAAGGAGACTAAGGAAGACTTAGCATTGGAAATATAAAATGATGGCAACCCTAGATATTTATTTATTATTTATTTCCTTTTTTATTTATTGAGATACAGTGCGGAATAGGCACTTCCAGTCCTTTGAGCCATTTTGTCCATTAATCCCCTGATTTAATCCTAGCCTAATCACGGGACAATTTACAATGACCAATTAACCAATGAACCGGTACGTCTTTGAACTGTGGGAAGAAACTGGAGCACCTGAAGGAAACCCGCATGGTCTCAGGGACAGTATACAAGCACCTTACAGGCAGTGGCAGGAATTGAACTTGGGTCACTAGTACTGGAAAGTGTTGTGCTAACCACTACGTGACATACCACCCCTTTGGTAAACAGGGAGGAGATGTTTTCCTTAGCAGTGTGGTTAAAAACTAGGATTTAAACTCATTTAGAGGAGGATTGGAGGGTAAATAAGGGAAATAAATACAGTCTGATCAAATTAGATGTCTGGAGCTGACTGCCTGAAAGAAAGTAGATGCAGAATTTCTGGACCATTTTACAGCACACTTGAAGAGCCATGCCCTGCAGTGCTGTGTACCAAATGCTGAAATACTGGAATACTGGGAGGCTCTTTCTCAATCACCTGGGAAATGATGGGATGAATGGCTTTCTGAATCATAAATTTCCATAATTCTGTGATGATACCATAGGCCCCACAGGGTTCCCATCTTGGGGTCCATGGACTCCTTGCTCAATGGTTTTGGTCCAGGGCATAAAAAAGATTGGGAACCCCTGCCAAAGGCTGTGGTACTGGCAGATATTTCAGTACTATGTTAAAACAACACTATTAGTCACAGAACAGTATCTGTTGAATTGAATTGAATTCTACATCTAAGTTGATGGTATTCCTGAGTCTCCAGCTCAGACTTGAACTGAATTGAATTGACTTTATTACTTACATCCTTCATATACATGAGGAGTAAAAACCTTTACATCTCCTTCTGAATATGCAATGTGCAATTTATAGTAATTTATAATAAATAGTATGTACAATAATATATCATAGAAATACAGTTGTGTCAGCATGAATTAATCAGTCTGATAGCCTGGTGGAGGAAGTTGTCCTGCAGTCTGTTGGTCCTGGCTTTTACATTGCGGTACCACGGTACCATTTCCCAGACAGTAGCAGTTGGAACAGTTTATGGTTGGGGTGGCTTGGGTCCCCAATGATCCTTTGGGCCTTTTTTACACATCTGTCTTTGTAAATGTCCTGTATAGTGGGAAGTTCAATTCTACAGATGCACTGGGCTGTCTGCATCACTCTCTGCAGGGTCCTGCGATTGAGGGAAGTACAATTCCCCTACCAGGCAGTGATGCAGCCAGTCAGGATGCTCTCAATTGTGCCCCTAGAGAATGTTCTTAGGATTTGGGGTCCCATACCAAACTTCGTCAACTGTCTGAGGTGAAAGAGGTGCTGTTGTGCCTTTTTCACCACACAGCTGGTGTGTACAGACCACAGGAGATCGTTGATGATGTTTATGCAAGGAACTTAAAGTTGTTCACCCTCTCAACCACAGAGCCATTGATGTAAATAGGGATTAGTCTGTCTCCATTCCTCCTGTAGTCCACAATCAGCTCCTTTGTTTTTGTGACATTGAGGGAGAGGTTGTTTTCTTGACACCACTGTGTCAGGGTGATGCCTTCCTCTCTGTAGGCTACCTCATTATCATTTGAGATTAGACTAATCAGTGTAGTGTCATCAGAAAATTTAATTAGCAGATTGGAGCTGTGGGTGATGACGCAGTCATGGGTATACAGAGAGTAAAGGAGGGGGCTTAGTACACAGCTCTGAGGGACACCTCATTTGAGGGTCAGAGGGCAGAGATGAGGAAGCCCACTCTCACCACCTGCTGACGATCTGACAGGAAGTCCAGGATCCAGCTACACAAGGCAGGGTGAAGGCCTTGGTCTCTGAGCTTCTTGTCGAGCCTGGAGGGAATTATGAGCAATGGATTTAAAGCATTTGATTTGATTGTATCTAGGCACACCTGAAATTTAAATCATTCAACGGTCCACTTAACTGACATGCTGACATTATATGAGGGTTCGCCCTGATTCCAACTATAACTGCAAAAAAAAATCCTTTTTTCACTATTTCACTGTTTCCCAAGATATTCTGTTGATAACATGGACGTGGGCCAATGAGAAAACTCTACCAACATTTTTGGATCCAATTATACACCTTATTGTTTTCACTTAAAACCTATTGAGAGTACTCTTTTCAGAACATGCACACGTGCACACACACACACACACTCACACACACACACACACACACACACAAAAGCAAATGCTCAATGCCAGAACAAATAGCAACATTTACTTTAAGAATCATCAGCAGCTAAATATATGAATGAGAAAAATATATATATTAAACTTCAAGGTAGCAATAATGTGTTAAGAAAACTTTGACTAAGATCATGATTTTGTCGGGCTGAAGAGCTGCTGTACTGAGATGTTATTAATGTTTTCTGTAATTGTTATCTGCTTCAAGATTGCAAAATAATTCACCCACATTGTGAACTCCTGAATATACAGACCAAGTTCTGAACTGAAAATAAAATGCAAACAGTCTTCACATGGGAATTCTGCACAAATAACGAGAGCTATTAATGTACTTACTCTATTTTCCAGAGACAAGGGGGTAAAACTGACTTATTCACAGGGTTATAATGGAATTTGGCTATGTTCGGTTTTTTTTGATGTTCTCGCAGTTGAAAGTCCCTTGCTACAGGTAATCATCTTTTATTTATGTGTTGTCTTACAACTACATTGTATTCCAATAGCTGAACAATAGCAACCTTGTGTTACATGTAAACTTTTCCTGCTGCATGAAGCAAGAATGTTGCTATTCCTGACAAGAATTGTAATTCCGAACTTCGAGGAGCAGATTTTTTTTTCTTTCCTTGGTAATGACTTTCTCAGCAAACAAGAGTTCCTGGTAGCTCCACAGATGTTTCATATTCCTGAAAATGTTAATCCAGTGAAAGAGAACAAAGATGGGCATCTATTATTTGAAAATAAACACCGAAGATGATTAATTTAATATCCTTAGGTACAACACAAAGAAAGGGTTTTGTTTAATGTGAATTTGATTCTTCAGTACCCTCTTCAATATAATTTGGCCTTCAGAATAAGGCATCCAGCTATTAGAATCCCAGAGCCCCAGATAATACAGGAAACTTTTTGAGTTTTAATTCATATAATATTTTGATAGTAACATAGTTATTTTAAGGATAGTTTTATTATGATTTATTAATCTTTTTAATAATCTAAATATTTTTCCAAGACTAATTGCATTCTACCAGGTACTATTTTATATTCAGCTATTTTTTTTATTCTCTCACTAATGGTTACTACGTCATTTACTTTTAATATCATATAAATTTATAATTTCTTTTTTATATTAAAAACTGTGTTTCATATACACTTCAGAGCTGAGTATGACAACTTTGATTATTGGATAAAAAGAAAACTGGCTCTAAATTGCTTTTCCTGACAAATACTAGGCAGGTTATTAAACTTTGAGCCTGTGTTGTTACTGGGATGTGATCTGATATGTCTTTGCTGCAGAGAAAAGGAAAAAAGATTAGAAAAGTGGTGAAGTGTAGCAATTGACTCATAATAATGTACACTTTGGTCTACTTTCATCACCACAACATTTCTTGTTTGTACATCATGCACCTTCCACACCGTGGTGTAGATCCAACTGCTTACTGGAAGTTTCAATTGGTATGCATGTGCTGGTGAATACTTGCTGAACAATTGGACTCTTGCTGTATATGAAACACATACAGTATATTATTGGTCCAATGCTGAGGATGCCGATCATGTGTTTGAAAATGCTCTCCACAGTACTTTTCTAGAAATTTGCCAGTCTTTGGTGATATACTAAATCTCCTCTAAGAAGCTATTAGACAGTTCTAGATGCTTTTCTGGTCTGTAAAAATCAATATGCCTTGTCTAAGAGAATACAGACTAGTTATGGAATGGCAGAAGGAGATTTTAGCACCCAAGAATAGTGGTAAGTGAAATTTTGTCCCATTACAACCGTAGTTTATGGTTTACCCTTTCCAAGAATTCCAGAGTTAAAGTTTAGGAGCCCCTAACTAGAACTCATTCATATGTGGCCGAAAATATTGGTGGGATGGATTACCAACCCAATCCAGCTATTTCTGTAGTCAGCTCAATCTTTCATTTACTGAACACCACAGGTCATGCGGTAGGCCATTTAAAAAGCATTTGAGGGAACCCCTTAAAGGTTGATATATTCTGACTACAGCAGATGTTGTTCAGCATTCAGGACCTGGGAGAATAACACACTATGTGAGAGAGTTAGCACCACTTCTTTTTATTTGCTGTCCTGAAGGTTGGTGAAGTTGTGCATAGTAGACATGCTGACTAGTGCTTGTGTCTGCATTTTCCCAGGAGGTAAGAGCTGCACACACACCAATGTCTTCATCAACATAGGATCAATCTTCATCTTACAACAAACATGTATCCATAATTATTATGACCTATGTATAGGCACCATAAGTGTTCTAGTCTCCCATATATGTGATTAAGAGTGTCAATTTCACTTTCCAAAAGCCTCTGTGAATTGGCAGAAACTTTTATCTAACCCTTTCTCTTACATATAAAGCGAATCATAGTCATCGAACACTACAGCACAAAAACAGGCCATTTGGCCCATCTTGTCTGTACCAAAGCATTAATCTCCCTAGTCCCATTGACCTGCACCCAGATCATAACCTTCCATACCACTCCAATTCTCTTAAATGTTGCAATTGAGCCCACATCTAACACTTCAGCTGGAAACTCGTTCTACACCCTTACCGTTCTCTGAGTGAAGAAGTTTCCCTCTCATGTTCCCCTTGAACATGTTACCTTTCACCCTTAACCCATGACCTCTAGTTGCACTCTCACTCAACCTCAGTGGAAAAAGCCTGCTTGCATTTATCCTATCTATACTCCTCACAATTTTGTATACATCTAGTCCCAGCAACAACCTTGTAAATTTTCTCTGGACTTTCGATTTTATTTTCATCTTTGCTGTAGGTGGGTTACCAAGATTGCACACAATACTCTAAATTAGGCCTTGTCAATGTCTTATACAATTTCAACATAACATCCCAACTTTTGCACTCAGTACTTTGATTTATGAAGGCTAATATGCCAAAAGTTTTCTTTACAAATCTACCTGCCTGTGATGCCACTTTCAAGAAAGTATGGACCTGTGTTCCCAGATCCCTCTGTTCTACTGCACTTTGTAGAGCCTTACCACTGGCTATGTAAAGCCTATGCTAGTTGGTCCTCCCAAAGTGCAACACCTCACACTTGACTGCATTAAATTCTGTCTGCCATTTTTCCAGCTGGTCCAGATCCTGCAGCAAGTTTTGATAGTCTTCCTCATTGTCCACTAGTCACCTCCACATCTTATGTCATCCACAAATTTCCTAATCCAGTTTACCACATTATCATCCAAATTGTTGATATAGATGGTAAACAACAACGTACCAAGCACCAGTCCCTGCAGCACTCCACTAGTTACAGGTCTCCAGAAATAGATGCAACCATTTCCATACACTTTCTAGCTTCTTTCACGTAGTCAATGGCCACCTCATCTTGAATACCAAGAGGCTGAATCTCCTTGACCAACCTCCCATACAGGACCTTGTCAAAGGCCTTGCTAGGAACCATGTAGACAACATCCACTGCCTTGCCTTCATCAGCTTTCCTGGTAATTTCCATGAAGAGCTGTAAGATTGGTTACCACATACAAAACCATGTTGACTATCGCTAATCAGTCCGTCTATCCAAATACTTATATATCCAGTCCCTTAGAATACTTTCTCATAACTTTCGCGCTACTGATGGCTGGCTCACCAGCCTATAATTTCTTGGTTTATGTTTAGAGCCGTTTTTAAACACCAGAACAATATTGGCTATCCTCCAATCCTCTGGCACCTCAACCATGGCTAAGGATGTTTCAAATATCTCTGCTCGGGCCCCTACAATTTCCGTACTTATATCTATTACCTCGCTGCTGCATTGCCTCACATCTACAGAATCTATATCCATCTCGAGTAAATACAAATGCGAAAAAAATCCATTTAAGATCGCCCTCATCTCTTTCAGCTCCATACTACTCTGATCTTCCAAAATTCTCTTGCTCTTAATATATCTGTAGAAGCCCTCAGGATTCTTCACCTTGTCTGCTAGAGCAACCTCATGTCTTCCTTTAGGCCTCCTGATTTCCTTCTTAAGTGTTCTCTTGCATTTTTATACTCAAGTCCCTCATTTGTAACTATACCCGCAATGCACCTCCTTCTTTGCCTTAACCAGGGCCTCAAAAACCAAGGTCCCCTATACCTGTTATCCTTGCCTATTATTCTGACAGGAACATACAAACTCTGTACTCTCAAAATTTCACTTTTGAAGGTCTTAAACTTACCAAGCACACCATTGCCAGAAAACAACCAATCCTCACTTGCCAGATCCTTTCTGATACCATCAAAATTGATCTTTCTCCAATTTAGAATTTCAGCCTGAGAGCCAGACCTATCCTTTTCCACAATTTGTGAAACTAAGGGCAAAGTGTTTCCCTACACAAACTTCCATCACCTGCCCCGTCTCATTCTCTAATAGCAGATCAAGTATTGCACACTCTCTGCTGGGACCTCTATGTACTGATTAAGGAAACTTTCCTGAACACATTTGGCAAACTCTTTCCCATCCAGCCCTTTTACAATATGAGAGTCCCAGCCAATATGTGGAAAGTTAAAATCACGTACTATCACAACTTTATGTTTCTTGCAACAGTCTGCGATCTATCTGCAGGTTTGCTCCTCTAAATCCCTTGGACTGTAAAGTGGTCTATAATATAATTCCATAATGTAGTCATCCCTTTTTTATTCCTCATTTCTACCCAAAAACCTGAATAGTCAACCTCTCCCATATCTCCTGACTGAGAACTGCTGTGACTCAGTAATGCCACCCCTCACACCCTATTCCTCCCACTCTATCATATCTCAAGCTATGGAACCCCAGAACATTAAGCTTCCAGTTCTGCCCCACATGCAACCGTCTCAGTAATAGATACCATGTTATAATTTCACGTGCCGACCCATGCCCTAAACTCACCCTCCTTTCCCCCAATACTCCTTGCTTTGAAATATATGCAGCTCAGAACATTAATTACATTATGCTCGAGGTTTTGATTCCCCACTGTGTATGTAGGCTTAACAACATATTTCTCCACAAACATTCCACTATCTGTTCTGGCACTCCACCACCACCGCCCCCCACCCCCCCCCAGCCCTTATTGTGTAAACTACAAAACCGCACCCTGTGTAGCAGTAGCAAACCTTCCCGCTACGAGATGCTACAGTGAATATGTTTTGATTTTGAAAATGGGCAAGAGCTAGTTCTTCAGTTTCGTAGATGAACACAGTAGAAAACTATGGAACACACAGGGGCCTGTGTGAGGTACAAATCGAGAAAAAAAAACAATTTGGGCTGAAAAACCTGTTTATTGTATGTTGAAAATAATTCCTTCAGGGATTAATTTTACTTGTGTTCAGCTCTGTTCACCTCACTACAGGAAGGATGTGGATACTATAGAAAGAGTGCAGTGGAGATTTATAAGGATGTTGCCTGGGTTGGAGAGCGTACCTTATGAAAATAGATTGAGTGAACTTGGCCTTTTTCTCCTTGGAGTGACAAAGAATGAGAGGTGACCTGTTAGAGGTGTATAAGATGATGAGAGACATTGATCATGAGGATAGCCAGAGGCTTTTCCCCAGGGCTGAAATGGCTAATACGAGGGGGCATAGTTTTAAGGTGCTTGGAAGTAGGTACAAGGGGGATGTCAGAGGTAAGTTTTTCACACAGAGAGAGGTGGGTGTGTGGAATGCACTGCCAGTGATGGTGATAGAGGTGGGTAAAATAGGTTCTTTTAAGCAACTCTTAGATAGGTACACAGAGCCTAAAAAAAATAGAGGGCTGTGCAGTAGGGTAATTCTAGGCGGTTTCTACCATAGGTTACATGGTCGGCACAATATTGTGGGCCAAAGGGCCTGTAATAAGCTGTAGATTTCTATGATTCTATGAACATCTATTTCCAGGCTATCAATTGTTTGAAAAGGAATTATTATATTGTAATATACTGCTTTATATTTCGTCAAATAAAATTCCTTTAGAAAACTAGTACTTTGAAATAAATTACTGATTAGATAATATGCTCATATCTGTTCATTGTTCTCTTTCAGAACATCTTACTTTGAAAATGGAACCAAGACATTTGCGCTTACAATATTATATTAACAAACTTGAACTACACAAAATATTTTATGAAATTCAATAAACCAGCTGAGATTCTGACAGGCATTAAGAGTACAAAATTAAAACTGGCGAGTAACATCAAAAGGCATTGAAAAGTAAAGTGGAGAAACTTTGTTGGTACAAGACAAATAGTACGAATGCAACCTCTTGAGTTGAGTAAGATGTTCTGGTAAGGAGTTGCCTATTAGTGGGCTCTCAGGTAGCTGTAGAGCCTGATCAGGGATCTACATATTCGGGTTCTGTGTGGACAAGAGAACATGGTGGCTGTGGTTAGCGGTTGGGTCTTTTGCTTTTTAATTTCTCCTCAGCACAGTGGAGGTCATTCTCGCGTAGTTCAGCTCCCTCTTGAACAGATTTTCTCCAGGTGTATCTATTGAGCACAATGTCTTCCCAGTATTTAGATGTAATGTTGTATTTCTTCGGATTGATTTTCATGTTACCTTTGAAGCACTTCCTTTGCCCAACAGGGGTTTGCTGACCTCCCGTCAACTGGGAGTAAAGGATCAGTTTGGAGGAGATGCGAGGAGGCATGTGGATGACATGACCTATTCACTGGAGTTGGTGTTGCTTTGTCATGGTGGAGACGCCGTTCATGTTGGCCTCCTCCAGTACGTTGACATTTGTATGTCTTTCTTTCCAGCTAATCTTTAACATCATTTGTAAAGATCTTCGGTGGCCTTTTTCCAGGGCTTTCAGGTGCCTACTGTAGGTGGTCCATACAGTAATATAGGAGCAATGGCCCCTCTATAGACTAAAAGTTTTGTTTCGACCAGTAGGTCAGGGTCTTCAAGGACTCTTTTCCTTAATCTTGCATAGGCTCCACTAGCACTGCTGAGGCAGTGGTTAATCTCTGAGTCAATGTCTGTTTTTGAGAAGAGAATGCGGCCAAGATAGGGAAAGTGGTCTACGTTTTCAAAGGTGATATCAGCTTTTATGGAGGGCTGGTTGGCCTGTATCTTTTTTATAGTCAAAGCAATATCTAGGGCTCTATACACCTTGGCAAAGGCATTCAGGACACATGGTTGGTCTTTTTCAGAGTGTGTTGTGATGGTGTTGTCACCCACATACTGAAGCGCTATGATAATGGTGGCGGAGATCTAGTTCTTGACCTTAGAAACCATAGAAACCATAGAAAAACTACAGCACAGAAACAGGCCTTTTGGCCCTTCTTGGCTGTGCCGAACTATTTTCTGCCTAGTCCCACTGACCTGCACACGGACCATATCCCTTCATACACCTCCCATCCATGTATCTGTCCAATTTATTCTTAAATGTTAAAAAAGAACCCGCATTTACCACCTCGTCTGGCAGCTCATTCCATACTCCCACCACTCTCTGTGTGAAGAAGCCCCCCCCCCATGTTCCCTTTAAACTTTTCCCCCCTCACCCTTAACCCATGTCCTCTGGTTTTTTTCTCCCCTTGCCTCAGTGGAAAAAGCCTGCTTACATCCACTCTATCTATACCCATCATCATTTTATATGCGGTTGAAAAACCTGTTGTCCATTCTATACACGATTGGGATTCCCTGTGGGAGGTCTTGGCCAATGAGGTGAAGGATGGTAAATCGGGTGGGTGCAAAGATATAGTCCCATTTGACTCCTGTCTTGACAGTGAAGGGCTCTGATTCACCCCCACTATTGGTGAGTACTGTGACTGACAATGCCATCATGCAGTAGCCTCAGTATTTGTAAGTACTTGTTAGGGCAGTCATAGCTTGATAGTATACACTAGACAGCTTGGCAGTCTACTGTATCAAATGCCTTTGTCAAATTTATGAAGACCAACTACAATGATTGCCATTGTTCCCGGCAGTTTTCCTGCAATTGGCGTGCTGTGAAGATCAAGTCTGCAGCAAACGAGATGGGCAGAAACCGCACTACAATTCAGGGAATACTTCTTCAGTTAGTGGAAGGAATCGGTTGACAAGGATATGAGCCAACACTTTGTAACTGCCACAATCTGCCTTGTCTCCCTTTTTGAATGGGATCACCATTAGAACATCTCAGAGCGCTGAGGCCAGTTGTTCCTCTTCCCAAAACTTTGGGAATGGGGTGTGTATGTGTTGCAGGAGGGATGGTCTACTTTCCTTGAGGATCTATGCTGGGCTCCCTTCAGGAACAGTGGCTTTGTTGGTCTTCAGGCATCTTATGGCATCATGAACCTCCTTCATCCTGGGAGGTTCCACCATGTCTTCCCTCACAGGTCTCTGGAGGGTTTGGTTAGTAGCCTCCGGTTCAGAAAAGCTCTCTTAGTTAAGAAGTTCTTGAAAGTTGCTCGCTCCATCGATCGTTGATACCCATCCCATCTTTTGAACATATTAGTTGGGGGGGGGAATCTACAATCCACAGTAATTTGAACCATAGACTGTTTTGGTAGCACTGAAGCAGTTTCTAATGTTACCAATGTCTACCAGTCTCTGGATTTCCTGGGCTTTCTCAGTCCACCAAGAATTCTTTAGCTCATTCACTCTACAGTGGATATTTGCCTTGGCTCTGGAGGAAATTTCTCTTTTGACCTTGCTGCTGATGTCATTTTGCCAGGCACAAAAGGCGTTCCTTCTCTTGGAGATAAACTGCCCTTCATCAAACCAATCTTGATGTTTTCTGGACTTGCACCCAAGGTGGATTTCAGCTGACCTCAATGTTCTTCGATATCCTCCAGATCTTCCCATTGGAGGTTTTCTCCAAATGAGGCCTGAAGATGTTAATAGGTAGCAGGCTCTGAAAGATTTAGTCTTGGCCTGATCTGGTTGCTATGAAACCTCCTCTTTTTTGTGAGTCTGATGGACATGGTGGAGCAGATCAGGCGATGATCTGTCCAGCAGTCGCCTGCGCTAATCATGGCCCCTGTGGTATTCACAACATGGCGGCCCCAAGTTCAGACAATGACATAGTCAATGAGATGCCACTGTTTAGCTCGGGGTGCTGCCAAGATGTCTTGAATTTGTTCTTCTGGTGGAAGAAAGTGTTCATGATGATAAGATTGTCCTCAGTACATATGGTGAGAACAATGACTCCATTCGAGTTGATGATGCCAATGTCTTCCTTTACTATAGTTGAAGTCCTGACCACCCTGGTATTGAAGTCCCCGAAGAGATTTATCTTATCCTCCTTGGAGATGGTCAACAGCGTTGTGTCTTAGCAAGCACAGAAAGCCTCTTTTTTTTTTAATATTCACAAGCGCCCGGTGTTGGTGCACAAGTGCTCACAATGGTTGCCATCTGGTTTTTGGCAAGCACCAAATGGATTGTCATGAGACATTCACTGATCCCCATGGGAAGCTCAGAGAGTTGACTGACAAGCTGGTTTTTTATTGCAAACTCAACATCATGGATCCTGGGCTTGACAGCTGCGTTCCCTTTCCAGAAGAAGGTGTAACTACCCTTTTTCTCCTTCTGTTGCCTTTCCTCTGCCAGACGTGTTTCAGAAAAAGCAGCGAGGTCAATTTGGCATCTCCTCACTTCTCTGGCGATGACCGCAGTTTTCCTCTCTGGTTGATCACTGGTTGCACAATCTATCAGAGTGTACATAATCCAGGCTCCAACAGTCACGTTTCTTCTTTTCTGACTGCGTATGGTGATCCCTCTGGACGTGGTGATCTGATCAGGAGATTTCAAGGCAGACATCCTTAGAGTATCTTTTCCTGCCCTGTCCCTGAGTGACTGAGCTGAGTGGATCCTAAATAGGACTGCTCAGTAATGGGCGCAGCTGCCAACGTTCAGTCCGAGAACCCAACCACTGAATCGAATTCCTACCACCCAATGTGCCAGCTCATAGCCAGGGGCTTCCAGTCCTGTTTCCTTCACCACTTGCTGATCGGCACAGGACTTAATCCGCGATGTTACGGTGGATTCCCTTAATAGAGAATGCCTGTGTGTGACTTTGTTTAATGCGGGGAGGCTGATACATGGGCAGCCACCACACGGACTTGACAGATCGGTGTCAGGGTCCAGCAGCATGGAGGGCAAGATGACTGGGGACCCTTAACTGCAGCTGCCTTCCTCGGCCTTCACTGCCGTTGTGACGTGTCATCATCTTCCACCAGCTCCACTGTAGAGGTCTTGGTTGGATTGCTCTTCCCCTTTGACCTTACCGCCCTGGGTTTCCCAGGAGCTAAACTCCAGACAGCACCCGTCAGGATCTCATGAAGTCACAAGCCTCTCCTCCACGACAAGGAGACAACTCTCAGGGAAGTACGAGACAAGATTCTTACAGTTGGCAGAAAACCATCTTGAGTACAAACCTGTTATCCTCCTGGGGATTCTTTGAGTTTCATACTAACATTAGGCTGAGTGAACATAGAGTTCCCTTTGGAATTTCAAGATTACTTGTGGGTTCTTATGATCAAAGACTTCTCAATTTATAGTTCTGAGCAATTGCCATTGAAATGAGTTATTTCAGTGTGAGTTTTGATGTGCGATGTAAAGCCAGTTCATGATCTGTATGACTGCCAACAACACTCTGTTGGCTTTATGCTGACTGCTCTTTGATTTTTATTTCACGCGCTCAAAATCACAAGCTGTAGATAAGCTGGTGAAACTTGGTCCTTTGCAGCCCATGTGCTGTTGTCAATGCTGCAGGCTTTCAAATTAGTTCTCAGTTCATTACTGAATTATTTTTAATTTGATTATTCTTCTTTCAAATATGATTCTGCTACTAAGCTATGTACGATTGGAACCTATGGTTTACATTTTGATGTTGTGCTTTCAGGCCAGTTGAGTGACCTGGTGCTTTGCTCTCTCTGAGGGAGTTCAGTGAGGTTTTGAGTGGAGTGTGCAGCCTGGAGGCCAAAAATCCGGGAGACGGGGTGCAAGCCCATGATCGACTCCATTTCTTGCCGATCTCGCTGATTGAAGCTTTGAGAATGATCGAAATCAATGAGGATGAGAGCGGAAGGCAAGTGGGTATCCAGCGCCGTCTGCCTGCATTTGAAGAGTCTCTCTCTCCCTCTCACTTGCTACTGCTCGAGGAAGTTTCCTACGTTTAACCGGTTTCTCTCTCCATCTTGCTCAATGGTGCTAGAAGATGGTTCTGGAGTCTTGGGTCTTTGCCAAGCTTTAGTCAATGTGGTTTGTGAATTGGACTCTGCAGATCATGTTATATACGTTCTAGGTTTCTGATTACTTTTTTTTATTGCTACTTTGCGCGATTTTCATCAGGGTGGACCGCCTTTGCGGCCTGCAGTCGACAAACGACACAACGTTAAATTGAACTGAACTGAACTAAAAATGAATATTCCCAGATTGTTTCAATGACTCTGTGGTTTTATGTTCTGTGTTTTTCACTTGTTTTTTCCACTTACACGATTTGTACTTTTTTTTTTGCATGTTGGGTTTTTGATGTTTGCTTTGAATGGGTTCCATGATGTTTCTTTGTTTTGTGGCTGTCTGTGCGAAGACAAATCTCAGGGTTGTATATTGCATACATACTTTGCCATAAATCTACTTTGAATCTTTAAATCTCTTTGTTGGAATTCTTCATTTCTTGCTGCAGCTGCATGAATTCTGGATGTGCTCAGCTGGACCAGTCCAGCACTGTTGAGCTGTAATAAACCTCAGATTGATACTTAAAATGCTGCACATCTCAAAAACTCAAGTGTTTGGAACCCTGCCTTGCTGTGGTATCTATAGTGCTTATTAAAGAGAGCACAAATGTAAACCATTCACATGTGTATGTGTGGCAGCAATGACATCTGAGTCTCACACCCACCTATCAGTGTAGACATGGCTACAGCCTTGAAGATATCTGCCTTAAGTTTTACATAATTAAATTTCTCTCCCTAAAGATGCTGCCTGATCCGCTGACCATTTCTGGTATTTTGTTCCAGCCTCAAGTCTCATTTTTGAATGTAATTATTTCATAAAATTAACGTTCCCTGCTCTTTTCAGAACTGGCCAGTTCCAGTGTAAAATAGTCCACCTGCATTATTATAAACACATGAGATTCTGCAGACACTGGAAATCTCATGCAATACACACAAAATGCTGGAGGAACACATCAAACCTGGCAGCATCTAGGGAGGGGTATAAACAGTCGGCGTATGGGGCTGAGACCCTGATGAAGGGTCTCAGAATTGAACTCTGAAATCTGGAATGCCCCAAGCTGTAATGGCGACCCGCTAACTGATATTGATCTGTTTGGATATCATGTGACAACCATTGTAGACGCTTAGCTATGATCAGATTGCCTCCAGGCACTATGTTATCCAGACTGCTACAAAATCCTCGAGAAACTGGGAGAGCAAAACCATTGCCCAATACTTTTACTCAGAATTATTTCCAGTCCCACACGATGGAAAGGTGGATAGAGGAAATATTACAGATAGAACAATTACAAAATAGAAGACATAAAATTGGAAGTGTCTGCTTGCGAGATTTCCGAGCAGTGATGTCATCAATGCCTGTATAAATATTTAGCAAGGGCATCAAAGACATTACTGACAATGCAAGGAAAAACAGTGTTGAATTTCCTAGTGGTGCCTCCCTCCCTGCTGCTCTAAACAACTTTTAGCACGCTTTGAGGCACAACTCTGGCCATGAAGGCTACCTCCCTCACAGATGAGCAGCCACTGTCTGTAACAGCAGCAGACGTGAGAAGGATTCTGCAGAGAGTTAGTTCCGTAAGTCAGCCAGGCCAGAAAACACTTCAGGCCTAGTACTCAGGCAGTGTTGCCGCCAGCACACTAATGTCTTTATGGACATCTTCAAAACTTCACTCTTCCGAGGCGGTGTCCCCACATGATTTAAATCAGCCACCATTATCCCTGTACCAAGGAACTCTACACCTTCAGGATGGCTACCAACCTGTGGCACTGACGACAATCATCATGAAGTGCTTTGAATAGCTGGTAATGGCACATATCAGAAACTCTACTCCTGCCACATTGGACTCCTGCCAATATGCTTACTGACAGAACAGCTCCACGTCAGATGCCATAGCCATAGCATCTGCAATGCACCTGGCCCTGACACACCAAGGAAACAAAGATACTTATGTCAGAATGCTGTTTCTGGATTTCAGATCGGCATTCAACACAGACCTTGGTGAACAAACTCCTACTCCTCGGTCTAAATACAACACCGTGCAGCTGGGCATTAGACTTCCTCAGCAACAGGCCCCAGATAGTCAGGATGCACAACCGCTCCTCCCTCCGTGTCATCCTCGACACGGGTGTGCCCCCAGGGCAGTGTGCTGAGCCCATTGCAATACACCCTGTTCACACACGACTGCACAACAAAACACTCGAGTATTCGCATTGTCAATCTCACTGAGGACACGACAGTAGTGGGGCTCATCACTGACAGCGTTGAGATAGCCTACAAAGAGGAGTTGGAAGAGCTCAGTGCCTGCTGCCAGTCATACACCCTCTTCCTTCATATCAACAGATGAAGGAGATGTCCATCAGCTTCGGGAGAATTCGCACCACTCACATCTCCCTATATATTGGCAGCACAGAAGTGGAAACCACGAGCAGTTTCAAACTCCTACGAGTGTGCACATCTCGCACAACCTTCCATGGTTCCAGAACACATTCTACACAATCAGGGAAGTTCACCAATGCCTCTACTCTCTGAAGAGGCTGAAGAGAGCTGGACTAAGTATACCTACACTCATGTCATTTTAGAGATGTGCAGTAGAAAGCATCCTAACAGGCTTCATCACTGAATGGTATGGGAACAGCACTGTGGCAGTCAGAAAGGCTCTACAACAGGTAGTCAAAACTGCCCAACGCATCACTGGTGCCAGTCTACCTGCTATCAAGGACATATAAGACCATAAAAGCATCAGACATAAGACATAGGAGACCATCTGGCCCATCGAGTCTACTCCACCATTTAATCATCACTGCTCCTTTTTTTCAATCCCCTCCTCAACCCCAGTTCCTGGCCTCCCCATAACTTTTCACGCCATGCCCAATCAAAAACCTATCAATTTCTGCTTTAAATACACCCAACAACCTGGCCTCCACAGCTGCATGTGGCAACCAATTCTACAAATTCACCACCCTTTGGCTAAAGAAATTTCCCTGCATCCCTGTTTTGAAAGGATGCCCCTCTATCCTGAGGCTGTGCCCTCTTGTCCTAGACTCTCCTATCATGGGAAACATCCTTTCCACATCTACTCTGTCTAGGCCTTTCAACATTCAAAAGACGTCCATGAGATCCCCCTCATCCTTCTGAATTCCGGTGAGTACAGACCCAGAGCCATCAAACGTTCCTCATATGATAACCCTTTCATTCCTGGAATCATCCTTGTAAACTCCACTGGACCCTCTCCAGCACATCTTTTCTAAGATGAGTGGCCCAAAACTGTTCACAATACTCAAGGTGAGGCCTCACCAGTGTCTTATGAAGCCTCAGCATCACAACATTGCTCTTGTAATCTAGACCTCTTGAAATGAATCCTAAAATGGTATTTGCCTTCCCCACCACTGACTCAATCCAGTTAATCTTCAGGGTATTCTGCACAAGGACTCCCAAGTCCCTCTGCATCTCAGACTCCTGGATTTTCTCCCTGTTTTGAAAATAGCCTGCACATTTATTTCTACTACCAAAAGCATGACCATGCATTTTCCAATATTGTATTCTATTTGCCACTTTTTTGCCCATTCTCCTAATCTATCTAAGTCCATCTGCATCCTACCTGTTTCCTCAACACTACCTGCCCCTCCACCAATCTTCATATCATCTGCAAACTTGGGAACAAAGCCATCTATTCCATCATCTAAATCATTGATATACAGCATAAAAAGAAGCGGTCCCAACACCGACCCCTGCGGAACACCACTAGTCACTGGCAGCCAACCAGAAAAGGATCCTTTTTGTTCCCACTCACTGCCTTCTTCCAATCAGCCAATGTTCTAACCATGTTAGTAACATTCCTGTAATACCATGGGCTCTTAACTTGGTATTGCCTTATGTGTGGCACCTTGTCAAAGGCCTCCTGAAAGTCCAAATATACAACATCCACTGCATCCCCTTTATCTATTCTACTTGTAATCTCCTCGAAGAATTCAATAGGTTCATAAAGCAGGATTTTCCCTGAAAGAAACCATGCTGACTTTGTACTATCTTGTCCTGTGTCATCCAGTACTCATCACCTCATCCTTAACAATTGACTCTAACATCTTCCCAGCCACTGAGGTCAGGCTAACTGGTCCATAATTTCCTTTCTGCTGCCTTCCTCCTTTCTTAAAGAGTGAAGTAACATTTGCAATCTTCCAGTCCTCTGCCACCATGCCAGAGTCCAATGATTTTTGAAAGATCATTTCTAATGCTACCACAATCTCTAGCACTACCTCTTTCAGAAACCCAGGGCGCAGTTCCTCTGGTCCGGGTGACTTATGTACCTTTAGGTCTACTGAAGGATTGTGGAAAAGGGGCCAGTGACATCGTGAAGGATACCGCCCACGTTGCTCATGGATGTTTGTCCCACTCCCATCAGAGAGGGGGCTATGTAGCATGCATGCCAGACCACCAGACTCAAAATCAGTAACTTTCCCCAAGCAGTAAGGCTGATCAACACCTCGTCCCACTCACCCACCAACCACCACTGCTTTATCATTCTTGTCAGAGCCTCCTTACATATTGACACTCAAACTAATCAATAAGATCTAAGTCCTGGGTCTCAATACCTTCCTGTGCGATTGGAACTCCAATTTCCTCACTTGCAGATCCCAGCCAGTTCAGTTTGGCAACAACATCTCCTTCACAATCATCATCAGCGCAGGTGTACTACGATGTTCTGTGCTTAGTCTCCTGCTCTACTCATTCTATACTTATGACTGTGAGGCTAAGTACAGCTCCAATGCCATATGTAAGTTTGCTGACGACACTGTCCAAATCAAAGGTGCTGATGAATCAACATATAGAGGGAGACTGAAAGTCTGGCAACAACCTCTCATTCAACATCTACAAGACCTGGAAGTTGATTATTGACTTCAGGAGGAGGAAACCGGAGATCCGTAAGCCAGTCTTCCTCAGGGGGAATTAAAGGTGGAGAGGGTCAGCAACTTTAAATACCTCGATGTAATCATTTCAGGATCTGTTCTGTGCCCATTACAACGAGAGCATGACTGCGCCTCTTCTTTCCTAGAAGGTTGCAACAGTTTAACATGTTATTTAAAACTTTGACAAACTTCTATAGATGTGTGGTGGAGAGTACTGGTTGCATCATGGCTGGCATGGAAACACCAATACCCTTGAATGGAAAAGCCTACAATATGTAGTGGATGCAGCCCAGTTCATCACAGGTAAAGCTCTCCTCACCATAGAATACATCTACAGGAAGGCAGCATCCACCATCAGAGACCCCCACCATCCAGGCCATCAAGAAGCAGGTACAAGAACCTCAGGACCCACACCACCAAGTTCAGGAGTACTTACTACCCCTCAACCAATAGGCTCTTGAACCAGAGAGGGTAACTTCACACAACTGTACTCACACCCAACAGTGAATTCTTCCTACAATCTATGGACTTACTTTCAAGGACTCTTTATCTCATGTTCTCAATATTCATTGTTTATTTATTTATTTTTTTTTAATGTTTATACTTGCTGTGAATGCCCACTAGTAAATGAATCTCAGGAGTAACGTATAACATATATGGTAACATATATGTACTTTGATAATACATTTACTTTGAACTTGAACTTTGAAATCCTGTGCTTGATGTCATTTTATGGACATTCAATCAATCTATGTATAGAAGTGGTCTTATGTATTTATATTTATTGTGTTTTTATTTTTATTGTGTGATTTACCTTAGTGTATCTTTTATATGCTACATTGGATCCACGTTACAATTATTTCTTTCTCTTTTACACTTGTGTACTGGCAATGACATTAAACAACCTTGAAAAATATAGCAACTTATAGTAGAAACAATGTGCTTCAATCAGGCACATGCAATGATTTCATAGAATGAAAATCCAAAGAGTTTAAAGGATATGTTGGAAAGAGTTTTCTCTGATTATTTGAAGTAGGGCATTATTAGAGTTAATAATGATTAACTAGTTAGTACAGGGTACTAGTTAACAATCTGAATGCAGAAAGGTATTAGCATGATTTAATTTGATATGGTATTTTGGTCTGGTTGGTTCTCAAACACTTTCACAATTTGGGGCAGATATGTTTGGACAATGGTTACATTACTGGCTATATTTACATTCTGCAGACAAATACCTTTGATAAAGAGGTGCTGCAGAGCCTGGTATCACTGGATAACAGCCCGGAATAAGAACCTGATGGTTTGCCTTTGAGCATCAAGATGCAGTGGCCATCTCTAGTGGTGCTTCAGCTTGCTACCACAATCCACTGGCCATCAGTGCACCCTCAGAAGAAGTTTGCAAACTTCCTCAGCAAGCTCCCCTCCCATACTTTTGTGTGATGCCACTGACTGACTGACCATTGTTACTTCTCTCATCTCTCTAGCGTTAGGCAGCCTTCTGGAGTTTTGAGATTTCATACAAGTCTGCCGTCAAAGTAGAGTCAAGATGAGCAGCAATTTCATTCGCCAGGTGGTGGTGAATCTGTGGAATTCATTGCCACATACAGCTGTGGAGGCCTAATATTTGGATATATTTAAGATGGAGGTTGATAGGTTCTTGATTAGTCGGGGTGTCAAAGGTTACAGGGAGAAGGCAGGAGAATTGTGTTGAGAAGTATAATAAATCAGCCATGATGGAATGGCAGGGCAGACTCAAGTGGCCTAATTCTGCTTCCATATCTTATGGCCTGGTTATGATTTTAGATCCTAGAGGGAGAAAAGTATAAAAAAAAGAATTCTAATTTGTAAGTAAAATTTAGATGTGTGAGAAATAATTTGATCATTGGGCAGAGCTATGACAACATGTGGTAGACATTAAACAACATTTGTGGAACCATGCAAAAATGGAAAAAAGCAAAGACTTTTATGCTGAATGAAGCTTGGTCAACAAGTGAGTAATCTGGAGTTGAAAGAAAACTATTATATAAATAGCTGCAAAAGTAGACGTTGAGTAAACTGCAAAAATAACAAACAGATTCATGGGAGTTAACGTCTCAGGATTACAGAATCAGAATTAGATTTAATATCACAGGCATATGTTATGAAATTCGTTGGCTTTGTGGCAGCAGTATAATATAATACATAAGAATAGTACAATATAACACTTAATAGTTAATAGTTAATTTAACTATTATATGTATAATAGTTAAATTAAAATAAGTGGCGCAACAATAGAAATAAAAAGATGTAATGAGGTAGTGTTCAATGAACATTCAGAAATCTGATGGCAGAGGGGAAGAAGCTGTTCCTGAATCGTTGAGAGTGCTCCGTCACCCTTCTGTGCCTCCTTCCTGGGAACGAACAGACTTGCAAGAGATAAGAATGTTGAGTTCCTCGTAAGTATATTAAGAGGAGAATGGTGATTGTGAACGCGGGGCTTCTACAAATTTGCAAGGCTATTGTTAGATGGGATGAAGTTACTGGAGTCTATCATTCGGAGGAATTGTGGATTCCTGAAAGGTATATTTGCCTGGATAGTTTAATATTTAGATGAAGTCATTAACGTGTATGGACAGACTATCTTCTAAGGGTGTTACTTATTCAGTCTTCCAGTGACTAGTTGTACAAAGAAAGCATACAGGATGAAACATATCCCAGAATTATCGATTGGCAATTGTTAGTAGAAGTTGTAGAGTCACAGAGAGGTTCAACAAGGAAACACCCAACTAAGTTTGCACTAACAATCACTTATTTCACTGATCCTACATTTATTCCTGCTACATTCTATTAAACTCCCCCAAATCCCTACCACTCATCTACAGACAGGGGACAATTTGTAGGGAGCAAATATATTTCTGGACTGTGTGAAGAAACAGAGCAGCTAGAGCAAGTTATGCAGTCAAAGGGAGAACATGCAGACTCCACACAGACAACATCCAGTCAGGATTAGACCCCATGATCTGCGTTGCAGGGCAGTGCCTCTCCTAACTGTACCGCTGTGCCACCTGGAGAGTGTAAGGGTAAAGGGCCATGCCTCCAGCCTGTCAGGTGGCTCTCAGCAATTCAGGCAGCCTCTGTGGGGGGAAATACATATTCAACGTTTCAGGCCAACACATCATGACTGAGGGACGGTCTTGTCCCTAAACATTGACTGTTTATTTCCCTGCTGAGTCCTTCCAGTATTTTGTGTCTGTTGCTCAAGGTTTCCAGCATCTGCAGAGTTTCCTGTGTGTCTGAGATATGACAGAAATCTGAAAGTAACTTTTTACATCTCGTTTCACTGGCATTGAAGAAATGGTGAATATTTTCCAACTAAATTTAGAGACCATAGTAAGAAAGGAGACACTTAAACTGTATCAATAGAAGTTGAAGGTTAAAAAGGAAAATAAAACATTAGCCAAATACGGGACTAAGAGCTTTGAGTGCATCTGAAAGCTTGGGGGCAGTTCTATTGTGTGCCATTCCTTAAAATATTGCTGTCATGTACAAAAGGTTTATAAATCTATAATGATCTTAGATTTAGTCAAAATTAGCTACCAATTGTCAAAATACTGCTCTAATTAAAATGGAAATTGCATAATGTTAGGTCAACATCTGGAGGATTAATGTTGAACTCTTAGACTCAGTGAACCCTTAACCTCTGTAACAGACCACTAAACTTTGCATGGCTTTATTTCAAAGACACAACTCAGATTTGCAGACCAGATTTGCAGACCAGACTTGTAGACGGACGTGCACGTGATGCGCTCACAATTGGTCATTGGTATGATCAGCTGATTACATTTTGAAATGCACAATGGAGTCTGTTCAGATATTTTGCACTGAGATTCCTTTGTAATTATTGGAAGAAAATGTGAGATATTGTTAGAAAATCTCCATTTAACGGACAAGCGAGGCAGCTAAGTCATTACTTGAAACAGGCATTATCATATTAAATAATGCCATTTCTTTCTTTTTTTGTAAGTTATTTTTTATTGAAGTTCATCATCAAACAAAACTTTCCATAAGATGTATTCCAGATACAGTACATATATATCGTATAGTCATATTTGTCACAAATTTCCACATAATATTTATCTGAGGTATACACTTATAGAAAGGAGAGGAAAGAAAGAACAATCAAAAGAAGAAAAATACAAAGTAGGGAGTGATCTTTTTTTTACATGTTACGTACCCCGTAACTGGGTTGCCAAACCAGCAGAAATGGATCATTCAGTTGGAGTCTGGATTACTAGAACTAAGAAAGTTTTATTAAAAGAAACAAGCAACACAGTACTCTTAATCAAAAGGATAATGAATGCAACAGTTCAGCAATGATAAACATACATGTACACAGAATTCAGATAACAGGATCAATCAAGCTCTATCGTTGTCTAGGGGTAAATGACCAGTTTCAAAGTGACGCAAAGTTCAGTTCAATTTAGTTCAGTTCAGTTCGCAGTAATCGCTGCCGTGAGAGATGGACAGTGGTGGGGGGAGGAGAGAGAGAGCAAAACGAATGAATATTCGAGGCTTCCACACAGACCTTCGCAGTCAGCTTTCGGGCGAGTCCTTTGTGATGTCATCTGAGGTCACCGACCGTGACCCCTCCGTTTCCAGATACGAATCGTTTCCCTGCACTGAACCTGGCACCCAGGCAAGGGTGGACACACACCAGGTTCCCGCCGATCGTGTCTTTCAAAACTTCCCACCGACTTGTGAGAGACGCACCGCTTCCAGGGTCTTGTTACCTTGGGTGTTGTGTGTGTGATGCCTTAGTGAACCTGTCCCTTTTTATCCCCCTGCTGGGGTATCGCCTGTCCATCACTTCAAACAGTTCAGGGTTCAAAGGGTGAGCCGATCTTGACAGCTCTCCTTCCTTCATTAACATCTCCAAATGCTGCTCCATTGTTTTCCTTATCTCTCTCTCCCCTGAAGACAGGTGGCAGACCAACTGCTGATTCCACTGGTGCCAGCCCAGGCCAGCTACATCTTAATCTATGTGTATTCTTGTCACATACAATATATTCATTGACTTGTGAGAATAAAATCAGGCCTATGAGATGTTACGTAGTTAAACCATTTTCCCAGTATGAATCAAATTGTTTCAACTTATGATTAACAGATGCTGTTATCTTCTCCATTTTGTAAATGTCCATTGTAATTTCCATCCATACATTTAAAGTTGGGCTCTCCTGTGATAACCATTTCCTGGTAAGGGTCTTTTTACCAGCTACCAGCGGTATATTCATTAAATATTTATCTCTTTTCAACCATTCTTAAGGTATATACCCAAAATATATGGTCTTACTTTCTAAGGGTAGTTCACATTTAAACATGTCTTGTAGGGCATTGTGTATCCCACTCCAATAGTCTCTGATAACGGGGTGTTCCCAGAAATGATGATAATGGTTTACGTTTTGATTTCCACAATTTCTCCAGCAAACAAGGAGGTTACTATCATAATGGGATTTCTGACAGGGTGTAGTAAAATATCTTATCAAGTTTTTCCACCCGAACTCCCTCCATTTCTGTGAACTGGTACACTTCCATTGATACCTCCATATTATTGTCCATTCTTCCTCAGATATTATTATCCCTCCTTCCTTCTCCCATTTTGTTTTAATGTATGAAGTTGAATGTGTTTTAAGATTTGACAAACCCTTATACACGCTTGAAATTATTCTACTACCATTGTCTGAATTATATGCTTTTCTAAATTGCTCTATCGAACACGTACTTGCCTTGGTTGCATTTTTAACCATCTATTAACATACTGTCGCATCTGTAAATATCGATAAAAGTCTTGTTTTTCTATTAAGTGTTTCTCTTTGAGGAGGAGAAAAGAGGAGGAGAAGATGGCGGCGTGATGCAGCTCGCAGCGGCCACTCCGGTGGTGATGTCTGTTATTTGTCAAGTAGGGTACCGTGCACAATCCTGATTTGATGGAGACGGATGTGAGAGCACGGAGGAACATCTGGAGAGACTTCTGAAATGCCTGCTTCGCTGCTGCTGCTACTGTGTGGTCCAGAATCTCCGGAGGAGAAGGCCCCGAGTCCTCGGCTTTGCTTGTTGCTCGGCAGCCGGGGTAGGGTTGAAGCGCTCGGCAGAGGATGGTGCTTGGAGAGGCTGTGTCGGAGGGGCTGGTCGGAGGCTCGAAGTTTTCGGACGACTCAGAGTCCGCTGCGGTCGGGTGCTTTCAATGGTGCTGCATCGGCAAGTTTGCGGCGCTTAGAGGTTCATGGCAGGGAGAGTTTCTCCCTTCTGCCGCCGGCGTGAGATGATGAGTCTATCGGGACTTTGAGACCTTTTTTCTTACCATGCCCATGGTCTGCTCTTTATCAAATTATGGTATTGCTTTGCACTGTTGTAACTATATGTTATAATTATGTAGTTTTTGTCAGTTTTAGTCTTGGTCTGTCTTGTGTTTCTGTGATATCATACTGGAGGAACATTGTATCATTTCTTAATGCATGCATTACTAAATGACAATAAACGAGGACTGAGTGTCCTCATAAACTAAAAAAAAATTCCTCCCCACCATTGAGCACATCTACACGGAGCGCTGTTGCAGGAAATTAGCCTCCATCATCAGGGAGCCCCACCACCCAGGTCATGCTCTATTCTCACTGCTACCATCAGGAAGAAGGTACAGGAGCCTCAAGACTCACACCACCAGGTTCAGGGATGCTTATTACTCACCAAGCGGCAAGCTCTTGAATCTAACGGGATAGCATCACTTACATTCACTTGCTCCATCACTGAACCGTTCCCACAACCTGTGAGTTCACTTTTTTGGACACTCCATCTCATGTTCCCAACATTTACATATTTTTTCCTTTTTTTGTATTTGCACAGTTTCTTGTCTTTTGCTCACTGGTTATTTGCCCTGTTGGTGCAGTCTTTCATTGATTATGGTTATTGGACGTACTGAGTATGCCTGAAAGAAAACAAACCTCAGGGCTGTATATGGTGACATGTATGTGCTGTGATTAAAAAACTAACTTTGAAGTTTAAAATGCTCACAATGTTAAGTCAGTATTGCATCAGATTCTACACTACTCTGAACTGGAAAGGTATTGCTGGTATTTCATTGAGTGTGAGTGTAAATCTTGGAACAATTTACAATATTTAATAGTGCTGGGAGAGTGCCAAAAGCAGAAAAACTGTAATGTTTGAGAAACTTTCTCTCCCTTGATGTTGTTGGAGGATGATACAAAAGTTCAGTGTCTGTGATTTATGGATTGGAGTGTAATTCACCTGGACTCTTTCAGTTTTATGTTTCTGCGTTCTACACTCTGTGTTTTCACCCATTCTTTCTTGTTGCCATTTGCACAATTTGTTGGGGTTTTTTTTGCACGTAGGGGTTGTTGATGCTTTCTTTGAACGGCCTCCGTGGTTTTCTTTGTTTCATGGCTATCTGGAGAAGATGAGTCTCAGAGTTGTATACTGCATACATATTTTGATAATAAATGTACCTTGAACTTTGAAGTGGCTCAGTGCTGCCTTCCAAAGAATGTTAGCTTTGGGCAATAATTTTTTTGTCTTTCCAGTGACACCAATGTCTCACAAATAAATACTAAAAATTAATTCTATCTTTGTTATAAGATAACCTAATAGCACATTTCTACTAACCCTTTCTCGGTAATGACAATAAAATTTCAAAGAAAAGAATAAAAATATAAACATGATTTCACTAGAAATGACAGACAGGGAGAATTTTCCTCCACAGATTCCAGTCATAATCCGTCGAGTCTTCTGCAACTGATATCGCTGCTGGCAGTCTAGCTGGAGCAGGTAGATTCTTACATGAAGGAAAAAATATAACTTACTCTTGCTAAAGGGAGTTAAATACAAATTTAATCATAGAAATCTTGATTCCATCTATTTCTAAGAATGGCTGCTACTTGTAATCATTTACCCTTTCAGTGGGTATCCACAATACTGCTTTCATGCTTAACAATACTACTACTGTGTCATTCAATAGCACTGGACCGAATCCAGTAATTCAGGCCCAAGAACGAAAGGAATAATTCTGTTTTGTCACTGCAAATCACTTCAGGACTTTTTTTTTTGTTCATCAGTCATATAACTTGCATCAGGAACTACTTTCAGTACCCTAAATGACTGCATTGTAAACAATTGGTTTGGATCTTTGTACCTTCGTAGGTTTGCTTTAGTTGCCAGACTAGGACTAAACATGGAAAATTATTTAGCTTTTTATTCTGAAACCATATAAAGCGAAGGTACGTGAAGAAACAGCACAGTAAAATACTAACTAAACGTTGCACTCACAAACTGGCCTGCTATGGAAACATCGATGCCTTTGAATGGAAAATCCAACAAAAAGTGGTGGATGCGGCCCAGTACATCACATATAAAGCCTCCCAACCATAGAGCACATCTAGATGAAACAGTGTCGTAGGAAAGAAGCATCCATCATCAAAGATCGTCACCACCCAGGCCATGCTCTTTCCTCACTGCTGCCATCAGGTAGAAGGTACAAGAGCTTCAGGACTTGCAACACCAGGTTCAAGAACCCCTCAACCATCAGGCTCTTGAAAAGAAGGCTAACTACACTCATCTATTGAGATGTTCCCACAACCAATTATCTCACGTTAAGGACTCTTTATCCTGTTATTTCATGCTCTTGTTATTGATTGCTATTTACTTATATTTATATTTGCACAGTTTGTAGTCCCCTATGCTCTACTTGATCTTTCATTGATCCTGTTATAGTTACTAATCTATAGATTTGCTGAGTAAGCCCTCAGGAAAATGAATCTCAGGGCTGCATGTGGTGACATAGGTGTACTCTGATGATAACATTTACTTTGAACTTTTTTTGGAAACCTGAACTGAAGTTGGTGTAAATGGCTGCCTGTCATTCTCCAGTTGCCCAAATGAGACTGTTTCTTATATCCCCTGCCCTCATACCATACCCCATATTTGTCTGGTTTATATTCTGTATCCCATTATGCCCCCTGCAAACTCATCCTGGCCTGCTCTCATTTTATCAAACTCCTTACAGTCTGTCCCTACCTGTTTTCCCATCTCCTACACTCACTGGCCACTTTATTCAGTGCTTCCTGTATCTACTACAGTGGCCTCTGAGTGTATGTTCATGCTGTACCCAATCCACCTCAAAGATCGCCATGCTGTGCATTCAGAGATGTTCTGCACACTACTGTTGTAACACATGATTATTTGAGTTACTGTCGCCTTCCTGTCAGCTTGAACCAGTCTGACCATTCTCCTCTGACCTCTCATTAACATGACATTTTTTTCCCATAGAACTGCCGTTCACTGGATGTTTTTGTTTCTCATGCCATTCTCTTAAACTCTAGAGACTGTTATTCATAAAAATCCCAGGAGGTCGGCAGTTTCTGAGATACTTAAACCACCCCATTTGGCACCAACTATCATTCTACCATCAAAGTCACTTAGATCACAATTCTTCCACATTCTGATGTTTAGTCTGAACAAGAACTGAACCTCTTGACCATGTCTGCATGCTTTTATGTTTTGAGTTGCTGCTACATGTGTGGCTGATTAGGTATTGACATTAACAGCAAGTGTACTGGTGTACCTAATAAAGTGGCCACTGGGTGTATGTTACCGGTTCTCTCTCCTCAGTAAATGCCCTACCTGCGTCAAATCTGCTGTTATCGCACTTCTTAAATAATAAATGTTTGTTTTGCTACCTTTGCAACTCAAGTTCCAACTCTAGTCTTCCTCTCTTTGAGAAAGCTTAGAAAATGATGCAGCCTCATAAATTCTTTTCGCTCTGCCTGGTTTCTGCTAGTCAGATTTCCAGACCTGACATAGTTCCAACAGTAAAAGTCACTGCTGCCTTGTTATATGGTTGTTTTTCTGCACACTTTGACGTGGTTATTGACAGCATCCTGCATCAAATTCTCTTAGCTGTCATCCAGCTCAATATGATTTCAGTTTTTTGGTTCTACCCTTGTCCATGTTGTAGAGAGTTCTGAGTCGAGGTGTCTCTTTCTGTTACCTCTGGTGCTAACATAAAATAGTGGAAATACCCAACGGATCAGGTAGTACACGTGGAGTGAGAAATAAGGTAGTCATTTGAGGTTGATGATATTGTGACAGGTGGAGATACACCTCTACCAAAGAACATGTAAGGTGCTCTTTCCCTGCACAAGCCTGCAGGTCACCCTTGGACATGGCGTAGTATCTGCTTAGCCCCACCCCTGAGCAGGGTCATGTGAAGCCATGGAAGCAGGTGGTGGGATGGTCATATGAGCAGCTGATGCAGAGCACAAGTCCTGGCTATACGACCACCAACACCAGGCAGAAGATTTCTGAAGAGTATTGATAATGGCTGGGGTCACTGTCCAGAAGAAGGCAATGGCAAACCACTTCTGCAGAACAATTTGCTGAGAACAATCACGGTCATGGAAAGACCATAATCGCCTACGCCATGCGACATGGCACATAACAAACAAATGAATGACATCTTGCTCCTCAACAACATCATCCAAATATATGGCTCCAATTCCCATGGTGAAGACATGTCATCCTTGCCTCATGATTCTGCACCAGCTACGTTTTGGATCGGCAGGAATTTCCTATGATTAGATATTCAGAAGACCAAAACTGTTAGCTTTTTTTTTCCCTTCAAAAACTCCATTCCTAAGCTGTCAACCTCACTCTTGTCACTGGCAACATTTTGAAACTGAACCGCACTGATGTCGGTGTAACTGTCGGATCTGATATCCTCGCCACCTGTGATGTTCCCTATTTCTACCTCCATTCCATGCTTCACCTCCAGCACTGGCTCAGCTAATCTGCTGATGAAACGCTTATCCATTCCTTTATTACTTCTGAACTTGACTGGCTTTCCCCTTATCCATTAAATTATTAAAAACTCTATTCAAACTAACAACATACTTTGTTCACCTACGTACAATACTGCCACTTCTAATGCTGGCTTGTCTTTGGTCCTCTAAACCCAATAATATACCAGTACCCTCAGCTGGCAAGGGTCCAAGGTCTGGGACTTTGTTCCAAAACCACTAATTTCCACCTTTATTAGTTCTGCTTTGATGCTGCTTAAACCTTACTATTTGACAAACATTTGGTCATCTAAGGTTGGTTCCTTTAGTTTGTTGTAGATGGGTGTGGTGTTGGGGATAAGATGCCACGACCTATTAAATGCTCCCAGTGGTGTGCATCTCAAATAGCCTCTGACAACCAAGACCAGCTCCTGGACTTCACGTGTGGCTTAGCTTTTAAGCCCAGTGGAACTGTTCCTACTGACTGTATAAAGGGCAAAGGCAGATTACTGGCGCCTTAAAACCAGTCGCTTTGGGTAGATGGGGTTTGTCAGTTGTGGTTGGCAGCTCATTTAGGGGAAGGAGAACTCCGATCTCAAACGTCTGCTGCCTCGTGGCTATACCCACTTCAGGAGTAAAGCCTGATGATAAATCCAGAGCGGGAGTCCCTATACATCGAGTTCAATGTTGACTGGCAATTCCTGCCATGCTGCTGGTACCAAACTGTATCGGTGTCTGCCATTGCTTTGGATTTATCAGCTGTGTGGAGAGGGGGAGCCTGCTAAATGGGCAACAGCTTCCTCTCCATATCATACCACGTAGATATGGCTTGTGCATCATGTAGACTGGCGGGACACAAAATCCACAGCCAACCCTGACCAATGGGTCATAGAAACATAGAAACATAGAAAATAGGTGTAGGAGTAGGCCATTCGGCCCTTCGAGCTTGCACAGCCATTTATTATGATCATGGCTGATCATCCAACTCAGAACCCCGCCCCAGCCTTCCCTCCATACCCCCTGATCCCCGTAGCCACAAGGGCCATATCTAACTCCCTCTTAAATATAGCCAATGAACTGGCCTCAACAGTTTCCTGTGGCAGAGAATTCCACAGATTCACCACTCACTGTGTCAAGAAGTTTTTCCTAATCTCGGTCCTAAAAGGCTTCCCCTCTATCCTCAAACTGTGACCCCTCGTTCTGGACTTCCCCAACATCGGGAACAATCTTCCTGCATCTAGCCTGTCCAATCCCTTTAGGATCTTATACGTTTCAATCAGATCCCCCCTCAATCTTCTAAATTCCAACGAGTACAAGCCCAATTCATCCAGTCTTTCTTCATATGAAAGTCCTGCCATCCCAGGAATCAATCTGGTGAACCTTCTTTGTACTCCCTCTATGGCAAAGATGTCTTTCCTCAGATTAGGGGACCAAAACTGCACACAATACTCCAGGTGTGGTCTCACCAAGGCCTTGTACAACTGCAGGAGTACCTCCCTGCTCCTGTACTTGAATCCTCTCGCTATAAATGCCAGCATACCATTCGCCTTTTTCACCGCCTGCTGTACCTGCATGCCCACTTTCAATGACTGGTGTATAATGACACCCAGGTCTCATTGCACCTCCCCTTTTCCTAGTCGGCCACCATTCAGATGTTTTCCTATTTTTGCCACCAAAGTGGATAACTTCACATTTATCCACATTAAATTGCATCTGCCATGAATTTGCCCACTCACCCAACCTATCCAAGTCACCCTGCATCCTCTTAGCATCCTCCTCACTGTTAACACTGCCACCCAGCTTCGTGTCATCCGCAAACTTGGAGATGCTGCATTTAATTCCCTCATCCAAGTCATTAATATATATTGTAAACAACTGGGGTCCCAGCACTGAGCCTTGCGGTACCCCACTAGTCACCGCCTGCCATTCTGAAAAGGTCCCGTTTATTCCCACTCTTTGCTTCCTGTCTGCTAACCAATTCTCCACCCACACCAATACCTTACACCCAATACCGTGTGCTTTAAGTTTGCACACTAATCTCATCTATCCTTTCTTCATCTGTGGCACAGAATTATTTTTTTAGCGCAGTAATGCTTCTATGAAACGACTTGGAATGTTTCTGTAGTGTCAGAGATGATATTTGAATGGAGACTATCCTTGTTGTAATATTATTGGAAGTGCATAGCAGACCTATCAGGGTCAACAAGACAGCATCTCTAGGAAGAGGTACAGTCGACGTTTTGGGCCGAGACCCTTCAGCAGGACCCTTAGTCCTGACGAAGGCTCTTGGCCCAAAACGTCGACTGTACCTCTTCCTAGAGATGCTGCCTGGCCTGCTGCGTTCACCAGCAACTTTTATGTGTGTTGCTTGAAATTCCAGCATCTGCAGATTTTCTTGTGTTAGGGTCAACAAGAGATCATTCAATAACTTCGGGCTGCAATAATTAAATATTATCCTAGCATTCTTTTGAACATTCCCACGGAACTTCAGTATTACCTTTTTTTATATTTTGACAGCTTGTCTATGTGTTAACTATTGAAGCTTATGTCTTCTATAGCTGAGAGCAAGCCACCATAGACTTGCTGGGACAAAATGGCTTCCTTCTCTGCCATTAGAAAAAATGTTACAAGGCAATTTGAAATGGATATTCCCTTCTTGATATCATTAGAAACATACTCTGTTGCCAACAATGTTTTGCAGTAAATACAGTAAGATGCATGAAGGAAAGGATCAGAACAAAGAAAGCAAAGTCATACTGGCTTACAGTTTCCAGTCTTAGATTGTGTGAAATTTTGTCTGATATCCACATGCAGTTGACCAAATCGTGCAATTTCAGGTGCAAGATTCGATTCAAGGCAACTGAGTTTTCTATGATCCTTTGAACGAATTTAAAAGAAATGGCACAAGAAGATCTTTCTCACATGCTCAAGGTGTGCCAATCACAATGTGAAGTTTCCAAAAGTTACTGATTTATAAAATATCTTAATCTGATCCTATTGTGTAATAAGTAACATTTTAAATCTCAATGAGCGTTTTATTCGTTAAGGAATAACTACTCTACTCTAATTAAACCTGTAAAATGCATTGTAGATATTATTTAATATAATTGTGGAAGTTTAGATCTCTTTGTAGCAGAACTGATCGAATTCACCAAAATTCCATTCATATATATCAAGGCATTCTTTTCATAACAAATGCTTCTTAAAATTACATTTTAATATGCTATGTCTAATTGAACTAGCTTATCAAATTGTGCTTTTGGCAATATGCAAATGAACCTGAATGAGCCAGTGAAAGCAAGACACATTTTTTAAAACTTGGAATATAAGTTGACAGAAATCTGCACCCAGTTTATTTCCATGCATAAGCATGGGTGGTTTACTTTAAATTTCACCAGAGCAATCTAAGACAGAGAAACAACACAGTGGACAGGAAGTGATTGGTGTACGAATAGAAGGAGAATTTAAAGAGAAGAAACACACCAGTTTGCATTTGCTCTCTCCTGTATGGGTGATATCATGATAAAACACAAACTGAAGGAAGGGTGAATCGTATCCTCCATAAAAAAGAGATTTGTAAACAGTGAAGTGGGCGGAGGCAGGTGCTTGTGTAGAAGAGAAGTTGTATAAGGGACTGCAGATTGGGTAGTGGAAGTGCAAGCATCTCCTTGGAAAGAAACAAGGAAATCTGTGGCAATGGAATGATTTGCTAGTTGGAAAAAAATCACAAAGTGTGGTCTGATGAATGAGAAGGCTTATGAATGGAACATATTTTATTTATCATTAGTGATATTACAACACATTTCATAATTAAAGAAGTACTCTGGTTGTGCAAATATTTTTGTACTATAGTGAAACAAGTGGTTTGGAAGATAAGCTTTTATTTTATACTTTGAAAAGTTATTTATGTAAATAACTATAAATTTATATTATTTACAACTATCAGTAAAAAAATTACAAAAGATTAACTCTTGGAATAGTCCTTTTTCAAATCTCTCAAGCAAAAAAAAAGTTTAAGAAATGCCTCTAATTTAGAGGATTTTTCCTCTTGATTGAGGTGTTGTGTGACTGTCAGTTTCCAGGTGCTGAAGGTCCAATGTCTCGAAATTGCACTAAACCCGGCAGCTCAATCTTTGGCCACGTAGTTGACTTGTAGCAATGTGCCGAGGACCAGTCATGGAACCAGCTGCTTGTTTCATAATTTGTAGGCTTGCAACTTCTGCCAAGGTTGCTGAAGAATTTGTCTTTTGACAATTTCTTCAGCAACATTGGCAGAAAATGCAAGCTTACAAATTGGGGAATCTCAATTATTTACCATAATTACCAGCCCAGAACAACGGGGTGCTTCTCAGAATTTAGTTTCATTAGTAGCCCACTAATTATGGAAGATCAGTAAAAATTATGCTCGTTGTGAAAAGATGAATTTCACTCCTTCCCAAATAATGTGTAATTATATCCAAGGGTGAATAGAGTTGCAAAATCTGGCATTGACCCAGATGAACACAAGCAGTTGTACAATGCCAGCTATAGAGCTCTGGACCAAAATAAATACCAGGAATGAAAGTATATGAAAGGTTACTGACAATGTTCCTTTGAAAACTTGATTTATTTCCTACTTGTAATCATCAAATTAAGTCAATCTCACAACATATTGTACTATCAATTGGTGCTAATGAGCTCTCCTAAAAGCACACTCACCATGCACTTCATTTACAGAAACTGACAACTGAAGTAAAATTCTGTGGGAAAGAATTAGTTTTTTACATATTAAAGATTTTTAAGTAATAATAGCTGACAGGAATGATTATGTCCGTTTCTGCACAGAAACAGAAAATCTGTTGAGAGTGATTTAGATTAATTTGCTTTATTGTGCTTCTGAACACAAAAGAATAAAAGGAACCAGGGTCGTCAACATTTGCTGCACGCTAATCATTTTGTACATGGACTAGATTTCCTACTGGAAAAGCCACCCCAAACTATGTTAGCAAGAACCAATAGAGGATGTTGGCACAACAATCCAGATTACTTTGCAGTAACATCAGGGAGTTATGAGAATAAAAGCACTTCTTGAAATGTTTTAGCTTCCTTTAAAGATGGGTGCAGAAAATTTAAGCCAGTTGAACACAGAGGCCGTGAACAAGAAGGGCCAGGGTCGCCTCTACTTCCTGCGGAGACTGAAGTCCTTTGGAGTATGTAGGCCTTTCCTTCACATGCTCTATTAGTCTGTTGTCACTAATACAATCTTCTATGCAGTGGTGTGCTGGGGCAATGGTATCTACACGGGTAATGCCAACAGGTTCTATAAACTGATTAGAAAGGCTGCCTCGGTTATAGGAGTCAAACTGGACACACTGGAGACTGTGGTAGAACAAAGGCCCCTGCAGAAAATCCTGGCAATTCTGGACAATGTTTCTCATCCCCTGCATGCCACCTTGGCAGAACAGAGGACCACTTTTAGTAATAGACTAAGACAACTGAACTGCTTCAAAGAGCGCCATATGAAGTCATTCTTCTCCTCAGCCATTAGGCTCTATAATGAGCCAACCTATAGCCAGAGGATTGATGACCCCCTCCTGTTAAACCATTTGTGATAACCTATTTTTTTATTCTTTCTACTTCTCTTCTAATATTTATATCTGTGCACTTGTATTACTACTGTGACACAGTAAGTTCCTCTGGGATCAATAAAGCATCTACCTGTCTATCCTTAGCTGAGCAGAGATTCCAAGATTGAATGGCCTGTCATATGAAGAGCATTTGCTGGCTCTGGGCCTGTTTTCACTAGATTCAGAAGAATGAGGGTTGACCTCATTGAAACCTATCGAATGGTGAAAGGCCACGATAGAGTGGATGTGGAGAGGATGTTTCCTCTGGTGGGAGAGTCTTAAGACCAGAGGACACAGCCTCAGAATAGAGGGGTGTCCTTTTAAAACAGAGATGAGGAGGAACTTCGTTAGCCAGAGGGTGGTGAATCTGTGGAATTCATTGCCACAGGCAGCTGTGGAGGCCAACTCTTTATGTACAGTATATTTAAGGCAGAGGCTGATAGATTCTTGATTGGTCAGGGCATGACGGGATACAGGGAGAAGGCAGGAGATTGGAGCTGAGGGGAAAATTGGATCAGCCATGATCAAATAGCAGAGCAGATTAGATGGGCCAAAGGCCTAATTGTCCTCCTATATTTTATGGTTTTATCATCTTTTGCTGTTAAAAAAAATAGTTGCGGCACCTGTTTTTAAGAGGTTATTTCAATCAATTTTATATTTGCAAGTTGGGATTAGCATTTCATGTTTTCTGTCTGATTGTACAGAATATTGAACTTTATACATGGGTATATACATCTCTACTAAAAGAGGCACTCCTTCCCTCCACTAGTAGGCAGGCCACCCTTTGGGTAAAGTGTAGCAACTGCTTAGCTTTCAGATCAGCGTCACGTGAAGCCACGGGAGCAGGTGGTGGATGGTCATATGAGCAGATGGTGCACATCACAAGTTCTGGTTATGCCACCACTGATGCCAGGCGGACAGTCTCTGAAGAGTATTGATAATGGCTGGGGTCACCCGTCCTGTAAAGCCACTGCCCTGAAGAAGGCAATGGCAAACTACTTCTGGAGAAAAAATTTGCCGAAAACAATCAAGGTCATGGAAAGACCATGATTGCCCATGTCATACAACACAGCACATAACGAGCAAGCGATACATATGTGTACACGTGATAATACATCTAATAACATCTTCCTCCAATGTACAGACTTTAATCTTGACAGTGCAAAGTCAACGATCTTTGCTACTTTTTGTGTAGACGAAGGTCCTGTACAATGTTGGTATTTGAGCATAGGCATTGCATTGACTGGTGTATGAGGTTAGGGGAACAGCTGGTGTTTTGTGACATTCAGCATGTTTTTTCAAATCCTAGTTGTATATATGATCCTTGAAGATATTGCATCCCCTCAGAAGAGCAAAATGCTTCTCCAGCATTTTTTGTGTGTTGACCCTGAAGGTTCTGTGGCTATTTAGGCCCATAGGTTTTTCCCATTTGGAGTGGACTGTAACAGTTTCTATACTTTTCACAGTGTGATTCCTGAGATTTTCCTGGCACTCGCACCTGCCCGAAAATTTATCCCTAATAAGTTCCAATTCAAAGCTCAAAGTAAATTTGTTATCAAAAGTACATATATGTCATCATATACAACCCTGAGATTCATTTTCTTGTGGGCATACTCAATAAATCCGTAATCAAATAACAACCATAATACTATCAGTGAAAGACTGCACCAACTTGGGCATTCAATTAGTGTGCAAAAGACAACAAACTGTGTAAATACAAAAAGAGAAATAATAATAATAAATAAATAAGCAACAAATATTGAGAACATGAGTTGAAGGGTCCTTGAAAGTGAGTCCATTGGTTGTGGGAACATTTCAATGATGGGGCAAATGAAGTTGAGTGAAGTTATCCCCTTTGGTTCAACCGTCTGATGGTTGAGCGGCAATAATCGTTCATGAAACTGGTGGTGGAAGTGCTGAGGCTCCTGAACTTCTTCCCAATGGCAGCAGCGAGTAGCAAAGGTGACCTGAGTGATGAGGCTCCCTGATGATGGATGCTGCTTTTCCTGCGACAATGCCTGCTTAGATGTGCTCAATGGT
Organism: Mobula hypostoma; assembly: GCF_963921235.1. Taxonomy (NCBI): domain Eukaryota; kingdom Metazoa; phylum Chordata; class Chondrichthyes; order Myliobatiformes; family Myliobatidae; genus Mobula; species Mobula hypostoma. Next base: position 61,294,373 of record NC_086111.1, on the reverse strand, counting down.
GGGGAGGGCTTTATCCGTGATGGACTGGGCCATATCCACTACTTTTTGTAGGATTTTCCATTCAAGGGCATTGGTGTTTCCATACCAGCTGTGATGCAGCCAGTCACTATGCTCTCCACTACACATCTATAGAAAATTGTCAGAGTGTTAGATGTCATGCTGACTCTTTGCAAGCTCCTAAGGAAGTAGAGTGGCATTAATCGGGGTACTTATATAGTATTATGCTATATAAAATTATTAGTTGCAGAATCTTGGCCGCCATACCTCCCCCTGCAACTGGATCCTCGACTTCCTAACTGGAAGACCACAATCTGTGCGGATTGGTGATAACATATCCTCCTCGCTGATGATCAACACTGGCGCACCTCAGGAACGTGTGCTTAGCTCACTGCTCTATTCTCTATATACACATGACTGTGTGGCTAGGCACAGCTCAAATACCATCTATAAATTTGCTGACGATGCAGCATTGTTGGTAGAATCTCTGGTGGTGATGAGAGGGCGTGCAGGAGTGAGATACGCCAACTAGTGATGTGATGCCACAGCAACAACCTGGCACTCATCGTCAGAAAGATGAAAGAGCTGATTGTTTACTTCAGGAAGGGTAAGACGAAGGATCACATACCAATCCTCATAGAGGGATCAGAAGTGGAGAGAGTGAGCAGTCTCAAGTTCCTGCATGTCAAGATGTCTGAGGATCTAACCTGGTCCTAATGTATCGATGCAGTTATAAAGAAGGCAAGACAGTGACTCTACTTCATTCAAAGTTTGAAGAGATTTGGTATGTCACAAATACACTCAAAAACTTCTATAGATATACCGTGGAGAGCATTCTGACAGGCTGCATCACTGTCTTGTATCAGGCGGCTACTGCTCAGGACTGAAAGAAGCTGCAGAGGGTTGTAAATCTAGTCAGCTCCACCTTGGGTACTAGCCTACAAAGTACCCAGGACATCTTCAGGGAGCAGTGTCTCAGAAAGGCAGCGTCCATTATTAAGGTCCTCCAGCACCCAGGGCATGCCCTTTTCTCACTGTTACCATCAGGTAGGATGTACAGAAGCCTGAAGGCACACACTCAGCGATTCAGGAACAGCTTCTCCCCCTCTGCCATCTGATTCCTAAATGGACATTGAACCCTTGGACATTATCTCACTTTTTTTAATATACAGTATTTCTGCTTTTTTGCACGTTTTTAATCTATTCAATATGCATATGCTGTAATAGATTGATTGATTGATTGATTTATTTTCTCTTATATGTTATGCATTGCATTGAACTGCTCCTGCTAAGTTAACAAATTTCACGTCACATGCCAGTGATATTAAACCTGATTCTGATTCTGATCCTAATTCTGACTTTGTACTTTACCTCCTAAATTTATTTCACTTTAACTCACTGGAATGAATAAAATATCCCAGTGCCAATACCTTGGGGAAATTTGCCAGACATCTTTATTTTGCACCAACTCCAACAAAGTCCAAGTGCATCAAGAACCTGTGAAGCTCTCTCTCTCATGTGACACCGCTTCTCCCCAGTCAGCTGTGATACAGAGTGCCTGCCAACATTCAGTGCAGTCATCCTGCGCGGCATTGAGAGAGGGAACTGAGAGCAGCACCAGTCAGCTTCAAGTGGAGAAAGCTGCTGATAATATTGGGTGCACACCTGATAAACTGCACAGTTAGCATTGACATGCAAATGATTAGGCAGCATAAAGTTGATGTATTCAGCACTTATAGATTATTTGTACATCGCCATCTCTCCAGCTGCTTTCAATTCAGCCTCTCAATCCAACTAGGACAATACAATTTACTGCCTCAGTCTTCTCATTGAATTGACCTGTCAGCATTGAACCAAGAAAGGGGTCGGAAAAGGTTGAAAACCTGAATAACTGGAAAAGTAAAAGATTGAGCTTCTTTGCAAGTAACATACTTTATTAAGCATCAGCACCCTTTGTGCTCAGGATTTTCTGTTAAATCCCCAGAGTGCCATATCAGTGGCAACAGTGCAGGAACAGTATGGAAAGCAATGACTATGTATGTAAAAAAAATGGAAGGACATAGAACAGTTTATTCTTGTTTTTTTTACTGTGAATAAAGTTTATTTTGTTGAAAAAATAATCAGCTCCCTTTGCAAATTTAAAGTTATATACACAAGAGATTCTGCAGATGCTGGAAATCCAGAGCAACACACACAAAATGCTGGAGGAACTCAGCAGGTCAGGCTGCATCAATGGAAAGGAATAGAGAGTCAACGTCTCCAGCTGAGATCAGGACTGGCAATTAAATTATATGCATAATTTATGGTGATTTAAATTACATGCATTGTTTGTATCTTACCACAAGTAGTGCTCTTCAGCTTGGCAAGGCTTTGAGATCACATCATGTTAGTCATAGTCATAGTCATAGTCATAGTCATAGTCATACTTTATTGATCCCGGGGGAAATTGGTTTTCATTACAGTTGCACCTTAAATAATTAAATAGTAATAGAACCATAAATATTTAAATAGTAATATGTAAATTATGCCAGTAAATTATGAAATAAGTCCAGGACCAGCCTATTGGCTCAGGGTGTCTGACCCTCCAAGGGAGGAGTTGTAAAGTTTGATGGCCACAGGCAGGAATGACTTCCTATGACGCTCAGTGTTGCATCTCGGTGGAATGAGTCTCTGGCTGAATGTACTCCTGTGCCCACCCAGTACATTATGTAGTGGATGGGAGACATTGACCAAGATGGCCTGCAACTTAGACAGCATCCTCTTTTCAGACACCACCGTAAGAGAGTCCAGTTCCATCCCCACAACATCACTGGCCTTACGGATGAGTTTGTTGATTCTGTTGGTGTCTGCTACCCTCAGCCTGCTGCCCCAGCACACAACAGCAAACATGATAGCACTGGCCACCACAGACCCGTAGAACATCCTCAGCATCATCCGGCAGTTAAAGGACCTCAGTCTCTTCAGGAAATAGAGACGGCTCTGACCCTTCTTGTAGACAGCCTCAGTGTTCTTTGACTAGTCCAATTTATTGTCAATTCGTATCCCCGGGTATTTGTAATCCTCCACCATGTCCACACTGACCCCCTGGATGGAAACAGGGGTCACCGGTACCTTAGCTCTCCTCAGGTCTACCACCAGCTCCTTAGTCTTTTTCACATTAAGTTGCAGATAATTCTGCTCACACCATGTGACAAAGTTTCCTACTGTAGCCCTGGACTCAACCTCATCTCCCTTGCTGATGCATCCAACTATGGCAGAGTCATCCGAAAACTTCTGGAGATGACAAGACTCTGTGCAGTAGTTGAAGTCCGAGATGTAAATGGTGAAGAGAAAGGGAGACAAGACATGGAGACAAGACTGTTCTGAGTCTCAAACCTTTGCAGAGATGACCTAATCATCCTTCTCATTTCCACATTCTATGAACTTCATATTTTTATTCCAACATGTTTCAAAGTTTAATTCTATGGGTAAGAATGTTGCTGTAGCAAAATTAAAACTAGGAAATTGTACTTCTTATGATGTATTCTTGAGTTAGGGTATATAGTATTTATTAACCTCAGCGACTAATCTTCAGACCTGAACGTGGATTGTAAATTAAATTTAAAATGTAGCCCTGACCAGTTGATTGAAAACCAGACAATGCTGATTGACATTAATTTTGGGTGTCTGGAGTGTGGGTGTGAAGAAGGTGGTGTGAAAACTATATGTAATTCAAAGAAAGCATTGTAGGTACATTGCAACTATAAAACTGTCCGTTGATTTTTAGAAGATAAAATGTTATGTAATATTGGGGTGAATAGACTTCTTTCTCTAAGGGTGTCTCATTTTGTTGAATAGAACACTTCTGTATCTACTAGCTTCAGAGTCTGTCTGGTGACTTTGATCATGTTACAACAGTATTACTCACAGCTGACAGCACTGAAGAATGCTGTACATCAGGACATAGCAGTAAGCGAAGGCCTTTCAACCTTTCAAGCTGGCTAAACAATTCAATTACTTCATGATTGATATCGATATAACTGCATTTTTGCCCTTATTTACACACCTCCTGATAAACATAAAAAATAAATCATGATTTTGTTTCCTGTCGGACTCCAGTTCTTGGACTACATAAGATTAAATACCTCAAATTGACTTGATTTTCAGCCTTAGTTTTCTCACTCAGTGACTTGTCTTTCTGCTAACATGCTGTGTTGTTGCTGTAGTAATTTTCTCAGCATGGCTTATGAATTTCGTGTCATGCTTGATAAAAGAAGCTTATTAGACAAAAAAAATCTACATGCAACTTAAAAATGATGAATGCACAACCTGAAGGTGGTATTTCATGTGGAAACAATAGTAAATGAAACATCTGGAACTGTCTAATAGCTTACTGTACGTATCAAAATATATTAAAGTATTGCATCAAAAACGAAGATACAAAAATGGATGGATATAGGTATTATTTTATTTTAAATGTGTTTCACATTTAGAAGGTGACTTTGAACATTGCCATAATGAAAGTACGCTATTTTGATAAAGCTTAATTTTATGTGGTGGTAGGAGAGAATGCAAACCATTTCATAGCAGAGGAAACCTACAGCATAGTCCAGCTCTCTCCAGTCTCCTCAGAAAGTAGGGGTGTTGGAGAGCTTTCCTGATTGTGTAGAGTGTGCCCTGGCACCATGAGAGGTCGTGTGATATGTACACTCCCTGGAGTTTGAATCTGGTCGCAGCTTCCACTGCTGTGTCACCAATATAAAGAGGACTGTTCTCCTTTATCTTTTTGACAGTGAGGAAGAGTTTATTTGCCTGACATCAGGCCTCAAGCTCTCCCACCTCCTCTCTGTAGGACGTCTCATTGCAGTTGTCCATTATTTGGTGGGGGGGTTCACATGCTTTTTGTTATATTCTTAATCATATCTCCAGTAGGTGTAACCTACTATGCAAAGGGGAGCTATGTTCTTCAAAGTCATTTCTTGCCTGTGCTAACAACAGGAATTCTGCAGATGCTGGAAATTCAAGCAACACACATAAAAGTTGCTGGTGAGCGCAGCAGGCCAGGCAGCGTCTCTAGGAAGAGGTACAGTCGACCTTTCAGGCCGAGACCCTTCGTCAGGACACTGAGTCCTGATGAAGGGTCTCGGCCTGAAACGTCGACTGCACCTCTTCCTAGAGACGCTGCCTGGCCTGCTGCGCTCACTAGCAACTTCTATGTGTGTTGCTTGCCTGTGCTGTTGGCACTCCATTTACAATCTGTTCTTACCTGGAAATTATGTTAACCCTGGCCTTGCCATGATGTCCACAACATGAAGTTAGGCAGTGTTGTTGATAGTGAAGAAGCTTATCTTGATCAGCTTTGGAAGTGTGCTGAGGACTGTCTGTGAATGGACTGGCCATCCATAGCTCTCTCATTACACTGGGTGGTGAAGAGGGCACTTAGCACACTGGCCTTTATGAGTCAATGCTCTGGATATGGGACTCGGGGCATTATGCTTCAGTTGTATAAGTCATTAGTGAGGCTGTACTTGCAGAGAGTGCTGTCTACAGTTTTGGTCACCCTGTTATAGAAAGATGTGGTTAAACTGGAAAGAATGTAGAGAGAATTTATGAGGATGTTGCCTGGACTAGAGAGCCTGAATTATAGGGAGAGGTTGGTTGGTTAGGTCTTCATTCCTTAGAGTGTAACAGAATGAGGAGTGACCTTATAGAAGTGTTTAAAATAATGAAAGGCAAAGAAAAGTCGATGATAAGTCTTTCCCAGGGTATTGGAGACCAGAACTAGAGGCTATGGGAATAGGTTGAGAGGGGAAAGATTCAAAAGGGAACAGAGTGGCAACTTTTTCAAGTAGAGGATGGTGAATATTGGCGAGAGCTGTCAGAAGAAGTAGTTGAGGCAGGTACAATAGTATAATTCTGAGCAACACACAAAAAGTGCTGGAGAAACTCAACAAGTCAGGCAGCATCTATGGAAAAGAGTAAACACTGGACATTTCGGGACGAGACTCTTCATCAGGACTAATCCTGGGCCCAGCATGTAAGTGCAATTACAAAGAAAGCACAGCAGCACCTCCGCTTCCTTAGAGGTTTGCGAAGATTCAGCGTGACATCTAAAACTTTGACAAACTTCTATAGATGTGTGGTGAAGAGTATATTGACTGGCTGCATCACAGTCTGTTATGGAAACACCAATGCCCTTGAACAGAAAATCCTACAAAACGAAGTGGATATAGCCCAGTCCATCATGGCTAAAGCCCTCCCATCCATTGAGCACATCTACGTGGAGTGTTAATGCAGGAAAACAGCATCTATCATCAGGAATCCCCACCACCTAGGTCAAGCTCTCTTCTCACTGCTGCCTTCAGGAAGAATGCACAAGAACCTTAGGACTCACACCACCAGGTTCAGGAACAGTTATTACCCCTCAATCATCAGGCTCTTCAACCAGTGGGGATAACTTCACTCAATATCACTTGCCTCATCACTGAACTGTTCTCACAACCTATAGACTCACTTTCAATGACTCTTCAGATCAGATTCTTGATTTTTTTGCTTATTTATTATTATTCTCTTCAATATTTGCACAGTTTGTTGTCTTTTGCATATTGGTTGTTTGTCCACACTTCTGGTGTGATCTTTGATTGATCCTACTATAGTTCTTGGATTTACTGAGAATGCCCGCAAGAAAATGAATCTAAGGGTTGCATATGGTGACATATATGTACGTAGATAATAAATTTACTTTGAACTTCGAACATTGATAATTTAAAATGTACTTAGACAGGTATGTTGAGGCATGTGGCTGAGAGGGTATATGCCAAATGCAGGAATTTAGGATTAGCTGAGTGGGTTTGGACTTATTGGGCCAAAGGCCCTGTATCTGCCGCTATGATTCTTTAGGGATCAGGATCTGTTGTCAAGAACCTGCTCCCCGGCTTTGCAGAGAATACTTCCATCTCTGTCACTCACCATCTTTTACATACTGATTTCTTTTTCCCTTTCAATAACAGCATTGGCTGAGCTGACGCGTTAACAATTGTAGCTGCCAGCCCACATTTCTTCATTATGCATGACTCTGTACTACCTTGTTAAGATTTGTATTGAACTAATGAACATCAAACTTTACTAAGTCTACTATTTTGTTTCAAGCAGATAGAAGTCTAAATGGACACCATTTACAGTATTTCCTTCTTATTAGTTTCTGCTATTTCTCATCTCATGGTCAGAATATCCTTTGGTCCAATACTCCTCCGGATATGTTAACCAGTGAAGCGAATTAGAGTGTCTTTCAAACTTTATAACCCCAGTAACCCAGCATAATTTAGTGCGACACAGAAGTGTAGTGGTTAGCGTAACGCTATTGCAGCACTGGCGACCCGACTTCAATTCCGCTGCTGTCTGTAAGGAGTTTGTACATTCTCCACATGACCACGTGGGTTTCTCTGAGAGCTCTGGCTTCCTCCCATATTCCAAAGATGTACGGGTTAGTTGGTGAATTGGTCACATGGGTGTAGTTCAATGGCAGGCAATCTTTGGGCCAAGATGCCCTGTTAGCTTGCTCTACCTCTGAAACAAATAAATAAATAATGTATACATGAACCATTTACAGTTTAATCCCTCCTGTAGCAAAGTCACCACTTCATTCTATTATTCAAAATACTATACTTGAAACAAAGCATCAGTCAGTCTGGTGCTAAACATCTGAAAACAGATTGCAGAATAATTCAGCAGTTCTTTCTTAATATGAAGTCATAAGTCCATAAGATATAGGAGCAGAATTAGGCCATTTGATCTGCTCCGCCATTTCATCATGACTGATCCATTATTCCTTTCAGCCTCAATCTCCTGCCTTCTCCCCGTATCCCTTCCTGCCCTGACCAATCAAAAAATCTATCAACCTCTGCCTTAAATATTCATAAAGGCCTGGCTTCCACAGTAGCCTATGGCAACAAATTCCACAGATTCACCACTCTCAGACTAAAGAAATTCATCCTCATCTCCTTTCTAAAAGGACACCCTCTATTCTGAGTCTGTGTTCTCTGGTCCTAGACTCTCCCACCATAGGAAACATCCTCCCCATATCCACTCTATCAAAAACCTTCACCATTCGAAAGGTTTCAATTAGGTCTCCTCTCATTCTTCTGAATTCTAGTGAATACAGGCCCAGAGCTATCAAATGCTTTTCATATGACAAGTTGGTCGATCCTGGAATCATATTCATGAACCTCCTTTGAACCCTATGATGCCTGCTGTGAGTGGCCTTAAATAGACAATCAACATTAGTGTAGATAGGCAGTAGGTTGACATAAGTGTGGTGTGTTGAAGAAAAATAGTTATATAAATTGAGTCTTCAAATTAACCAATGAAATTTTCAATCTGCAGAACATCCAAAAGCCTGAAACCACCAGATGGTTCAAGAACAGCTTCTATTCCATTGTTGTTAAGAACATCTTCAAGGTCATCTTCAACCCTAATGACAGCAACTATCATTAAGAACCCCCATTACCTAGGACATGCCGTCTTCTCATTGCTACTATCAGTGAGGAAGTATAGGAGCCTGAAGATATACACTCAACAATTCAGAAATTATCATGGTCCCTATAGAAAGCCAGCAAGCATCCAAGTTTTGGCACTCTAGTTCCCCAGAGTATGGTTAGTGTTGTAGCATGGATGAAATCATCAGAGAGACAGAGTCACTGGTAGATACGAAGCAGCTTCTTTATTCGACACAACAAGCAGGCATCATACGGACGGAGACGCTTTCGGTAGAAAGGTCTGCTAGTCCAATGTGGGCTCGATATTTATATGCTAAACACAAAGGCAATCACTACTTAAAAAGTTATAGACAATGCTTCCTATTGAAGCTACATACAAACATCACACCTTTGGACTTTATCCTTTCCTTCCGATGCCAACATGTCTGGGTTGGTATCCACAGCCTTTAGTTAAATCCACAATACATTTATTTGGCATTTTACGTGCTAACATAGAAGACAATTAATATTTATAATGTATAGATAATACTGTCTTCGAAACTACAGCATCAGGTCAAACTACGGCGCCAGAAGCATCTAGTATTCACACCTTTTTAGGAAGCTCATTGTTGTGAACTCAATCCACAGTACTTTGTCAAATAGAAGTCTGGTGGCCAAAGTCATTCAAGTGTAAACAAATCATCTACCCGAAAAAAACCTCACTCTAACAGTTAGGTGCCACTGTCCCCTTAAAACTCAGACTGCCAATTAACTCAAATGGCCACATCCCTTCATGGAAACTTTGTACTTAAAGGCCTTGTGCTGAGCACTCAGTGCTCAATTGTAGGAGTTCCATTCCTAGTACTGCTGTTTGAGATTTCATCTTTAGATTTTGTTTGTTTACTTCGAGTCTGAGTCTATTCCAGATCTTATTTTACACTTGGGTTCATCACTATCCAAGACTGGAGAACAACTCAACACAACCATATATACAAACATACTGCAATTCACAGTTTTTATTATTATGTATTGCAATGTACTGTTGCTGCATAACAACAAATTTCATGATATATGTCAGTGATATTAAAGCTGATTCTGGTTCCAATCAGACTCGTGAACAGATCTCTTTTTAGAATAAGATGCACTCTTGGCTTCATAATCTACCTTATGTTCTTACACAACCTGCACTGTACTCTTTCAGTAGTTCTTACATCTTACTCTGCATTGTTATTGCTTTACCCTCTTCTAGTTCAATGCACTGTGTAATGCTTTGATCTGTACAAAGAGAGTGCAAGAGAAGGTGTTCGCCATGTCTTGGTACAGGTGACAATAGTAAACAATACCAATAGCAAAACAACGGCTTGTACATAGTCTAACTTGGAAATGTGTCATCCTCCAGGTTACTTTTCGCCCAAAGGAAAATACTATTGATTGAGCCAAACTGCCACACATCAGAAATAGATCAGTCACGATGAAATGGTGGAGCAGACTCAACGGGCCAAATAGCCTAACTCTGCTATCTCTTCTGGTGCCACCACAGCAACCTCACATATGGATTTTGAGGAGATTTAGTATGTCATCAAAGACTCTTACACATTTCTATAGATGCATGGTGGAGAGCATTCTGACTGGTTGCAATGCAGCCTGGTATGGAGCCTCCAATGCACAGGATCATAAAAGGCTAGAGGACTATAGACGCAGGCACAACTCTCCCCACCATGGAGGACATCTTCCTGAGGCAGTGTCTCACGAAGGTGGCATCTGTCATTAGTGAACCTCACCCTTCAGGACATGCTCTTTTCTCATTATCATCATTAGGGCGGAGGTACAGGAGCCTGAAGGCACACAAGAGATGTCTCATTTTCAATCTGCACCACTAATCAAGACAGAAATCTCACGGGAAACGTCATCCATGAGCAGCCTGACTACTTACTCAACTCCATCTGCAGCTGGTCTGCGTCATCCCAGATCAAAAACCTCTTTTAATAGATTCCAAAGTTTTACCTCAAGAAGAGTGTTGCTGTCTGCTGTATGATGACCTGAGACTGAGGCTTTGGGCCTGTTCCGGGTGCTCTGGGATTTGGGTCCATGGACTCAATCTGGTTCAGAATACTGTTGCTTGTTTTTATTGTCTGCATGATTTGTGTTTTTTTTCCCCACTTTCTCTGTGCATTAGGTATTAGTCCTTTATTTTTAATTGGGTTCTTTCAAGTTTCTTGCTTTGTGACTGCCTGTAAGGAGACAAATCTCAAGGTTGTATAATTTATACATACTTTGATAATAAATAGACTTTGAACTTTGAACCTTTGAACTTCCAGTTTCTGTAGAATCGATTGTGCTTAAGTCTAGAATTTGCTTTGTTGATCATTTTGCTTGACACCTGCTTACCAGGAGCCAATTTACCTGACAAATTTGAACAGTTTATATTAATTTAACTTGCAGATATTAGGGCACAATTATACAAAAAGCTAAAGATATCCAGTATTTGAATCAAAAATCTAAGGATGTATGAAGTGATGAAGTTCCACTGTCAATGTGGCATTTGGTCTGGGTTAGTTAAGGAAATCAGAGTGTCTGTTTTTATCATAATTAGGCTGTGTATGTTTGTGTGAGATAACAGCAAAGGAGCATTCAGAGTGACACTGGATAATTCAGTGTTTTTGCTGCTAAACGGTTGCTAGGTTGCTCCTCCTGAAACAACATGTAAAGACTTCAACGTCTCCAGGCAATTATTATTTTAATGGAAACAATTCACAGATCTAGGCAAAGCTTATATACAGCACTGTTTACTGTTAAGTGTGCACAACAGTCAAAGGGAAAATGATGCCATGAATACTTTTTTATGGGAAAGGTGGCAGGAAAATGAATAGTACTATTGATATTGAGGTGACATCCGTCACTAAAGACCCCCATCACCCAGGACATTCCTTCATCTCATTGCCACCATCAGGGAGGAGGTACAGGAGTCTGAAGGCACGCACTCAAGGATTCAGGAATAGCTTCTTCCCCTCTGCCATCAGATTTCTGAATGGACATCGAACCGAAACACATCCTCACTACTTGCTTTATTTTTTGCATTACTTATTTAATTTAACTTTAAATTTATATTTATGGATTGCAATGTACTGCTGCCACATATCAATACATTTCTTGACCCATGCCAGTGATATTATAGTCATAGTCATAGTCATACTTTATTCAAACCTGATTCTGATATACTTAGAGGTAGAAGTGAACTAGTGTGGTAATACAGTGTGCTACAGATAAAACTTCCTTATGAATAAGAATCTTATGGTATTTACACATCAAGATTTAAACCATATATCCCAATGTGGGAGAAATAATTAATATTTGCAAGAGGCTCAAGGAAGGTCAAGTGTTACAGTACTCATGTTTATAATGTCAACGTGTAAAAAACAAATTCACATTTGAGATGAAAGCTTTGCACTTATCGGAATATTCTAATTTAGGTCAAGTGAAGAAAATAGTAAAATATAGTATACAGATCTCTAATATTGATAATAATAATGTCATTAAAAGAAAGATCATAAGTTTGGTGAGTGAATATAAAAGAAATAATATAAATTAAATTGACAATCTACAAAATTCTGTAAGCTTGACCTGGTACACGCAGAGATGATGTCTCCCACAACCCAGACTACTAGTCTTAAAGTTAAGGTGTGAGACATTCAGAATAGCAATGAAAATAAACTTCTTCATTCAGAGGGGATGGAACTTTGGAGCAGATATGAGAATTCAAGTGGAATAATCTTGCTCATCTTTTCACAATCTCATTGCACTTTCCCTCCATTTCCCTCTCAACCCCATTCTCCTGACTATCAAGAACCTATCAACTACCACTTTAAATACACCCAGTGACTTGCCTCCACAGCCACCTGTGGCAATGAATTCCACAGAATCACCAGTCTCTGGCTAAACTAATTCCTCCTCATCTCTGTTCTAAATGGATGTCCCTCTATTCTGAGGCGGTGCCCTCTGGTCCTAGACTCGCACACTATAGGAAACATCCTCTTCACAACCACTCTATTGAGGCCTTTCATCATTTAATAGGTTCAATGAGATCCCCCTAGTACTTCTAAATTCCAGAAAGCTCGGGCCCAGAGCCATCAAACCCACCTCAGATGATAAACCTTTCATTCCTGCAATCATTCTTGTGAACCTCATCTGAACACTCTCCAATGTCAGCACATCCTTTCTGAGATAAGGGCCCAAAACTGCTCACAATATTCCAAATGAGGCTTCGCCATTATCTTTTAAATCCTCTGCCATACATCTTTGCTTTTATATTCTAGTACTCTCAAAATGAATACTAATATTGCTTTTGCCTTCCTCAATACTGACTCAGCTTGCAAATTAACCTTTAGGGAACACACATCAAAGTTGCTGGTGAACGCAGCAGGCCAGGCAGCATCTCTAGGAAGAGGTACAGTCGACGTTTCAGGCCGAGACCCTTCTTCAGGACTAACTGAAGGAAGAGAGGACTCTTCCTAGAGATGCTGCCTGGCATGCTGCGTTCACCAGCAACTTTGATGTGTGTTGCTTGAATTTCCAGCATCTGCAGAATTCCTGTTGTTAACCTTTAGGGAATCCTGCACAAGGACTCCCAAGTCCCTTTGCACCACTGATTTTTCAATTTTCTACCCGTATAGAAAATAGTTTACACTTTTGTTCCTTCCGCCAAAGTACATGACCGTACACTTCCCGACACTGTATTCCACCTGCTCCTTCTTTGCCCATTCTCCTAATCTGTTTAAGTCCTTCTGTCGCCTCCCTGCTTCCTCAACATTACTTGCCCCTGTACCTAATTTCGTATCATGTGCAAACTTGGCCACATAACCATCAATTCTGTCATCCGGTATTATCAACTTTTTAGATGGCTTTTAAGCTGTGCCCAGACACACAGACAAGAGTGTAGAGAGAGTAGGGAAGTGGGCTAAGCACCATCATTGAGGAGCACCCGTGTAAGTTGTCAGTGAAGAGGAGACGTTATTATTGTTCTGAACTGATTGTGGTCTGCTGATGAAGAAATCAGGGATCCAATTGCAGAGGGAGGTACAGAGGCCCAGGCTTTTGGAGCCTGGTTTTTTATACTGAGGTATAAGATGGTGCTGAACATCAAACTGTAATCAATAAACAGTTGCCTGGCATATGCCTTGCAGTTGTCTCAATGCTTCAAAGCAGAGAGGAGAGGCCATAGACCTGTTGCAATGGTAAATGATTTGCAATAGGCCCAGGTCCTTGCTTAGGCAGGAGTTAATCCTATCCATAATCAACCTATGAAAGCAGTTCATTGTGTTATTGTCTTTCCTCCCTGTATGAAGTTTTCTTGTTCACAAACAGACTGAGTGACGCTGTCAATTTTATGCCAGTGCATCATAACAGTATGTAGTTCTCTGCTGAGATTGATAAATATGAATTGAGCAATGTAGCAAAAGTGGGATTGAGAATGTATACACATACAAATTAAATTGATACAGAAAAGAGCACTGAACAATTACATGGCAGGCAATGCTAATTCTACATTGAGTAAGGTAAAGCACGATAATCTCATAACATGAAAACATGGGAGCTGGAGTAGGCAATGTAGGCCTTTAAACTTACTCTGCCCTATGTCAAGGTCACTGCTGATTTTCCACCTTAGCACCATTTTCTTTCTTCATTCCCTTGATTCCCTTAATATCCCTTAATCTATCAGTATCTGAACTCAGTGACCGAGCCTCCTACACTTCTCTTGGGTAGAAAATTCTAAAGATTCGCCACAGTCTGCATGAAGAAATTTCTTTTCATCTAAGTCTTAACTACCCCATCTGTATTCTGAGACAGTGACACCTACAAAACCTGAATCTTGATTCCAGCTAAGGAAGAGAAATACATTCCCCCTACATCTGGTCTATGAAATTGTTGTAATTTTCCCTTTCTTCTAAAGTTTAGGGAATAGAGGCTACATCTACTCAATCTCCCTTCAAATATCGAAACTCACCACCTGTGACATCTGGCTTTGTTGAACTCCTTCAAATAAATGATTTTTCTTTTCTGATCAAAGGTATGGTAGTGAGGCAGTTAGCACAACGTTTTATAGTACTAGCAACCCGGGTTCAATTGCCACCTCTTCCCCTGTGTATCCTCCCCATGACCATGTGGGTTTTCTCCAGGTGCTCCGGTCCAAAGACATACTGTTTGGAACATTAATTGGGCACTGTAAGTTGTCCCGTCATTAGGCTAGGGTTAAATCAGGCAGCACGGCTCAAAGAACTGTAAGGGCCTATTCCACGCAGTATCTCAATTCTTTTTAAAAATTGAAGTCTTCCAGCCACGAGGAAATCTGCAGATACTGGAAATTCAAGCAACACACGAAATGTCCCAGCCCAAAACGTTGACTGTACCTCTTCCTATAGATGCTGCCTGGCCTGCTGCATTCATCAGCATTTTTTGTTTGGAAGTCTTCCAGAGCACTTTTTAAAATTAAGAAGACCAAAATATTACACGATACTCAAGATATGGCTCACCAAGACCTTAATAACTGCAGTAAGACAACTTTACAAATCCCTTCATAATAAACCACTATGAGCCTTCCTCATCACTTGATCACTTGCTGCATGTTGGTTTTCAGCGACTAACAAGTAAGGCATCTTGGTCACTTTGAACATCAACATTACAATGGTGAGATATTGGTATTGACATTAGAGTATGTACTTCCTTATTATCATCATAAGCTCCAAGGTACAGTCTAAAACTTAGTTTAACAAGCTATATTTGGGGATAATTTCAAAACATAAGTACTTTGAAAGTCAAGGGAAAAGCAATAGTCACATTTGAAACTAAAGCTCTCTGATGCTTATGGCAACAGCTCAAAAAATTAATCATCTTAAGAAAAAGTTATTAAGGATTTCTCATTGACGTCCTCAATTTCATAGAGTCTGAGTGATGATTCCACACACAGATGGTTTAGCAGCAGCCAAGTAGGTGTGCTAAGCCCTGTCTAATTGCAGTTTCACTTTATCTTTGCTTAAAGCCATAAAGCCATCTGAGGAAGTCATGTCAAGTAATCAAGGAACTGTTATAGCCTCCCTAAAACCTGGCCTTCTTCCCTCAGGCTAAAACTTTTAATCCTCTCTGATCAGAAAAGACTTCCAGAGCTAAGCTTGAAAGACCATCTCAAGACTTTGAAAGAACATAATACAACTATCCCGCTGCCAGCTATAGGATTCTTTCTGGCGATCAGAAAGATTTATACCTGGTTACTTGAGGTCAAAAATGCTACTTTGGGCATAACTATGGGTAACAATTTTGGCAAAGTTTGAGGGAAGTTCCATCTAGATATTTACATTAAATACTGCTGCATCCAAAATAAATATAAGATTTATATGTTACACGTATATCAAAACATGCAATGAAATTACTTGTTTGTGTCAACAACCAGCAAAGTCTAAGCATGTGCTGGAGGCAGTTCCCAAGTGTCGCTTTGCTTCAATAAATCAATAGGTACATTTAACGTCGGAGTAATGTATCCAATATACACCCTGAAATTCTTTTTCTTCACAGACATCCATGAAAGGAGGAGTACCCCAAAGAATGAATGACAGTTAAATGTTAGAACTCCAAAGCCCCTCCAACTCCCCCTCCCACGCACAAGCAGCAGCAAAGCAATGATCACCCCACCCCCACCAACAAAAAAGCATCAACACCCTCCACCGGGCACTCAAGTGTGCAGCAAAGCATCAATAAAGACACAGACTTGCAGTACTCCAATAGCTACTTGTTCACCCAGTATTTCAACATACCACAAGCTCTCTCTGTCCCTAATAAGGGAGAAAGAGGTGTCCCCGTTTCACAGCGAGAGGGGAGACATAACAAACGACTCGTTGGTTTACGATGTTAAAAGTCCGTGGGATCGCTTTTTCTGAGCTCTGCCCCTGGAAAGTCGGCCCCAAAAAGCTCTCGATGTTCCGTGTTCTCCTGCGACGCTTCAGTCAGGGGCACCGGCCTGGAATCAGCACGTCCCCAGAGCCACAAGATCCCGGAACCCTGCATGCATGCTCATCTTCCAGGCCACGTCCTTGGGGATATCGAAAAGTGGCCGGTCGTGAGGCCCTGAGAGTGGGTCCCATTCCTGCAAAATTTCAAGTCAGAGTGTAACTCCAGGTCAGGATTTTCAAAAAGAATCCCCCGCACTCTGAAAAGGATAAAAAACGAGATAGCAAAAATAGAAATAGAGCTGTTTCCAAAGATGCAAGTAAAAGAGTGTCATCTTGACTTGAAGTGCCAACATAGCATGTCCACACTTACAGTCAAAGTTCAAATTTCAAAGTAAATTTATTATCAAAGTACATATACTAAATTTCAGCATATACTACCCTGAGATTCATTTTCTAGTGGGCATCCACAGTAAATATAAAGAAATACTATATAATCAATGAAGAACCACACTCCAAGCCAAACAATGTGCAGAAGACAACAAACTGTGCAAATACAAAATGAAAATCAAACAAAATAACAATAATAAACAAATAAGCAATAAATACTGAGAACATGAGATGAAGAGCTCATGAAAGTAAGTCCAAAGGTTATGGGAGCAGTTCAGTGTCGAAGTGAGTGAAGTTGAGTGAAGTTATCCTCTCTGATTCAAGAGCCTGTTTGTTGAGGGGAAGTAACTGTTCCTGAACTTGGTAGTGTGTGTTCTGAGGCTCCTGCACCTCCTTCCTGATGGCTGCAGTGAGAAGAGAGCATAGTCTGTATGGTGGGAGTCTCTGATGATAGCTGCATCCTTCCTGCGACAGCAATCCATGTTGATGTGATCAGTGGTGGGAGGGTTTTCCCCATGATGGACCAGGCCATATCCATTAGTTTTTGTAGGATTTTCCGTTCAAGGGCATTGCTATTTTCATAGCAGGCCATGACTCAGCCAGTCAGCATACTCTACATTACACATCTATAGATGTTTGTCAAAGTTTTACATAGCATGCTGAATCTTTGTAAGCTTCTAAGAAAGTAGAGGCATTGCTGTGCTTTCTTTGTAATAGGACATTGTGCTGGACCCTGAAATGATTACGCTGAGGAATTTAAAGTTGCTGACCCTCTCCATGTCTGAGCTGCCTATGGACCTCTGGTTTCCTCCTTCTGTAATCAATAATCAGCTCTTTGGTTACTCATTCAGAACCATTCAGGAATCGTGATCTCTCCCGTTCACACAGTGAGACAACAACCACCATTGTTAAACACAGCGACAATTGATTTCGGATGATACAAGGATGATGTAATGAGAAAAAGCAACATGTATGGGATTTGGTGTCCGGGGATCAGGAATGCAAATTCCCAAAGCTGGAGGAAAGAGGGGAGAGGAGCATCTTCCTCGCCAATAGTAGGGCAGGGAGCTTGGGAAAGAACTCCCTCTGGGTGGTGCTCTGGATGGGCTGGATACTGATCCGGAAAAGGATTACTGAAGTAAGGGGCTATCAAAAGACAAGATAGATTACCACTGTGGGAGAAGAATAAGTTACGTGGGGCAAGATAACAGCACTAGAATGTCAATTCATTCAAATATTCTGTACCTTCTTTTATTACCTTCCATCCCATGTTATCTAACTCTATCAATATATTTCTCCCTTCCTTGCAACACATGGTGTCAAGTCGTGGCTCAATGAGTCATACTCTTGTCTCTAAGTCAAATGGTTATGGATTTAAATTTGATTCCAAAGTCTTCAGCAGAAGGATGCAGGCTGACACTCCAGTGCAATACTGGGGGAGTGCTGCACAGTCAGTGATGCTGCCTTTTGGATTAAGTACTAAGCTGATTCTCCAGTAAGAGACCCTATGGAACTATTTTGAAGACCAAGGAGTTATGCTCAATCAAATATATTTAATAAAACAACATACCGATTGTGTTTATTTCTAAACTCAGTAAAGTTCTTTGAGAGGTTTTGTCATTCAAGGAGTAATCTTTCCTTTTGTCATTACATATCTAGTTTCCTCTTAAATATATCAAGATTGTTTGCCCTATCTGCTCCTTCCGATATCAAATATGGTATTCCTACCACTTGCTGAATAAAATTCTTTTTTGGATTTGTGAGCGATTATCTTACATTCATGACCTCCTCCCCCTTCCCACCATAATAAACCCTCTATTGTTTTAAATACTTTTATCAGGCTAATTCCTCTCTTTACCAGAGGAAGGAGACCTAGGCTGCTCAATGTTTCTTGACTGTAAAAACCTTCTGGTTCTGAATTATTCATGAAATTCTATTTTGTACCTTCTCCGGTTGGAAAGGGAGTCATGGAATTTGGGAGAGACAGTGAAGTTGCTAAGTGCTTGTTATTCTCTTACTCTTCTCTACACCCTCCCCACCATTCCAACGTCTCCTCTGTGCTACTTCTGAGCTTTTCTCTCTCAAACTCAAACATACACACACACACACACACACACACACAACACACATCCCTCAATTCTACTCTACACCCTCCCCACCCTTCCAATGTCTCAGCTGTGCTACCTCTGAGCTTTTGTCTCTCAAACACAAACACACACACACACACATCCCTCCAATTCTAATAACTACCCACTGACCACTTTGATAACTTCCCCTGGAAGATGTCTGGTGGACTTCAACATTTTCTCAGGATTCTTCTCTGTTGTGTCTTCCCAGGAAGGGCGCTGGAAGAAGGTGCCGGCTACATTTCCTACAGTATCCAGAATTCCATCACAATCTCTTCTACAACAAAATTAGGTGGTCAAGTGATGTGATATGAAGTTGAAATCATTGGACACAACTTGGAGAGGGGATGCAGAAGAAGAAAAGAGGAAGTGAGCTTCACCAGACTGGAAAGGGACATTTAATTCTGATTCCCATTCCCATTCCTACATGTCAGTCCATGGCCTCCTCTTGTGCCAAGATGAGGCCACTCTCAAGGTGGAGGAGCAACACCTTATATTTCTTCTGGGTAGACTCCAACCTAATGGCATGAATATCGAGTTCTCCTTCCGGTAAGAAAAAAATCCTCCCCATCCCCTCTTCTTCTATTCCCTTCTCTGGCCTTTTACTTCTTCTATCCTGTCTATCACCTCCCCTGGATCCCCTCTTCCTTCCCTTTCAACTATGGCCCACTCTTCTCTCCTATCACATTTCTTCATCTCCAGCCCTTGACCTTTCCCACCCACCTGGCATCACCTATTACCTTCCAGCTCGCCCATATCCCCTCTCCCCATTTTTTTTATTCTGGCATCCTCCCCCTTCCTTACCAGTCCTGAAGAAGGGTCTTGACCCGAAACATTTCCTGTCTATTCATTTCCATGGATGCTGCCTGACCTGCAGAGTTCCTTCAGCATTTTGTGTGTGTCACTTCGGAAAGGAAACGGCTACTTAAGCATTGCACGGTTAGTGTGCCCTGCTTTCCAGGGGTTTGCTTTCAAAAAGATGAGACACAAAGGTGAGAGCAGTTGTACTTACAGGGATATCTAGTGACAAAACCAAAGGGGAGCACACCATCCTTTACGAGGATCTGGTAAACAGATCCGGAGGTACACAGGCATCCTTGGAGCAGGTGACAGCTTCAGGACGGGGTTTAAACTGAAATGTGAAGCCCAACATGACAAATAGCCCAACTGCACTCACTAACCTGTCTCCTGCCTGAGTAGTGACTGCAGGGTGAGGTTATGTGGTGCTCCTGTAAACAGTATCCCAGCAAGGAAGGAGCATCTTCAGAATAAATCCCAGCCAAAATAGAAATAGATAGGGGTAAAACTGATCTCTGTACTCAAAGAAGTTAGTAAATATATATTCTGAAGTGTACCAAGGTCTGTTACTTCAGCAGATAAATGAAAGCTGACTGAAAATTGCCCGACTTCCAATATGAATCCTTCAGCAAAATGGCCCAGGATAATTAACTCTGTCAGTTGTTAAAAAAAACCCTCACAGAATAGAAACAGCAACTGGCTCAGGAGCCTTAGAAATTCGAACATAAAAAGAACAAGACCACCGACTATTGGTTAATGTTTCATATCTGATGGCCTTGGGGCTTTCTTTGTGTCTATTAACAATGAGCAAGTTCTAGGGAGCGGCAGAAGAGTGGGCTAAAATGGGTAAAATCAATAAACACAAGAAGGACGCTATGCTCCTACCACAATGTAGTGAAGGTGTTTCTCCGAACATAAACTCAGCTAATAATTCCACTCTTTGGAGAAGAGGTTACCACTGGCAAACGGAGGCCAAATATCCTTGGAGATGTTCCACTAGCATGTGTGGTACCAAGAGCTCCAGTGAACTCTGCTGTCACCCTGTCAATGTTTCAAGGGTTGAGATGTGGGTCACTTAAATTGAATACTGCAGCAGAGCCCTAAGTACTTTTCTGATTTTAAAAAAAAGGCCTTTTTTGCTCTGTGAGTGAGGCAAATGTGTACAGCTTTTGTCTGGGAAGGTTAAAGCAGACAGAATCTTCTATTCTTTAAATTAGACTTTGATTTAACAGCACTTCATTTCTACATGGACAGCTGGAAAATTATCAGCCACTCTCAAGCCTGTGATCAATAATATAATTGAGACTGAGCATAACTATTACAGTTCCATGTTTCCCAAACACTGCACACATATTTTGGAAAATAATTACCAGTATTCTAACTACTTTTTGACAAACTGCAGGCATGGATCTGGATTTTGCAATTGACTGAAATTATTCTCTTTGAGGTCCTTTATCAAATCATTAATCTCTGTAATAAAATGACACAATGTTCACAATTAACTTCCTAATTAAATAGTAGAAACTTTCTTGCAATTGAACTCTTAATTTTGCAGTACATATTTATGTGCTAAATATATGAAGTAAAGCTGACTATAATTATTTGTGGGAGCACAGAGGAACATCTGGAGAAACTTCTGAAATGCCTGCTTCACTGCCACTGCTACTTGTGATCTAGGATCTCTGGAGGAGGAGGCCCTGAGTCCTCAGCTTTGCTTGTTGCTCGGCGGCCGGGGTGGGGTCGAAGCGCTCGGCAGAGGATGGTGCTCGGGAGGCTGTATCAGAGGGGCTGGTCGGAGGCTTGAAGTTTTCGGCCGGACTCAGAGTCAGCTGTGGTCGGGTGTTTTCAATGCATTGGCAGTTGTCGGCTCCTGGAGGTTTATGGCAGGGAGAGTTTCTCCCTTTTGCCGCCTGCTATCGGGGCTATCGGGAGTCAATCGGAACTTAGAGACTTTTTTTTACCGGGCCCATAGTCTGCTCTTTATCAAATTATGGTATTGTTTTGCACTGCTGTAACTATATGTTATAATTATGTGGTCTTGTCAGTGTTAGTCTTTGGTTTGTCCTGTTTTTTTGTGATATCACTTTGGAGGAACATTGTATCATTTCTTAATGCATGCATTTCTAAATGACAATAAACGAGGACTGAGTGTCCTCATAATCTAATCTAATCTAATTATTGAGAAACAATATCCTAAGTCCAGAAAACAGAAGCAGAAATAGACTATGTAGCCCATCCAGACTGCTCCAAGTTTTAATCATGGCTGATTTATTTTGCCTCTCAACCCCATTATCCTGCTTTCTTCCTGTAACCAGTCTATTGTAATGCAGCCAGTATATTGACCTGCAGCATCACAGCCTGGTATGGAAACACCAATGCCCTTGAATGGAAAGTCCTACAAGCAGTAATTGATACGGTCCAGTCCGTCACAGGTAAAGCCCTCCCCACCATTGAGCACATCTACGTAAAACGTTGTCGCAGGAAAGCAGCATCCATCATCAGGGACCCCCACCACCCAGGTCATGCTCTCTTCTCGCTGCTGCCAACAGGAAAAAGGTACAGGAGCCTCAGGACTCACACCATCATGTTCAAGTACAGTTATTACCCCTCAACAATCAGGCTCCTGAAGCACTTCCCTCAACTTCACTTGCCCCATCACTGAAATGTTCCCACAACCTATGGACTCACTCTCAAGGACTCCTCATCTCATGTTCTTGATACTTAGTGGTTATTTATTTATTTTTGTATTTGCACAGTTTGTTATCTTTTGCACACCGGTTGTATGCCCTGTTGGTGAGATCTTTCATTGATTTTGATATGGTTATTATTCTATTATAGATTAATTGAGTTTGTCCACAAGGAAAAAAAATCTTAGTGTTGTATATGGTGACATAGATGTAATTTGATAATAAATTTACTTTGATCTTTGAAATTTAATAATTGGTGGCTTTAACTATTGAAAGCCTACTGATCTTCGCTTTAAGTATACCCAATGACTTGGCCTCCATAGCTGTCTGTGGCAATAGATTCCACAGATTCACCACTCTCTTATGAAAGAAATTCCTCCTCATCTCTTTTCTAAAGGAATGTCCTTCTATTCCGAGTCTGTGCCGCCTGGACCTAGACTCTGCCACTATTGAAAACATCCTCTCCATGTTCACTCGGGCCAGGCCTTTTCAATATTCAGTGATTTTCAATGACATCACACTTCATTCTTCTAAACTGCACTGAACACCAGCCCAGAGCGATCAAATACGTTAACTCTTTCATTCCAGGATTATTCTTTTAAACTTCCCCTGACAGAACATCCTTCCTTCGAAATGGGACCCAGAACTGCACACAAATATACAAAATTTTAATTGTTATAAAATATATATTTGTTTTAATATTTTCAAATGTCTCTGACACAAATAGATGTTTTAAGTGTTTAAAATAGGTCATTGGCATTGCCCTGCCTCCAACATCATTGGCTTTAACAACCTGTCAGAAATACTGTTTGGACAGAAAGTATGTGGAGGTTTTGGAGTGAGTGCAGGTGAGGATAACCAGGATGTTGCCTAAATTAGGTGGCACGTTCTTTGAGAAGAAGTTAGACAGACCTGTGTTATTTATTTTGGAGTGGCAGATGCTGAGAGGAGACCTGGTAGAAATGTATAAGATAATGAGAAGCCGAGATAGAGTAGACGGATGGTATCTTCTATCAGGATCAAAATTTCTAATACAGGAGGTGGGAGGAGATAAGCTCAAAGAAGATGTAAGTGGCAAGCAACACACATCAAAGTCGCTGGTTGATGCAGCAGGCCAGGCAGCATCTATTGGAAGAGGTACAGTCGACGTTTCGGGCCAAGACCCTTCGTCAGGAGTAACTGAAGGAAGAGCTAGTAAGAGATGTAAAGATGAAGCTCTGATATGTCTATCCACGGCCTCCTCTGCTGTAAAGATGAAGCCACACTCAGGTTGGAGGAACAACACATATTCTGTCTGGGTAGCCGCCAACCTGATGGCATGAACATTGACTTCTCAAACTTCCACTAATGCCCCACCTCCCCCTCGTACCCCATCCGTTATTTATTTATATACACACATTCTTTCTCTCTCTCTCTCTTTTTTCTCCCTCTGTCCCTCTCACTATAGCCCTTGCCCATCCTCTGGGTTCCCCCCCACCTTTCCTTCTCCCTGAGCCTCCTGTCCCATGATCCTCTCATATCCCTTTTGCCAATCAACTGTCCAACTCTTGGCTCCATCCCTCCCCCTCCTGTCTTCTCCTATCATTTTGGATCTCCCCCTCCCCCTCCCACTTTCAAATCTCTTACTAGCTCTTCCTTCAGTTAATCCTGATGAAGGGTCTCGGCCTGAAATGTCGACTGTACCTCTTCCTAGAGATGCTGCCTGGCCTGCTGCGTTCACCAGCAACTTTGATGTGTGTTGCTTGAATTTCCAGCATCTGCAGAATTCCTCGTGTAAGTGGCAAGATTTTTTTTAAACACAGAACATGGCAGGTGCCTGGAATGTGTTGCTCAGAATGGTAGTAGGGGCAAATGCTACAGGATCATCTGAGAGGCTCTTAGATAGACACTTGAATGCACAGAAATGGAGGAACATGAACACTGTATAGGAAGAAGGAATTAGTTTAGTTAGCAACACACACAAAATGCTGGAGGATTGGGTGAGACAGATGGGTAAACTAAAAGCTTTTTGAAAAGAATAGTTTTTCATTTTTAAAAAGTGATCTTTGAAGAATAGAAACCTAAAATTATTAATTGTCATTGCTTGCAAGAAACAATATATTTCTTACTATAGAACATACCATGGTTCAATGGACAAACTTCTTTGTGTTACCCGGAGCGACTTATCTTACCAGAAGCATATTTGAACATTAGGAAGATTTGACTGATTTGTTCAATTTGTTCCCTAGATGCAGCAGGCCAGGCAGCACCTAGGAAAAGGGTGCAGACTGTGCTCCAGCATTTTGTGTGCGTTGCTCAAATATCCAGCATCCGCAGATTTTCTCTAGTTGGTGATTAGTTTAATTAAGCCTTTAATTATTAGTTTAGTTAGTTCATCCAGCACATCACTGTGGGCTGAAGGGCTTATTCCTTTGATATATTGTTCTGTGTTCTAAGTGGGAGGGAAAGCCTCGTCAAAGCACCACCTACCGCGCTGGCCTCTCTAACTGACTATAACATGCAGAGAGGGCGGGCGAGACAGGGCTGTTGTATCCTACTCAGAGAAGCATGGGTGTGGGGGAATTGTGAGCACTGATTGGGAGCTGACTCAATCCAGCCCAGTTATTAAAGTTGCACTGTATATGAAATGAGAACCATTCCAAAACTGATATGTGCCTACAAGCTTATCGTATCTTCACTAACAAGCTCCCTATTCAACATTTAAATTCACATCTTCCTACCCTGAGGATCACCAGTCTTTGAAAGAAGCTTACTGCTATTTAACAAAGAATTGTTGCTATAATCAGACAATTCTGACCTTTGATGGAGAAACGTAATTTTTTTAAAAATATACAGTCTATCTCAACATCAAATGTTCCACTGTTGAATGAACAAATCAGTCAAATCTTCCTAATGTTGAAATATGCTTCTGGTAAGATAAATAGCTCTGGGTAACACAAAGAAGTTTGTCCATTGAACCATGGTATGTTCTATAGCAAGAAATATATTGTATCTTGCAAGCAAGGCAGTTAATAATTTTAGGTTTCTAATCTTCAAAGATCACTTTTTAAAAATGAAAAACTATTCTTTTCAAAAAGCTTTTAGGTTATCAGATAAAGTTTAGCACGCTCTCTCTCACCTAATTAACTTTAAGAACTGGATCTAGCTTGATTTTATTAGAGTCATAGAAACAGGCCATTCAGCCCACCATGAGTTACTGGTGACCCTCTATTTTAATCCCATCTTCCAGCCCTTGCAATGCTCTTCTGTTCTAATGTTCATCATGTTGACATTATATATAGCAGATCTACTCTCTTTCTTTCAATAATGTTGGGTTAATATGTAACTACATGTTTTTAAGGTTTCCTTAGTTATTTATATTTTTTTCTGGATTTTTCCCCTTCTCCTGTCTACTCACGAAATTTGGTTAGGGTGCAATTGCTTCGATCTTTATTCTGGTGTGATGTTTGATCTTCTATCTTTGTTATCATTGTAAACAGAACAATCTTGCCCCTCGTGTCCTTCAAGCTGGACTGCCCAGGAATCCCCTGATTTAACCCTAGCCTAATCATGGGACAATTTATAATGACCTCATGATGAGTCTATCAATGAGGCTGAGTTATAGTTGAGGAGATCAAGCAGCAAACTCTGAAGGACAGAAATATGCCACTAGATACGGAAACATGTGAGTGGGTGTCATTATTTCTCCCCTTGCTCCATCGCCGGTTGTTCTTTTGTGTCACCTTCCTTAGAATTAACTTTAAGAAGTTAAAAAGCTGGAAGGAATTTAAGCCATAGATGTCATTTATTGCTTCATGCTTTCTAAATGAGATTATAATGGCATACTACGTTTTAATGATATGTTAAGAACCATTTTTTGTCCTATAAATATAATTTTATCTCCTTGTGTTGTCAGGCTGCATAATTACCTCAAAATTCCATGATTTTTGCAGTTCTAATAATTATTAATGTTTCAATTCTACCATAACCTCTGGAGCAAGATTCAAACATTACTGGAGAAAAATAGTGACTGATTGCTGTCAATGATCATCTTTTAATGTGACTTGTGTGATCAAGCAACACTGGATGAATGCCAGAGATCCCCCAAAGCTGATGCCTAACTGCAATCACCATCAGAGAAGGTAAAATAGACTTGTCACCTCACTATCTAATAGCCTTGCACCTTATTCTTGCT
Source organism: Mobula hypostoma (assembly GCF_963921235.1). NCBI lineage: Eukaryota > Metazoa > Chordata > Chondrichthyes > Myliobatiformes > Myliobatidae > Mobula > Mobula hypostoma. The sequence continues at coordinate 61,267,814 of NC_086111.1, read as the reverse complement.
ACACTTTCCATGTAAATGTATCACTTTATTCTGCATCCTGTTACTGCTTTCCCATGTGCTACCTCTGTAAGGATGGCATGCCCAGCAAAGTTTTTCACCCTACATTAGTAAATCAAAGTTCAAAGCCCATTTAAGTTTACTATCAAACTACCTATATATTACCATACAATATCTTGAGATTCATTTTCTTGCAGACATTTACAGAAACAAAAGGGATACAATTTTGCAAAGAACTGTGCATAATCAAAGACTGACAGACACCAATGTGTAAAAGCAAACTGCAAAAAATATATAATGCTGAGACCATGAGTTGTAAAGAGTCCTTGAAAGTGAGTCTGTGGAGCAGAGAATCAGCTCAGAGTTGCGGTGAATGAAGTTATCCATGACGGTTCAGGAGCCTGATGGTTGCAGTGTAATAACTGTTCTTGAACCTGCTGGTGTCGGACTTAAGGCTTCTAAACCTCCTCCCCAAGAGACAGCGAAGGTCTTTAATGATGGATGCTGCTTTCTTGTGCTAGTTCTCCATGTAAATGTACTCAATAGTGGGCAGGGTTTTACTTCTGATGGAGTGGGCTGTATCCAATATTTTCCATAGCCTTTTTCTGCTTCTAAGCATTGGTGTTTCCAAAACAGTTCATGATGCAACCAGTTAGGATACTCTCTACTGTGCACTATAGACATTTGGCAACTTTTTTGTGACATGCTACTCCTACACAAACTTCTAAGAAAATAGAGGCAACGTTGTGCTTTTTCTCTGATGACTCTTATGGGCTGGTCCCAGGACAGATCCTCTGATATATTGATGCCAAGGAATTTGAAGCTACTCACTCTCTCCACCTCCCTAATGAGGACTGGTTCATGGACTTCCAGCTTCCTCCTTCCGTAGTCAATAATAGCTCCTTGGTTTCGCTGACATCAAGTGAGATATTCTTGTTGTGGTAGCATTTAACCAGATTTTCAATCTCCTCCTATATGCCTGTGGTAAACCTTGTATATAGATTGTAACTGGAATTTAGAAGATTGGGGCGGGGGGGTCTGATTGAAACATATAAAATTCTAAAGGGATTGGACAGGCTAGATGCAGGAAGATTGTTCCTAATGTTGGGGAAGTCCAGAACGAGGGGCCACAGTTTGAGGATAAAGGGGAAGCCTTTTAGGACCCAGATGAGGAAAAACTTCTTCACACAGAGAGTGGTGAATCTGTGGAATTCTCTGCCACAGGAAACAGTTGAGGCCAGTTCATTGGCTATATTTAAGAGGGAGTTAGATAAGGCCCTTGTGGCTAAAGGGATCAGGGGGTATGGAGGGAAGGCTGGTTCAGGGTTCTGAGTTGGATGATCAGCCATGATCGTAATGAATGGCGGTGCAGGCTCAAAGGGCTGAAAGGCCTAGTCCTGCACCTATTTTCTATGTTTCTAACTGGGTTACCTGTCTGGACATGCCTGGACACACCCCTCTGCTGACTGCTCCTGTGGCTCCTCCCACAAACCCCTAAATAAAAGCGATTGTGTCACTGCTCCTCCCTCGGTCCAGGACAGACATACAGCATGGACGTGGATCCATTTTACTGTTAATAGAAGCCTTCCAGTATTTACTCTACTTCTAGTCTTTTGGAGTAATTGATAGTGCATCAATGATAATTCATCACCACCCTAGATTCAGCCAACAGCATGTGACAACAATAAACCAATTCCAATTTCAAGCTTCATGCCCGCAGGCATTCCTGCATTCATGTGCACAACAGATGGTAGCAGTATGTGCATAAAAAATTAAATGTATTTTAAATATAAGCACCCTTTTTACACAGTGAGTACGCAAACTAAGCTGCCAGAGGAAGTAGCTGAGGCAGGTACAAACAAGAGAAAATCTGCAGATGCTGGAAATTCGAGCAACACACACAAATTTCTGGGGGAACTCTGCAGGCCAGGCAGCATCTATGGGAAAGAGTACAGTCGATGTTTCAGGTCAAAACCCTTCAGCAGGATTGGAGAACAAAAGCTGAGGAGTAGACTTAAAAGATGAGGGGCGGGGGGAGGGAAAACCACCAGGAGGGTCAGGGATGAAGTAAAGAGCTGGGAAGTTGATTGGTGAAAGAGACAGAAGGCCATAGAAGAAAGGAAAAGCGGGGAGGAGCACCAGAGGGAAGTGATTGGCAGTCAAGGAGATGAGGTGGGAGAGGGAAAAGGGGATGGGAAATGGAGATGGAGGGGGTTGTTGGGGGGCATTACTGGAAGTTTGAGAAATTGATGTTCATGCCATCAGGTTGGAGGCTACCCAAACGGAATGTAAGGTGTTGTTCCTCCAACCTAAGTGCGGTCTCATCACGACAGTGGAGGAAGCCATGGATGGACATATCGGACGGGGAATGGGACGTGGAATTAAAATGGGTGGCCACTGGGAGATCTTGCTTGTTCTGGCAGATGGAGCGTAGGTGCTCAGCGAAAAGGTCTCCCAATCTACGTCAAATCTCATCGATATACAGGAGGCCACACCGGGAGCACTGAACACAGTATATGACCCCAACAGATTCACAGGTGAAGTGTCATCTCTCCTGGAAGGACTGTTTAGGGCCCTGGGTGGTAGTGAAGGAGGAGGTGTAGAGCAGGTGTAGCACTTGTTCCGCTTGCAAGGATAAGTGCCAGCAGGGAAATCGGTGGGGAGGGACAAATGGACAAGGGAGCTGCGTAGAGAGCGATCCCTGTGGAAAGCAGAAAGTGAGGGGGGAGGGAAAGATGTGTTTGGTGTTGGGATTCCATTGGAGGTGGCAGAAGTTTCGGAGAATTATGTGCTGGGCACAGAGGCTGGTGGGGTGGTAGGTGAGAACAAGAGGAACCCTATCCCTGGTAGGGTGGTAGGAGGATGGGTTAAGAGCAGTCATGCGTGAAATGGAGGAGATGCAGTTCAGAGGGCAGCATTGATGGTGGAGGAATGGAAACCCCTTTCTTTGAAAAAGGAGAAAATCTCCTTTGTTTTAGAATGAAAAGCCTCATCCTGAGAGCAGATGCGGCGGAGACGGAGGAATTGAGAAAAGGGGGTGGCGTTTTTACAAGTAGTAGGGTGGGACAAGGTGTAGTCTAGGTAACTGTGAGAGTCCATGGGTTTGTAATAGACATCGATGGATAGAGACAGTGAGATCGAGAAAGGGAAGAGAGGTGTTGGAATTGGACCATGTGAGTTTGAGGGCAGGGTGGAAGTTGGAGGGAAAGTGGCTGAAGTCGACCAGTTCAGCACGGGTGCAGGAAGCAGTCATCGATGTAGCGTAGGAAAAGTGCAGGACGGTCACCAGTGTAGGCTTAGAACATAGACTGTTCCACATAGCCAACAAACAGACAGGCATAGCTGGGACGCATGCGAGTGCCCATGGCTACCTCTTTTTCTTGAAGGAAGTGGGAGGAGCCAAAGGAGAAATCATTGAAAGTGAGGACAAGTTCTGCTGGGCAGAGGGAGTGGTGGTGGAGGGGAACTGTTTGGATCTGGTGTCCAGAAAGAAACAGAGAGCTTTGAGGCCTTCATGATGGGGGATGGGGGACATGGATATAGGTAGGAAGGGACTGAACTAGGGCGGGATAAAACAGGGTTGAGGTATGCCAATAGGAGTTCAGTGGGGCAGGAAAAATCTGAATCAATGGGTCTACCTGGACAATCAGGCCTGTGGATCTTGGGTAGGAGGTAGAAATGGGTGGTGTGAGGTGCAGGAACTATGCAGTTGATGACAGTGAATGGGAGAACACTAACGTCAATAAAGGTTAGTGATGGTATGGGAGACAATGGCCTGGTGTTCCTCAGTGTGGTCCTGTTTGAGGGGTAAGTCTGCAGGCTTGATGGTTAGGATTAGTGAAGAGGGAATGGAGAGCAGAGCGTTCGTAAGGAGTGAGGTTGGAATAAGAATGTTAAAGTCTAGACAGTTAACGTCCCATCGGCAGTTGGCAATGAAAAGGTCCAGAGCCGGCAGAAGACCAGGGCGGGGTGTCCAGGAAGAGGAGGAGCATTGAAGATGGGAGAAGGGGGTCATCTGTGCAGGGTGGGGAGGCCTTGCCAAAGAAACAGGCACGGAGATGGAGGCAGTGGAAGAAGAGCTCAGCCTCATGGCAGGTGTGGAACTCACTGAGATGTGGGTACAGGGGGGACAAAGTTGAGGGCCTTACTGAGAACAGAAAGTTCTGCCTCAGAGAGGAGAAGGTCAGAGGGAATGGTGAAGACCTGGCACGGCAGGTACAATTCCAACATTTAACAGGCATTTGAATAGGTACTTGGAGGCTTTTGTGCATCGGTTCTTTTTGAAGGGATAGAAGTTTGCAAGTACCTGATGGGTGTGTATGTATAATGTCTTCATGCTATCCTACAATTAAAATAACAAAAAAACTGCAAGTGCAGAGTCCTAGAACATTACAGCATAGAAACAGGACTTTTGACCTGTCTAACCCATGCCAACCTGGTCTATTTCCATCTACCTGCACCTGAATCATAGCCTCCATACCTCTCTCCTCCATGTATCTATCCAGACTCCTCTTCAGTGTAACAATTGAACCTGTATCTGCCACTTCTGTTGGCAGTTTATTCCATACGTGCACCTTCCTCACGTGAAGATCCCCCTCAGATTCCACCTAAATATTTCACCTTTCATCCTAAAACTATGATCTCTAGTTTTTGCCTCACCCAACCAGAAGGGAAAAAGCCTGCAAACATTCACCCGATCTATACAGTACCTCTCAAAACTTTGTACACTTCCATAAGATCTTCCCTCATTCTCCTGCACTCCAGTGAAAAAAATCCAAACCTTTCCTTATAACACAGGTCCTCAAGTCCCGGCAACATCTTTGTAAATTTTCTCAATACCCTTTCAAGCTCATTGATATCTTTCCTCTAGGTGGGTGACCAGAATACTCCAAATTCAGCCTCTCTAATGTCTGCAACACACATCAAAGTTGCTGGTGAACGCAGCAGGCCAAGCAGCATCTATAGGAAGAGGCGCAGTCGACGTTTCAGGCCGAGACCCTTCGTCCTGACGAAGGGTCTCGACCTGAAACGTCGACTGCGCCTCTTCCTATAGATGCTGCTTGGCCTGCTGCGTTCACCAGCAACTTTGATGTGTGTTGCTTGAATTTCCAGCATCTGCAGAATTCCTGTTGTTTGCTCTCTAATGTCTTATACAACTTCAACATGACATCCCAATTCCTGTACTCACTACCCTGATCGATGAAGGCCAGTATGATAAAAGCTCTTTTTATGACCCTATATATCTGCGATGTCACTTTCAAGGAACTATGGATCTCTTTGTTCTACTGCACATCTCAATGCCCTTCTATTCACTGTGTAAGTCTTGCCTTGGTTAGTCTTGCCAAGGTGTAACACCTCACTTCTCTTCATTAAATTCCATCTGCCACTTTTCAGCCCATTTTTCCAGCTGGTCCAGTTTACACTGCAAGCTTTCATATCCTTCATAAACAGTAACTGATCCAGCACCACTCCCTATAGCACACTACCCGTCACACACCACTCTCAGCACCACTCCCTATGGCACACTACCCATCACACACCACTCCCTACGGCACACGACCTGTCACAGGCCTCCAGTCAGACAGAGACAACAATCTACTACCACCCTCTGACTTCTCCCACTAAGCCAATGTTAAGTCGAGTTCAGTACTTCATCCTGAATGCCAAGTAACTTAAGCGAGGCCTTGCTAAGGTCCTTGCAGACTACATCCACTGCTTTTCCTTCACCAAACTTCTTGGTACCTCCTTGGAAATCTCTTTAAGATTAGTTAGATATGACCTGCCATGCACAAAGCCATGTTGAGCCCTGTCTTTCCAAATACTTACATGTCCCTTGGAATACCATATAATAACTTATCCACAGAACTTATCCAGGGATATTCCCTTCATTTCCTCCATTCCTCCCACTTTGCTACCACTTAAAACATGTTTGTTTGCTAATTTCTCTAAGTTCTGATGAAAACACATTAATTTGAAACGGTTTACTTACTGAAGCCTATCAGCCCTGCTGGAGCTTAGGCCATCGATGGCAGCTCGGCAGAATCCTCCTGAGGTCTTTGGAGCTTCTGCTGGCACCTCTGTAGCTCCAGGCTTTCACGGGATGGGGATTGCTCGACTCATACCCGACCCTCTTCCTTTCACAGCCGGGCTTGGGACCGTCCATGGCGGAGTTAAATTGAAATTAAGGTTGTTTTAAATTATGATTATCTCTTCACAGACATTGCCTGAACTACTGGGTACCTTCAGTACTTTCCACTTATACACATAACATGCTGGAAACGTTACCGGCACAGTTTTCATGTGCTTATTAGTTTACATGCAAAGATTCCACCAACTGCAGACTGGGGTGGGTTGGAAATCTAGGGAGATGGTTGACAAGATGGAAAGGCTGTGGAGAAAAGAGATGTTCTGTTGTTCAATAGTTCTATTTATTATCAGAGAAATGTATGCAATATACACCCTAAAATTCTTGTTCTTCGCAGACATTCATAAAAACAGAAGAGTGGCCTAAAAAATGAGTGACAGTTAAAACGTTAGAACCCCGAAGCCCCCCCACTCCCCCCCAAAGCACAAGCGGCAGTCAAAGCAATGACCTTCCCCCACCCCCATCCATTTCCGCAAAAGAAATTCAGCACTCTCCACCCACCAAGCATACAATAGCAAGGCCCCCAATAAAGACTATGATCTGCAGTACAACGAAAACTAATCTTTCACCCAACTGTTCAGCATACCACAGGCTCTCTCTCCCCCAAATAAAGGGAAAAAGAGGTGTCCTTCTTTCAGAGCGAGAGGGGAGACATGACAAAATCTCCCTCTGCAATTGGATCCTCAACTTCCTAACCGGAAGACCACAATCTGTGCGGATTGGTGATAACATATCCTCCTTGCAGACGATCAACACTGGCGCACTTCAGGGATGTGTGTCTAGCCCACTGCTCTACTCTCTATATACCCATGACTGTGTGGCTAGGCATAGCTCAAATACCATCTATAGATTTGCTGACAATATAACCATTGTTGGTAGAATCTCAGGTGGTGACGAGAGGGCGTACGGGAGTGAGATATGCCAACTAGTGGAGTGGTGCCACAACAACAACCTGGCACTCGACGTCAGTAAGACGAAAGAGCTGATTGTGAACTTCAGGAAGGGTATGACAAAGGAACACATACCAATCCTCACAGAAGGATCAGAAGTGAAGAGAATAAGCAGTTTCAAGTTCCTGGGTATCAAAATCTCTGAGGATCTAACCCAGTCTCAACATATCAATGTAGTTATAAAGAAAGTAAGACAGCAGCTATACTTCATTAGGAGGTTGAAGAGATTTGGTATGTCAACAAATATACTCAAAAACTTCTATAAATGTACCGTGGAGAGCATTCTGACAGGCTGCATCACTGTCTAGTATCAGGGGGCTACTGCACAGGACTGAAAGAAGCTGCAGAGGGTTGTAAATCTAGTCAGCTCCACCTTGGGTACTAGCCTACAAAGTACCCAGGACATCTTCAGGGAGCGGTGTCTCAGAAAGGCAGCGTCCATTATTAAGGACCTCCAGCACCCAGGGCATGCCCTTTTCTCAGTGTTACCATCAGTTAGGAGGTACAGAAGCCTGAAGGCACACACTCAGCGATTCAGGAACAGCTTTTTCCCCTCTGCCATCTGATATCTAAATGGATATTGAACCCTTGGACACTACCTCACTTTTTTTTAAATATACAGTATTTCTGAATTTTCACATTTTTTAATGTATTCAGTTTACGTATACTGTAATTGATTTACTTATTTATCTATTACTATTATTATTATTATTATTTTTATTTTTTTTCTCTTCTATATTACGTATTGCATTGAACTGCTGCTGCTAAGTTAACAAATTTTGCATCACATGCCGGTGATAACAAACTTGATTCTGGAAACTCGCTGATTTATGGTGTTAAAAATTTACTGCACTGCCTTTTGCTTCCCCTTGAATGCTCTGCCCAGAGAATCGGCAACATTCTCTCACCCACCGATGAGAGAGAGTGAGCGAGAGCACAATTCGCCAGGAACAGGGCCTCTGATGGCTGAACTGTTGTTCCCAATGATCTGTTCTCTCCAGCAACACTTCAGCTGGGAGCACCAGCTGAGAATCTGCCGGTCCTCGGGGCCATGAAACCTTGGAACCCCAAAGGCGAGCTTGTCTCCTAGGCCGCCTCCTTGGGATATCGAAAAGTGGCTGGCTTCCAGACAAAGGGCCAAAGTCTGAGTGTAACTCCAGGCCGGGGTTTTCAGCAGAGCCCTATCAACCCTGAAAAGGAAAAGGAGAGACAATTAAGCTGTTTTCGCAGATGAACACGAGGGAGTCACAATTTAGCATCGTCACTCTCTGCCTCTGCCTACGTCTCTCTGTGGAGATTTAGTGGTTAAGGCACTGAGCTAGTATCTAGCAACCTCAGCTACTGAGCTGCAGATATGTGTTCAAATCATTTAACGACAGGTGAGAAATTTAACATCAAGTAGGTAACTAAACATGAAATGGAAAGCAACTAATAAATTATAAAGGCTCATTTGGCCAATCAATGCCCTTCATGGAAAAGAATCTGCTTTCTTTCCAGATACTATGTGAGCATCAGGACATACCTCAAATTTGCCACACAACTTCATCAGGTGGTTAAGAAAGCATATGGCGTTAGACGGGGTTTCATTAGCTCGGGATTGAGTTCAAAAGCCACGAGGTAATGTTGCAGCTCAGTCAAACTCTAGTTAGATCACACTTGGAATATTGTGCTCATCTCTGGTCACCTCATCACAGGAAGGATGTGGAAGCTTTAGCGAGGCTGTGGAGGTGATTTACTGGGAAGTGCCTGGATGAGAGAACATGTCTTATGAGGAGAGGCTGAGTGAGTTACAGCTTTTCACCAGAGCGAAACTGGATGAGAGGTGACTTGGTAGGGGTATACAAGCTGATAAGAGGCATAGAGTGGAAAGGCAGAGACTTTTCCCAGGGCAGAAATGGCTAATGCAAGGGGATATAATTTTAAGGTGATTAGAGCAAATTTTAAGGGGGTGGGGATGTCAGAGTTTTTTTTACACAGAAAGTGATGGGTGCATGGAACACACTGCCAAGACTGATAGTCGAGGCAGGTACATTTGGTGATATTTAAGAGAATTTTAGGTAGGGAAAATGGAGGGCAATGTGGGAAGAAAGGTTACGTTGAGCTTAGACTAAGTTTAAAAAGTAGGCAGAACATCATGGACAAATTCCCATTCCTGTTCCAACAGGTCGGTCCATGGCCTCCTCTTGTGCCATGAAGAAGCCACCCTCAGGGTGGAGAAACAACACCTTATATTCCATCCAGGTAGCCTCCAACCTGATAGCATGAATGTCAACTTCTCCTTCTGGTGAAAAATATTTCCCTTCCCTTCCCTGATCTTGTATTTCTCACTCTGGCCTCTTACCTCTTTGGGCCTGTGTGGGGTGCCGGAGAGCACTGGCTCCAAGGTTTTTAGAGCAGCTGAATTTTTAATTATTATCTAATGGGAGCTGTTAATCATGTAGACCTCCCTGTGTTTTTCTCAAGCAACTCATTTTTTGTTATCTGGACTCCAGGTCCTTTCTGTTTAAGCTTGTTAAATTTAATTTAATAGGCTTGCAGATTCCGTGTTACTTGTATTACTTAAGCAGATGCCCAATTCGTGCAGATCACTGGGTTCTAGTTTGGAGTATGTTACCTCTCGCGGTGTGGCTCGGCCGAGCCACCGATGTCCTGTTGTAGTTGTTATGAATGAACTCTGGTCGCCATTCTACACCGGAGTCAGTCTTTCCTCTGCACTTGGGTTCTGACGTTGCCAGCGCAAATCGTGATACCACCTTTTTATCCTGGTGTCTTCCCCTTTACTTTCCACTCCTGAAGAAGGGTCACGGCCCGAAACATCGACTATTCATTTATTTCCATGTTTGCAGCCTGACCTGCTGAGTTCCTCCAACATTTTGTATATGTTGGTAACAATAGAAAAACTGCTATTGTGCACCAATAGAGCAGACAAATACTGTTATTATGGTAACTATCATACTCAAAAGTGACAGCATCAACAAACACAAAACTCGGAATCCTTACGGGCAAGTCAGGTGAAACAACTTAATCTCCTGAAAATTATTTCCTCAACATCTGCTATATTTCCTACATTTCTTTAAATATTTATTTGAAGTTATTTCTATTTGAAATTCTTGCCTGTATTAAACTACTAAGCATTTGTACATTCCTCTACACTACCATATCTGGTCTTTTTTTCGGCTATCTAATGCTCTTTTACCTTTATGATAGGAAGAAAATTTCCTGCTAGTAATTATCAGTTTTTCAGATCAACTAAGTACTTTCATAAATATCTGAGATGAGTGATCGACCTTCTCATTTCCCATTAGATTTTGGTTCACTCCTAAATGAATAATTCTCTATTTGAAAGCTGCCTGATGAAATGTTTAAAAGGAAGACAAACAAGAAAGGAAAGTCTTTGAGATAAGCATTACCGTAAAGGGGCACGAGTTAAATTGGGGTCAGTCAGTGGGTACCGTCCCGAATCCGCGGTTGGTGGCTATGCACCTCCATCTTCTTCGATCTTGGGCTCTTTTTCTGGCCTCAGCATAACTCAGCCCAGTCCATTGCCTCACATTATCGTACCAAGTGGTTCACTGCCTTCCTCTTTCCCTCTTTCCTTCTATCATCCCTTCCAATAACAATTTCTGCAGCCCACCACCTCTTAACAAGTGCCCGGCATATTCCAGCTTCCTGTTCTGCACATTCTTCAGCAACTCCCTTTCTCCCCTCGCTCTCTTCAACACTTCCATATTACTGACCTTCATCACCCACCTAATTTTCTGCATTCTCCTTAAACACCACATTTCAAATGCCTCAGTCGTTGTTGCGCTTCCTTGCATAAGGTCCACGATTTGACTCCATACAACAAACTGCTCCAGACGTAGCATTTCCAAATTCTACAACGCAGCCCAAAGTCACACAGCACGTCAGTCAGGCTCCAGTACGTTGATCTTGCAATCTCAATTCTTCGTCTAATTTCTGTATCACATTTCCCATCCTCTGTGACCATCTGTCCCAAGTACACAAACTTCTTGACTTGCTCTATGCCTACGCCATTAATTTTGATACTGATTTTGGGGACTTCTTTCTTCCATCATCTTTGTCTTTGCAGCATTTATTTTCATTCCAAATCGTTCTCCTTCAGGATTTATCTTATCTACTATTCTGAGTAACTCATCCTCAGTGTCGGCTAACAACACTGAATCATCTGCATACCTCAAGCTGTTCACCGTCACTCCACCAATTTGGTGGAATTGGGGTATTGGAGGTTTATAGCCAGAAGATATCAGTGGGCAAGGAGCACATCTTTCTTAGATAAGGTGCATAAAACTTCACACAATACGCCAGGTGCAGTCTGATCAATGCTTTATAAAGCTTCAGTATTACATCCTTGCTCTTCGATTCTATTCGTCTGGAAATGAATGCCAACATTGCATATGCCTTCCTTACCACTGACTCAGCCTGCCAGTTAACCTTTAGGGAATGCTGCACAAGGACTCCCAGGTCCCTTTCCAACTCCGATTTTTGAATTTTCTCCCTGTTTAGAAAATAGTCTTCACCTTTATTCCCTTTATCAAGGTGTATGATCATACACTTCACTACACTGTATTCTATCTGCCTCTTCATTGCCCATTCTCCCAATCTGTCTAAGTCCGTCTGCAGACTCCCTGCTTCCTCACATCCATCTACCTTTGTATCATCTGCAAAGTTGGCCATGGAGCCATCAATTCCATCATCCAAATTGTTGACATGTAATGTGAAAAGAAGCGATCCCAATACGGACCCCTGCGGAATGCCACTAATCACTGGCAGACAACGAGAACAGGCTCCCTTTATTCCCACTCTTTGCCTCCTACCAGTCAGCCAATCCTCTATCCATGCTAGTATCTTTCCAATAATACCGTGGGCTCTTACCTTATTAAGCAGCCGCATGTGCAGCATCTTGTTTTTGGCCTTCTTAAGATGCAAAGGAAAAAACATCCACTGACTCTCCTTTGACTCTGTAACAACAACATTGTGCTGGTGTTGTTATAGAGTCATTTATGTCTGGCAGGCAGTTTCTATTACTGTTCCACAAGGGTCGGTTTTCGACCATTTCTTTTCACGTTACATGTCAGTGATTTGGATGGTGGAAATGATAGCTTTAGGCCTGAGTTTGCAGGTGATACTAAGACTGGTGGAGGGGCGGATAGTGTTGAGGAAATGAGGAGTCTCCAGAAGGACTTAGCTAGATTAAGAGAATGGGAAAAGAAGTGGCAGGTGGAATATAGTGTAGGGAAGTGTATGGCCATGCATTTTGGTAAAAGGAATAAAGTTCTAGACTATTTTCTAAATGGGGAAAAAAATTCAAAAATCTGAGGTGCAAAGGAACTTGGGAGTCCTCATGTAGGATTCCCTGAAGGTTAAGTGATAGCTTGAATCAGTGGTAAGGAAGGCAAATGCAATGTTAGCATTCATTTCCAGAGGAATAAAATATAAAAACAAAAATGTAATGGTGAGCCTTCATAAGACATTAGTCAGACCACACTTGGAGTATTGTGATCAGTTTCGGACCCTTATCTAAGAAGATGTGGAGAGAATCCAGAGCAGGTTCACAGGAATGAGTCCAGGAATGAAAGGGTTAACGTATGAGGAGTGTTTGATGGCTCAGGGCCTGTACTCGCTGGAGTTTAGAAGAATGAGGGGGGAATCTCATTTGAACCTATCGAATATTGAAAGGCCTAGATAGAGTAGATGTGCAGAGGATGTTTCCTATTGGGGAGGAGTCGAAGACCAGAGGGCACAGTGTCAGAATATAGGACATCCATTTTGAACAGAGATGAGGAAGGATTTCTTTTGTACCCCATCCCTTATTTGTTTGTTTATTTATTTATTTGTTTGTTTGTTTGTTTATTTATTTATTTGTTTTTCGCGCGCACGCGCGCTCTCTCTCTCTCTTTTTTCTTCCTCTGTCCCTCTCACTATACTCCTTGCCCATCCTCTGGGCTTCCCCCCTCCCCCTTTCTTTCTCCCTAGGCATCCTGTCCCATGATCCTCTCATATCCCTTTTGCCAATCAACTGTCCAGCTCTTGGCTCCATCCCTCCCCCTCCTGTCTTCTCCTATCATTTCGGATCTCCCCCTCCCCCTCCCACTTTCCAATCTCTTACTAGCTCTTCCTTCAGTTGGTCCTGACGAAGGGTCTCAGCCCGAAACGTCAACTGTACCTCTTCCTGTAGACGCTGCCGGGCCTGCTGCGTTCACCAGCATTTTTTATGTGTGTTGCTTATATTGTATTACATAGTTTTAGATTTTATTGATAGTTTACATTTTATGGAGAAAAAGATCAATAAGAAATAGAATACTGGAGAAACTCAGCAGGTCAAGCAGCATCAGTGGAGGTGAATGGTCAAAAGATGTAAGTTGATGTTTTGGATCATGACCTTGTATCAAGCCTGAAATATTAAATAGATTGTAAACACAAAGTCTGCATTGATGAAAATCCAGAACAACACACACACAAAATGCTGGAGGAACTCAGCAGGTCAGGCAGCATCTATGGCTTCGGCCCAAAACGTCAACTATTTATTCATTTCCATGGATGCTGCCTGACCTGCCGAGTTCCTCCAGCATTTCCTGTGTGTGTTGCATTAAATAGATTGGCCAAGCAGCTTCCACTGCGATAGAGTTTACCCTTCAACCATCAGGCTCTTGAACCAAAGGGGACAACTTCACCTAACTAGACTTGCCCCAAAATTGAAATGTTCCCACAACCTATGGACTCACTTTTGAGGACTCTTCATTTCATGTTCTTGACAGTTATGGCTTATTTATTTATAATTATTTCTTTCTTTTTGTATTTGCACAGTTTGTTGTCTTTTGCACAGTGGTTGAACCCCCAAGTTGGTGCGGTCTTCCACTGATTCTGTTATGGTTATTATTCTATTATGGATTTATTGTGTATGCCCACAAGAAAATGAATCTCAAGGTTGTATATAGTGATATGTATGTACTTTGACAATTACTTACTTTGAACTTTGAACTTTGGATATTTTGCCTGCAAAACAATCTGAATTTTTGTCTCTTCTGTTTGTGATTCTTTATTACGATAAATACCAGGTTCTTCCACATTACACAAGGAAACTGTCTCATGGCTGACCACAGTTCTAAATTAGCTTCAGTTGATCTCACTGTGAAAGCTACAGACTTACATAGTATACTGTAATTAGAGATGGTTTGGATCTCAAATAAGGAGCTAAGTGATTCCATATCTGACTGCTTTAATGCATGGGTTCAAGGATAATTAAACTTACATCAGCTCAAAATTAAACATCTCTTTGTTTTATTTCCCTTGAATTTACTCCCATTGTTTTCCCTCACCTGAGGGCACTGGATTCCGCAAGGAAGTAGCTCAATGTGCAGTGCCTCCCTCCATTATCTCATCCATTCAATGTATGACAGACAGCCAGCTTCAAATAGCCACTCACTCCCGAAGCTATCATAACCAAGTAGCATTTGGACATGTGCATTTACATCCGGAATTATCAGATTAAAGGCAGAAGTGAACTCTTGGCTGAAATATCCTATGAAAGCTGACACCTTTTGCAAAACAGCAATGGTGCCTGAGGTGAGACGACTCTGTGGAAATATAAAGCCTGGATCAACATCAAGGCTGATAGAAGTTTGCTAGGCAAGGGTACGACACAATGTTTGCAAAATGTTTGCTTTAGTCTCAGACAGATGATGCCAAAGAAGAGAGGTTGCTTCAATGTGCTGAGGAATACGTCTCTCTGATCCTCTACTGGATGGCTGGCCCAGTGATTTCAGTCATCCCATATCTTGTTGGAGGAAATCCTTACTTAGCTAGTAACGGATCACAGACCCACAGTGGCAGAACTTGGTGATAGTTGAGGGAGGGAGAGTCAGGACACTGGTGATAGTCGCATTGTCAGTCTGCCTGTGGAAACTGGCACCCTGTTGTCAGAAGGCAGCACACAGAGGAGGAATCAGGAAGAGTAATGTGTCGTTCCAAGTGGGACACCAAAGGCAATGGTAGCCTGCAGGAGGAAAAGCCATCACTCTAGCTGTAACTGCATTGACAGGAGTTCTGTTCCATCCAACTGGACAACCGTGGAGAAATGCTAAGACGAAGATTGGGTGGTCAATGTAGAACACAACACAGAACTTTGAAAAGTAAGCACAGACAGACCTTTTGACCCATGATGTTGCTCCAACCTTTTAACCTACTCTAAGATCAATCTACCCCTTCTGTCCCACATAACCATCCATTTCACTCTCATCCATGTGCCTATATGGCAGTCTCTAAACATCCCTGGTATATATGGCTCTATCACCACCCCTAGCAGGCCATTCCAGACAATTATCAGTCTCTGTGTAAACACAAACCTACCTCTGACATCTTCTATACAGTCCTCCATTCACCTAAAATTATATCTCCTTGTACTAGCCATTTCTGTCAAGGGAAGAAAGTCTCTGGCTGTCTGTTCTATCTATGCCTCTGATAATCATGTTCATCTCAATCAAGTCACCTCCAGTCCTCTGCTCCAAAGAGAAAAGCCCTGCTCACTGAATTTATCCTCATAAAGCAAGCATTCTAATCTGAGCTGCATCCTGTTAAATCTCTCCTCTACCCTCCCCAAAGCTTCCACATCCTTCCTATGTGGAAGTTGCATGCCATCTTGGTCAAAATCTCCCATCCACTACATAATGTACTGGTTGGGCACAGGGGTACATTCAGCCAGAGACTCATTCCACCGAGGTGTAGCACAGAGCGTCATAGGAAGTCATTCCTGCCTGTAGCCATGTGACGACAAACCAAGATATCAGAAGATTGATGCGAGAGATAAGGGAGACAATGGAGAAACATTCAAAATGCTAATAAGAGAGAAGAGAGAGATTAACGAAACGAGACACAGTTTCGAGTATTGACAGACTGGTTGCTTTGAACCTGAACTGTTTGAAGTTTGATGGACAGGCAATACCCCAGCAGGGGGATAAAAAGAACAGGTTCACTAAGGCATGACACACACCACAAGATCACGAGATAACGAGACCCTGGAAGAGCGGTGTGCCCCCACAAGTTGGTGGGAGTTTGGAGGTCTGGTCAAGGGAACCGACCATAGACGCACAGGGTGAAAAGGTACGATCAGCGGGAACCTGGTGTGTGTGTCCACCCTTGCCTGGGTGCCGGGTTCACCGCGGAAGAACGGTCGTATCCGGAACAGAGGGGTCACAGTCGGTGACCACAGAAGACATTAAAAGGGTTTGCCCAAAAGCTAACTGCGAAGAACATCAATGGTCTGTCTGAAACAGATTTGCATATTATCTCTCTCTCTCTCTCCAATGGCACAACAGCGATTACTGCAAGCTGTACTAAGCTGAACTGAACTCTGCGTCACTTGAGACTGATCATTTTACCCCTAGAGCTTGATTGATTCCTATTACCCTAGTTCTGTGTACACATGTGTATTATCATTGCTAACCTGTTGCATTTACATCCTTATGATTAGAGTACTGTGTTACTTATTTCTTTAATAAAAACTTTATTAGTTTCTGTTAACCAGACTCCAACTAAGTGGTCCATTTCTGCTGGTTTGGCAACCCAGTTACGGGGTAAGTAACAGCCATCAAACTTTACAACTCCTCCCTTGGAGGGTCAGACACCCTGAGCCAATAGGCTGGTCCTGGACTTATTTCATAATTTACTGGCATAATTTACATATTACTATTTAACTATTTATGGTTCTATTACTATTTATTATTTATGGTGCAACTGTAACGAAAACCAATTTCCCCCGGGATCAATAAAGTATGACTATGACTATAATGCAGTGATAATGTGGTCTAGCCAGAGTTTTTAATCGAGTTGCAATAATACCTTGCATCTCTTGAACTCAGTCCTCCAGCTAATGAAGGCCAGCACATCATACTCACGTGGCATTCTCAAGGGGGAGGGTGAGCAGCAAGAAGTCTTAGTACACACTAGCACCAATGACATAGGTAGAGAAGGTGAGGAGATCCTGAAGAGAGATTTTAGTGAGCTGTGTAGAAAGCTGAAAAGCGGGACCTCCGGGGAGTAATCTCCAGATTGCTGCCTGTGCTACATGCCAGTGAGGGGGATTTGGCAGGTGTATGCGTGGCTGAGGAATTGGTGCAGGGGGAGGGGTTCAGATTTATGGATTGTTAGGATCTCTTCTAGGTACAACCTGTAGGAAAGGGATGGGTTACACCTGAACCCGACGGAGTCCAATATCCTTGCAGCCAGGTTGGCTAGAGTTGCTCAGGAGGGTTTAAACCAGCCTTTCTCAACCCTTTTGACCTGGAGGAACCCTTGAAATAATTTTCAGCTCTCAGGGAACTCCTGCATTAAAACTACTGTAAATTCCAGTGTATAAGCCAACCCCTTTTGTAGAGGTTTTGGATCAGGGAGGGAAGTTTTGGATTAGGTTCCCAATGGTAAAGAATCCTCTGAAATGTAACCCCCGTGAAACCATTTAGCACCCATCATAATCTCATTAAAACATAACATGGGGTGGCGGGATCAGTACGTGTACTCAGTATTGAGTTTGCGACCACCATGTACAAAAGATTAAAACTAATGCGATACGATGCTGGCTTCAAGCTGAAGGTTGTTGATTTTGCTAAAGGAATGAATAATTCTGCAGCTGCTAAGAAGTTTAGTGTAAACGAGAAACAAGTGAGAGAGTGGAAAAAGGCAGAGGACACGCTGAAGGAAATGACAAAGACGAAATGTGCACACCGCAGGAAGACATGCCAGTGGCTAGAACTGAAAGAAAAAGTTTTAGAGTGGGTGAATCGTCAGCGATCGTCTGGATAGATTGTTACCAGAGAAATGATTCGAGTTCAAGCGTTGAAAAGGGCCAAAAAACACCGTGAGGTCAGCGAAAATTTCAAAGCTACGCGAAGTTGGTGCACCCGATTTATGAATAGACGTGACCTTATGTTGAAACAAAAAACAAAGAAGTTGCCGTGCGACCTTGAGAATAAGATTACAGCCTTCCAATCGTTTGTAATCAAGCATCGAAAGGCACATTCTTATCCGCTCTCACTGATTGGTAACATGGACGAGACACCAATGTTCTTTGATTTTGCTGGCAACCGCACTGTCAGTCAGAAGGGGGAGAAAACAGTCTTTGTCAAAACAACTGGACACGAGAAGCAACATTTTACTGTCGTGTTAATGTGAGGACCAAACTACCACTGATGTTGATTTTTAAGAGGAAAACATTCCCAAAGAAAGAAAAGTTCCCATGGGGTGTTGTTGTTTACGATCAAGAACGCGGCTGGATGGACAAAGCGGGTTGCTTGAAGTGGGTTAAAGAGGTGTGGATTCGACGTCCCAAAGGTTTCAGGAAGGAAAAGTCGCTACTTGTCTGGGACATGTTCAAAGCGCAGTCGTCAGGTGAGACAAAAGCAGCATTGAAAGCTGAAAATACGGATATTGCAGCCATCCCCAGTGGTTTGATATCTGTGCTCCAGCCACTAGATGTGAGTTTAAACAAACCATTCAAACAATTCATGCGTCGCCGAAGAATGGGACGCGATTTTAGGAGAGTCAGATAATGAAAAGTGTAAGAGTTTCAAGCTCTGAGCATTTGACGACAACAGTGTGTACAAGTAAATTGAGAAACAGAATGTGTTTTGAAGATCTTTTCTTTTGTGCAGATTTCATAAGCATTTGTATTTTATTTTGTATTTGACTCAAAAACAGCCAATAAGTACGACCTGTCTTGTATTCGTTTTTCCAAAGTTGGCACTCTCTATATAAGCCGACCCCCTTATTTTAGGACAAAAATTTAGGGCCAAATTCTCAGCTTATACACTGGAATTTACGGTATTATATCTACAGCTCATGGTACTTTAGCGCAATCAGTAAATTGTAGATATAATAATCCAGAAATAATTGTCAGTGCTCTTTTGAGTAGAGAATGAATTTTTCACCAACCTTTCTTGAAAAAAATCAGGTAATTAAGCTTAGCTTACCTTTCTTGAAATTAATCTCTTTCTGTCCCTTTCATAAATTTTTAAAACTCTTAAGGCATACATAATAAATTTCTGTTTAACTGGCTTAAGCAAAAATGGGACTTAATTTTTCTAAAGGTAGGCTCGGTAAAATTTAACTTAGATAAAGGTTGTAAATTGATTTTAATTAATGCTATTTGCAACATGAAAATTTATTGACAATGTTGAATAATAAAGTTACTAAAAACCATAAGCTGAAGTAATATGAATAAAAATATAGTCTTAGACAAGACTTTGAAAAAACATTTTCTTACTAAGGAACACACACAAGAAATGCTGGTGGAACGCAGCAGGCTAGGCAGCATCTCTAGGAAGAGGTACAGTCGACGTTTCAGGCCAGGACCCTTCGTCAGGACTAACTGAAAGAAGAGATAGAAAGAGATTTGAAAGTAGGAGGGGGAGGGGGAGATCCGAAATGATGGGAGAAGACAGAAGAGCAGGGGTGGATCTAAGAGCTGGAAAGTTGATTGGCAAAAGGGATACCAGACTGGAGAAGGGAGAGGGTCATGGCACAGGAAGCCTGGGGAGAGAGAGAAGGGGGGAGGGAAGAAGGCAAGGAGTTATAGTGAGAGGGACAAAGGGAGAAAAAAGAGAGAGAAAAGGGGGAAGAAATAAAAAATATATTAAATAAATAAATAACAGATGGGGTACGAAGGGGAGGAGGGGCATTAACAGAAGTTAGAGAAGTCAATGTTCATGCCATCAGGTTGGAGGCTACCCAGACGGAATATAAGGTGTTGTTCCTCCAACCTGAGTGTGGTTTCATCTTGACAGTAGAGGAGGCCGTTGATAGACATATCAGAATGGGAATAGGACGTGGAATTAAAATGTGTGGTCACTGGGAGATCTTGCTTTCTCTGGCGGACAGAGCCTAGGTGTTCAGCGAAATGGTCTCCCAGTCTGCATCCGGTCTCACCAATATATAGAAGGCTGCATTGGGAGCACCGGACGCAGTATATCACCCCAGCCGACTCACAGGTGAAGTGTCGCCTCACCTGGAAGGACTGTCTGGGGCCCTGAATGGTGGTAAGGGAGGAAGTGTAAGGGCATGTGTAGCACTTGTTCCGCTTACAAGGATAAGTGCCAGGAAGGAGATCAGTGGGGAGGGATGGGGGGGATGAATGGACAAGGGAGTCGCGTAGGGAGTGATCCCTGCGGAAAGCAGGGGGGGGAGGGAAAGATGTGCTTAGTGGTGGGATCCTGCTGGAGGTGGCGGAAGTTACGGAGAATTATATGTTGGACCCAGAGGCTGGTGGGGTGGTAGGTGAGGACCAGGGGAACCCTATTCCTTGTGGGGTGGCGGAAGGATGGGGTGAGAGCAGATGTACGTGAAATGGGGGAGATGCGTTTAAGAGCAGAGTTGATGGTGGAGGAAGGGAAGCCTCTTTCTTTAAAAAAGGAAGACATCTCCTTTGTCCTGGAGTGAAAAGCCCCATCCTGAGAGCAGATGCAGTGGAGACGGAGGAATTGCGAGAAGGGGATGGCATTTTTGCAAGAGACAGGGTGGGAAGAAGAATAGTTCAGGTAGCTGTGAGAGTCCGTAGGCTTATAGTAGACATCAGCAGATAAGCTGTCCCCAGAGATAGAGACAGAAAGATCAAGAAAGGGGAGGGAGGTGTTGGAAATGGACCAGGTAAACCTGAGGGCAGGGTGAAAGTTGGAGGCAAAGTTATTGAAGTCAACGAGCTCAGCATGTGTGCAGGAAGCAGCGCCAATGCAGTCGTCGATGTAGCGAAGGAAAAGAGGGGGCAAATACCAGTGTAGGCACGGAACATAGATTGTTCCACAAAACCAACGAAAAGGCAGGCATAGCTGGGACCCATACGGGTGCCCATGGCTACACCCTTAGTTTGGAAGAAGTGGGAGGAGCCAAAGGAGAAATTATTAAGAGTAAGGACTAATTCCACTAGATGGAGCAGAGTGGTGGTAGAGGGGAACTGGTTAGGTCTGGAATCCAAAAAGAAGTGGAGAGCTTTGAGACCTTCCTGGTGGGGGATGGAGGTATATAGGGACCGAACATCCAGGGTGAAAATAAAGCAATGGGGGCCAGGGAACTTAAAATCATCAAACAGTTTCAGAGTGTGAGAAGTGTCACGAACATAGGTGGGAAGGGATTGAACAAGGGGGGATAAAACAGTGTCGAGGTATGCAGAAATAAGTTCGGTGGGGCAGAAGCAAGCTGAGACATTGGGTCTACCTGGGCAGGCAGGTTTGTGGATCTTGGGTAGGAGGTAGAAACGGGAAGTGCAAGGTGTGGGAACTATAAGGTTGGTAGCAGTGGATGGGAGATCCCCTGAACGGATAAAGTTGGTGATGGTGTGGGAGACAATGGCCTGGTGCTCCTTGGTGGGGTAATGATCGAGGGGTAAATAAGAGGAGGTATCCGCGAGTTGTCGCTGTGCCTCGGCAAGGTAGAGGTCAGTTCGCCAGACTATAACAGCACATCCCTTATTGGCGGGTTTTATAGAGAGGTTAGGATTAGTGCGGAGGGACTGGAGAGCAGAGCATTCTGAAGGAGTGAGGTTGGAATGGGAACAAGGTGTGGTGAAGTCGAGACAGTTGATGTCCCGTCGGCAGTTAGCAATGAAGAGATCCAGAACAGGCAGAAGACCAGAGCGAGGGCGTCCATGAAGAGGAGGAGGGTTGAAGACGGGAGAAGGGGTCATCGGTGGGGGTGGGAGAGTCCTTACCGAAGAAGTAGGCTCGAAGACGGAGCTGGAGGAAGAAGAGTTCAGCGTCATGGTGAATGTGGAACTCGCTGAGGTGTGGGCGAAGGGGGACAAAGGTAAGGCCCTTACTGAGGACAGAGTGCTCTGCCTCAGAGAGTGGAAGGTCGGAGGGAATAGTAAAAACCCAGCATGGATGAGAGCTGGGATCAGAGGGGGGAGGAGGAGGGGGAGGGAGGCTGGTGGTGTCCGTGGAGAGGGGAGGGTTGGGGTGAGAGGAAGATGGAGCCTCCGAGGCCCCAGGAGTAGATGATGGAATGTGAGGGAGACGGGGTTGCAGAGTGGTGGTGGGGGAAGGGGAAATGGGACACTTTCTTCGCCATTTGTAATGGACCTGCTCATTATTTCATCCTCCATCGAGATCGATTTCATGCCTGCTAGCATTGAGGCCAGAAGGCTCTGGGGCCTGCAGATGTAAGATCTTACGATTCTTGCCTAACATGACAAAGTCCAAGAAACGGAGATTGCACTTATGGATCCGATGGAGGATGAAATAATGAGCAGGTCCATTACAAATGGCGAAGAAAGTGTCCGGAAGGTGTGGAAGGGTCTGGGATAGGGACGCCAGGTACCTCCTCATGGCGGAGAGGGTTGCCTTCAGAGCTTGACGGGAGAAGCGACGGGAGGCACAGTCAATAAAATGTGAGTACCTGGGATCCTCAGAAGGTCCAAATTGAGAGGCTTGAAAACTAATCCTGAAGCCAACTGGGGTAAGTTGGCGGCGGAGACATGTTCCAAGGAAGAATATATGGCTGTAATAGCGAGTCTGAGTCAAAAAATATGGTCAAAAAGTTCAAGGGCCGAAGAAATTATAGATGGGGAGCAGCGAGAGAGGGTTTCATTAAACTCCCATCGAAGAGAAGATCTAAATTTCTTCAGTGTAGGCATCACTGGAAGAGGCTTCGCAGTAGTGAATTTTAAAACGTAGATGCGAGGAAATCTGCAGATGCTGGAAATCCAAGCAACACACACAAAAAATGCTGGTGGAATCCAGCAGGCCAGGCAGCATCTATAGGAAGAGGTACAGTCGACGTTACGGGCTAAGTGACTCGATTCAGCTCAAATCAGGCCTACCTAGCATGTGAAACCTGTGCTTGTTTTTTACTCAATTCTGGGTCGAACTTGAGATAAGCACACACAGATTTCACATTCAACTGAAATGAGACAATTTCTATCCTTGCTCTTGATGCTTGTTAAACAAGAAAAATCTTGTAAGAAGTTGAAAAATGCAGCAAAATGTTCATTGCCTTCCTATGAATGGCAGGATACTTTTCTTTCAGAGAAATTCAGAACTTGTCCGGGGCAGCTCAGTGAATCTCATCTTGAGTCCACCATCATACTGCAGCCCACAAAATTCTTCCTCTTCTCTCAAAGTCAAGTTCTCAGACTGAGCAGAAGATTCAGAGAAAGGGTCCAGTCATACACTTGTGTTGAAAGGGAGGAAAAGTACTGTTCAATTTTGTTCTGCAGTTCTTCCAGGTGGTTTTCAATAAGACTCGAGACTTTCTGATATCCTTCCTCACTCTCAAGCCCGAGCAGCAGTGGAAACATTTCCAAGATTTTCTTTTGCAACATGATTTTTCCAAAGTTTCAGTTTCCTTTTAAGTCCAAGAATCCTGTCATTTGAGGTCAAAACATTTTCTCCAAGACCTTGCAGAGACTTGTTCAACTGGTTCATACGATGAAAAATGTCTGCTATGTAGGTTAATTTCTGCAGCCATTCTTCATCTTGAAAGCACTCAGCAAAATCTGGCCTTTCACAATTCTAACAAATGCTACATGACATTTATTAGTGAAATCTATTGACTCATCAACCTGGTTAGAGAAGCTGTTGTTTCTCAGTTTATCACACAAAACCTCCTCACCATCAAGTGACATGTCATCAATACGTCGACTTATCATACTGTCTGAGAGAAACCTTTTCAATTGCTCATACTGCATTTTACCCACTATAATTTTACATGCTGGCATTATTAGGATATAACCAACTATGTGACTTCTCTACTACATCGGTAGAACTTGTTCACTCCCATAAGTAAGGGGAAGTTGGGGGAGGTAAATTGGGAAGGAGACGCTGAAGTCACAGCCCAAAGGCAACATAAAAGCTAAAGTGAGGACATATAATAGAGCAAAAATTAGTGGAAAGTTAGAGGATTGGGAAGCTTTTAAAAACCAACTGAAGGCAATTAAAAAGTCATTAAAAAGGTAAAGGTGGAATATGAAAGTAAGCAAGCCAATTGTTTCTTCAGAGACATGAAGTGTAAAGGAGAGGCGAAAGTGGATATCCGGCCTCTGGAAAATTATGCTGGAGAGGTAGTCATGGGAAATCAGGAAACTGCAGACTAACTAACCGAATAAGTATTTTGCATCGGTCTTCACTGTGGAAGACGCCAGCAGTATGGTAGAGGTTCCTGGTGCCAGGAGTCATGAAGTGTGCGAGGTTACCATCACTAGGGAGAAGGTTCCTGGGAAACTGAAAGGAATGAGGTCACCTGGACCAAATGGTGTACACCCCAGGGTTCTGAAAGAGGTGGCTGCAGAGCTTGTGGAGGTATTAGTAATGATTTTCCAAGAATCACTAGATTCTGGAATGGTTCTGGAGGTTTGCAAAATTGCAAATGTCTCTCCATTCTTCAAGAAGGGACAGAGGCTGAAGAAAGGAAATTACAGTATAGGCCATTTAGTCTGAACCTAGTGGGTGGGAAGGTGTTGGGGTTGATTGTTAAGGATGTGGTTTCAGGGTACTTGGATGCACATGATAAAATAGGCCAGGGTCAGCATGGTTTCCTCAAGGGAAAATCTTGCCTGACGAAATTGTTGGAATTCTTTGATGAAATAACAAACAGGATAGATAAAGGAGAATCGGTTAATGTTGTGTACATAATTTTCAGAAGGCCATTGACAAGGCACCACACATGAGGCTGCTTAAGAAGTTACGAACCCATGGTATTACGGGAAAGATTCTAACATGGATAAAGCAGTGGCTGATTGGCAGGAGGCAAAGACTGGAAATAAAGGGATCCTTTTCTGACTGGCTACCAGTGACTAGTGGTGTTCCACAGGAGTCTGTATTGGTACCAGTCCTTCTCACATTATATTTCAATGATCTGGATGAAGGAATTGATGGCTTTGTTGCAAAGTTTGCAGACGATATGAAGATAGGTGGAGGGACAGTTAGTTTTGAGGAAGTAGAGAGGCTTCAGAAGGACTTAGATAGATTAGGAAATTAGGCAAAGAAGTGGCAGATGGAATGTAGTGTCATGAAATGTAAGGTCATGTACTTTGGTCAAAGAAATGAAAGTGCTGGGTAATTTTCTAAATGGAGAGAAAATACAAAAGCTGAAGTGCAAAGAGACTTGGGAGTCCTTGTGCAGGATTCCCTAAAGGTTAATCTGCAGGTTGAGTTTGTGGTGAGAAAGGCAAATGCAATGTTACCATTCATTTCAAGAGGACTAGAACATAGAAGCAAGGATGCCATGTTGAGACTTTATAAAGCACTGGTGAGGTCTCACTTAGGGTATATGAGTAGTTTTGGGCCTCTTATCTTTGAAAGGATGTGCTGAAACTGGAGAGGGTTCAAAGGAGGTTCACGAAAATGATTCCAGGATTGAATGGCTTGTCACGTGAAAAGTGTTTGATGGTTCTGGGCCTGTATTCACTAGAGTTCAGAAGATGAGGGTGACCTAATTGAAACCTAACAAATGGTAAAATGCCTTGGATGTTTCCTATGGTGGGAGAGTCTAAGTCTAAGTCTAAGACCAGAAGACACAGCCTCAGACTAGAGGAGTGTCTTTTTAGAACAGAGATGAGGAGCAATTTCTTTAGCCAAAGAGTGGTGAACCTGTGGAATTTGTTGCGACAGACAGCTGTGGAGGCCAAGTCTTTAGGTATACTTAAGGCAGAGGTTGATAGATTCTTGATTGGTCAGAGCATGAAGGGATACGGGGGGGGCAAGGCAGGGGATTGGGGTTGAGAGGGAAAACAGATCAGCCATGATGAAATCGTGGAGCTGACTCGATGGGCCAAATGGCCTAATTCAGCTCCAGGATCTTAGCGAACCTATCAACTTGCATGGCTGCCTTAAGGTTCAATGGTTCAATGTTTCAATTTAACATTAGAGAATCTATACAGTATACAACGTGAAATCCTTACTCTTCGCGGACATCCACGAAACAGAGCAAAGAAACCCCAAGGAATTAATGATAAAAAAATGTTAGGGCCCCAAAGCCCCACTCCCCCCTCCCATACACAAACAACAGCAAAAACGTCAACCCTTGCCCCACTTACTTCAGCAAGCATCAACTCCCCCACCCCCCATGCGGGCAATAGCATGGCCCCAGAGACCGTGATATAAAAGTCCATCAAAAACTATTCTCCAGCCTAGCACCTTGACATCTCAGCAGGCCTTCTCTCTCACTAACGAGGGAGAGAAAGATCTCACTGCTACCACAGGAGGTCAACAGCTCACTCTTTTGATGTTAAAGTCTGCAGCATTGCTTATTTGAAGCAGCCTCGACTCGAGAATCAGAAAGCTCTCTCTCAAGTGACCTATGGACATAAACCCCAAGATCGCACTTTTCCTCCGCACTTTTAAGAATCCTGCCGTTAACCCTGTACTCTGCTTTCAAGTTAGACTTTCCAATGTATATCACTTCACACTTCTCAAAGGCTGCGCTACCAGCCTGTGGGGAATTGAAAGATCACTTGGCCACCTTCCATGCTGAAATTGTTCTGTGATTCTGTGAAAGATACACATGGGTTTGAAGGTGAAAGCATATTCAAGGATTTTGGAGAAAGGAAGGTTGAATTTTCATTAAGTAGATGGTGTCAAGAGATCTTTTGTTCAGGAGACACAATGACAGATCTGTAGGAGAGGGAGGCAGACCTGAAGAAAGCTCGGCAGTTAGCATATGAGCAATGAAGAGAAGTTGGGCAGTTAGCAAGTTTAATGGAAATCTCCTTCCCTCTATCCTTGACTAATTCTATAACCGCAGTGCACTGAATTAAAATCACATTAAAACTCAAGTATTCAGCTCTCAAGGGACTTGGCTGACACCAGGCTGGCAGGTTTTTATAGGCTGATGGATGCTATTCCCTAATACCCCAAAATAATTTTATTTCACTTTATTTAGATGCTGCACGGGATAATAATAATGTATCCATTGAGCCCAATAAGTTCAAAGACAGCAAGGGAAATGGCCCTTCAGTAAGTTGAATGGGAATGAGGGAACCAGGACCCCAGTGAGTATATCGGGAGTGAGGGAACCTGGGGCCTGGTGAGTTTATGGGGAGTGAGGGAACCGGGGGCCTGGTGAGTTTATGGGGAGTGAGGAAACCGGGGGCCTGGTGAGTTTATGGGGAGTGAGGAAACCGGGGGCCTGGTGAGTTTATGGGGAGTGAGGGAACCGGGGGCCTGGTGAGTTTATGGGGAAGTGAGGGAACCAGGGGTCTTGTGAGTTTAAGGGGAGTGAGGGAACCGGGGGCTTGGTGAGTTTGTGGGGAGTGAGGGAACCGGGGGTCTGGTGAGTTTATGGGGAGTGAGGGAACCGGGGGCCTTGTGAGTTTAAGGGGAGTGAGGGAACCGGGGGCCTTGTGAGTTTATGGGGAGTGAGGGAACCAGGGGTCTTTTGAGTTTAAGGGGAGTGGGGGAGCCAGGGGCCTGGTGAGTTTATGGGGAGTGAGGGAACCAGGGGTCTTGTGAATTTACAGGGAATGTGGGAACTGGGGGTTTATACGGAATGTGGGATGTGGAGACGGAAGTGTCTAGCTGTATCCTCTGTAAATCTTGAACTATCATTCCATGGCGCAACGTGGGACTGTGTACATACCCCTGGGGGAGGTGGCAAAAGGTGTACTGCCGACCCTCCCACATGAAGGCGAACTGGTCCTGTGACTCTGGACCCAGGGGAATGGAGACAAAGGTACTGCCCAAGACCACCACTGCATACCAATGATCCCCTCCCTATCCCATACGTCCTCAGTTAAGTTTTCCACATCCGGTACAGCTGCTCTGAGGGGTGGTGCACACTTATTCAACAGTCAATAGTGGACTGTCACGTGTCATGTCCCTGCCCCGCTTCCACTCCGGCCACACAGGGCTGCTAAAGGGGAAGGTGGCAGGGTAAACGTCTCCCCCCCGCCGCCCCCACAACAGGTCATCTACAATCTATCTGGTGGTTCCCTGGATCCAATACTGTTTGGTGTTGACCACCCTGGAGTGGAGCGGAATCCCCAAAGGCTCCCACTTGGCCAATCCCACGAGTACGTTCGCCAAAGGTAAAATGACCCTTAGTTGTCTACAGGATCTATCCCCCCCCCCAACAACGGGCCCAAAAGGGCCCTGTTTAACACTATATCTAAATACATAAATAAAATAAAAGTTCATATCGATGCAAGATGCTAAGGAAGTGTTTCTTGCTGGCTGTATCAAAAGTTTAAAGGGAACATTAGTGGGGGGGCTTCTTCACGCAGAGAGTGGTGGGAGTATGGAATGAGCTGCCAGACG
The DNA here is from genome assembly GCF_963921235.1 of Mobula hypostoma. NCBI lineage: Eukaryota > Metazoa > Chordata > Chondrichthyes > Myliobatiformes > Myliobatidae > Mobula > Mobula hypostoma. Next base: position 61,239,471 of record NC_086111.1, on the reverse strand, counting down.
AGGTGGTAAGTGCGGGTTCTTTTTTAACGTTTAAGAATAAATTGGGCAGATACATGGATGGGAGGTGTATGGAGGGATATGGTCCGTGTGCAGGTCAGTGGGACTAGGCAGAAAATGGTTCGGTACAGCCAAGAAGGGCCAAAAGGCCTGTTTCTGTGCTGTAGTTTTTCTATGGTTCTACGGCTCTAACCTGCCAAGCCAAGCACAGGAAGTTCCACTGAAGCTGCGTTTACATTGCAGTTCATATCATTACGGTTCCGGCTACGTGTCATCGATGAGCCAGTACCCAACATTTACATAAACCAATCCACCTCTCTTATCTGAGCAGTAGACCTCCCAAGAAGCAAAGCTGCCACTGGGAAACAGAAGCAGATTTAATGCAATAAACAGCTCACAGGCTGCTGGTTCACTGAACGAACTCCAATACAAAAGTGGCTTGAGAGAGAGTGGTGGGGGGGGGGTGGGTTGTGAAGGGAAAATTTATGCAAATTACTAGTAGGAAAACAAGTGAGAGAGCTTGATCTAATTTACCATAAATCCTGGGAGGGCATTGAATTGAATCAGTTCTTCTGGCTTTGTGCAATTTACATATACTTCAAAAGGCACCAGATTTTCCTATTTCTGGAAAAAAAATCAGTTATTTGTAAATGCAAGAGTGAGCAATGAAAAGCAGGGGGATTAAATGGTAATAGTAATCTTATAACGATGGAGGTTTAAGAATGATATTCATAATTCATATTCTGCAGAGACAGGACTCTACGGAATATTTTTGTCAGTAATTTGAGTTCTTTTAAAAAGAAAAGTGGTTGGGCCAGAACTTACTGATGTTCTGGAGCACAAGTTTTCAGTATTCAGCTAGGAAATCAGCTAGTCCCAAAGCCTTTGCTGTATCCAGTGCTCTGAGCTGCTTCTTGATACCTCGTGATGTGAATTGAATTGGCTAAAGATGTATAGTATCTGTGACAGTGGCAATCTCAAAAGGAAGCCAAGATGGATCATCTATTCTGCACTTCTGGCTGAACAATTTTATTCAAAATGACTAGTAACTGCAAACATAGTTTTGTTTTGTTAATGTAATTTGTGCTGTAAATAATGTCCATGTAAGTAGGAAGGTAAAAGGTCAAACCCAAGAATAGTAATTGAATTTGATTTGGGGTTTGCTTGAGGGAATTCTCTGAATTTTGCTGTCATTTGTACCAAGGTAAGGTCACTGTTGCCTGCCTTTATATGACATTATTTGATGTGTTCGAGGTTTGTCAGTGCTCTGAATCGCATTAGCCCTTTGGCGCAATGTGAAAACTCCAATTTGGTGCTGTCTTCAGTCGATCTGTCACTTGTATTAGTATTAATGCTGAACTTTGTTGAGCTTATCCAGCGTACCGTAAATTATTAATGTAATATGGTTCCTAAAAATCATACAAAGGCAGCTAACATGTAATATTTCCCATTTCTGTCTAGGTATTTGTACAGGGTATAATTAACAGAAACTCTTTGAGGCATTTTATGTAAAGTCTAGTTGATACCAATCGTTCTTGAGCAGCCTAACAAATCTAGAAATAGAAATTGTGCTTGTGTTCCATGCTCTGAGACACACGTTATGCTTATATACCACTTTCACTGTTGTTAGTTCATATACGCTCCAGTTAACCTCAGCAACTGAGGTATTTTAAATTAAAGCAACAGACACACAAAATGCTGGAGAATGCAGCAGGTCAGGCAGAATCCTGGAAAATGAACGAACAGTTGACATTTCCGGCCACGATACTTCTCCAGGACTGAAAGAAAAGATGCCAGAGTAAAAAGATGGGTTGGGAGGAGAAGGAAGCTAGCTAGAAAGTGATAGCTGAAGCCAAGGTGAAGGGTTGGAGAGGAAGGAATCTGACAGGAAGGGAGATTGGACTGTGGGAGAAAGGGAAGGAGGAGAGTTTCCAGGGGAAGTGAAAGGCAGGTGAGAAGAGATAAAAGGCCAGAATGGGGGAAGACTTTTTTTACCAGAAGGAGAAATTGATATTAATGCCATCATGTTGGAGGCTACCCAGATGGAATATAAAGTGCTGCTCCTCCACTCTGAGCTGACCTCCGCTTGGCACGAGAAGATGCCATGGACTGATGGACAGGTCAGAACAGGAATGGGAATCAGAAAATTGGTTTCCTCTGAATGGTTATCTCTCACTGGGGGTGGGTGTGTGTGTGTGTGTGTGTGTGTGTGTGTGTGTGTGTGTGTGTGTGTGTGTGTGTGTGTATACGTACGAGGGGTGATTGATAAGTTTGTGGCCTAAGGTAGAAGGAGATGAGTTATTAACTTCGAACTTTCTGCGTAATCACTCACAGAGTTGAACTGCACGTGCATGTAACAAGAGCTGTATAACTCACCTCCTTCTACCTCAGGCCGCGAACCTATCAATCACCCCTGCTGTGGACACTTTCTGGAGGTCCAAGATCCGTATGCTCCACGACCGCTGGATTAAGTGTGTAAATGTAGGAGGGGATTATGTTGAAAAATAAATGTGCTAGGTTTTCTAAAATTGACTCCTTCTACCTTAGGCCATTAACTTATCAATCACCCCTCATATGTATACAAACTGCATCAGGGACGTAATCACGTCAATACAGTATCATTCCAAGTGTTGGTGTATAGTCTTAAGAACTGGCACTGTTTAACGTAACCATTGCCACTAACCACCACCCTTTACCCTCTCTTACCAGCCCCTACCAGTTTAGATCTACAACAATATTGCTTTAGAATTACCTATCACAAGACCATGAGACATTAGAGCAGAATTAGGCCATTCAGCCCCTCGAGTCTGCTCTGCCATTTGATCATGGCTGATCCATTTCCATCTCAACCCAGTTCTCCTGTCTTCTCCATTCACCTTTCACACCCTGACCTATCAAGAACCTCCCAACCTCCGCTTTAAATACACTCAATGACTTGGCCTCCACAGCCATCGGTGGCAATGAAGTCCACAGATGCACATACCTGACAACATGGCAGAGAGACCAATAGACATTTATCTTTTCTATGCATTTATCCATTTAGTGCCTCTCCCAGAAAAAAAGAGATAATGACTTCTGCATGCTTACGAGCAAACTTTTTCAAAGGATGATCAGCTGCTTAAACAGTACAATATAACTGGAAGAATATAATTATCTGTAAGGATTGAATTGATCTAAACTAAAATAGGTGTTCTAGACCCAGTGGCCACTTTATTAGGTACACCTGCACACCTGCTCATTAACACAAATATCTAATCAGCCAATCATGTGGCAGCAACTCAATGCATAAAAGCTTGAAGACATGGTCAAGAGGCTCAATTGTTGTTCAGACCAAACATCAGAAGAAATGTGAGCTAAGTGACTTTGATCATGGAACGATTGTTGGTGCCAGACAAGGTGATTTGAGTATCTCAGAAACTGCTGATTCTTGGGATTTTCACACACAACAATCTCCAGAGCAGGTGTTCACAACCTCTTGCTCAATGGTATTGGTCCATGGAATAAAAAAAAGACTAGGATCCCCTGCTTTAGAGTGTATAGAGAATGGTGCAAAATACAAAAAAATCCAATGAGTGGCAGTTTCATGGGCAAAATTCCTTGTTAATGAGAGAGGTCAGAGGAGAATGGCCAGACTATTTCAAGCTGATATGAAGGCAACAGTAATTCAAATAACCACACTTACAACAGTAATGCGCAGAAGAGTATTTCTGAACACACAACATGTTGAACCTTGAAATAGATGGGCTACCGCTGCAGAAGACGATAAACATAAAATCGGTGGCCATATTATTCAGTACAGCAGGTACCTAATAAAGTGGCTACTGAGTGCATATTATTCAATGAAAGAAACTACTTTATTTGCATTTATGTTCTCTTTCTTTGGAATATGATTCTGTGTAAATAGAACTTGGGGAAAGTTGTAAACCTTGTATGCATCAGTGAGAAAAAAAAGAACAAGAAAAGTTTGCCAAAAGCATCGACAGGAACTGAGAAATCAGCATTCTGTGGGAACAACGAAAATGCCAAAATGTAAGAAGTAAGTGATCTTTGATTGAACGCAAGAAAATAAGATGCCGGCAGCTGAAGTGACGATAGAAAACTAAATCACATTAATAAGCAACAGCTGTGTGAGGTCAGAGAAGCGCATTTACAGTTGATATAAATAAAATAATTTTAAAACTGAATAACGCAGGAGGCAGAACGGCTGTGTGGTCAGCAAGAACGCTTTTTCCACAGATGCTGTCTGACCAGCTAAGAATCGTCAGCACATTTTACTTAGCTCTGACACAGAGTTTCTACAGTTAATCAGCTTCGCACCGTAAAATTCACAATGCACACAAAAGATAGTTGGAACAATAATATGAATTTAGTAACGCCTGATATAGTATTTGATCAACTATAAGAAGTTATAAGAATGCCTTAATTTATGTTCAGATGGATCTCATTGAAATCTACCAGATACCGAGAAATCTGGACAGAGTGGAGGTGGAGAGGAAGTTTCCATTGGTAGAAGAGTCTAGGATCCAATGGAGAGGGTGTTTCCATTGGTAGAAAAGTCTAGGATCCAGTGGAGAGGATTTTCCATCAGTAGAGAAGTCTAGGATCCAAGAATAATGGGATGCCCTGTCAAAACTGAGAGGAGGAGAAATTTCTTCAGGCAGAGAACGGTCAAAGTGTGGAATTGGTTCCAATATGGCCTATTCAGGCCTAGTCATTAGGTGTACTTATGGCGGAGATTGATAGATCCTTGACTGGTAAAGGAGTTAAGGGTTACAGGGAGAAGACAGGAAAAGTTCAGCCGTGATTGAATGATAGAGCAGACTCGATAGACTGAGCAGCCTAATACTCTTAGGGTTTATGGTCTGATGTTGGCTTTGCAATACAGGGCAGTCATATGTTTAATCGTAAAATTCTTCATAAAGGCAACTTCAGAAAGATGGGTTGAATGGAGTCCTACACAACGTGACTCAAAGAAATTATTTACCAGATATCACAGTTTTAATATATTGAGAATTTTTATAAAGAACCCACCATAAGAGCCAGCCATATATAACCATCTGACAGTAGCAAGGTTTATTAGACATTCCCTGCACAGAACATTAATTGCAAAGCTGTGAAAAATACTGAACTCATCAAGCAAGGAGTTTAATCGGCACTGAATTAATGCTGAGAACATTAGCACAATAAATTACCAAATGCTAGTCATTAAGTCATTCAAAATACAATTAGAATTCCTGGCAATCACTGTAAGACTTTTAACATTTCCTGTGGCACTTGCAAAGGAAAGCTGATTGTCACGTATTTGTCCGATCTAGTATTAAAGTAATTTTCTCAAGCATGTTGAACTTCTGAAAAAAATAAAGGTTCTCTGAATAAAATAATGATTTTGGAACTAGGAGCGTAACAATCATAATAACAAATTTTACACAGCAACAAATGAAAACTTGCATTGTTGAAGAATCCATGATGGCTTTGGGAACCTCCATTGCATTTTACAGTTCACACAATGGTCTCTGAAGGTTAGTCACTGTTGAAGGAAATAATTTAGGGCAGTAATGGGTATCTTCCAATTAAGTAAAGCACATGGAACCAAACAGTACAAAATAATTTTGACTATTAATCTTGATGTGACAGATCAGCAGATGATAATGATACAGTTTGTCCCTGTTCCAAATAGTAGGAATCCAGTTGCTTCTTCTCACCATTATAACATTGTGATATGTTGGTCATTGTGTATGCGGACAATATAACTCTTAAGGCTTTTTTGCATTGCTTATGGATCACGCTGAGCACCGAGTCGATTGGAGAGGTTGAGAGTAGCTTCTTCGACAGTGAAATCTAGGCCCAAAACGAATTGGTTTGGCATATTATTGAAAACCATGGCAAACTTCCATAGATGTGTGGTGGAAGGTGTGCATTACAGCCTGATATGAGAACACCAATGCCTTTGAACAGAAAATCCCACAAGAGGTAGTGGATTCAGCCCAGCACACCACATGTAAAATCCTCCCAACCACTGAGCACGTCTACATGAAAAGTTGCCTTAGAAAAGCAGCATCTACCATCAAGGATCCTCACTGCCCGGGCCGTGCTCTTTTCTTGCTGCTGCCGTCAGGTAGAAGGTACAGGTACCCCAGGACTTGCATCACCTGGGCTCAATAAACGGTTACCACCCCTCAGCCATCAGGCTCCTGAACAAAAGGAGATAGCTACATTCATTTAAGGACTTGGTTATGTTGTTATTTCATACTTGTTATTTATTGCTATTTATTTATAACTGCATTTGCACTGTTTGTTTAGTTTACAGTTTATAGTTCCTAATGTTTACAGTTACTGTTCTATAGGTTTGCTAAGTATGCCTGCAGAAAAAGAATCTCAAGGTTGTATGTAGTGATGTGTATGTACTCTGATAATAAATTTTACTTTGAACATTGAACTTTTAAACTTTGAATTGCTGGCGGCGTGTTCTAGGTCCAGAGCGATATGCCACAGCAGAGCCTGGGTCCTAATGCGAGGAACTCTCCTCCATTTGGACAATTTCAATGCCGGCCCAGATAGGCTAGAAAGGCAGAGTGCCAAGAAAGGTGGGGGAGGCTGGATCACTCTAAACACCAAGCTGATTTGGAGAGGTTAAGAGTGGCTTCTTTGGAACGAAGCGGATCACTGGGTGGCGTGTTCTAGGCCTGGAGCGAATCACTGCAGCGGAGCCCAGGGCCTAATGCAAGATACAATCCGCTGTTCGGTCACTTTGAACACCAGCTCAGGTAGACTGATGGCTCCTCTCTTGGCTGCTGAGTCTGTGAGACTGCCCCCTGGCTGCCGTGCTTTGTGTCTGCGAACTTTGTAGAGATTTGCCCCGCTAATATGATGAACAGAATACCGAGGCTTTGGGCCTACTCCGGGCTGCTCCGGGGATTTGGATCTAGGGACTCAAATTAATTCGGAATGCTGTTGTTGCTCGCTTCTTTTGTTTGCATGATTTGCATTTCTTTTCTATTTCTCTGCACATTAGGGGTTGGACTTTTTCTTAATTGGGTTCTTTCAGGTTTCTTGCTTTGCAGCTGCCTGTAAGCAGAATTGGGGTGTATGGGGTGTCAGAGAGGGGTAGCACCTCTGGTGGGGGAACAGGTCGCGTCCTTTTCAGGGCGGTTAGTCCACCTTTGGTCCCCATCTGGCACTCAGCTCTCACCTGTGGCTCCCCGCAGCTGTTTGCATGCGACAGCGGCCACACCCCGGGCAACAACTTCAACAAGCCAGCTAAACCAGGTGAGGGTAGCCGACGGGTCTCAAACCCTCGGTGTGATAGGGAGTTGTCTATCCCAGCATGTGAAGTCGGACTCCGGCAGACTGAGCGGATGAGACCAATGGAAAGTCCAACAGTCAAGAAGGCGTTCTCTGCAAGCGTCGTGGAACGTGTAGAGCAGGACAAGACACAGAAGACATCCTGGTCATCCACTGTGCCTAGTCCCATCTCCAGCCATCTCGACTCTGTCTTGCCACTGGATCCAGATGGGAATTGGGAAGAGAGAGTGAGGCCAACATTGCACAACTCTCCCTCACTTAAATCCAAATCACGCGCTAGTCTCGACACCATCATAATGATGTCAAGGTCCTCATCGACGTCAACGATGGACGAACACAGAAGCAGAATTACACAGGTTGTATAATTTATACATGCTTTGATAATAAATGTACTTTGAATCTTATATAAAAGACAATACAAATTATATAGCATTTGTTTAAATGACAGAATTAAATGCAAATCTTCCTTTCCCCAAAGCTTTCTACGATTAAAGAAAAAGATATTTAAGGATAGAACATTATGCCTATTCAGATGCTTATAGTTCATTGTTACATCTTTCTGTTATTAATATCTCCAATTAATATTAAAATTCCATTCATAAATAGCTTTAAAAATACATTTTCTAAATTTCCTTGTAAGTTTAATCAGCACAGTCCATTGAGAGTTGGTTAACTGAAAGGTGAACACTGATTTGTGGAAAGCCATTAGCAACAAGCTTTGTATTTCATAGGTCTTCATCAATATCTTTCAGAATAAATTGTGGCGAGCGCTGACATCAAAGACTATTTATCTTGCTATCTTGTTTTCAATTACCTGAGGCCAATTCAGTAATTACAAAAGGAAATAAGTATTTGATTTTCTTCCATGTGTTCAATATTAGGTAATTGGGAAAATATTTTTGCACTGTTTTGCTCCAGAATTTTTCAAGTATAAAAAAGTATTCACCTCCCCTTGGAAGTTTTCATGTTTTATCCTTTGAATCACAGTGGATTTAATTTGTTTTTTTTACACTGATCAACAAAAAAGACTCTTTTGTGCCATAGTGAAAACAAATTTCTACAAATTGGTCAAGTTTATTCCAATTATTAAACACAAATAATTGATTGCATAATTACTCACCCTCTTCAAGTCAGTAGCTAGTAAATGCACCTTTGCCAGCAATTAGAGCCTTGAGTCTGTGTGGATAGTTCTCTATCAGCTTTGTAATCTGAACATTGCAATCGTTCCTCGTTCTTCTTTACAAAACTGCTGAAGCTCTGTCAGATTGCATATAGATCATGAGTGTACAGCCCTTTTTAAGTCCAGCCTCAAATTCTCAATTGGATTGAGGTCTAGACTCTGATTTGGCCAGTACAGGGCATTAAATTTGTTGTTTTTAAGCCTTTCCTGTGTAACTTTGGCTTTATGCTTGGGGTCATTGCCTTGCTGGAAAACAAATCTTCTCCCAAGTCACAGTTCTCTTGCAGATTGCATCAGGATTTCCCTGTGTTTTGCTGCATTCATTTTTCCCTCTACATTCACAAGCCTTCCAGGGACTGCTGCAGTGAAGCATCTCCACAGCATGATGCAGCCACCACATCGCTTCACAGTAGGGATTGTGTGATTTTGATTATGAGTAGTGTTTGGCTTACACTAAATATAGCACCTGGTCTCACAGTCAAAGAACTTAATTTTGGTTTCATCAGGTCAAAGAACCTTCTTCTAGCTGATTTCAGAGTCTCGCACATGCCTTCTGGCAAACTCTAGCCATGTGAGATTTTTCAACAGTGGCTTTCCCTTTGCCACTCTCCCATAAAGCTGCAACTGGTGAAGCTCCTGGGCAACAGTTGTTGTATGCACAGTCTCCCATCTCAGACACTGAAGCTTGTAATTCCACCAAGGTTGTCATAGGTCTCTTGGTGGTCTCCTTCACTAGTCCCCTTCTTGCACGATCTCTCAGTTTTTGATGATGGCCTACTCTAGGCTTATTTATAACTGTGCCATACTCTTTCCATTTCCTGACGATTGACTTAACTGTTCTCCAAGGGATATTCAGTGTCTTGGAAATTTTCTTTTATCCGTCTCCTGACTTGTGCTTTTCAAAAACCTTTTTGCGGAGTTGCTTGGAGTGTTCTTTTGTCTTTATGGTATAGTTTTTGCCAGGATACTGACTCACCAGCAGTTGGACCTTCCAGATACAGGTGTATTTTTACTACAATCAATTGAAACACCGTGACTGCACACAGATTTCTATATAGCTAGGACACCTTAAATAATTATGTGGCTTCTAAAACCAACTGGCTGCACCAGTGGTGATTTGGGGTGTCTTAATAAAGGGAGTGAATACTTGCGCAATCAATTATTTTGTGTTTTATATTTCTAATTAATTGAGATCACTTTGTAGAAATCTGTTTTCACTTTGATGCAAAAGAGTCTTTTCTGTTGATCAGTGTCATAAAAAGATGATTTAAATCCATTGTGATTCAATGTTGTAAAACATTAAAACATGAACACTTCCAGGGGAGGGGAGGGGGTGAATACTTTTTGTAGGCACCGTACATGGAATCTGCTTTTAAGAAAGTCCAGAAAACAAAATATTCAAATTTGTCTGTAATTCCAAAAATGTGAGGTTGAAAGGCAGAGTACATCTCCTTCACCTGAGCTCCAAACGTACATTGATATATTTGGAACCCTGAAAACTTCCCCTAGGTTCTGCCAGTTGTCATGGAATTTGGAATGTTTCTGAATATCACTCAATATTAAATCAATTTAAATATTGACTATCTATTCATTTCCATAGATGCCGCCTGGCCTGCTGAGTTCCTCCAGCACCTTGTGTGTGTTGCTCTGGATTTCCAGCATCTGCGGAATTTCTCATGTTTACGTTACGTTACATTTTATTAATAAGATAAATATTTAAAAACAAGTTACATCTTATAGAATAACTTGCAAAATGTGAAACATTTATGAACACTAAAACGAATACCATGATAGGAATATTGGTGAGCGCCCAATGTGGCAGGAATGGAGTTGTTGATATGTGTCATTGCCGGCCATTCAAAGCACTTCATGATGATTGGTGTCAGTGCCACTGGGTGGTGATCGTTTAGCTCTGAAGGTGTAGAGTTCTTTGATACAGGGATGCTGGTGTGACGTCTGTCCCAGCCTCCTTACAGGGGATGAGTCTCTACAAATTTCGTCGCATCTCTGTTGCTCTTATAGAGAGTGGCTGCTCACCTGGGAAGGGGGTAGCTGTCGTGGTCGACTTTGTGTTGCATGACTCGAAGCGAGCATAGAAGTTGATTAGAGCATGAGTGAGCGAGGGGGTCACTGGTACAGTCGACGCTGTTGTTCCTTGCATCGTCAGTAATGCTCTTGATGCCCAGCCACAGACACGGGGTTCACTATCAGACAGGTGTTCCTGATTTTTTGTGCAGAGGCCATCTTTACCTCTTGATGCCTTAGATGAGGTCCCTCCTGCCTGCTCTGAGAGCTGGTCTATCACTGGACTGGAAGGCAGTGCCCCAGGTCTTTAGTAGAGAGAACACCTCTGTGTTCAACCAGGGCTTTGGTTTGGCCATGAGATGGTGATTCCTGAGGTACCAATGTTACAATAACAGAGGCATGACATGACTGCTTTATTCAGTTTGTCTCAGATCCACAAACTCAAATGTCTTCAACATTTAAATTGTCCCCCTGCATTGGAAAGCCAGAGATTTAGAATTTTCCCTAGGGTAGGGGTGATCAAAACTAGGGGAGGGGGCATAGATTTATAATTAGAGGGAAGAGATTTAAAAGGGACCTGAGGGGCAACTTTTTCTTGAAAAGGGTGGTGAGTGTATGGAAGGAACTTCCAGAAGAGATGGCTGAGGCAGGCACAATTTTATTATTTAAGAAGCACTTGGATAGATAAGTGGAAGGATATGTAGCGAGCACAGGCTGGGTGAGAACTGTGATTGCAATGGGCTCATAGGAACAGCTGGGTGAGAACTGTGGTAGACATGGCCTGTAACGATCGTGTATTGTTCCATGGTCCTAGGACTCTGTCAACATCTGCATGAAGGACACAGACTTCCTCATCAACCTGTCAATGCTTCACCTCTCACTCCACAGGATGAGACCCATGGATGAGATATATATTCCTCTCAGAATAAAAAAGGTTTATCAACCTTACTGAATAACTGCTAATCTAAATGAAATACAGGTTGATTAGAAAGAATGACAGAAGCTGATCAGTCATGATGGGGCTGAGATAATGGCCCTTTTATGCTTCACTTGAACTGACAGCCGAATTGAAAAATAGAGCTTTTGGTATTTCAGGAGCAGCTACTGAAGTGTAGTAGCTGTGGTGAGGATGGTTTGAATCACCTTTGGACAGTATGTAAATTTGGTGCAAAAATCTCTGTAATATACAAAAGTGCAAAAGTCTTAGGCATATAGATAGGTGTGTGTGTGTGTGTGTGTGTGTGTGTGTGTGTGTGTGTGTGTGTGTTGGCGTGTGGCCAACTGGTTAAGTCGTACATCTAGTGATTTGAAGGTCGCTAGTTTGAGCCTTGGCTGAGGCAGCGTGTTGTGTCCTTGAGCAAGGCACTTAACTACACATTGCTCTGCGACAACACCGGTGCCAAGCTGTATGGGTCCTAATGCCCTTCCCTTTGTTACGTAACCGGCAACAATGAATATCAACTGAGTCAGGTTATATAAAAACAACTAAACATTTATTAGACACGGATAAACAATAAAAAAAACAAACGAAAACCTTAACCGGAAGTTAACCGCTACGTGGCCGTTCAACAAATTGCCACTCGGTACTGGTTCTTAAAGTGGTAAATGCGAAAACAGTTCTTAAAGCGGTAAAGTCAAATACACTTCTTAAAATGGTAAATTCAAAAGTCCAACAGATTTATACATTCAATTGGGAGAGACTTCCCTAGAGAAGGATTTCTTCATAGACGCGACTTTCCTGCTGGTTCTGTCCAAAGGGATTCACAATGAAGGAAATAAACAGCTTAAAACAACTGACCTTTCTTCTGGCGAGCAAATCCTGCATGAACTACCTTGCTCTTTCGGTGGGAGTTATCTTCGATGCAGGTCGCTACTTCTTCAACGAAGACTCAATAAGGTCGATCCTTTATTAAACTGCTGAACATTCCCGATTTCTCTTAACCCTTCAGATCCTGTACTTCGATAAAGTCTTCACTCTCCAATACTACTGAAAAGGTACATCGACAAATCTGGCAGAAGTGGGTAAACTGCTAATCCAGCACTATTGTACCTTACAATAGAACGTAACACTCCATTTTAAAAATGAAACTGCATCATAAAACAAATAGGCAACAGAACGGAGACACTGACTAACGTTCTAGCTGGAAAACTAACTGCGTCACCAGGGGTCTTCCCTTTTATACCCGTGGTGAACATGTCATCATGTGACCTAACATCGGGGGGAAAATTACATCAGGTGACCTCCAAAAGACCATTACATCATTCTCACAAGGAAGTCACAAGACCTCCTTGAGGTATGTAACACCTTGGACAACATTGGTGGCGTGGAGAGGGGAGACTTGCAGCATGGGCAACTGCTAGTCTTCCATATAACCTTGCCTAGGGCTGCGCCCTAGAAACCTTCCAAGGTGCAAATCCATGGTCTCATGAGACAAACGGATGCCTATAAATAATATATATATATATATATATATAAAACTAGGGTGCCTAAGACTTTTGCATTGTTCTGTAGTTATTTTATGTATTGCACTGTACTGTTGCAAAAAATACAAATTTCATGACATATGTGAGTGATAATAAACCTGATTCTGATATGGGTATCTTTTGTGGACTGAGAGTAAGAAAGGGAAAGGGAAAGGAAAAGAGGAATCATAGTTGGGAAAAGGGGAAGGGAGAGGAAACAGAGTGGGAAGCACTAAAGAGACATTCTGTAATGATCAATAAACCAATGTTTGGAATCAAATATACTTGCCCGGTGTCTCAGGGCTGGGTGTGTCTGCACCTGCGCCACCATCTGCACCTGGCACTCCCTCTCTGCCACCTGTCCTACACCCCTCCAGAGGGACTTTGCCCTCGCCATTCCCAACATCCTTTGACTCCACCATGCATACAAACTCGCCCTCTGTTCCACATTGACAAGTACTGTATTGTGCAAAAGTCTTAGGCACCTTGGCTATATGCATGTGTGCCTAAGACTTTTGTACAGTGCTGTAACTCACAATGAAACCTTTAAAACTTATTCACAGAAATAGCCCTAGGCTGTAACCACTGCTGTGGTTATTAAATTTGTTACATGTACCAATTAACTCAATATACTTTAAGATCTACAGCATATTTATATACAATATTTAGTATAAGTATATTATATATAAATCTCATAATAGAATACTGTATTAGCTCCATTATAAAAATGTTATATTTATGTAAGCTTATTTAGCAGGATTAAATAAAAGCATCCGTTAGTCTTGCGAGACCATGGATCTGTGCCTGGAAAGTCTTCACTCTCCAGGGCGCAGGCCTGGGCAAGGTTATGTGGAAGACCAGCAGTTGCCCATGCTGCAAGTCTCCCCTCTCCATGACACCGATGTTGTCCAAGGGAAGGGCATTAGGACCCATACAGCTTGGCACCAGTGTCGTCGCAGAGCAATGTGTGATTAAGTGCCTTGCTCAAGGACACAACACGTTCCCTCAGCTGGGGCTCGAACTCACGACCTTCAGATCGCTAATCCAATGCATTAACCATTTGGCCACATGCCCACATCTAGTAGGATTAATATAGTATTAAAGTAAGTGAGTGGTTGATGCTCAGTGTGGGCAGAAGTGTTTTATTTCAATGGTGCAATGGTTCAATTTAATATCAGAGAATGTATACAGTACACAGCCTGAAATTTTTACTCTCCACAGACATCCACAAAACAGAAAAAAAAAACAAAGAATGAATGACTGAAAAACATTAGAACCCCAAAGCTCTCCCACGCACGGGCAGCTGCAAAGCATCAACCCTCCCCTGCCCCTGCCCCTCCCCACACATGCTTCAGCAAAACCATCAACCCTCCCACCACCCACCACCCACCACCCACCACGCAAGGAATAGCAAAGCCCCAGACACCATGATCTAGGGTCCTTCAAAAACTATTGGCCATCCCAACACTCCAACATCTTAGGCAGGTTCTCTCTCTCACTAGCAAGAGAGAAAGACAGAGAGACAGACAGACAGAGAGAGAGAGATATCACTCCTGCAACAATGAAAGTGGAGACCAACGGCTCGCTGTTTCGATATTACAATCTGCCGCATCCTTTGTCCGAATTCTCCGTCTCGAGGATCAGCAGACTCCATGACCATTTCCATGGTTTTATGACTGTTCTGTAAACTGACAGATTCAAATAAAATTAATGCATATTTTTAAAATCATATATTGTTGTAATCATGCGCTATAGGAGGAGTGATTGGTAAGTTCGTGGCCTAAGGCAGAAGGAGTCAATTTTAGAAAACCTAGCACATTTATTTTTCAACATAGTGCCCTCCTACATGTACACACTTAGTCCAGCAGAGGTGCAGCATACGGATCCCTTCTTTGTAGAAGTGGTCCACAGCAGGAGTGATTGATAAGTTCGTGGTCTTGGGTAGAAGGAGATGAGCGATACCGCTCTTGTTACATACACGTGCAGTTAGTAACTCATCTACTTCTACCTTAGGCCACGAAGTTATCAATCACCCCTGATGTGGACCACTTTCTGGAGGTCCAAGATGCTGACTTCTACAAAGAAGGGATCTGTAAGCTCCGCGACCGCTGGACTAGGTGTGTAAATCTAGGAAAAATAAGTGTGCTAGGTTTTCTAAAATTGACTCCTTCTACCTTAGGCCACAAACTTATCAATCACCCCCCCTGTATATGGAAAGTTTCCACATGTAAACAAACAGCTTCTGGCAAGGCTGCCTGTGCATTGCTCAGTGAAATGGATTTATTAAACAGAACTCTAATCTCAGGAACATGGGGAATTAAAGAGGCAGCTGAAGTGGTAACTGGGTAAAAGTTCAATAAGGTTCAGTATGAGGTTTGAGCTCGAGGAGAGTTAGAACTAGGACGGTATCATACTACATGCGTAGGATCAATGCTGGCATTAACAGAGCTAAGATTACAAGATAAGGATTTCTAGTGATAGGCACGTGAAGGATTTATCACATCATATGTCTGTCGTGATGAGTAATGGAGTCATAAATCAAATACACGCACATAAAATAGGACTCCAAATACAGAATGTAAAGATTTATATTTATAGGAAATCTAAATCAGTCTGAAATTCAATGAACTACAACTCATTCAACGCTTCACTGTCCATCTCCTATCCTCCCTGCAATCCCACTTGCCTAATACATACTCTCACTGCTGCGATTTATTGGTTCTCGGGCCCTGAACACAGCTCATTCAAAGTCGGTCTTATGTTCAAATGCCTTCATGTCTTCCTCCTGCTTACGAGTGTAACATCATAAACAAAGCTTTCATTTCCCAAATTCGCTCTGAGTCTTCAACCTGGGGGTAAATTTGCTTATTTCCCTAACAAATTAGGATAACAATCTCATCCCAAGAATCAGACAAGTGAATCTCTGCTGAACTGTCGCCAATACTAATATAAGCTTTATCAACTAAGGGGACCAAGACTGTGTGTAGTACACCAAATGTGATTTCTCCAACACTCATACAACTGCAACAATTTTTCTCTATTTTTAAATTCAAACCACCTGCCAAATATCAGAAATGAAAGCAGAAGATGCTGGAAATACTCAGCAGGTCAGGTGGCATCCATGAAGAGAGAAATAGAGTTAATGTTTCTGATTGATTATCTTTATTCGAAATAGAGGCCAGATGTGAGACCCCAAGAGTGGGTCCGATTCACGCAAGGAACCAAAGTTAGCGTTTAACTCCAGGTTAGAGTCTTCAAAAGAACCCTGAAAGGGAAAAATAGCGATATTAAAGATAGGAATAGAAATGTTTCAGAAGGTGGAAGCAAAGGAGTCGCTGTTAGGCGCCATCATTCTCCTGTGGAGAGTTGAATAACAAAAAATGAACTTGTGCTTGTATTTGATAGCTTGATGAAAATTAAACAGACAAATTCGTTTTACATTCCTAAAGCAAACTAGCTATAATTAAAACTTATCTACTTACAAATAGATCCTGTGCCTTTTTCCTATTTGCTCCTGCTGTACGATCAGAGCCCATTGAACTTACAGCAGAATTCTGGATGAGGCACTTTTTTATTCTAAAAGCTATTTGATGCCTAACATTGCAGCTTGAGAAAAAGGCTATTTCAGTAATCTGTTCTGTCAAATCACATCAAAAATTAAATTTAGGAAGACGCCTTTCAGGGATCGTTTCTGTAAGGTACATGCTCCATGGATTCCCAGATTTCAGTGAGTAAAATGAAGATTGCACAACGTAACTCATGGAAAATGCACAATGTCTTTCGAGAGAGAAAAGAATTCCTGTCTAGGTGCATCATGACTCGGTGTGGCAACAGCTCTGCACATGACAGCAGGAAAGTGTGGAGTGTGGACACAGCACAGCAGATCAAAGAAAACAGAACTCCCTCACCATCAGCACTTCCCACTGCCTCAACCAGCCACACATAATCAAAGACTCCACCCATCCCCGACATTCCCTCTTCTCCCCTCTCCATGGTTTCTAGTCTTCATGAAGAATCTTAATCATTTCCTTTCATGGATGCAAATTATTCTTTCTCAACTCCTTTTACCTGTGGTAGCCTGAAATATTCTGGATAATGACTTCACAGATAAGATGCCTTCATATGCATTAAAATCTCCCGACAAATTTTGATTGCGCTTTGTAGATACTGTCCCTTATTTAACTTTGCACCAGAAGGATAGGTTCAATTTGGTAATGACCTTGCCCCCTACCATTTTACACAATTCATCAAAGGGAAATTCTCATCACTCATGGTTCATTCTGGAGTTATTTTATAATCTCTGTCACGCAGATAGTTTTTTGTAGATTACTAGCTACAAAAAGCGAGTAACTCAATTGATCTGAACCATTTTAACCATATGATGTGGGTTCAGTTAATTCTTCCTTGACTTGGACCCAGGTAGCTCTGGTGTAGGCCAACAGAAAATCAACTAATATTTGGCTCTACACATAGGTCAGCTTTGTGCACCTCAATGAGTGCATGCAAACCTTTGAATTGATCTTCATATTGCCCTAGAAGCTAACTTATGTGTGGAAGCAACAAGATTATGTGAGGGAGTGTGATTTGTGGGAATGCTCTCAGAATCTGCATAGATTTGAATCAGAGTCAGAATCAGGATTAATATGGCGTGAAATTTGTTATTACACAGCAGCGGTATATTGGGATGTATGGGGTGTCAGGGAGGGGTAGCACCTCTGGTGGGGGAACATGTCGCGTCCTTTTCAGGGCGGTTAGTCTACCTTTGGTCCCCACCTGGCACTCAGTTCTCACCTGTGGCTCCCCGTAGCTGTTTGCATGCGACAGCAGCCACACCCCGGGCAACGGCTTCGACAAGCCGGCTAAACCAGGTGAGGGTAGCCGACGGGTCTCAAACCCTCGGTGTGATAGGGAGTTGTCTATCCCAGCATGTGAAGACAGACTCCGGCGGATTGAGCGGACGAGACCAATGGAAGGTCCAACGGTCAAGAAGGCAGTCTCTGCAAGCGTCGTGGAACGTGTAGAGCAGGACAAGACACAGAAGACGTCCTGGTCATCCACTGCGCCTAGTCCCATCTCCAGCTGTCTAGACGCTGTCTTGCCACTGGATCCAGATGAGAATTGGGAAGAGAGAGTGAGGCTGACGCTGCGCAACTCTCCCTCACTCAAATCCAAATCACACGCTAGTCTCGACACCATCATAATGGTGTCGAGGTCCTCATCGACGTCAACGATGGACAAACAATATATTGCAATACATAATAATTAAATCCGTGAATTACTGCAAGAATTATATATATAAATTAAAAAAGAAGTGCAAAAAGGAAACAGAAGTAGTGAGGTAGTGTCCAAGGATTCATTGTCCATTTAGAAATCTGATGGTGGAGGGGAAGAAGTTGTTCCTGAATCACTGACTGTGTGCCGTCAGGCTTCTATACCTCCTCCTTGATGGTAACAATGTGGTAGCAATGAGAAGAGGGCATGTCCTGGGTGATGGTGGTCCTTCATGATGGATGCCACCTTTTTGTGGCACCGCTAGATATCGGGGAGGCTAGTGCCTCGACGGAGCTGACTGAGTTCACAACTTTCTGCAGCTTATTTCGATCCTTTGCAGTGCCCCCCCCCCACCAACCCCACATACCAGACGATGATGCAGCCAGTCAGAATGCTCTCTACGATACAATGTAGAAATGGACCAAACAGCATCCTTCTATGTCATTAAAAAAGCGTGACCTGAATATGATACTAAATATGATGCAACAAACACGATGCTGGAAGAACTCAATAAGTCAGGCAGCATCTGTGGAGGAAAATTGACAGGTCTAGATTCTTCAATATTCTGATTGCCATTAGGTGTGGAAAACTATCTGATTAGATGAACTATGGCACCTGGAATGAGATGAGAAACCGTAAAAATCAGTGAAAAATATAAATAATGCAGGTGGAAATATTCTAGTGCCGTGACATTGGGGAAAACCAGGATGGTACAAATTAGATGATTTAAAAATATGTACATTATAAGACCTGTTAAATTGACATTACTTATATTGTGACTCTCATATCACTGACCATAGCAACTGAATAATCTATTTGACACGTTCCTCAATGAGCTAGAAAATGATATTGACTGCACAGTGATTAAACTGACTACCTTTGAATTATGTGCCCTATTTTAATGCTATTGCTGTAAGCAGGGAGCCAAAAGAAATAATTATTAGCTGTATATTCATTTGATCACTGAAGAACAGGTAACAATAGATGTAAGGTTTCAGTGCAATAGATTTTTTTCAGTATTAATAAATAGATCTCCAGAAAGTGTCCTATTTTAATGTAACTTCACCACATGGACTAAATATAAAGCCCCAGTCTTGAGTTTAATGGTCTGTATTTGGTGCTAAGATTGCTCTCTAATACCAGTTGGATGATAGCCCAAATCTCTTAACAGCTGTGGCTCAGTTTCACTTGATCAGTACAGTACCATAAATTAACCCTTTCTCAGACAAAATGCACCAACAAAAACAGAGAGGAGAAAATCATCGTAAATCCTTCTCACTTGCACTCACCTCTGAGCAGAATGGAATTGAATGTACAGAGGGGAGTGCAGTCAAGGAACTGGAATGTGCTTAAAGCTACTGTTTAAAAGCAAATTTCAACCATCTGTGTAATGCAAAATTCAGATTCGTCTACTCAAGGGTGTTATTTTCTTTCCTGGTAAAGGAATGCAAGTTCTGCTGCTATGTTTGCAATTTATCAAATGCGCATTAAAGCAACAAAGAGAATGTCGCTGGGTTCTGATGGCAGCTGCCATTTTTAGAAGACTTATTATGATCATGAAAGGGACTAGGTGCAATCAGCATAACATATCAGTGAAGTTCATTTAAAATTATTTCACTTAAGTTTTTGTCTTAAATTATCTGCAGCTTTTTGTCTGTTTGACGGTTATTTCTGAGGTCCCATTAAAACATACGAATGTAAGAAACTTAGACAAATGTCAGCTTTTCAAACCCAATTATCTATGCAACTGTTTTTGTTATTTTGGAACCATTTCCTGTACCAGCTCCATATTTCTTGATTCCTTTTAGCATTTATAACTTTCTGCCTTTATTATGCTCAGCAACTATGATCTCTTGGATAGACACTTCGAAAAATTTACTATCCTCTGGGTGAAGAAAGTTTTTTCTCATCTCAGTCCTGAAAGGCCAATCCCTCATTTCGACAATGAAACTTCTTCCTCTAGGCACGTGTAAAACATCATCCCTACATCTAACAAATTGTAGGAGGGACTCGAAGTGCCAGTCACCATCAGGAGCAGGAGATCGACAATTGAAGCTTCGGGTTTAGGCCCTTCCCTGGACTGATGTATTTAATGAGATACAGTGCAGAATAGGCCCTTCCAGCCTTTCGAGCCACACCACCCAGCAATTCACTGATTTAAAGGTTCTCAACCTAAAACGTTAACTATTTCCCTTCATAGTTGCAGCCTGACCTAATGTCCTTTCAGCAGGCTTTTGGTCCAGACCATTATCTGCATTCTATTGTGCATGTGTCCCCACATCTAAAGAACTTTACATGTTTCAATGAAATTACTTCTCATCCCCCTAAACACTACAGTACAAAATATTTATGAAAACTCAATAATGTTTTAGTATCCAACTTTTATATGGCAGATTTTATACCTGAAGCAGTTTGCTTTCGCATTAATGGAACAGATGCACAAGGTGCTTGATGTGGTTGTGGTTGTGAATTTGTGTTAGCTATGGGAAACAACCTTAAGGAGATTACACTGGACAACAAATTTTTTTTCATTGTTGCTTCTTCAAAAATTTTTTTTGTTTATGACAGACCTCTTGAAGCAAATCACAAATATAATTTCAGACTACCTGTATCACGTAGGAATTTGGAGAAACAAGAAATTAACTTTTATTGAAAATAATGCCCTTAATTGCATAATGATGCTGATGCGTTGCAATAGTTCACCTAAGCTAAAAATGTTTTGTTGATGATTTTAATTTGTACTCAATGAAGCTTCTCACTTAAGAGTCCAACAATAATTAGCCAGCATTGATGGATTCCAGTTGCCTTGATACCATTTCTCCATGATCACAATGTCCTGGTGAAACCTTTCACCATGCTTGTCACCGACAGCACCAAGATTTGTAGGGACGAAGTCAAAATGGGAATGCAGTAAATGAATCTTTAGTGACATGTTGCATTTGATGGTTTTGTATACTTGAAGCATGTTGTCAACCAGCTGCCAGTAGTTTGGTGTTCTGTAGTTGCAAAGAAATCTTTCAACAACATCCTTGAATGTCTTCCATGCAATTTTCTCCGGTCCCACTTGAAGTTCTTCAAATTGCCTGTCATTGATAACCTGTTTAATTAGTGGACTAACAAAAGTGCCTTCCTTAATCTTGGTATCAGTTATTGTGACTCGAATTATGAATTGGAATTACCAATATAGCCAATTTTTTTTTAAATGGTGTGTGATTGGGAAATTTCATGGTGATTTTCATGATCAGCAGCCCAAAATCCCTAAGATACAACCATATTATTCAGGAAGCAAATTCTTTTTTGTCAGTGTTTTTATTGTTTCAGAACAATAAAAGTTAAATTATGGTGAACCTATTGCAAACTTTATTGGAAGACGAGGATTTCAACTTATGGACGGGGAGCAGTTGGATGGAGGGGTGGCGAGTATATTTTAAGTAGATGTAGGTTTTTGACAAATGACAAGTTAATATACACCACAAATTCTTGGACATTATTAGTTATGGATTAGCCATCTTGCCAAAGGCAGTCTTCTTATAATAAAGATGAACAGGACTAGGTACTGGTGAATAAAACATTGAATATTTACCTAAGCAAGCACTCATAGAGTTCCTAAACACAAGTGATTCAGTTGAGGTAAGAAGCTGGGAGGTGATAAGTGGAAGAAGTAAAGAATGGAAGAAGAATCGGGTAAGAAAGTCCAACATGAGCATGGTCTATGACAGAATGGGAATGAGAATTCAAAATGAAATGGGTGCCAATAGGAAATCCTGCCTTTTGTGGTTTATGTAGCGAAGGTGCTCGAGGAAGCAACCTCCCCTCTCCCCAGTCTAAATCTACAAACCTCTCCCCTTCTCTCTTTTCCATTCCCCATTCCGGTTCACTTCTCACCCCTTCACTTCTCCTTCCCCGCCCATCTCCTCTCTCCGGTGCCCATCCTCCTTCCTCTTCTTCCATGGTCCTCCAAACTCTCCAATCAGATTCCCTTACCTCTGCCACCTATCGCCTCCCAGATCCTTACGTCATCCTTCCCAGTCACATGGGTTCACCATCACCTCATCACCTGCCAACTGGTACAACTTCCCCTCCCCCCTTCTTATTCTGGCTTCTTCCCCCTTCCTTTCCAGTCCTGCTGAAGGGTCCAGGGCCAAAATATCAACTCTTCATTCCTCTCCATAGATGCTGTCTTATTTACTGAGTTCCTCCAGCATTTTGTGTGTGTTGCTTATAGAATTCCACTTGCCCTTGTCAGAGTAAGGTTGAATAGGATAGGATTTCATTTTCTGGAGTGTAGGAGAATGAGGCGAAATTTGATAGAGGTTATCAAAATTGTGAGGGGTTGGTAACAATTCAGAAGATGTGTAGCTCGGGTGGTTGATGGTTGAATTGAGTTTGTCTCTGACCTTGGCTTATGCCATGACTTTCACTGATGCCCAGTCGAATTTCTGCCCCTCTCGACCTCATGGGTAGAGACTAGGGAGAGTTGGCCATGTCGCTTTGCAGTCAGTTGATGTTCATGGATCCTCATGGATTAGTTTTCTCCCAGTTTGGCCAATTGGGCATCAGTGTAAGTCATGGCAGAAGCGAACACTTGAGAATCCCTGGAAGTATGGTTTTTCACAAACAATTCTGTAAACAAAACACGTAGACTTCGATCCTACTTATGAGCAGATGCAGGCGAGATTCCAGATCACAATGCACAAAAGTTCACCACACAGCTAATCAGTAATGTGATTTTCTCCCCACATCACAAATGAATTCCCGAGATGACATCCAATCAATCAACAGCACACTGATGACATCTCCTCGCATGGTGATGAAACATTTGCAAGTAAATTGCCAAGATCAGAGAACAACTCAACCCAATCATTATGAGGGGGTATAGATAGGATAAATGCAAGCAGGTTTTTTCCACTGAGTTTGGGTGAGACTAGAACTAGAGGTCATGGGTTAAGGGTGAAAGGTGAAATAAGGGGAATATGAGATTCAAGATTCAAGATTCAAGATTCAAAAACTTTATTGTCATTCTAACCATACATCAGCTCTGCAGGGCAGAATGAGACAGCGTTTCCCAGGAGCAGTACAATCATAACATAACAAACGCAACACTAAATAATAAACATAACAATAAATAGTAAAACACAACAGCCACATGTCAGTTAAAATCAAGTTATAAGTGTCCAGTGCGAGTTAAAAGTGTCCAAAGCAGAGTCAGGTAGAGCAGCTATTCAGCAGTCTGACTGCCTGAGGGAGGAAGCTGTTTAGTAGCCTTGTGGTTTTAGTTTTGATGCTCCTGTAACGTTTGCCTGATGGCAGAAGAACAAACAGTTCATGGAGAGGGTGTGAGAGGTCTTTAATGATGTACCGTGTCTTCTGGAGGCATCGACTCTGAAAGAGGTCTTGGACAGAAGGTAGGGAGACCCCAATAACCTTCTCTGCTCCCCTAACCACCCTCTGCCAGGCTTTTTTGTCGACAGCACTGCAGCTGGAGTACCAGGTTGTGATGCAAAAGGAACTTCTTCACTCAGAGGGTGATGAGTGTGTGGAGCGAGCTGTCAATAGAAGTGGTGGATGCAGGTTTAATTTCAACAATTAAGAGGAATTTGGATAGGTTCATAGATGGGAGGGCTATGGTCCAGATGCAGATCGATGGGACTAGGTAGATCACTAGTTCAGCATGGACTAGATGGACCAAAGGTCCTGTTACTGTGTTGTAGTGTTCCTCGTTTCTATGGCTCTGATAAGTTGCAGAGTAAGTGGAATACATGGGTTGTCAGCTCCTCATTGCTGTGGGCATCAATTGGAAAGCAGAAGCTTGCAGAACATTAAATGCTAAAGATAGCACAGCACAAAGACGCTCAGAGTGGGCAAGGGAAACAGGCTTTGCATTTGCCAACAGCTGCAGTTTGTTTCAAAAAATTCCAGCTGTCCCAAAGCATCACACAATGACAGTGATGGAATAGTCTGGTAAGCAGCCACTACTATTCTGTGTAAAATTTCTGAACAAGATGCACGTGTTGCTAAAGGGCAGTTTCAAAAATAAACTGTCTTTTAGATAAATCATGATCTATAACTGAGAATATTTAACAGTACAGCACAGTACAGGCCCTTTGGCCCATGATGTTGTGCTGACACTTTAGCCGACCCCAAGATCAGTCTAACACTTCCTTTCCACATAACCCAAAATTTTTCTTTCATCCATGTACCTAAGAGTCTCTTAAACAGTCCAGTGGTTCAATTTAATGTCAGGGAATGCATACAGCATACAACATGAAATCCTCACTCTTTGCAGACATCCACAAAACACAGAGAAAAAAAACAAAGAATGAATGATAAAGAAATGTTAGAACCCCAAAGACCCCCCTCCTACGCACAAGCAGCAGAAAAGCATCAACCCTCCCCCCACTTGTTCCAGCAAAAAGCATCAGCCCCCACCACCCATAATGCAAGCAATAGCAAAACCCCCAGAGGCCATGATCGAGGGTCCATCAAAACTACTGTCCATCCCAACACTTTGACATCTCAACAGGCCCTCCTCCTCACTAAAGAGGGAGAGAGAGATATCGCTCCTGCCACAGCGAGAGGGGAGGCCAACAGACCGCTGTTTCGATGTTACAGTCTGCAGCGTCACTTATTAGAGTCCCCCCCCCACCGCCCCCGACTCAAGAATCAGCAGAGTCTCTCTCACCATCGAGAGTGCGCGAGCCCCTGATGAATCTGCCTCGACCACACCCTGGCAGGGCATTCCGTGCACCCAGCACTCTCTATAAAATTCTACTTCTGACTTCCCCCAAAACATGTTTCCAAATACTTTAAACTGATGCTCCCTCATATCAGCCATTTCTGCCATGGAAAAACATTTCTGTCTGTCCATTCTGCCTTTGCTTTTTATGATCTTATCCACATAGATGTAGATGTATAAGCTTCATTTCTAAATTGTTCTATTGGCAGGTTCATACTACACATAGAGTTATACTTGACGAACAGTATAGCAAGAGACTGCCTGGGCAATAGCAATACCTGTGTCAGGCTGCTGTTTATTGATTACAGCTCAGCGTTCAACACCATCATACCCTCAGTACTAAACAACAAGCTTCAAAACCTCTGTGCCTCTGGATTTTTGAGTTCCTCATTAGAAGATCATAGTCAGTGAGGATCAGTAACAACATCTCTTCCTCGCTGATAATCAACACAGGCGCACCTCGGGGATGCTTGCTTAGCCCACTGCACTACTCTCTCTACACTCATACCTGTGTGGCTAGGCACAGCCCAAACACTTTCTACAACTTCACTGATGGCACCACTGTTCTTGGCAGAATCTCAGATAGTGACTAGGAGTTGTACAGGAGCAAGGTAGATTGGCCGGGGAGTGGTTTTTCCAACAACTTTCAGAAAGTCCAAAGGACTGATTGTGGACTTCAGGAAGGGGAGGACAGGAGAACACACGCCAGCTCTTACTGAGGGGTCAGTGGTGTAAAGGTGAGCAGTTTCAAGTTCCTGAGCATCAACTCAGAGAATCTATCCTGTGCTTGAAGCATTGATGGAATCACGAAGGAGGCATGCCAGTAGCCATACTTCATTAGGGGCTTGAGGACATTTAGTATGCCAAGTTTCTGTAGATGCATTGTGGACGCCATTCTGATTGGTTGCATCAATGCCTGGCATGGATAGTCCAATGTAGAGAAATAGGCTGCAAAGGTTATAGACTCAGTCAACTCCATCACAGGCACAAGAACATGAAGAACATCTTCTAAAGGAGCTGCCTCCAGATGGCAGCATCAGTTCAGTACTCTCAACACCCGGGGCATGTCCTCTTTGCATTGCTACAATCAGGGAAGAGTTACAGGAGCCTAAAGACACACACTTAGCATTTTAGGAACGGCTTATTCCCCTCTAACATAGGGTTTCTAAATGGTTCATAAATCCACGAACACTACCTCACTATTCCTCTCTTGCATATCTATCCGTCCATCTATTGGTAATTTTTTTGTCTTGCACTGTACCACTGCTGCAAAGTAACATGTTTTACAACATATGCCAGTGATAATAAACCTGACTTAGATTCTTTCCCCGATCTGTCACCATCTTAGGAGATAAACTATCCCCTGATATTTGCCATAAACCTACTGTCTCCCACAGTTACCTAGACTACAACTCTTAACAACCCTGTCTCTTGTAAGGCTGCAATCCCTTTCCCACAGTGTCTCTGTCACAGCTACACTTGCTCTCAAGAAGATGTTTTCTGTTGCAGGACATCTGAAGTGTCATTTTTCATGAGGTGTTGTTTCCCTTCCTGCTAGATTGATGGAGCCTGCTCTCACTTCTCCTGCTTCTCACATGCTTCTGCACAGTCCACCTCCCTTTGGACAGAATAGAGACAGTGTTCCACTGGTCATCACCTTTCACCAGTGATAGATCTGGTCCTTGGGTTGAGGTTCTAAACTGGAAAAAGACCAAATTTGAAGAAATAAGAAAGGATCTAAAAAGCAAGGATTGGGACAGGTTGTTCTCTGGCAAGGATATGATTGGTAAGTGGGAGGCCTTCAAAGGAGAAATTTTGAGAGTGCAGAGTTTGTATGTTCCTGTCAGGATTAAAGGCAAAATGAATAACAATAAGGAACCTTGGTTCTCAAGGGATATTGGAACTCTGATAAAGAAGAAGAGAGAGATGTATGACATGTATAGGAAACAGGGAGCAAATAAGGTGCTTGAGGAGTATTAAAAGTGCAAAAAAATACTTAAGAAGGAAATCAGGAGGGCCAAAAGAAGACATGAGGTTGCTTTGGCGGTCAAGGTGAAGGATAATCCAAAGAGCTTCTACAGGTATATTAAGAGCAAAAGGATAGTAAGGGATAAAATTGGTCCTCTTGAAGATCAGAGTGGTCGGCTATGTATGGTACCAAAAGAAATAGGCGAGATCTTAAATGGGTTTTTTGTGTCTGTATTTACTAAGGAAACTGGCATGGAGTCTATGGAAATAAGGCAAACAAGTAGTGAGGTCATGGAACCTATACAGATTGAGGAGGAGGAGGTGCTTGCTATCTTGAGGTAAATCAGATTAGATAAATCCCCAGGACCTGACAGGGTATTCCCTCGGACCTTGAAGGAGACTAGTGTTGAAATTGCAGGGACCCTGGGAGATATATTTAAAATGTCGGTGTCTACAGATGAGGTGCCGGAGGATTGGAGGATAGCTCATGTTGTTCCGTTATTTTAAAAAGGCTCTAAAAGTAATTCAGGAAATTATAGGCCGGTAAGTTTGACGTCAGTAGTAGGTAAATTATTGGAAGGAGTACTAAGAGATAGGATCTACAAGTATTTGGATAGACAGGGACTTATTAGGGAGAGTCAACATGGCTTTGTGCGTGGTAGGTCATGTTTGACCAATCTATTGGAGTTTTTCGAGGAGGTTACCAGGAAAGTGGATGAAGGGAAGGCAGTGGATATTGTCTACATGGATTTCAGTAAGGCCTTTGACAAGGTCCCGCATGGGAGGTTAGTTAGGAAGATTCAGTCGCTAGGTATACATGGAGAGGTAGTAAATTGGATTAGACATTGGCTCAATGGAAGAAGCCAAAGAGTGGTTGCAGAGGATTGCTTCTCTGAGTGGAGGCCTGTGACTAGTGATGTGTCATAGGGATCAGTGCTGGGTCCGTTGTTATTTGTCATCTATATCAATGATCTAGATGATAATGTGGTAAATTGGATCAGCAAATTTGCTGATGATACAAAGATTGGAGGTGTAGTGGACAGTGAGGAAAGTTTTCAAAGCTTGCAGAGGGATTTGGACCAACTGGAAAAATGGGCTGGAAAATGGCAGATGGAGTTTAATACAGACAAGTGTGAGGTATTGCACTTTGGAAGGACAAACCAAGGTAGAACATACAAGGTAAAATGGTAGGGCACTGAGAAGTGCAGTAGAACAGAGGGATCTGGGAATACAGATACAAAATTCCCTAAAACTGGCATCACAGGTAGATAGGGTCGTAAAGAGAGCTTTTGGTACATTGACCTTTATAAATCAAAGTATTAAGTATAAGAGTTGGAATGTTATGGTGAGGTTGTATAAGGCACTGGTGAGGTTGAATTTGGAGTATTGTGTACAGTTTTCGTCACCAAATTACAAGAAGGATATTAATAAAGTTGAAAGAGTGCAGAGAAGGATGTTGCCGGGACTTGAGAAACTGAGTTACAGAGAAAGGTTAAATAGGTTAGGACTTTATTCCCTGGAGCATAGAAGAATGAGGGGAGATTTGATAGAGGTATATAAAATTATGATGGGTATTGATAGAGTGAATGCAAGCAGGCTTTTTCCACTGAGGCTAGGGGAGAAAAAAACCAGAGGACATGGGTTAAGGGTGAAAGGGGGGAAGTTTAAAGGAAACATTAGGGGGGCTTCTTCACACAGCGAGTGGTGGGAGTGTGGAATGAGCTGCCAGATGAATTGGTAAATGCGGGTTCTTTTTTAACATTTAAGAAAAACTTGGATGGGTACATGGATGAGAGGTGTATGGAGGGATACAGTCCAGGTGCAGGTCAGTGGGACTAGGCAAAAAAATGGTTCGGCACAGCCTAGAAGGCCCAAAAGCCCTGTTTCTGTGCTGTAATGTTCTATGGTTCTAACCCAGATAAGTGTGAAGTGATTCGTTTTGGTAGGTCAAATATGATGGCAGAATATAGTATTAATGGCAGTGTGGAGGATCTGAGAGAGGCTTTTTCCCAGTGCAGGAATGGCTAACATGAGGGGGCATAGTTTTAAGGTGCTTGGAAATAGGTACCGAGGGGATGTCTGGGGTAAGTTTATCACACACAGAGTGCTGGGTGTGTGGAATGTACTGCCAATGATGGTGGTGGAGGCGGATACAACAGGGTCTTTTAAGAGACTCTTAGATAGGTACATGGAGCTCAGAAAATTAGAGGGCTATGTGGTAGGGAAACCTAGGCAATTTCTGGAGTAGGTTACATGGTCAGCACAACATTGTGGGCCAAAGGGTCTGTAATGTGCTGTAGGTTTCTATGTTCTATGTTCTATTTCTCAAAATTTGTGTCACTTGGCCCTGTGAATTGGAACATCCAAGTTCCCTTCTGTAAAAACTGAAGTTAATTCAGTTTATCTGCAATCACCTGATCACACATATTTGCTTTACAGTAGTCTGACTCTTTTCTTTTATTTATATGGGAAGATATTATGGGTGATACGATCAGTCTCTGCGCCGGCTAAACTACAGAATATCTGCACGTTAATGGCACACAGGTTCTCAATTTCTAATACAACCATGCAACATAAAGGGTTACAGTGAAGCCTTCTCCCCACAATATATAACCCAAGCTGCACTAATCATTCTACCTGGATAGGCACATTGATCTCAAGAGTGCCATGAAAATAATTTATTTTTGAACACATCAAAGAGTTTTATTACCAAGTGCACTTATCAACCAGTTTGCATGAGGGGAGAATATGAACATTTCATATTGCTTTTATTGGAATAAATTTATAGTAATCATTTCCCAGCGAATGGAGATGGAATTCTATGTTGCATTTATCATAACAGCTATACTAGAAATCAAAATCTCTGCCTATAATACTCTCCCCTTCACTTTCTATGTCTGTCTGTCTGTCTCTCTCTCTCTGGCCCCTTCCCTCCCTCTCCCTCTCTATGGTCATCTCTTGAATTCTAGTAATATGAACCTTCATATTATTCTTCAGATTTCAATGCTTTTCACTGGTTGGCGGTGTAATTTTTTAAAGTCTACATGTATACATGGCAGGTGATTAAAGTGGCATTTAAAGAAGGTATTGGTTTGATGCAGTGGTATTACACTCAGTGGAGGGTTTTATAGTTATTCTCTGTATGTTCATGGTCTTCTGCTGCTGCATTCCATCCACTTCAAGGTTTGACCTATTGTGCATTCAGAGATGCTCTTCTGCACATCACAGTTGTAATGCACAGTTACTTGAGTTACTGTTGCCTTCCTTTCTGGACTAGTCTGGCTATTCTCCTCTGACTTCTCTCATTAACAAAGCAATTTCACCTACAGAACCGCTGCTCACTGGATTTTTTTTATTTCGCACCATTCTCTGTAAACTCCAGAGACTGTTGTGTGTGAAAATCCCAGGAGATCAGCAGTTTCTGAGATACTCAGACCACCCCATCAGGCACCAACAATCACTCCGAGTTCAAAGTCACTTAGATCACATTTCTTCCCCATACTGATGTTTGGTCTGAACAACAGCTGAACCTCTTGACCATGTCTGCATGCTTTTATGCAATGAGTTGCTGCCACATGATTGGCTGATTAGATACTTGCATTAGTGAGCAGGAGTGCGGGTGTAAAGTGTCCACTGAGCATAAATATAGATTTTCAACAGTTGTCCAGCATGTGAGCCTGCAGACAATCTGTTCCACTAGACCTCTGCTCTCTGAAGCCTTACCATAGCTAGCTCTCGTATTCCTTCCCATAGATTTCCTTTAGTCTCCTTCAACACTGAGCAGATCAGGAACTTGGCAAGGGCAATCATCAGATAATATTTTTTTAATTTCAAAATATACTTTATTCAGAAATAAAATTATGTACAATAAACCATTCAATGACTCTCAATCCTTTACAGATGTTTCCATTACAGTCTATACATTTCCACACTTTTAGCCACCCACGTGGCAATCCGTTGGTTCACCTTCCCACACCATTGTTGAGGGGTATACGCCCAGCCACCCGACCCCTCCCACTCCCGTGGGAGAAGAACCCTAAACCGTGGTCCTTCCCCACCGGGCCCTTGCGGTGGCTGCACCGAGTTTCAGTGCGTCCCTCAGCACATACTCCTGCAGCCGAGAATGTGCAGTCGGCAGCATTCTCCCACGGACATCTCCATGTGCTGGTAGATCATCAAGTTTTGGGCCGACCAAAGAGCGTCTTTCACCGAGTTGATGATCTGCCAGCAGCACTGGATGTTGGTCTCCGTGTGCGTCCCCAGGAACAGCCCGCAGATCAGAGAGTCCTCTGTTACGCAGCTGCTGGGGATGAAACGTGACACTAGCCCGTCCATCCTCCTCCACACCCTCTCTGCGAACTCAAAGTGTGCAAAGAAGTGGGTCACAGACTCCTCCTCACTGCAGTCCTCCCATGGGCAGCGGGGTGTGGAGATGACGTTCCGGGCATACAAGAGGGATCTGACAGGGAGGGCCTCTCTCACCGCAAGCCAGGCGAGGTCCTGGTGCCTGTTGGTGAGATCTGGCAATGAGGCATTTTGCCAGATGAACTGGATGGTCTGCTCAGGGAACCACCCCACTGTGTCCATCACGTCCTTCTCCTGCAGTGCCTGCAGGACATTACGTGCTGACCACTGCCTGATGGCCCTGTGGTCAAAGACGTTGACCTGGAAGAACTTTTCTATGAAGGACAGGTATGGCAGCCACGACCAGCTGACTGGGACGTTGCGCAGGAGTGGGGCCAGACCCATCCTTCGTAGCCAGGGCGCCAGGTAGAACTTGGGCACATAGTGGTACTTGGGGCCCACATATCTGGTTTCTACACACAACCTGATACAACTACACACGAAGCTGGCCATCAGGGTGAGGGCGACATTGGGGACGTTCTTGCCCCCGTTGTCCAGGGACTTGTGCATGACGGTCCGTCTCACCCGCTCCATCTTGGATCCCCAGACGAATCTGAAGACAACTCGGGTGATTTCCGAGCTGCAGGAGTGGGGGATGGGCCACACTTGCGCCAAGTACAGCAGCCCTGAGAGCACCTCACACCCGATGACCAGGTTCTTGCCCGCTATCGACAGGGAGCGCCCTCCCCACAGTCCCAGTTTCTGTTTCACCTTGGCAGTCCGCTCCTGCCAGCTCTTGTTGCATGCCTCAGCCCCTCCGAACCAGATCCCCAACACCTTCACGTGGTCAGACCTGATGGTGAAGGGGACACTGGATCGGTTGGGCCAGTTACCGAAGAGCATGACTTCACTCTTCGTGCGGTTGACCCTGGCCCCCGACGCTAGCTCAAACTATTCGAAGATGCTAATCAGCCTGCAAACTGACCTTGGATCAGAGCAGAAGACGGTGACGTCGTCCATGTACAGGGAGGTTTTCACTTGGGTCCCTCCACTGCCTGGCAGCGTCACCTCTCTAATGCCCTCATCCCTCCTGATGGCTTCAGCAAAGGGTTCAATGCAGCACGCAAACAAGACTGGGGAGAGGGGACAGCACTGCCTGACTCCAGACCTGATGGGGAAGCTGTCTGTTTCCCACCCGTTGACCTGGACTGCACTACGGATGTCTGTGTAGAGCAGTCTGATCCATCAGATAATAATTACTCCAGCAATTGATGACTAATGACTAAACTACTACATGGTGTGCAGTAATTCTACTCTTACAGTGTCATTGTCTTTAGCACAACACTTTACAGTGCCAGTGACCTGGGTTCAATTCCCACCGCTGTCTGTAATGAGTTTGTACATTCTCCCCATGACCTCGTAGGGCTCTTCCAGGTGCTCCAGCTTCCTCCCAGAGTCAACAGATGTACAGGTTGGTAGGTTAATTGGTCATTGTAATTTGCCCGGGATTAGGCTAGGGTTAAACTGGGGGTTGCTTGGCAACGCAACTCGAAGGACCGGAAGGGCCTATACCGGGATGTATCACAATAAAATAAAAATTAATAACTATGGGAGCACACAATTTTCTTCTTCATTCTCCAAAGAGGTCATTCAGTCCACCATTATTCACTAGTTTAATAAGTAATGTACTCTCCCCTTGTTCCCATCCTCTCAGCCATTTAGGGGCAATTTACTTACTTATTTTTCTTCGATATTATGTATTGCATTGAACTGCTGCTGCTAGGTTACCAAATTTCACGACACTTGCCGGTGATAATAAACCTGGTTCTGATCTACAGTGCATGCGGTGTGATGTGTGAGGAGAGTGGAGCACACATGATCATAGGGAGAATATGTGAACTGCACATAGACGGAGGTCAGTCTTGAACCTGCTTCACAGGAGCTAAGAGGTAGCAGCACAACCAGCTCTGCCGCTGTGATTCTTTGCGAAGTGGAGAAAGATTCAGCAGATGTATTTCATCATAATTCACATTTTACATTTGTCTAATAAAAAGCAAGCCTCCTGCTTTTTTCCCATCAAGATAAGATTTCCCGGCTAATCAAGGTGCAGAACCCAACTGATAAAACCGGAACCTGCCACTGGGGGGCAGACGAACACTAAAAGGAAAGTCAGCTCACATTCATGCTCTGAATAACACGCATTTTCAAAGCAACTGCCTTTTGTTACCAAGGAGACTGTGACATTGTGCACAGCAGAGGCAGAGGAGTTTAAGCGTGATTGCATGAAAGCTGCTCTGGAACCACTTCCAAAGAAAGAAAACAACTTCAGCAGAAATAGATCATCTGATTTTTTTGTTCATTAAAGAAAATGTTTCATAACTTTCAAAGGAGAGCCTGTGTATTGTCAAGCATCATCCGGTCAGTGCAGCAATGTCATACTGTAAATGCAACAATTAATTGTGGATTCATTTTTGCAGCAATGTTTCTTTAATTCCTCACATGGAAAGCGTGCGAGAGATGTGGGCAATAAAGATACACAATTTGCTGTGGCAATAATTGAAGCCACCAGCCGCAGAGTGTGTACCCAAAATGGCCCAGTGTTTTAAATTTAAACAAATGGGGCACATTGCAGAGGTAACCCAAACACCAATAGCACTGGACAACAAATTTTTCCACGTGTTGCTTCTTCAGAATTGTGTTTTGTTTATGATAGACTGTTTGAAGCTGAACATAAATATAATTTCAGAGTACTTGTTTCACGTAGGAATTTGGAGAAACAAGAAATTTACTTTTATTGAATATAATTGCATAATAAGTCTGATGCTTTGCAATAGTTCAACTAAGCTAAAAATGTTCTGTTGATGATTTTCATTTGTACTCAGTGTCTGAGGCTTCTCACTTTAGTATCCAACAATATCAGTTGCCCTGATATGGTTTCTCCATGTCCTGTTCAAACCTTTCACCATGCTCATCACTGACAACACCAAGATCTGCAGGGAAGAAGTCTAATTGGGAATGCAGGAAATGAATCTTTAGTGACTTAATGCACTTCATGGTTTTGCAAACTTGAAGCATGTTGTCAACCATCTGCATGTAGTTTGGTGCTCTGTAGTTGCCAAGAAAACTTTCAAAATCATTCTTTAATGCCTTCCATGCAATTTTCTCCAGTCCCACTAGAAGTTCTTCGAATTGTCTGTCATTGATGACCTGTTGATTTCTAGGCCAACAGAGGGGCTTGGCATCAGTTCTTCTGACTTAAACTATGAATTGAAATAACAAATATTGGTGATTTCAAAAAAAAAGTTAAGAACACCACAAAGTATTCAGAAAGCAAAAACTTTGTTGTCCAGTGATTAGTTGCCTTTTTATCAATTATGGAATGTGCATTAACTTCTGCTGTTAATGGTATCTTCCCCCTTCCTTCTCAATCCTGAAGAAGGGTCTCAACCCAAAATATTGACTGTATGTTCATTTCCGTAGGTACTGCCTGCCTGACCTGATGAATTCCTACAGCATTTTGTGTGTGTTGCTTTGGATTTCCAGCATCTGCAGAATCTCTTGTGTCTATGATTATCTACCCAAAACATTCCCCTGTCCCCACAGAGGCTGCTTGAATTGTTGAGTTTCCCTGGCAGTTTGTGTCTTGATTGATGTGGTCATTTTCTGAGCTGACTGATACCAGGAGCATATCCTGTTGAATTGTTAAATCGGGTTTATTCTGCAGAGTTGTAGTTGAGAGGATCAGAAACAGATTTAAATGTCTGACTAATTTTATAGCTATTAACTGAGTGTACACTCAGTGACCACTTAATTAGTTATACTAGTACACCTGCTCGTTAATGCAAATATCTGATTAGCAATCATGTGGCAGCAACCTAATACAGCCATGGTCAAGTGGTTTGGTTGTTGGTCAACCCGGATATCAGAATGGGGAAGGATTAGCCCCATTTGTGTTCATGCTGATGTCACATACAAGAAAGCACAAAAATGCCCCCTTTTCCACGGGAGGCTAAAACATCAACTCAAGACTAAAGAAATGTGCATGTCCCTGTTAACTCTTATCAATGTTTATTGATGCACCACTGAAAGAATCCTCGCTGGACGCTTTACACATTACTCTACACATCACCATAGGAAACTACAGAGAGTTCAGGACCCATGTCAGCATATCACAGAAACCAGCCTCCCCTCAATGGAATCTGTCTATACTTCTCACTGTCTCAGTAAAGCAGCGAGCATTATCAAAGACCCCACCAACACTGGACATCCTCTCTTCTCCCCTCTCCCATCAGACAAGAGTTCAAAAGCCTGAAAGCACATACCACCAGGCTCAAGGACAGCTTCTTTCCTACTGTTAACAGACTTTTGCATTACACACAAAAAGCTGGAGGAACTCAGCAGCTCTATGGAAATGAACAAATGGTCGACGTTCCGGGCCGAGACCTTCTTCAGGATCGGAAATGAATACACCCGAATAAAATGGTGGAGGGTGGGGGAGGAGGACAGCTAGAAGGTGATAGATGAAGCCAATTGGGTCAGAAAGGTGAAGAGGTGGAGAGTAAGGAATCTGATGGGAAAGGGGAGTGGTCCATAGGAGTAAGGAAAAGAGGAGGGGACCCAGTGGGAGGCGACATAGGCAGGTGAAAAGAGGTAAGAGGCCAGAGTGGGGAATAGAAGAAGAAGGGAGGGGAGGGATTTTTTTATATATAAGATAGACTCCTAGCCTCACAGTCTACCTCATTATGATCTTGCACTGCACTTGCCTGGCAGTGTTTAAACTTTATTCTGCTTTGTTATTGTTTTACCTTATTCTAGCTCAATGCATCGTGTAATGGTTTGATCTGTATGAACAGCATGCACAACATTTTTTTCACTGTACCTTGGCACATGTGATGATAATAAACTAATACCAAAACCAGTGCTTCAGATTTTAGCTGATACCAATATTCTATAAGGTCTGGCCTCCTGTTTACTTGTTCACTGTTATGCCGGGATCTTGTATGATCTTCCTGAATCTCGTTTTGAACAGTTCTGGCTCCTTCAAGTACTTGTGCACATTTATGCGGAGATTTACCTGCTCTTAATTCCCATTTAAACTGCATCCTTTGTGTTAGATCTCATAGTACTTGTATTCTATTGGATGTGTCGATTTTGGGGATAGGGTAGAACTGCCCCCTGCCCCAGATTACTATTAAACCTGTTAAGGGTGTGCCACGCACATAATGTGCAATTGTTTAACGTGGCCCTAAATTTCAATTCACCCACATGCCCTTGTGCCACTGTGGGAGCTAAATATATGCCAATGAAGATCAAAATCAGGTTTATTATCACCAGGATATGTTGTGAAATTGATTAACTTGTTGGCAGCAGTACAATGAAATCCACGATAAATAAATATAGAAAGAAAAACTGAATTACATTAAGTATATATATGTCTTTTAAACAGTTAAGTTAAAATAAACAATGCAAAAAAATAGTGAGGTAGTGTTCAATGTCCATTTAGAAATCAGATGGCAGAGGGGAAGAAGCTGTTCCTGAATTGCTGAGTGTGTGCCTTCAGGCTTCTGTACCTCCTTCCCAAAGGTAACAATGAGGAGAGGGCATGTCCAGGGTGGTGGGGGTCCTTAACGACGGACACTGCCTTCCTAAGGCACCGCTCCTTGAAGATGTAAACTGGCTTGGGACAAGATAGAGGTTACAGAGTTCAGATGAACTGAATCTGGAGTCTTAGAGTGGCATTGCATCTGACTTGCACCATTCTATACAGAGACAGTCACTTGAGTGTGATTTGCTTAGACCATGGCTGTGTGGCTCATTTGTCAGTCCTCAGTACTTTCAAATGGTTCAGTAGCTTTTCATATAACCACGGGCAATAAAATTAATTAAATCATAAATTACACGTTGGGAAGTTAATGCAAAGCTAAAGCAGGCACCTGTTCGATACAAGGCAGAGAGAAACAGCCTGCATTTGAATTTGCTTAAAATATGGATGGTTCAGTAAACTGCAAAACAATCAATTAAGCCTTACCCTCGCCATTGAAATTTCTTGTTCTTCAGGATCTACCCCCTCTACACGCGGCTATGGAGGGAAGAATATCCATCTAAATTTCATTTCTTATTCTCTTTACAGTCATAGAGAAGTACAGCACAGAAACAGGCCCTTCTGCCCATCTAGTCTGTGCTGAATTATTTAAACTGCCTACTCCCATCGACCTGCACCGGGACCATAACCCTACCACCCATGTACATATCCAAACTTCTCTTAGATGTTGAAATCGCATGCACTACTTGCGCTGGCAGCTCATTCCGCAGTCTCACCACCCTCTGAGTGAAGACGTTTTCCTTCATGTTCTCCCCAAACTTTTCACCTTTCACCCTTAACACATGACCTCTCGTTGTAGTCCCACCCATTCTCAGTGGAAAAAGCCTGCTTGCATTTACTGTATCAAATCTCCTCTCAATCGTCCACATTCCAAGGAATGAAGTGCCAACCTGTTCAACGTTTCCATAGAACTCAGGTCCTCCAGACCTTTGTAGATTTTCTCTCTACTCTTTCAACCATATTTACATCTTTCCCATTGATAGGTGACCAAAATATATTCCCAACAGGTCTTTAACCACATATTTACTCTTTATATATCAATACAATACCATGAATCTCTTCTCATTCACTGAAATGAAGGCAGAGCTTAGGAAGGTTAATGGTGCCTACTGGCAATGCATTTGTTTGCATCTTCGGAAACAGCTCTATTTCCATCTTTAATATCTTTATTTTTGCCTTTCAGGGTTCTTTTGAAGACCCTGACCTGGAGTTACACGCTGACTACAGTTTTTTGCAGGAATGGGACCCACTCTTAGGGCTTCACAACTGGCTGTTGTTCGGCACGACAAGGGCTTGGCTTAAGAGCTCCACTCACCTTCAGAGGCCTGAGTTTTCGTGGCTCTGGAGACAGGGGGAATCGGAGGTCGGTGTCCAAGCAGAAGACCGGTGTGTCATGGAAGATGGAAGATCTAAGGCTGTGTGCCCAGACACCCGAGATCTTTGGGCACAGAGCTCAGAAAAAGCGATGCAACAGACTTTTAACATCATAAACCAGCGAGTTGTTTGTTATGTCTCCCCGCTCACTGTGAAATGGAGACGTCCCTTTCTCTCTTATTAGGGAGAGAGAGCCTGTGGTATGTCAAATACTGGGTGAACAATGTAGTCTTTGGAGTACTGCAAGTCTGTGTCTTTGCTGTTGCCTTGCTCACGCTTGAGTGCTCGGTGGCGGGTGCCGATGCTTTTTTTGCGGGGGGGGAGGGAGGATTGCTGCTTGTTGCCGCTTACATGCAGGAGGGAGGAGAGCTGGGGGTGACTTTGGGGTTCTAACATTTAACTGTCATTCATTCTCTGGGGCACTCCTCTGTTTTCGCGAAGAAAAAGCATTTCAGGATGTATATTGTATACATTTCTCTAACATTAAATGTACCTTTGAAACCTTTGAAAATCTTTCCTTACCTCATCTTTTTTATGCACATACTGTAACATTTCAGATATTGCACATCGAAGCATGCAACAAAATGCATTGTTTGCAGCAACAACCCAACCTAAGAATATGCTGAGGGCGGCCGACATAATTCTTTAAATTTAATTTTATTTCATGTTTAACCTAATATGGTTAATTCTCTATTGATATTTATCAGAAATGCCCTTTATAAATTACAACCTTGAAACTCAGCAATATAATACTAAGCCAGCCAGTGGCGTCCTCACCAGATTATGAGGTGAGTTGTACCAGGTTCAAATCCGGCCCACTCCTTGCATGCTTTCCATCCGTGCTGGGTTGAGCATCGAGCTAGGAACTCGACCTCGTAAAAAAAATAAGACAAAAATGCTAAAGAAATGGTAAGGTTACCACCCGAAGTGCCACAAGGCACAGAAAGGGACATAAAAAATAATACGAGTTGGTTCTATAATACAAAACACGAATCGGAGGACAAAAAAAAACTCATTCGCATCATAATCCACTGAAAGGTTGTAGAGATGTGGAGTAGTTTGGCAAGGAAGGTAGCTGAAATGAGTTTTGTAGATTGACTTGTAAATGTTATTTCTCCATTAATTATTTTCTCAGGTTCAATGTCACTGGTCCCGCCAGGGATCTGAAATTTCACTTGCTGAATCAGGAAGGGCAATAAAACAAAAAGGGTTTAGACAAGAAAAAAATTTGTTCACTGGGAATAGGGAACTTTTGGAATTCTCTGCTGGAGAACTTTGTAGAGGTCTAGTTACCGAATATATTTAAGAAAGAGCTGGATAGATTTCAGGGCACAGTGGGGCACAGGTAGAGAGCAGAAATATAGTATTTATAGCATTGGAATGTAGTATAAAAACAGTGTAAACGAGTGAATGAGTGTGTCCCCACAACATCATTCAGTCTTCCTTAACCAGAGGCCCTGGATGAACCGTGAGATCCACAATCTGCTGAGGGTCAGATCAGTGGCGTTCAGGTCTGGCAACCACTATTCACCATTCCCTCCGACCTTCCGCTCTCTGAGGCAGTAGGTTCCGTCCCCAGCAAGGGGAGGGCTTGTCCCCCTTCACCCGCACCTTAGTGAGTTCCGCGTCCGGCACGAAGCTGAGCTCATCTTCCACCATCTCTGCTTCCGAGCCCACTTCACGGGCAAGTACTCCCCACTGCACACTGGTGACACCCCTCTCCTTGGACACTTTACTCTGGTTCTCTGCCTGCTCTGGATCTTTTCATTTCTCATTGCCAATAAGATATCAACCGGTTCAGCTTCAGCACTCCTCCCTTCCTCCTTGAACCTTGCCCCCTCTGAACCCACCAGTCCCAACATTACTATCAATCCTGCAGGAAGAAGGGTTGTGGACTTGTCTCTACCTTGCTGAGGCCAAACGACAACTCTCAGGCACCTCCTCTTACCTACCCCTTGAAAAGCAACCCCCAACCCCTGACCCCTGACCCCTGACCCCCGACCCCCTCCAGACCATCAGAAAATTGTCTCCAACACCATCACTAACCTGATCAACTCTGGAATGTCACATAATTAGCTGATTATATATTTGCATTAACGAGCTGGTGTGCCAGTGTTCCTAATAAAGTGGCCACTGAGTGTGTAACTTTATGACTCTGAATCTAATCTCAACATATCACAAAGTATTTACACATCATAGATTCTACTATCAGCAACCATTTTCAGACTTCACTGTGAAGCTTATCTTATATGATTATTCACTTTGAAATTGCATTTTATTTAAAAGGTAAGAGAGGGCTTCATTAAAGTTTTGCGAGAGCAATTTTATTTCCGTTATCGATTAATTAACTTTCAGAAATTTTTTTGAACCAGGAGATAACCCACAGAGACAACTCTAAGAAAGCCAGTTGCATTATATGTTACTGTAATTAGACCATAAGACACAGGAGCAGAATTAGGCCATTCAACTCATCAAGCCTGCTCTGCTATTTCATGACAGCTGATCCATTTCCCTCTCATTTCCATTCTCCTGCCTTCTCCCTGTAATCCTTCATGCCCTGACTAATCAAGTATCTATCAACCTCTGTCTTAAATGCACCCAGTAACCTGGCCTCCACGGCTGCCTGTGACAATGAATTCCACGGATTCGCCACCCTCTTGCTAAAGAAATTCCTCCTCATCTCCGCTCTAAATTGGCGTCCCTGTATTTTTTGAAGCCGTGACTTCCCCCAGCATATGAAACGTCTTCTTCACGTCCACTCTATTGAAGCCTTTCAATATTCGATAGGTTTCAATGCGATCTCCCCTCATTCTTATAAATTCCAACAAGTACAGGCCCAGCACCATCAAATGCTGCTCATTTAATAACTCTCTCGTTCCCAGAATGAAAGTTCTTTTATCATTTAGTCCCAGAAACTTTATCATTTAGGTTTAAGAACACAGTGTCATTAGAATATGATTTGGTAAGCAATAAACAGTGAAGAGACTATTGGTGCACGGAACCTGTTTTACTACAAATGGATACAGACCGAAAACTTTCAGGATAGACGTGAGTCTGCCATACTACTGGGTTTTGGCCTGGTCAGGGAGCCATTGCCTCATGCCTACTGAAGGGAAGCTCCAAGGTGTTTCGGGTTTTGATTTAAAATTTATTAGAAGTCAATGGGCTAAATTTTACTCTCCTTTGGCCAACAGTTGCAGAGGGAACAGCTGCTTTATCCTCCTTGCTGGTGAGATCATGTCTGATCTCCATGCCTGAGCATTTCATTAGGAGAATGAGTGACAATGCCTCTTGTTCCGCCGTTGGACTGAGTCCAGCAGCAAGCACTGACAGCTGAGCAAAGAAGCTGCAAGCACAATGCTCAGTGATTGATTTAGGCTAATACCAGCTTCTCTTGTAGAAAGTTCTTATTAAGTCCATCTATTTGGAAAACACTAGAACAAAATAACTTGCAAAAGACTTTCTGAATAGTAAGTAACATCCTTTTTGTCTTGATGGAGGGTCTTGGACCAAAGCAGCGACTGTTTACTTCCCTCAGTGCATGTTGCCTAAATTTGCTGAGATCCTATTGTGTGTGTTACCCGTCATCTTCCACTCCTCCTCAGCCCATTAATCACCTCAGTGTTCTTCTTGACACTACACTCCCCTTCTCCTCTCTCTACCAACCATCTGCCTCTCCATTCTCAGTCCTGATGCAGGGTTTTGGCCCAGGGCATTGGCTGCTTATTTCCTCCACAGTTGAAGCCTGGCTTGCTAAGCTCCACCAGTATTTTTTGTGTGTAACTAAGGTAAATGGTTTATTTATTTTTAAATTGAATTTACTCTATCTTACTTTGTTAATTCACTTCTATCATTTAAAAAAATAATCTGAGGCTCTTCATTGGTCGGGGTCGAACTGTCTACTGTAAAAAAAACAGAATTAAATGCATATTTCTGAATTTTAATCACATTGTTTTAGACTTTTGAAAGCACTTTCAAATGCAGCTGACTATCAGAAACATTTAAAAACAATGCAGGGGCTTTTAACAGCAGCAAGCTGGTGAAAGGCCTTCGGGGAATTTCAGCAGTGGGTCCTCAGAATCTGCAGCCTGAGGCCTGGTGACACTCGCAGCATGCTCTGCCTCACAGAAGTTTAGTTTGTAATAAAGAAGCCACTTTATTTGGTCCAGGAGTGGAACCCGGTGTGACCTTCTGCTGCTGTAGCCACCTACTTCAAGGTTCAATGTGCTGTGCGTTCAGAGATGCTCTCCTGCACACCGCTGTTGCAACGCATGGTTGAGTTATTGTCAGCTTGAAGCAGTCTGCCCTTTCTCCTCTGACCTTTCTCATTAACAAAACATTTTCACCCACAGAATTGCCATTCACTGAGTGTTTTATTAAAATGTTTTTTGCACCATTTGTTGTAAACTCTAAAGGCTGTTGTGCATGAAAATCCCAAGGGATCAGCAGTTTCTGAGATACTCAAGTCAGCCTGTCTGGCACCAACAATCGTTCCATAGTCAAAGTAACTTATATCACATTTCTTCCTCATTCTGATGTTTGATCTAACAACAACTGAACATCTTGACTGTGTCTGCATGCTTTTATGCATTGAATTGCTGCCATATGATTGGCTGGTTAAATATTTGCATTAATGAGCAGGTGTACTTTATACCTAATAAAGTGGGCACTGAGCATTCACTCCTCAGTAACCTCACGACAATGCTCTGTGTGAAACAGGGACAGAACTACAAAACAAAAGGTGAGAGGAAATTAAAAGCAGCAAATAGTGAGAGTATTTAACACAAATAACGGTGCATGAATAAAAATAAAAAAACACCAAGAAATCAAAGCAGGTGACAGACAGAGTCAGTCCTGTGCTCCTGGTATGATTTAGCCATTTGTCATGGCGTCTGTTTGCTCGGCGAGATACCCTGCTCTCACTTCAGCAGCAGAGAGAGAACATGGCCATAATCATAAATCATTGTGATAACACAATAATTTTCATTCTTCTGTATATCTGTGGATGAATTTTGATTTTCCACATCAGAAACCAAGGGATAGCTTGATTCATATGTAGAGATGGAGGGTTGGGGGTGGGTGGGGGGGAAGCATAGATGTGAGATACAGGTTAAGGACGAGGCAAGGGCTCAGAGGCAGATACAATGGCGAGCATTATGTTTTATAACTTCAAAACATCAAACTAATTTAAAGAAACTCACGGCAGTCCAAAAGTATGGGTATAGTTCAATTTCACTTTAGGCAATGTATACACGTATCATGAGGTAGTATAGCCTATAATAAATTATTTAAACATACAAGAGTACTTAATCAAACAATATATATATACAAGATTACTCAAAAATATTATTGAAATATCAACTGCATAACAGTATTGCTTTGCACTGCTGTAACTATATGTTATAATTATGTGGTTCTGTCAGTGTTAGTCTTTGGTTTGTCCTGTTTTCTGTGATATCACTCCGGAGAAACGTTGTATCATTTCTTAATGCATGTATGCATTTCTAAATGACAATAAAGGAGGACTGAGTGTTCTCATAATCTAAAAATAATCCAACAGTGTGGTTTAGCATAAGCAGATGATAGGACCAGACTGCATGGGACAAGATTGTTCGGCTCCTCAAACTCTGGTGGAGTGCAGATTCGCTGCCAAATTGTTCACAAAGGCATAGTATAAAGTAGACATACAATGTCCACACTACGTCTGAGTGAAGGGGTTAAAAAAATTGACAATTCCATTCATAGTTGTAGTTTTTCAAA
This sequence comes from Mobula hypostoma, assembly GCF_963921235.1. Taxonomy (NCBI): domain Eukaryota; kingdom Metazoa; phylum Chordata; class Chondrichthyes; order Myliobatiformes; family Myliobatidae; genus Mobula; species Mobula hypostoma. The sequence continues at coordinate 61,195,449 of NC_086111.1, read as the reverse complement.
TTAAAAAAGCAACCACATTTTGATGAAAACCACTCTGAAAATCATTTACAATCAGGCTTCCAAGTCACACTGTTGCAGTTTATTTCAGCTAGATGGAAATTGCTAAAACAAAAAGCAGCTGTAACGAAAAATTCTAAACCACTGTTATTCCAACTCTTTCAGTGAAAAATTGCAGTGTTAGACTGATACATTATAGATAATTCCACTGTATATCATTCCATTTAAATCTAAGCGATTTTAATTATTTCTATGACATATACCAACTCAGGAGTACAAACCCAAGAGATGTGATGCTCGCACAGATTTTGAAATCCATTCTACTCTGGAGTGTATTTTGGGTCTTTTTCCCTAAGGATTGCAAATTGCTGCAGTAAATTTCAATAAGTCAGTAGCTTATGTCAATATTTCCACAGGGCCAAATTGATACTTCAACCGCCTCCAACTCTTAAGACAGCTATTTATTTAAATTCCCACACATGCCCTTGAAGCAGAACAAATTATGTAGCCACAAAGCTTGTAATACATTGTTATTTATTCTACACAGTCAAAATAAATGAACTTTCCAATCTTTTCCTATTACTTTAATATGTCTAGAAATTGTCGCTGCTGACATACCTAAATGTCCTGTACAATAGTACTGGAGGGTCTGCTGCATACTTCTCTCCAGTCAGCCCCAAATGTGTTCAGTATTATATTCTGTGTCCTCTCCCCAAATTAATTAAAGGCTCCATTTTTTGTTGCTCCTGGAGTCACATGTATCTATTTCCTAAATAAATCTTCTATGAGGTCCCATATTTGCTAGGTCTGTTTATTGTGCCTGGTGCTCCCGATGCACCCTGCTGTACATTGGTGAGACCGATCGTAAAGAGGGGGACTGCTTCGTTGAGCGCTTCTCCACCCTCCGCCGCAAGCCGGACTTCCTGGTGGGCAAACATTTTAATTCCCGTTCCCATTGCCGTTCTGACATTTCAATCCATGGCCTCCTCCTGCATCAAGATGAGGTGTCCCATAGGGTGGAGGGGCAACAAGTTATATTCCATCTGGGTAGCTTCCAAACTGATGGCATTCTTATTGATTTCTCCTTCCGGTAACAAATTTCCCTCCTCCTTGCTCTATTCCTGACTCTGACCTTTCAACTTCCTCTCATTTTCCTATTATTTCCCCCCAGGGCCCCTTCTTCTTCCCTTCTTCTCCAGCCCTGGGCCTTTCCCGCCCACCTGACTTCACCTATCACCTTCCAGAGAACCTCTTTCCCCTGCCCCCTCTCCACCTCTTCGTTCTGGCATCTTCCCCCTTCCTTTTCCGTCCTGAAGAAGCACCTCGGCCTGAAAAGTCAACTGTGTATTCATTCCCACAGATGCTGCCTGACCTGCTGAGTTCCCCAATGCATTCTGCGTGTGCCTCTTTGGGTTTCCTGCATCTGCAGACTTGCTCATGTTTACTGTATCAAACGCCTTTTGAAAAGTCTGTATCTACAACATCCAGTGTATTACCACCATTTGACAATGTGAGAATTGGTGCTGTTCTTAAGAACCACCTCACTAGAATGCTGACCTATAGTAACTAACTTCAATCCTCCTCACTTCATTGCAGAAACCTGGGAGGTAGGAATGACCTTGCGAATAAGTGTATCGCTACATCAGATGTAACATTGTCTCCTCATCCCTCATCCAAGCCGAACTATTGTGGCCAGACTTCCAAATCCCTCAGCAACTAGGCAATCCATGAACTTGGATTGAATCAGCACAACATGCTTTCTATATGTTTTCACCCTAAGAAAAATATTGCAGTGTCTCTACTGCAGCACATTCCACCGAGACATGCAAGGTATTCATTTCATGACTCGGTCACAACCTAGGCCTCCACAGAGGAATTAATTTCAACTGAGGAAAATAAATTGAAGAGTTTAGGTTTAGCTGCTATTAACTTTGTTTTGTAGTTAACTAGACTGTATTCTTCCTTTTCTATGTCTTTTTCCCTTCTTTCAAGCTGGCTGAGATTCTGTCGGAATCCATGATCTACAGCTACAGCTCCAACTATGGTTCTTTGTAAGCAGTGGGTTTTTGCACCGGCCGTGTGGCCTGGTGTTTCGAGATCTCCTGGAAGACATTCTCCTTCTGGGTGTGGCCCCACAGACGACCTGGTTCCTTGCCAACTGAAGCATCATGGGGGACTGATACACTGGGACATCTGGCAATGTACGCTGCTATTAGAACAAGGCCCCTGTACTCATGCGATCCCGCTCTCTCTCTCTCTCTCTCCCTCCCTCCCCCTCTCTCTCTCTCTCTCACTCTCTCTTTTGATGGAGGATGAAAGCATGTCGGTCCCTGTGGTAAACCACGTGTATAGGTTGTAACTGGGTTACTTGTCTGGACACGCCCCTCAGCTGACTGCTCCTGTGGCTCCTCCCACAGACCCCTGAATAAAGGCAATCGTGCCACTGCTCCTTCCTCAGTCCAGAACAGATACTCAGCAGGGACATGGGTCCATTTACTGTTAATAAAAGCCTTTCAGTATTTACTCTACTTCCAGTCTTTTGGAGTAATTGATAGTGCATCAGCCCCGAGTCAGTGGCTTGGAGAAGTGGCGCAGAAAATTGTAACACAAGAACAGCAAGCCTTCGGTCTTCTGCTCTCATTGCAGGAGCAATCGCTCTCCCTCGCCAGAATTTTTGATGGATCAAGGTTTTTTTGCGGGCTTTTGCTATTGTTTGCATCGTGGTACTTCCGCTGGTGCAAGTGGGGGGAAGGGGAGAGTCAATGCTTCTGCTGTTTCCTGTGCGTTGGGTGGAGGGGGGCCTTGGAATTTTGAAGTTCATTCATTCTTTGATGCTTTTTGTTTTGTGGACGTCTGCAAAGAGTAAGAATGTCAGGTTGTGTACTGTATACTTTCTCTGATATTAAATTGAAGCATTTGATTCCTGTGAACTGTAATTGAAACACCACAGATTGCTTTACGCACTTTTACAGAAAATAGCAATTTACTTTAATCCTATTTAAATATGTGTGTTTGTACTATGATGTTAAAGAATGGAGTTAATGAGTGCATTCTTCTCTCTATGTTTCTTATGAGTTGTTGGAAGAATTCAAGAATCTACAGGGTTTATAATGAGACAGAAGTCCACACATTTTGACAAATGCATCATGCTATCTTACTCTCCTGGAGGTATTAACTCCCTTGTTGGATGCAGTTGCACCCTCCAACCCTAAACCCAAGAGCTTTTTATTCATGCAGTGAGGCTAAATACCGATTATTGCAAGCAAAGTGTTTTGCAAATGATACAAAGATTATATAAAGTGTGAGTTATTCCAAAGCACATAATTGCCCATTGTAAACAGGGCACTTTCCTCTCCAGTATCATGTTAGGCCATGTGCATTTGCAGCTCAATAGTATTCAGACCTCTGTAATTATGCCTCCAGCTAAAATAGATCCTCTCCTCTGATGAACACTAGATTGTTATTTTCTTAGTATGGATCTATACCTCGTGTCTTTGGCAGCCAGCTGAGAATCTAATGACTACAATGGTTGGTATGGATCAAAGACCTTACAGCTAAAATCACACAGATTTCTGTAGCACTGCTCTGTTAGCACAATGGGGGAAGGTTATTCTCAGAAACAAACATCTCAAGACATCGTTTACAGTTAAAGAAAAAATACTGGAACTAGGGTTTTTGTGTTGAACTAGGAGGAGAAGAATTGTCCTGCAAATTAATCTAAGCTAATTTAACTCTTTGGTCATTGTCTATATGCAAATGCCATCTCATTGTTCATTAACTGCTGGAAATGGACCAACTATTGTAAAACAGAAGGGTATGAAATTCTACGGCAATTCCAATTTAGCAAACATTTCATGACACTTCACAGATACAAAATGTGATTCTAAGGCACTGGGGTGGCACACGTTAGAAACCACTGACTTTTTAAATAATACTTTTTGTAAGGTACTTTTTAAACAAACTCATGTATACTTCACACTCACTGGCAGAAGGCAGTATAGCAGCTAAACTAACAGTTTTTTCAACTTTTTTATTTTCATTGGCTAAGTATTAGCAGATTACCCACGTGATGTGATTGTTTTAATTCTGTAGCTTATTAACTAAGGCTACATCCACACTAGACCGGATAAATCGTAACCGAAGATTTTTCTCTTCGTTTTGACCCTCCGTCCACACTGAAGAGGCGTTTTCCTCCCCCGAAAACGGAGCTTTTCTAAAACACTCTCCAGAGTGTTTAAATCTGAAAATGCCAGTAGGGCATTGTAGTGTGTACGGGGTAACCGGAGATTTAAAAAAACTTGTCATCCCTTTCATCGGTGAAGAGACTATGGCTGTAGGAAATGTTTCCAGGGTGACCCCTCTGTGGGAGTGGGGAAGATGTTGGTGGGGCCACCCGGGGGTCTGTGTGTCTGTATGTGTAGCTATTGTGGTGGCGGTGAGGCTGGTATTGTGGCAGTGAAAAGTACTGGGGGGGAGCCATCATATTCCTCATCATTGCAAATCCCTCTGCAACAGAGTTAGTCAGTTTTTCAATGTTCGTCGTCAGCCGGGTCATACTGTCTGTGAACTCCCTGTCAGTTGCCTCCATATGCTCCAGTGTTTGTTTTTTCAGTTTTAAGTCCTCCTGCGCGAGAGCCAACAGCTGTCTGTCGTTCAGCAATTTCCTTTCTAAATTTTTCTAGTCTGTAACTGGACAAACGCGCACGGAGTATACCGTTTCCTCTTCACTTGTTTTCTGTAGATGTGTCCTGCACATGGCCAGTAGAAGGAGATTCGCCCAAATACCCACTTTAATGTGGACGGAAGTATTTTCAAAAACGCCTGGTGTAGACGCCTATCGTTTTTACAGAAAACCGGCGTTTTCAAAATTATCCGGTCTAGTGTGGACGTAGCCTAATTTATCTCTGTCTAAGGGATTTCTTTTATCTTATCTATAAAAGTGATGGATTTTTCCGGAACGCCATCGTTATACCTTTGTCTTACACCCTTTCTCATTCATTTGCTACTTAGCATCATTTCTCAGTTCTTTATTTAGTTTGCTAAGTAATTGTATGTTTGTTTGTACTCTAAAGTAAACTGAAATATTGGAATTAAGACTGCTCACCATTTTTGATGCCCAGAAGAATCCTGAGGATCAGAAATCAAACAGAGATCCAACACACAGTAGCATAGTGGTTAGTGTAATGTTGTTAGAGCACCAGTGAGCCCCGATTCAATTCTACCTGTAAAGAGTTTGTACATTCTCTCCATGACCACGTGGCCCTGATGCTCCAGTTTCCTCCCACATTCCAAAGACACATGGGTTAGGAAGTTGTGGACGTGCTATATTGGTGCTGGAAGCATGCCAACACTTGTGTGTTGCCCCCAGCAAACCTTCAGACAACGTTGGGCACAAACAAGAGAACACCTGCAGACGCTGGAAACCCAAGCGACACACACAAATTGCCTGGGGGACTCAACAGGCCAGGCTGCATCTATAGAAAAGGGTAAACAGTCGTCGTTTCGAGCCAAAGCATTAGGATCCAGTCCCTGTGTTGGTCGTTGATGCAAAAGGAGACATTTCACTGTATACTTCAATATTTCAATGTGCATGTGAAAAATAAAGCTATTCTTTTTTCTTTAATCACTTCAGGCCACCCTCGGTCAAAGAGGCATGTCAGAAGGAGTAGATTAAAGGACAGAAAGAAATGGATAAGTTTAGAATGAGGAACTTGGCAACTGAAAACCACCAATGAAATTTAGATCGATATAGCAGAATTAGAGGAGCTATTATAGAGCTGGATGCAATGGGCTATGAAATTATGGGTGAGAATTTTAAAGCCAGTGGGTTGCATGTCTGGGAGTCAAAGTTAAAAGAAGCACAAGAGTGATGGGTGAATAGGATTTGAAGTGGAATGGTGATCATCAAGAAAACTTAGTTCAGGTTAAAGAAAAGGAAACATTTGCTGAGATATAATGTTGGTCAATCATTGTTTGCATGTAGTTTTTCATTGGTTCTATTGTACTCCTTTGCTCTGCTGTGAATGCCCACAGAAAATGAATCTTAGTTGGTGTGTGGTGACATAGAATTTGATCTGGCTATCCTTGAGTTTACAATGTCGTGCCACAAGAGGATGCTCTCTCTCCACCAGAAGCTTTCCATACCCAAATGGCTCCTGCAGTCTGCGTCCCGGTTTGTTTTCTTGTTTCTTTCATTAAAAACATTAAGCATCTGCAATAAAATAGAGGGCAAAAAAAAAGACCTTCTAACCCCAGAAATGATGATGTTAGGAGAGATAACATATTGTGTAAAAAAAAACAATCCAATCCAACTAGTCTGCATCCCACGCAACACACATAAAATGCTGGAGGAACTCGGCAGGTCAGGCAGCATCTATGGAAATTAATAAACATTCGACGTTTTGGGCTGAGACCAATCATCAGCACCTCTTTTTGTTTTAAACACAGCAGCCGGGGCTTGGCAATCCACTTTCATGCAAGGAATGGATTGGTCATTTAGATGTTATTATTCGGCTGCATGCAGCACAGTTAATCAATATTGTAAATTGAATTCTGGCTTCTCGAGTTTTCAGGCCCATGGAATTCCCACCAGTTGAGACAATACCAATGGGTTCCAGAAGTTGTTCTAAATAACTGCTGAAGTAATTGGAAATTAGTTTATGTACTGAGATATTGTTTGCATGCCATCCCGACAGATCTTCTCATCCATAAGTACATCAAGGTATTACATTAAAAAAGTAGAATTCAGAATATTGGATTACATTTCCTGAGAAAGTGCCGTGCTGATAGACATATAAACTGCAAGAGCCACGATTATATAGACTGAGAGATCTATAATTCACCTTTAGTGTAGACAAGGTCTATTCAGGAGATTTAATCCAACAGGATCGAACTGTCCCCCCAGTCTGGTTGTTGTATCCTGCAGCAGGTGCGAGTAGAGAGAATGACTGACATGGGGTCTTTGATTGTGTTAGCCACTTTACTAAGGTGATGGGAAGTGTAGATCTAGTCCTTGGAGGGAAAGTGGCAAACTCCTGCACCAGACACCAAGGCCCAATAAACCTGATCTCCTCACACCACCAGCAACATCCATTGGCCCATCGTCCAAAGGGAAAAAAATGGCAGATAGATTATAGTGTAGTGAAGTGTATGGTCATGCACTTTGGCATAAGGAATAAAGGCTTAGATTATTTTCTAAGTGAGGAGAAATTTTAAAAACCAAAGATGCAAAGGGACTTGGGAGTCCTTGTGCAGGATTCCCTAAAGGTTAACTTGCAGGTTGTGTTGATGATAAGGAAGACAAATGCAATATTAGCATTCATTTCAAGAGGCAAATGCAATACTAGCATTCATATAAGAGCAAGGATGTAATACTGAGACTTTTAAGGCATTGGTCAGGCTGCACGGAGTATTTGAGCAGTTTTAGGCCCCTTATCCAAGAAAAGATGTGCTGGCATTGGAGAGGGTCAAGAAGAGGTTCATGAGAATGATTCTGGGAATGAAAGGGTGAAAATATGAGGGGTTATCCCATTGTAACCTATCGAATATTGAAAGGCAGAGATAGAGTGGATGTGGGGAGAATGTTTTCTATAGTGGGTGAGTCTATATGGAATGGGCCAGCGTTTGAGTAGTCAGGCTTTGGCTCAACAGGCTTTGGTGAGAACAGGTCATGCTGAGTCGTTTGTTATCATTTGTTTTTGACTGAGGAACTTGGGCTTGAGAAGTTGGAACCAAAGGTATAAGAAGCTTGGCGAGAAGAGGCTGAGAAAGAGATCCAGGTGAGTATGAAACTCAAAGATTTCAGAGAGAAGGCACAGGTAAGAAAAGGTAGGCTTCTTTTATTATCGGTAAATCTTTAGTCCTTAGTTCAGTGCAGGCAGGATGGTTAAGGCAGTGGAATGTTCCTCTTGTGAAATGTGGGATTTCAGGGTACTTAAGTGTCTCCCTGATGACTACATCTGCAGGAAGTGCACCCAACTTCAGCCCCTGACTAACAAGGGCAAGGAACAGAATCTGGAGCTGGATGTACTCAGGACCTTCCAGGAGATTGAAAACTTCATAAATGAAGCTTTAAGTGAGGTGGTCATGTAAGCAAGTATTCTGCAGTTATATGAATCTAACAGATATTAACTCAAACAAGAACCGGTCTTCAGTTTTTATTATAAATTGCAAACAGTAAATTGAAGTTTTGCTGCTCCACAGACTAAGAGATATGGTTTGCAAAATAGTGACTATGAAACATTTGCATGTGTATCAGCTAAATGTTATGACAATGGGGCTGTGTTAATTGGCCTGCATCAACATGTCTGTGATTTCTGTCCCCAGAAGTTTTTAATTATTTATTTATTTGTTTGTTTGTTTGTTTGTTTATAGAGATTTTGTGTGGAATAGGCCTTTCTTGCTCTTCGAGCCACGCCACCCAACAATCCCCCGATTTAATTCTAGCCTAATCATGGGACAATATACAATGACCAATAAACCTACCAACCAGTAGGTCTTTGGACACTGGGAGGAAACCAGCGCACCTGGGGGAAACCCCAGCGTCACAGGGAGAACGTACAACTCATTACAGGCAGCATCAGGAGTTGAATCCAGGTCACCGGTACTGTAAAGTATTGTGCTAGCCACTACACTGGCGTGCCGTCCCAAAAACTATCTGTTGTTAATTATTTTGTGACAAAGGTGTACAAACATTCAGAGGTGTCTCCCACTGTAGATATGTAATTCAAAGCAATCATTGTCAACTGAAAATATTGATGTAAACGATGTCGTTGTAACTATTGAAACTGTATTGAATTGTCTATTGTTACCTTTGATCTTAACGGTGTAAAGATGTGAAGCAATACACACAAAATGCTGGAGGATCTCATCAGGCCAGGCAGCATCAATGGAAAAGAGTAAACAGATGATGTTTCGGGCTGAGGCCCTTCATAGGACAGGAGAGGAAGAAAAGAAATCTTCTTGTGGGTATTGCTTTGGATCTCCAGCATCTGCAGGCTTTCTCCTGTTTATAAAGATATGATGTACGTTTGAGCTTGCAAGACTCTACCACAAGGGTCTCCACAAGAATGGATGCTTGTTGTGATGAATAAAGACTTCCAGTGACTTCCATCCCAGTCACAACACAGGCCCTGAGTGCTGGCTTCAGCCAGTGGACGTGTGACCACCAGGAAAAGTAAGGGGAGTAAGCACTCAGTGTCGGGTTAGCCTGTGGCCATTCTCCTCAGCAACTGCTGGGAGGTGGGGCTGCGGGGGGATGTCCTATCAGGACACAGTGGCAGCAGCCAGGCCAGTGTGTGGCACAGTGCCCGGCTCTCAGGCTCAGCAGGGGACGGTGAAGTCAAGCAGAGCGACAATGATAGGAGACTCAATAGTTCGGGGCATGGACAGGAAATTCTGTGACTGAGAAAGAGATACCAGGATGATGTGTTGCCCCTCAGGTGCTGGTGCCCAGCATATCTCAGAGCAACTACAGAATATTCTCAAGGGAAAGGGTGAGCAGCCAGAGGTTACGGTCCGCGTTGACTCTAATGACACAGGTAGAAAGGGAGAAGAGGTCCTGCACAGTGATTACAGGCAGGAAAGAGGCAGAAGAGTGGGACCTTCAAGGTAGTAATCTCTAGATTACTCGTGGTGCCACGTGCTCGTCAGAGGAAGATTAGGATGAAAGAACAGATGAGTGAGTGGTTGAGGAACTACTGCAGGGGGCAGGGTTTCAGGTTCTTGGATAATTGGAACCTTTTCTGGGGCAGGGAGGATCTGTACAGGAGGGATGGTTTGTACCTAAACTGGAGGGGAACCAATATCCTGACCTGAAGGTTCGCTATTGCTACTTGGGAGGATTTAAGCTAGTTTGGCAGGGGGTGGGAACCAGAGCACTAGGTCAGAAAGAGGAAGGTAGAAGTCAGGGACAGTAAAGCAGACTGGAGCAAAGTAATTGATATACTAGGATGAACTGTATATGTTTTATTGCTATGGGTAAATGTCATAAATTAGAGCATGGATCAGTACGTGGAACTATGGTGTTGTGGCCATTACAGAGACTTGTTCGAAAGAGGAGCAGGAATGATTGCGTAATGTCCCAGGGTTTCAATATTTTAGAAAAGATAGAGAGGGAGCTAAAATCAGGGACAATATCACAGCTGCGCTCAGATGGGACATGTGGAGGGCTTGTCCACTGAGCTTATATGGGCAGAACTCAAAAATAAGAAGGGTGCAATCACCCTGATGGGATTGTATTACAGACTCCCTAATAGCCACCAGGACATTGAGGAACAGATATACAGGCAGATTAAGGAAAGGTGTAAAACCAATAGGGTTGTTGTCAAGGGGAACTTTAACTTCCCCAATATACATTGGGACCCTCTTAGCATAAGAGGTTTACATGGGGCAACATTTATCAGGTTTCTTAAATCAATATGTAGATAGTCCAACAAGCACAGGGGCTATACCCAGCATAGCTTTTTGCATCTTCCTAACTTAATTGAATATTTTAACAAGGTGCCGAGGGTGATTGATGAAGGTAGAGTTATGGATGTTGTCTACGTGGATCTTAGTAAGCGTTTAACAAGGTCCCTCACGGGAGGCTCATCCAGAAGATTAAGATGCATAGGATGAATTGTGAATTGGCTGTTTAGATTCAGAACTGGCTTGCCCATAGAAGACAGAAAGTGGTGTTCACAGAGTCTTATTTTAGCTGCAGGTCTGTGATTAATGATGTTCTGCGGGGATCTGTACTGGGACCTCCGCTGTTTGTGACATATATAAGTGACTGGGCAAAAATGTAGCTGGGTGGGTAAGTTTTCAGATGATATGAAGATTGACGGTGTTGTCTTGGTTGTCTTGATCTCTGGAGCATTGCTCTCCAGGCTCCATCTGTATGCAGGTAGCAGGAGTACAGCCAAATACTGGCAAAGAATGCACTGGGTTATAGACCATTCGCAGATGTGGGAAGAGAAATGGCAAATGGAATTTAACCCGGTCAAATATGAAGTGTTGTGCCTTGGTAGTTCAAATGCAACGAGACAATACACTGTTACGGACAAGGTCCTTAATAGTGTTGATGAGCAACACTGTGTGCTCTCGTTTGCATCCTTCCTTACCCTAGCTTCCCAGTCTCTCATCGTTTTTAACCTCAGTTCCCAGTGCTTCTTAAAGCCTTCGGTTTTCCTCTACTGCCGACTTGAGTTTCCCCCTGGGTTCTGCTCTGGCACTAGCTCTTCTCCAGCTCCAGACTCTAATTCTGATTCCCAAAACTCCCGTTCCCCTCCCTATTCCTCACAAATATGCCCCTTTCACTGGGATCCGGTGCTAAAGGCCGCCTCACCTGACAATCAAACAGCCTTTCAATCTGCCCGGTTGCATCCAGGAAGCATCCACAATTGGTCATCGGTTTTTAATTCACTCAGGTGATGGAGCCAGCGTTGTCCATTCCTAGTTTCCCTTCAGTAGGTAGTGGTGAGCTGCTTTCTTGAACCGCCGCTGTCCTCAGCTGTCGGTGTACCCACAACGCTCTTAGGTAGAGAGTTCAAGAATTTTGACATAACAATGGTGATGGAATGGCAATTTATTTCCAATTCATAGAGCACTGCAGCACAGAAGCATGCCATTCAGCCCATCTAGTCCATGCAGGACAGGTTTTCTACCTGGAGCCATCAACCTGCACCAAACCAGAGCCCCCCCCCAGAGTTCCAAGTTCAAAGTAAAATGTATTATCAGTGTACATATACAACCCTGAGATTCTTTTTCTGTGGGCATACTTAGCAAATCTATAAAACAGTAACTGTAAACTGCAATTATCAGGAACATTAAACTGTAAACAAATGGTGCAAATGCAAATATAAATAAATAGCAATAAATTACGAGCATGAAATAACAGTATAATGGAGTCCTTAAATAAGTGTAGCTATCCCCCTTGGTTCAAGAGCCTGATGGTTGAGGGGTAGTAACTGTTCTTGACCCTGGTGGTGCAAATCCTGAGGCACCTGTACCTTCTACCTGATAGCAGCAGTGAGAAAAAGGCAGGGCCTGGGTGGTGAGGACCTTTTTTACTACAGCAACATTTCATGTAGATGTGCTCAATAGCTGGGAGGATTTTACCCGTGATATACTGGGCCAAATCCACTACCTTTTCTAGGATTTTGTGCTCAAAGGCATTGATGTTCCCATACCAGGCCATAATGCAGCCAGTCAGCACACCTTCCACCACACATCTATAGAAGTTTGCCAAGGTTTTTGATGACACGCCGAACCTCCGCAGACTCCTGAGGAAGTAGAAGTGCTGTTGTGCTTTCTTCGCAATAATATTTAGGTATTGAGTTCCAAGACAGGTCCTCTCAGATAGTGACACCCATGAATTTAAAGTTACTGACCTTCTCCAACTCTGCTCCTCCAATGATTACTGGCTCATGGACCTCTGGAATTCCTCTCCTGAAGTCTACAATCAGTTTCTTGGTACTTTTGAAATTGAGTGAGCGGTTGTTGTTATTACACCACTCAGCCAAGTTTTCAATCTCCCTCCTATCTGCTGTTTCATCACTCCCTTGATATAGCCCACCACAGTGGTGTCATCAGCAAACTTGTATATGGTGTTGGAGCTGTACTTAGCCACATGGTCATAGGTGTAAAGTGAGTAGAGCAGGGGGCTAAGGACACATTCCTGCAGTGGTCCTGTGCTGATGGACATTGTGGAGGAGATGTTTTGCCAATCCAAACTCACTGGGATCTACTGGGAAATCCAGGATCCAGTTGCACAAGGGGGTATTGAGGCCCAGGTCTTGTAGTTTACTGATTAGCTTTGAAGGGAGGATGGTGTTAAATGTTGAGCTGAAATTAATAAAGAGCCTCCTGGTGTATGCATCTTTGCTGGCTAGATGTTCCAGGGTTGTGTGAAGAGCCAACGAGATAGCATCTGCTGTAGGCCTGTTGCCTCGGTAGGCAGACTGGAGCAGATCCAAGTCACCATTCAGACAGGAGCTGATATCTTTCAGCGACAGCCTCTCAGAACACTTCATCACTGTGGATGTTAGTGCCACTGGGTGATAGTCATTGAGGCAGGGCATCATGCCCTTCTTGGGCATCGGTACAATTGAAGCCTGCTTGAAGCAGGTGGGTACCACACATTGCCAGAGCGAGAGGTTGACGATATCTGTGAACACACCAGCCAGGTGGTCAGCACAGCTCTTCAGTACTCGGCCAGGTACTCCGTCCAGACCGGATGCTTTCCTCGGATTCACTCTCTCGAAGGCAGCACGCGCATCATCCTCAGATACTGAGACCAAAGGATCATCGGGAGACATGGGGGTGGGCGATGGTTCCTCCCTATTCTGGTAATCAAAGTAAGTATAGAAGATATTGAGCTCATCTGGAAGCGAATCTCTACTGTCTGCTATGTCACCAGATTTAGCTTTGTTGGAGAATACGGCATTCAAACCCTGCCACTGTTGTCGAGCATCTCTCTTTGATTCTAGTCTTGTCTGGAATCTCCGCCTCACCCGAGAGATGGCTTTCCGGTTATCATCCCTGAGCCTCTTTTCGCAGACTGGACGGCCTCTGATCTGGCTCTCAGCAGGTTCTGGAGGTCATTATTCATCTGGGGCTTCTGACTGGGGAAAACCCTGAAGAATCTTGTGGGGACACACACATCCACAGCTGTTTTAATAAAGTCGGTAACAACCCTGGTGAAGTCATTCAGGTCCTCAGATGAGTTCTTGAACACGGCCTAGTCCACTGACTCCAGGCAATCCTGTAACCATTCCTCACCCTCCCGTGACCGCCTCTTGGTTGGTCTGGATCTCTGGAGCCTGTTCTTCAGGCTCTGTCAGTACGCAGGCAGCAGGAATACAGCCAAATGATCCGACTTGCCAAAATGCGGTCCCAGGAAGGAACGTTAGGCATTCTTTATTGTGGTGCAGCAGTGGTCCAGTGCATTGCCACCTCTGGTGCAACAGGTTACGTGCTGGTGATAAGTGGGCAGGGTTTTCTTCAAACAGGTCCGGTTAAAGTCACCGTCTATAATTTGAAATCCATATCTCTTTCATCCATGTACCTATCCAAACTTCTCTTAAACATTACAAATGATTGTTGGCAGAATTTCAGACAGTGATGGGAGAGTGTACAGGAGCAAGGTATATCAGCTAGTTGAGTGGTGACACGGCGATAACTCTACAGTCAGCGTCAGCAAGAACAAAGGACTTATTGTGGACTTCAGAAAGGATAAGACAGGAGAACATACAGCAGTCCTCATAGAAAGATCAGAAGTGGAAAGAGTGAGCAATTTCAAATTCCTTGGTGTCAATATCTCCAACGATTTACCCTGGACCCAACATATTGATGCAGCGGCAAAGAAAGCACAACAGCGGCTACATTTCATTTGGAGTTAGAGGAAGATTGGTATGTCACCAAATACACTCACAAGTCTCTACAGATTTATTGTGGAGAGCATTCTAAATGGCTGCATCATCATCATCATCATCATCTGGTATGGTGGGGGGGGGGGCTACTGCACAGGATCGAAATAAGTTGCAGAGAGTTGTAAATTTAGTCAGCTCCATCATGACACTGGCCTCAGTAGTATCCAGGACATCTTCAAGGAGCAATGGCTCAAAAAGGCAGGGTCCGTGATTAAGGACCCCATCACCAGGACATGCCCTCTTCTCATTGCTACCATCAGGAAGGAGGCACAGAAACCGGAAGGCACACACTCAGTGATTCAGGAACAACCTCTTCTCTTCTGCCATCTGATTTCTGAATGGACATTGAATCCATGAACATTACCTCACCACTTTATTATTTCTACTTTTTGCTTATTTAATATATGCTGTATATATATATATATATATATATATATATGTACTACAATTCATTAATTGCATTGTACTGCTGTCTTATGACAACATATGCCAGTAATGATAAACCTGATTCTGACACCTATCACTTCTGCTGGTAGGATGGCATGAGACTTGGAGGGCAATTTCCAAGTGATGTGTTTCCATGTTTTAGTTGCCTTGTCCTTCAGACTGGTAGAGGGCATGTGTTTGGAAGGTACTGTCTAAGGAGTCTTGGCGAGTTGCTGCAGAGCATCTTGTAAGATTGTGCGGGCTGCTAGTTTTGTATGTCAGTGATGAACTGAGTGAATGGCTGTGGATGTGGTGCCTATCAAGCTCCTGGCCTTGAATTCCTCAGGGCTTGAGAAAAAATATTCTAATGGGATCGTTCATTCATTATGTACCATGATGGATGATGTAGATGACCTTGGTCTTTCCATGACCATGATTGTCCTTGGCAAATTTTTCTGCAGAAGTGGTTTGCTTACTCCCTGAGAAATCAAAAAGAAAACTTTTATCAAATCTGGAATAAATGGATTGAATATATAACCCCAAAGCGAGCAGACTTTAGATGACTCTCCTAATGATTTATACTGCTCTTCTCATCAACACAGTAATATTGCTAACGTAAGCACCCCTGGTCTAAATGTTTACTGTTTTTGTTTTTTTTTTGAAAATAGAGAATTAACACAAGTAAAGGAAAGGATTTGGGAAAGGGATAAGAATGATAAAATTAAGTAAGTAAGTACATAGGGATCGGATAATTATGTTTGGGGGCAGGAGCAAGCATGAACAAGTTAGGATATAAACACCTACAATGGTTGTTACATAGGCTTACACACAACATTTTGGACCAGAAGAAATGGGCCAGAAGAGATATATGGAAATTATTATTAATCCACTATTATTACTATTTTTCTTAACAACTAATATAATTACTTATACTAATAGATTAGAATTTCAACTGTACATAATTATCTATTTAAGTGTATCATTTCTTTTTATATCATCTTAATGTGTACTTAGGAATGTATAAATAATTATAGTTTTATACATATAAAAAAAATGGAAAATGTTATACGTGTGAAAAAAGTACATGATACTTGTGAATTCCTTATCCAAATAAAAGTAAAAAATTTAAAAAAAAAGTGGTTTGCCATTGCCTTCTTCTGGACAGTATCTTTACAAGAAGTGTGACCCCAGCCATACTCTTCAGATATTGTCTGCCTGGCGTTAGTGGTCACATAACCAGGACATACGATGTGCACCAGCTGTCTGTACAACCATCCACCACCTGCTCCCATGGCTTATGGGATATCCGAGTGAAAAAAATCCCCTCCACACCACCCCAGCTCCAAGTTATTACTCCAGCACCCTCCCAACACGCCAAACGTACTTACGTCCATCCAGTGACGACTTTATTAGGTACACCTGTACACTTACTCATTAAATATATAATCAGCCAATCATGTGACAGCAACTCCACGCATAAAAGCATACCTACGTGGACATGAGGTTCAGTTGTTGTTCAGATGGAGCATATGGACGGGGAGGAACTGTGAGCTAAAGAAATGGCTTGAATATCTCAAAACCTGCTGAAGTTCTGCAATCAACAAATAAAACATCCAGAGAGTGGATGTTCAGTGGGACTTGTAAATGAGAAAGATCAGAGAAGAAAGGCTAGGCTGATTCAAGCAGACAAAAAGACAAGAGTAACTTAGATAACCACACATTACAACAGGGGTGGGGTATATGGGGTGTCCAGGAAGTGGTAACACTTCTGTGTTCATTCTGGGGCAGCTCACACACCTTTGGCCCCGCTGGACCCTCAGCTCTCACCTGTGGCTGACAGGCAGGCTAAGCAAGATGAGGGTCCTCGTATCCGGTGAGATAGGGACATGCCTGTCCAAGCATGTGACGTCAGCTCCAGTGTACTGGGCAGATGATGTTAACAGTGAGATCCGACAGCCAGGAAGGCCGTTCTGCAATGCTTTCTGGAGACTGAAAGGCATAACAAGGCTCAGAGTAAGTTATGATCACCTACTGCACCCAAGGGAGACCCCAATTTGTGACGACTGCTTGTACCACAGGACCTGGACTTCGGAGGTCGAGAAAGCATAACTGGCCCAGTACAACAGCTTTTCCACTTTAAAAACTCTCTCACACAGGTCCCCTATTATTGTTGTTTACGACGGACAACCATCATGGCAGTGATGTGCAGAAGAGAATCTCTGCATGCAGGACACGCCAAGCCTCGACGTGGATGGGCTACAGCAGTAGAAGACCATGAATAGACACACAGTGGCCACCTTAGCAGGTGCAGGAGGTAATGAAAAAATAATAATCAATAAACCAATTATTTGGAATTAAATGGCCTTGCCTGGTGTCTCAGGACTGGGTGCGTCTGCACCTGCTTCTCCTCGTGGCCCAGGACTCCCTCTCTGCCACCTGCCCTGCGGCATTCCACCATTTCAACATCCTTTGCTGACACCAGATGTACAAACGTGCTCTCCTCTCCACATTGACAAGTACAGTACAGTGCAAAAGTTTTAGGCACCCTAGCTACAGTGTTTATACAGTTTTTTTGCACAGTGCTGTAGACAATAGGACAATGGAGGATTATGTAGGAGGGAAGGGTTAGATCAGTCTTAGAGAAGGTTATAAGATCAACATGTCATGGACTGAATTGCCTGCATTGTGCCATAATGTTCTATGTAACTATCAGTCTCCACTGAGTAACTGTATAGATGTGAGAGCAAACAGCAGCATCGCTGCATGATTTCATTGAAGTCATTGTATTAGCTTGGTTATTTTCATGTTTATAGCAGCCTGTCCAATCTGCATTGTAATTTGCCTTATCAATAATTGCACTGTTTGGTTTTCCCCATCAGAAACAATGTATTATTTTCATTATTTATGTCACAAACACTCATAATATTTTAGCACTGTAGGCCAGATAAACCATTAACCAGATATATTGTTTGCAGAAATTTTAGTCCAAATCTGTAGAAGAGATGAACCCCTACCCCAGGCATAGAGTTCTTTTGTGTGTGTGTGTGTGTGTATCCTTATTTTTTTCCTTTCCATTTATTTATTCACCCTGTCACCCAGTAATGAAATACTCTGCCCCCAGGGATGAAGGAGAACAGATGATTAGATATATTTAAGATGGGGATAGATTCATGTTTGAAAGATCAAGGAGTCAAGGGTTATGAGGAACGGGCACAGAAGAGGCCAGCTGACACCAGCCCTGAACATATTGAATGGCACATTAGGCTTGAGAGGCTGGTGGTCTACTCCTACTCCTGCTTTCTAGTGTTCTTGCGTAAATCTATTGATTTCCCCTCTTTATTATTCTTTCTGTGCCTCATTCTACATTGAGTTCATCCACTCTGACTTACTTTCCTTATTATTACTATTATTCAAAATAAAGAAAGTAATTTCCTTATTGTTTTGATTAAAGCCCACTTTTTTGCTCTGTTCCACCTTTCCAACTCAGAAGGGTAACTTATGGCTCCCCTCTTCCCCATTCTCTGTAATAGGCTATATTTTTTATATAATTGCT
Source organism: Mobula hypostoma (assembly GCF_963921235.1). Taxonomy (NCBI): domain Eukaryota; kingdom Metazoa; phylum Chordata; class Chondrichthyes; order Myliobatiformes; family Myliobatidae; genus Mobula; species Mobula hypostoma. The sequence continues at coordinate 61,177,062 of NC_086111.1, read as the reverse complement.
TTCCCTTCTAGAGGACCTGAGGGTTAAGAAGAAACCAAGTTTCCTGACCTACCCACTCAAGTCCCAGCATTCAATTTTCTTGTCAGTGACACCATCAGCAGCTTGCTACAGAAAAATATAAAATTCTAATCATTCAAACCAATGGCAACCATCTTTAGATGCCTTGTTAGATCAAATTAGGGCCAACAAATATTCATGTCAGGCACATCTCGATGGAAACATTTTGAATCAGCCATTAATATCTGCATTATTCATTAGCAAGTAGTTCTAATTTATTTCTTATTACTTACACTGGGTAGAAATCATTTTCCTTGGCAGCTCTTTCAAACACCATTCATGGCATCAAATTAAAATCTTATTAACCTTCTTTATTTCACAAAGGACCTTCTGTGTTTCATTTACATTATATTGAAAAGAACCTAATGAGATTTCTTCTCTCTGTGAAATTAATCACACATTCAGCCCTCAAACTATCTTGATATTCTTTAAGGTAACTATATTTTTCTAAATGCGGTTGTCCTGTGCATTGCATAATGGTGCACTGAAGACAAAGGGCAAGGGGGTTCATCTCTGGTCACCAACGCTAACTGCAATAGTGACCAGACTGTTTCTCTAGTTCTCACTGTGCTTTCAGTTTAGATGATTTCAATAGTAACAAATCTGACATGAAACACTGTGGTCCATCATCAGAGATCCCCACCACCCAGGCCAAGCTCTTTTCTCCCTGCTGCCATCAGGTGGAAGGTACAAGAGCCTCAGGACTCACACCACCAGGTTCAAGAACAGTTACTAGCCCTCTACCATGAGGCTTTTGAACAAAAGGGGGATATCTACTCGCACCTGTTCCCACAACCAATTATCTCACTTTAAGAACTCTTTAAATTGTTATTTCATGCGCTTATTCTTTATTGCTGTATATTTATATTTGCATTTGCACAGTTTGTTGCCGCCTGCACTCTGATTGATAGTCATAGTCATAGTCATACTTTATTGATCCCGGGGGAAATTGGTTTTCGTTACAGTTGCACCATAAATAATTAAATAGTAATAAAACCATAAATAATTAAATAGTAACATGTAAATTATGCCAGGAAATAAGTCCAGGACCAGCCTATTGCTTCAGGGTGTCTGACCCTCCAAGGGAGGAGTTGTAAAGTTTGATGGCCACAGGCAGGAATGACTTCCTATGATGCTCTGTGTTGCATCTCGGTGGAATGAGTCTCTGGCTGAATGTACTCCTGTGCCCAACCAGTACATTATGTAGTGGATGGGAGACATTGTCCAAGATGGCATGCAACTTGGACAGCATCCTCTTTTCAGACACCACCGTCAGAGAGTCCAGTTCCATCCCCACAACATCACTGGCCTTACGAATGAGTTTGTTGATTCTGTTGGTGTCTGCTACCCTCAGCCTGCTGCCCCAGCACACAACAGCAAACATGATCGCACTGGCCACCACAGACTCGTAGAACATCCTCTGCATCGTCCGGCAGATGTTAAAAGACCCAGTCTCTTCAGGAAATAGAGACAGCTCTGACCCTTCTTGTAGACAGCCTCAGTGTTCTTAGACCAGTCCAGCTTATTGTCAATTCGTATCCCCAGGTATTTGTAATCCTCCACCATGTCCACATTGACCCCCTGGATGGAAACAGGGGTCATGGGTACCTTAGCCCTCCTCAGGTCTACCACCAGCTCCTTAGTCTTTTTCACATTAAGCTGCAGATAATTCTGCTCACACCATGTGACAAAGTTTCCTACAGTAGCCCTGTACTCAGCCTTGTCTCCCTTGCTGATGCATCCAACTATGGCAGATCTTTCATTGATCCTGTTATAGTTACTATTCTATAGATTTGCTGAGTATGCCCACAGGAAAAGCTATCTCAGGGTTGTATGTGGTGACATATATATACTCTGATAATAAAATTTACTCCGAAATTTAAACTCCTCAATTTTTATTGAGCCATTTTTCTAATAAAACATGACGCACAGGAGCAAACAAATTTGAAACTACATGCCTCATAAAGAGGTGTTAAACCAGGTGTTTAATCCAGGGTTTGGTCCTAGACAAGGAAGGAGAAGCACAGAAGATGTGAAGTTTAGGGAGGATTTCCAAAACTTTGCCTAAGCAAAGAGAAGTATTATTACCAAAGACGGAACAACTCCGATGGGAGTCTACAGGATATGGAAGAGCACAGGGATCAAGAAGAACTGTAGGACAGGAGGAGATTCATGGGAGGGCAAGGACCAGAGAACTTTTTTTAAAAAAGAAGAATTTTTATAAGAAGCCATTGCTTAACCGGAAACAATATTGGACAGGAAGTTCAGGGTGAATATGAGTATGAGTGAGAGCATAGGCAATAGCCAACAGTGATACAACATCAACAGGGATGAGTACATCCTCTTGGCAATACTCTCAGGCATATTTAGCCATAGACTTTAGTCTTAATAATTTTATTTATTTGCATGGATCTTCAACTGTAACAGACTTTGTGGTTGTCTTCTAAATGTTCATGCACCAATTAAGAAGCATCACTGAGAAGAACCTATTACAGATTTTTTTTTCCTTTGGAAAATTTTTAAATAGACAAATCAATAAACCAGATTTATAAATGCAGCTAGGACTAGGTTTGATAAGCAGAAGCAAAGAATGCCATTTTTAGGTGATATTCCAAAAATAAATACCAATTACAGTTTATTCTCTGTCGCTGTAATAGGTTAAGTTTTTTTCAAAGATTCCATTAAAATACAATGTGTTTATCTGAAATTCTATCTTCTTCTGTAAATACAGATATGAAAATATGTTTGAAAAGCAGTAATACCCAAAAACTTAGCAGATCAGGCAACATCTTTGAAAAGAGAAGCCATCAATGTTTCAAGTCAAAGACCTTTCATCAGAACTCATAACCCGACCTAAAATGTTGGCTCTTTCTTTTTCCACTGGTGGTGCTTGATATGCTGAGTTTTTCCAGCGCGGTTTGTTTCTATTTCAGTTTTCAGCAGCGCAGTTTTTTGATGTCCATAAAACACTTGTTCAGTTGCCCTGCAACTTCCCAAATATAATTTCTCCTTCCTCATTCTGTAAAAAGAAAACAAGAATAATTTAGTTTTAAGTTACAAAGTTGGGGAGGGATGGATCAGAGAAAGAGAGTATCTCTGATAGGATGATGCCTTGAGATTTTATGACTCAAAATCCTGCTATATAACCATTCAAGAATGGACAAGTTTAAAGTTTTTTTAATAGTTCTTTACAGCAAGACCAGTAGAGAATTAATATAAATCCATGCCAAATTTACAATAGTACAATAATTCCCTCAGGAAGCACCCACAATAAAGAGACCTCAGGTTCAAGTTCAATTCAAGTTTACTGTACACACATATATCGCCCAACGAGAAAATGCTTCTCTAGACCAGGGTGTAAAGCGCAATAGTACACACACAGTAACATACAGTACTTAGGAAAGTAAGAATTAAATCTACAAATGAATTACGCGTAGAGAAACAAAGTAAAGTGCTTAAATTAAGTACAAATTATCCTGTGACCACTAAAACAGAGGTGAGTGTCACTGATAGCAGTTCAGTAGTTTCCATGGTTAACTTTACTTGAGTGGCTATCAGAATCTTATTAATCATTTTACGATCATTATTACCCATAAATGTGAGCCACGCATCTACTTATTCAACTGATTATAATTGATATTTGCTGTTGTGCTTTGTGAGTAATGGTGGGCGGTCGATGCAGCGCATCCTCATTTACATATTATCCATAAATTAACATCTGCTGCAAACTTATATCCCACTGTTAAATTTGACCATTTACATGCTTCTCCGTGTAACTAACAGACCAAGATTAACATGTTTTAACACTGGAATCCTTTGTCAGCTCAAAGAATACATGCATTAAATTGATGGCTGAAAAAAGTCAATTCAAAGTATGACCTGAATTAGATTAGAGAGTTTTTCAGGATCACTGTGGTTGTCGTGGAAACTGGCACATGAATTCTTTCAAAGAATTGGGTTTCACAGAGGTTGCGACAATGGTGTTGTTTTCTTTACTCTAATGCTAACTTGTTGAAAATACGACGTGACATCACATCGAATTAGAAATTTTCAAGAACACCTAGCATCCACACAGCCACCTGTAGAGATACCAAATCAATGGAGACTCTCACAAATTGAATTGAACATTCGTTTCCGGTCTGTACAAATGCAGGAGGGAAATTTAGTTCTTCTAAATTCAATCAACCGTGGCGAGATTTTCTCATCTGAAACAGAAGCAATAAACACCGACCTTGACAGCAACACTCATATTAATCATTTCAAAAGAAGATTGTTTTTTTAAGTCCCTGTCCTGAACTCTGAGTATTAGACTCTCCGCTGCACACCATTGCAGTGTTGAGGGTGTGCTGGGAAAAGAAGGAAAGGATTCACTCCACTGAGATGGGCTGGAGCCAATGTCTTGCAAATTCAATAACCAGGCTGTGAGACTAATGAATCCACTGCCACCACTGAGGTCCCATCACGAGGACAGCGAAGTATTTACTGTTTACCTGCACTGCACGCTTCACATGCATTTTTGTATTGTATTTTATCAACTTATTTGTGTAATATTTGTTTTATGTGGCGTGTGTAATATAGGTATTGTGAGTGCACCATAATCTGGAGAAACATTGCTTGGTTTAATTGTACAACGTTTGTATATATGTACAGTCAGATGACAATAAAGCTGAACTTATCTACTTATTTATTTAGAGATACAGCGTGGAATCGACCCTTCTGACCCTTTGTGTGTTGGCAGCCCCAGTTTAACCCTAACCTAATCACAAGACAATTTACAATGACAAATTAACCTACCAGGTTCATGTTTGGACTGTGGAGGGATACCAGTGAACCCAGAGAAGACCTATGCATTCCACAGGGAGGTTGTACAAAGACTCCTTACAGAGGATGCTGGTATCAAACTCCAACTCCGACGCTCCCTAGCTGTGATAGCATCGCACTAACTGCTACTCTATCTTGGCACCCCAACTGGAATTTGAAGTAACTCCTTAAATTAAGTGGATGTGGGGGCAGAGGGAGGTAGTTGAGTTGATTGGCATCTGCAAGGCTCTCAAATTCAAGTTGAAGTTTGCCATTCAACCATGTACATATAAACCACCAAACAAAAACCAAGGTGCACAACAGAGTACATATAACTCCCACACGACAAAAAATGTAACATTCATTCTTTACGTGCCATGTTGTACAATAAACGCAATCATGGTCTTTCCATGACCATGATTGTTCTCGGCAAAAATGCAATATTACCTAAAGTAAACTAACAAATAATAATGTGTATTTACAACACAATTTAAATAGTAGGCAGTATAATATTACTGGAGTTCATATGTGGTGGTGGCAGGGAGTTCAGTCATCTTACAGCCTGAGGGACGAAGCTGTTTCCCATCCTAACAGTCCTTGTCCTAATGCTACTTTGCCTGATGGTAGGAGTCAAAGATATGGTTGGACCGATGGGTGGGATCATTGATGATGCTCAGGGTCATGGTGAGAGTACATCAATAAAGCAAAATAGGAAGAGCAGGGTGATAGTACAAGGCAGCAAAAGGAGTAATGAAGCCCATTAAGAAGAGACACTGCATGTAAGCTTTTAACTAGAGTCAGAGCAGGAATCTATGAGGTGTGGCCAAAATTAAAAGCTCTTTATTTGAACACATGCAGTCCAAGACACAATTTAGTGGCACAACTAGCATAAGTGGTCGGAACTAATAGAATTGATTTAAAACTCTAGGTAGAATAGAGAAATGAACTGTCAGGAAATGTCAAGGAGACTTGACCCAAAGGCAGAGCAGCAGAGGTGATTCGGCGATGAACCATAACTTTAATAATAGACTGCAAAAATAACTAGCTGCAAGGGGCCGCAATATAAGAGAGAGCAGACGCTAAGCTCCGCAGACAACAGGGTAAATAAAGGCTAGGAGTAACTGGTTGAGATCAGCTGTTTCGAAGAGTGAACCAGGACTGTAGATGAGAGCTGGGTTTAAATGGGCTGCAAATGACTCCTAATAGCAGGATGGAGCAGTATAGTCAGGCTTGTGCAGGCCTGACAGGGGATCAATTATTCTTCATCAGGTAGACCTCTATTCTAGCAAAACGTTGTTATCTGGTTTTGTACCTGCCATTAAATCTATAAAATTAAATGGTGTTGACTAACATTTGAGTTGCAAACTTGGTGCAGGAAGTCATAGCAATCAGTTTTGAAGAATGATTAAGTGATACTGCATAGTTCTGGTAATAAATGGCGGTTCTCAATGCAAATAGTGGATGCATTATCAACCAGCATTAGGATTGTAGAAGCATATCTGGCAGCCAGCAGCAAAAAAAGGAAATTGTGGCCAAGAGTACAGTGCCGTTACAGAATGAAGAAATAGTAATACCAGATGTTATCATGAAAAGATGGAAAATCTGTGAAAATAAAACAAAAGAAAGCACAGATATTCCAGGCATGATTGTATGCAGATAATATGAGCAGTGCAATACTGTCGCCAGTTAGCGTAACACTATTTCAGCGCCAATAACCTGTGTACAATTTTCACCACTGTCTGTAAGGAGTTTGCATGTTCTACCTGTGACCACATAGATTTCCTCCAGGTGATCTGGTTTCCCCCCACGTTCCAAAATTACACGTGCACAGGCCTTTTTTGTATCAAGATTGCACTAAATATCATATCACACTAAATAAGTAGATGCTGCAAGATGAGTAGGAGGTTAATTGATCACATTCTGCACACCACAGTTCCCGAGGAGACATTGGATTGGATAGCAGGAGAGAGAGTTCAAACGAAGCAAGCGGGGGGCAGTCGGGATATTCTGCTTGCCACAGTTCTCGCGGAGACGATGTATTGTGCGTAATTAACCACTTGGACAATAAAAAGAAGTTAGGTTTATGTGGATTGGCCAATGTGGGAGCAGCTAATGTGTAAGTGGGCCAGTGTTAGAGTGGGGAGCTCAAGCTTTGGTTCACAAAGGCTTCAGCGAGGAGGGGCAAAGATTGTCTGTAATTTTTTCCAGATTATGCTAAGGAGTTGGAGCTGGAAATGAATGAATTCCAGACCATTCCAAAGGCTGAAGGGTTGCTTGATAGGACATACAGGGAGGTAGTTACACCCAAGCTGCAGGACACAGAGCTGGGTGACCGTAAGGAGAGGAAAAGGAGGTAGGCAGCCAATGCAGAGTACCCCGGTGGCAGTTCCCCTCTACAACAGGTATAACGCTTTGAATCTGTTGGGGGGGGGGGCGCATGACCTAGAAAACAAAAGGCACAGTGGTCAGATCTCTAGCATTGAGTCTGGCTCTGTGGCTCAGAATGGGAGGGGGGAAAGAGGAGTGCAGTAGTGATAGGGAATTCCAGAGTTAGAGGAGCAGACAGGAATTCTATGGACGTGAAAGAGACACCCGGCTGGCATGTGCCTCCCAGGGGCCAGGGCCAGGGCCAGGGATGTCTCATATCAGATCCACAGCGTTCCGAAGGGGAGAGTGAGCATCCGGAAGTCATGGTACTTGTTGGTACCAGTGGCGCGGGTAGGAAAAGGGAGGAGATCCTGAAGAGAGAATATCGGGAATTAAACACAGGAAGCTGAAAAGCAGGACCTACAGGGTAGTAATCTCCAGAATGCTGCCTGTGCCACACACCAGTGAAGGTAAGAATAAGATGATTTGGCAGATGAATGGGATGCTTTAGTCAATAATTTGAATGTGTGACTGAGGATGTGGTGCAGGGGGGCAGGGTTTCAGATTTCTGGATCATTGGGATCTCTTCCAGGGAAACGACTGTATGACCTGTACAACAAGTTACACCCGAACTCAGGAGGGACCAACATCCTCGCAGGTGGGTTTGCTAGAGCTGTAGGGGAGGGTTTCAACTAATTTGGCAGGGTGATGTGAACTGGAGTGATAGGGCTGAGGTTGAGGTAGTTGGCACAAATCTAGATACAACGTGTAGTGAGACTGTGAGAAAGGACAGGCAAACGATAGGGGAAAATTGCAGTCACTGGGACGAGTGCAAAGTGTAGCGAGCTAGAGGGTGGTGAATCTGTGGAATTCATTGCCACAGACAGCTGTAGACTCCAAGTCATTAAAGCGGAAGTTGATAGATTCTTGATTAGTCAGAGTGTCAAATGTTACAGGAGCAAATTTGAAAAGGGTGATGAACACAGGACTGAAGGTGTGTTATAGTTGAATGCACACAGTATATGGAAAAGGAGGCTGATCTTGTAGCACTGTTGGAGACTGGCAGGTATGACGTTGTAGGCAGCACTGAGTTATGGCTGAAAGAAGAGCTTAACATCCAAGGATACACCTTGTATCGAAAGGACAGGCAGGTAAGCAGAGGGGGTGGGGTGGTTCTGAAGATAAAAAATGAAATCAAATCCTTAGAAAGAGGTGACATAGGATCAGAAGATGCAGAATCTTTGTGGATAGAAGCAAGATACAGCAAATGTAAAAAGACCCGGATGGGAGTTATATACAGGCCTCTGCATGGTAGCCGGGCTGTGGGGAACAAATTACAATGTGAGGTAGAAAAGGCATTTACAGCGAGGACAGGCCCAGTGCCATCAAATGTTCTCGTACGTAAATCCCGCTCATTCCCAGAATCATTCTCATGAACCTCCTCTGTACCCAAGGATGCAATGCTGAGGCTTTATAACACATTGCTCAGACTGGAGTATTGTGAGCAGTTTTGTGCCCCTTATCGAAGAAAAGATGTACCGGCATTGGAGAGGGACCAGAAGAGCTTCAGGAGAGTGACTCCAGGAATGAAAGGGTTAATGTATGAGGAGCATTTGATTGCTCTGGGCCTGTACTTGCTGGAGTTTAGTAGAATGAGGAGGGATCTCACTGAAGCCTATTGTATATTGGAAGGATTATATAGAGTAGTACGTGGGCACGTGGCCAAGTGGATAAGGCATTCGACTAGCGACCTGAAGGTAGTGAGTTCGAGCCCCAGCCGAGGCAGCATGTTGTGTCCTTGAGCAAGGCACTTAATCACATATTGCTCTGCGATGACACTGGTGCTAAGCTGTATGGGTCCTAATGCCCTTCCCTTGGACAACATTGGTGTCGTGGAGAGGGGAGACTTGCAGCATGGGCAAGAGTGAAGACTTTCCAGGCACAGTTCCATGGTCTCGCAAGACTAACAGGTGCCTTTATATAGAGTAGATATGGAGACAGTGTTTGCTATAGTAGGATAGTCGAGGGCAAGAGGAAGCCTCAGAAGTGGGGGATGTCCATTTTAAACAGTGACGAAGAGGTAATCCAATCACAAACAACAGAAAATCTACAGACGCTAGAGTCCTGCCAAAGGGTTTTGGCCCGAAGCGTCGACTGTACTCTTTTCCTAGATGCTGCCTGGCCTGCTGAGTTCCTCCTGCATTTTGTGTGTGTTGCAGTGATGAGGAGGAACTTCTTTGGGGAGAGCGTAATGATTCTGTGGAGCTCAGTGCCACAAATGGCTGTAGAGTCCAAGTCATTGAGTATTTTGAAAGCGGAGGTTGATAGGTTCTTGATTAGTCAGAGCTTCAAAGGTTACAGGGAGAAGGCAGGAGAATGGGATTGAGAGGGATAATAACCCAGCCATGATGGATGACAGAGCACACTCAATGGCCTGAACGTCTTAATTCTGCTTAATTTGGGCTCGATGTGCTGGAAGGGCGTCTCACTGTGCTTTACCTCTGAAAGGAAAAGAGAATATTCCCCATCAACACTTTTCAGCTGCAAAGCTTTGAAAAGCATTCACTGTTGAAATATTATTAAATTCAGCATTATTATAGTATAACAAAATCCTAAACCAAGGCAGATTAATTCACAATTCAATGAGGCAACAATACAGTTAGAAGTATATTTTGGGATATTATTATGCACATGAAGTAAAGGAAATTCAAGATTCAATATTGTTTAATGTTACTTCCTGTACACAAGTATTAGATTAGATTAGATTAAATTAGATTCAACTTTATTGTCATTGTGCCGAGTACAGATACAAAGCCAATGAAATGCATTTAGCTTCTGACCAGAAATGCAAAGAATAGTGTTATTTACAAAATAACTGCGAATAAAAAGTGCTACAGCACACAAATATAAAAGTACTGAGACAGTACAATATGGGTGCAATACTGCTTAGCGCTGTGATGAGAGGTTCAGCAGTGTCACAGCCTCAGGGAAGAAGCTCTTCCTGTGCCTGCTGGTGCGGGAGCAGAGGCTCCTGTAGCACCTACCGGATGGGAGGAGAGTAAAAAGTCCATGGTTAGGGTGAGATGCATCCCTGATAATGCTTTTTGCCCTGCTCAGGCAGCGTTTATGGTAGATATTCTCAATGGTGGGCAATTGGATGCCGATAATCCACTGGGCAGTTTTTACCACACGCTGGAGTGCTTTGCGGTCCGATACGGGACAATTGCCATACCACACTGAGATGCAGTTGGTGAGTATGCTCTCAATGGTACAGCGGTAAAAGTCTGTCAGTATCCTGGGACAGAGGTGAGTTTTCTCAATGCTCCGCAGGAAATAAAGGCACTGTTGCGCCTTTTTGATCAGGATGGAGGAGTTCAGGGACCAGGTGAGATCCTCGGAAATATTGGCATCGAGGAATTTGAAGCTTGATACACACTCCACTACAGTTCCATTGATGTAGATGGGGACGTGAGTGTGACTCCCGGCGTGCCTGAAGTCCACAATGATCTCCTTGGTCTTCTGGGTGTTAAGGGCCAGATTGTTGTCGGCACACCACGCAGCCAGGTGCTGGACCTCATCCCTGTAGGCCGTCTCATCACCCCCTCTGATCAGACCAACCACCGTGGTGTCGTCTGCGAACTTGATTATGGAGTTAGAACTGTGTACCGGAACGCTATCATAGGTGAAAAGGGAGTACAGAAGAGGGCTCAGCACACGCTTCAAGGAGAATTAAATAATTGTTACTCCAGATCTGATGCATAACCAAAAAAATCACAATAAGATAAAGAACTGAGTAAAAACACAATAAATATAAATACATAAGATAGCTTATATACATAGATTGATTGAATGTTCATAAAGTGACACTAGTTACAATAGAGCCTGTACGTATGGTGACTGATAGGAAGTGATAAAGTAGTGAAGTAGGGGGTTGTGGAGGGTTGGGTTAGTGGGTGGAGGTGTTGATCAGCCTTACTGCTTGGGGAAAGTAATTGTTTTTGAGTCTGATGGTCCTGCTGTGGATGCTACGTGGACTTCTCCCTGATGGGAGTGGGACAAACAGTCCATGAGCAGGGTAGGTGCAATCCTTCATGATGCTACTGGCCCCTCTCTGTATATATGACATGGATGATGTGTGGATTGGTGCCAGTGATGCACTGGGCAGTTTTAATTAGCTGTTGTAGACCTCCTGTTCTCTGCAGTCTCTGTATCTTGCGGTGATGCAGTGTGTTGGGATGCTCTCCTCTGCACATCTGTAGAAGCTCGTGAGTATTGATGTGCACAGTCCAGCTTTCTTCAGCCTCCTCAGAAAGTAGAGGTGTTGGTGAGCTTTCTTGATTCTGTAGGATATGATCTGGGGCCTTGAGAGTTTGCCCAAAATATTTGCTCCCATGAGATTGAAACTACTCGAAGTTCCCACTGCTGCGCCACTGATGTAAAAAGGAGAGTGACTGGTGCAAGTTCTCTTGAAGTTCCTAACCACCTCCTTTGTCTTGCTGATATTGAAAGGAAGAGGTTACTTGCCTGGCACCAAGGTTCAAACTCTACCACCTACTCCCTGTAGGCCGCCTCATCGTTGTCGATTGTGAGCCCCTTCGGTGTCGCGTCACTGGCAAATATGACAATGTCATCACTAGGTGTTTGCTCATGCGGTTGTTTGTGAGCAGAATGTACAGCACGGAGCCCTCGGGGCACCCATGTATAGGATGATGGGCGGAAGGAGCAGCTGTGCATCCTGACTATCCGAGGTCTGTTGGTTAGAAAGTCCAACGCCCACTTGCACAGTGGTGTACTTAGACTGAGGAGTAGGAGTTTGTTCACCAAGGTCTGTGGGACAATACTGTTGAAAGCCACACACATAAAAGATGCTGGTGAACGAAGCAGGCCAGGCAGCATCTATTGGAAAAGGTACAGTCGACGTTTCGGGCCGAGACCCTTCGTCAGGACTAACTGAATGAGGAGCTAGTAAGGGATTTGAAAGATCTCCCAACAGATGCTACCTGACCTGCTATGTTCACCAGCAACTTTTATGTGTGTTGCTTGAAACTCCAGCATCTGCAGATTTCCTCGTGTGAGTGTTGAGAGCCAAACTGAATTGCAGAAAGAGCTCTCTCACATAAGGTTCCTGTTGCCAGATGTGTCAGGGCCAGGAACATGACAGGTGCAATGGCATCTATCATAGTGCGGCTTTGTTGGTAATGGAGTCCAAATCATTACACTGCACACTCCATGAATAGGACCACTAAAATATTCAGATAAATGGTATTATACACTCAGGATCCACTTTATTAGGTACATCTGTGAACCTGCTCATAAATGCAAATATCTAATCAGCCAGTCATGTGGCCGCAACTCAATGCATAAAAGCATGCAGACATGGTCAAGAGGTTCAGTCGTTCAGACGAAATATCAGAATGAGGAAGAAATATGATTGAAGTGATTTTGACCATGGAACGATTGTTGGTATCAGACAGGGTGGTTTAAGTACCTTGAAAACTACTGAACTCTTGGGATTTTCATGCAGGAGAAAAAGTCTCCAGCTTTTACAGAGAATGATGCAAATAACTAAAAAGGTCCAGTAAGTGGCAGTTCTGAGGGCAAAAATGCCTTGTTAATGAGAGAAATCAGAGGAGAATGGCCTGACTTGACCAAGCTCACAGGGAGGTGACAGTAGCTCAAATAACCATGTGGTTACAACAGCTGTGCTCAGAAGAGCAACTTTGAATGCACAACACATCAAACCCAGCAGTGGATGGGTTAAAGCTGAAGAAGGCCATGAACACACACTCGGTGGCCATTTTATTGGGTAGAGAAGGTCCCTAATAAAGTGGCCACTGCGTGTATTTATCAAAAACACAATGACTAGCAATCTAGTTTATTGATTTACTGTATGCCTTTTTGGGCAAGGCCTTAAGATTAAGGAAGATTCACCTTGGACGTTGGGGTGGCCAGTAAGGTTAATGCAAACCATTTTTATCAGAGTTACGCAAACACGAGGAAATCTGCAGATGCTGGAAATTCAAGCAACAACACAAAAAATGTTGGTGAACGCAGCAGGCCAGGCAGCATCTATAGGAAGAGGTACATTCGACGTTTCGGGCCAAGAGGGATCCCGCGGGGATCGATTGGCGGGTGCTCTGGGTCAGGCCGAGTGACAGGGGAGGCACTGTTGCCACTTCCAGCTTCCGGGGGCCCGGGCTGTCGACACTTAATCCCGGAGGGCCGGGCTCCTGGCCAAAACAAGTCCGTGAGCTGAGTCACGGTTGCGGAGGCCTCCGCTGATTCCTAAGCTCCGGAACCTGGGCCTTAGCACTCAGATCTGCAGCTGGATCTTCAACTTCCTCACAGACAGGACCCAGGCTGTAAAAATAGGGGACAAGCTCTCCTCTACAATCACTCTGAGCACCAGTGCCCCACAAGGCAGTGTACTCAGCCCCCTGCTGTACTCACTGTACACACATGATTGTGTCACCAAGTTTCCATCAAACTCAATATGTAAGTTTCCTGATGACACCACAATTGTAGGCCGTATCTCAGGTAATGATGAGTTTGAGTACAGAGAGGAAATTAAGAACCTGGTGGCATGGTGCGAAGACGATAACCTATCCCTCAACGTCAGCAAGACGAAGGAATTGGTTGTTGACTTCAGAAGGAGTAGCGGACCGCACAACCCCATTTACATCGGTGGTGTGCAAGTGGAATAGGTCAAAGGCTTTAAGTTCCTTGGAGTCAATATCACAAATGACCTGACTTGGTCCAACCAAGCAGAGTTCACTGCCAAGAAGGCCCACCAGCGCCTTTACTTCCTGAGAAGCTAAAGAAATTTGGCCTGTCCCCTAAAACCCTCACTAATTTTTATAGGTGTACCGTAGAAAGCATTCTTCTAGGGTGCATCACAACCTGGTATGGAAGTTGTCCTGTCCAAGACCGGAAGAAGCTGCAGAAGATTGTGAACACAGCCCAGCACATCACACAAACCAATCTTCCATCCTTGGACTCACTTTACACCGCACGCTGTCGGGGCAGTGCTGCCAGGATAATCAAGGACATGACCCACCCAGCCAACACACTTTTCGTCCCTCTTCCCTCCGGGAGAAGGCTCAGGAGCTTGAAGACTCGTACGGACAGATTTGGGAACAGCTTCTTTCCAACTGTGATAAGACTGCTGAACGGATCCTGACCCGGATCTGGGCCGTACCCTCCAAATATCCGGACCTGCCTCTCGGTTTTTTTGCACTACCTTACTTTCCCTTTTCTATTTTCTATTTAAGATTTATAATTTAAATTTTTAATATTTACTGTCGATTTGTACTCCAGGGAGCGCGAAGCGCAGAATCAAATATCGCTGTGATGATTGTACGCTCTAGTATCAATTGTTTGGCGATAACAAAGTATAAAGTATAAAGACCCTTCGTCAGGGCTAACTGAAAGAAGAGATATTAAGAGATTTGAAAGTGGGAGGGGGAGGGGGAGATCCCAAATGATAGGAGAAGACAGGAGGGGGAGGGATGGAGCCAAGAACTGGAAAGTTGATCGGCAAAAGGGGTACAAGGCCAGAGAAGGGAGAGGATCATCTGACGGGAGGCCTAGGGAAAAAGAAAGGGAGAGGGGAAGCCCAGAGGACGGGCATGGAGTTATAGAGAGAGGGACAGAGGAAGAAAAAGGGAAAATTAAAAAATATATATTAATAAATAAACAAATAAGGGATGGGGTACGAAGGGGAGGTGGGGCATTAACAGAAGTTAGAGAAGTCAGTGTTCATGCCATCAGGTTGGAGGCTACCCAGACGGAATATAAGGTGTTGTTCCTCCAACGTGAGTGTGGCTTCATCTTGACAGTAGAGGTGGCCGTGGATAGACATATCAGAATGAGAATGGGACGTGGAATTAAAATGTGTGGCCACTGGGAGATCCTGCTTCCTCTGGCGGACAGAGCGTAGGTGTTCAGTGAAAAGGTCTCCCAGTCAGAGTTACTCTATTAGGTACTAGACAGAGGTTCAGTGTGGGGATGAGCTGGTGCATTCCTTCTGCTGTTTATCTTCAGTGTGATTCCAACACAGGGACTCAAAGTTACTTGTACCATCCCAAATGCTCAGACTGAGCTGACACGAAACAGAATCTCCCAGGACTCAGTAGGGAACGCTGTGCTTTCTCTGGGCATTGGGAGCATCCCTGAATCTGTTCCCCTTTAGGGAACTCAGATTAGAGTGTACATTTAGAGAGCCTAGAACTGAGCACGCTAACAACAGACTCCACAGTGGAGTCAGCCTTGGCTAAGTGGAGCATCAGTGTTGGGGATGTTGGCCTGGGATACTTGCTTATTGTGGATTTAGATGATCTTGTGGAGATAGTGATAGTGGCATCTTTCCCAAAAACGATAGGTACATGGATAGTAAGGATATGGAAGTCTATAGTCCCAGCACAGGTCGATGGGAGTAGACAGTTTAAATGGTTCAGCACTGAATAGATGGGCCAAAAAAAGTCTGTTCCGTTGCTGTACTTTTCTGTGATTCTATGACTCTAACCTATCAATCTCTGCTTTAAGTATAACCAATGAGTTGGCCTCCACAGACATCTGTGGCAATGAATTCCACAGATACACTACCCTCTAGCCAAAGAAGTTCCTCCTCATTGCTGTTTAAAAGGACATCCTTCTGTTCTGAAACAGTACCCTCTGGTGCAAGACTCTCTTGCTATTGGAAACATCCTCTCCACATCTACTCTTTCTAGGCCTTTCAATACTCAGTGCATTTCAATGGGATTCCCCCCACTTCATTCTAAATTTCAGCAAGTACAGGTACAGATCGATCAAACAATCCTCATATGTTAATAGCTCCATCCCAGGATCATTATCATAACCACTTCTGGACCCTCTCCAACGCCAGCATATTCTTTCATAATCATGGGGTCAAAAACTGCTCACAATACTCCAAATGTGCTCTGACCAATGCCTTATAAAGCTTCACCATTACATCCTTGCTTTTATATTCTAGTTCTCTGGAAATGAATGCTAACGTTGCACTTGCTTTCCGTACCACTGACTTAACCTGCAAGTTAATCTCTCAAGACACTTCAAGGGAGAAGCAGCGGACTCGGCCGGCATGGAGTCTGGGCGCTCATGCAGGCCGGCAGCTGAAGGGAGACAACAATCATGTACATGAGAATGCTCACATTCCAGCCAATTATTTGTAATTGTATTTAACTCTTTCTTTTGCTTCAATGTTGTCAAGCCTTGATCGAAGTACAGCAACAACAACGCTCCCTTATTTTAGTCCACGTTCTGGGAAAGGAAATTAGCGATTTAGATAGATGCTGTTAAAGGAGAAGTATTAATTTAGTTCCAGGTTACTGCTTTCAAATTGCAGTGATACCATTAGTTTGTAATTAGTTTAAGGGTTATAGTTAGTGGTCCAGTGTTTATGTTCTGTTTTGAACAGTGCTTATTAAAATTCTGTGACCTGTTCATTCTATGCCAGTGTCTCACCTTCTACACATCACTGACCTCCTGTCAGCAAGACTTGACACCAACGTTAACCCAGCAGAGAGAGAACAGCTGAAATTGGCCCTGAATTTCATTGGTCAGGTGGGGGAGAAGTTCAAGTCAGTGGAGGCTGGGTTGGCTGAAATGGCTCCCGCAATGCGACAGCGATTCCCAGAGCGCCAAGCCAGTCAGAGCTGGAAGAAAGCGTGTTGCCACTCACAACGGCAGTTCAGCAACTCACAACCAACAGCCAGAATCAGGTTGCAGCTGTCACTACTCTGTGGCAGTCTCATCAGCCTCAGCCATGAAAGCCCCAGCACTCTTGGCTGCTTCCGGACCTGAACCAGGCATTCCTCCACCTGGCAGATACTCCGGTGGTGACAATTTCTGCAGAAAGTGTGGGCTGACAATCTATCCCAGCCAGGTTGGCTCAGTGAGGCTGGCTTACATTGTGAATCTATCAGACCAGTCGTTCTCAAACTTTTTCTCTTTGTGGCCCACTTACGACTTTCACTTACCTCTGTGACCCCAACTGTTATGTTACTTCTGTTTAAACATACCATGGGTTAACAGTAACGAATCATATTCTGGAGGAATTAGCGAACTTTTATTTACAGTAATAAACAAACACGTCTTAACCCAGCCACGTGCTGGAACATACTGGCACATCATTGCATGTGATATCACCACACCAACCCTCCAAAGTCTCTAGTAACTGATAAAGACTTTTTTGGCCAACTATAATAATTATTCTAATATACAGTCAATATCTATGTTTTAACAGGTTATAGATATTACTATACGTTAAATATTATATTACAGGTGTATATGAAAAATAAAGCTATTTCAAAGCTCTGAAAAAAGCGACGAAACGAACTTTTAACATCGTAAACCAGCGGGTTGTTGTTAAGTCTCCCGCTCGCTGTGAAAATGGGGGACATCTCCCTCTCCCTTGCCAGGGAGAGAGAGAACCTGTGGTTTGTCGAATGTCAGATGAAATGTGAAGCCTTTGGGATAACCTTGGTCTGTGTCTTTGCTATTGCTTAACACACACTTGGGCTCGGTGATGGTACCGATGTGCTTTTCTTTGCTGATGGGGGGAGGGGGGATCGTTGCTTGCTGCTGGTTACGTGCGGGAGGGGGGACCTTGGGGGGGACTTTGGGGTTCTCATGTTTAACTGTCATTCATTCTTTGGGGCACTTCTCTGTTTTCGTGGATGTTCGTGAAGAAAAAGCATTTCAAAATGTATATTGTATACATTTCTCTGACGTTAAATTCAACCTTTGAACCTTTGAATAGGATACTTTATTTAGAACGTATATTGGATTCTTCCAATTAGCAGCAAAAAAGCAATTAATATTGCTACCTTGGGTATTCAGTGAGATTCTTGCAACTGATGCAAACTAGAGAGTTTTTGAATATCTGATTGCAACTTGGTTAAAGATAATCATAGATCACCTCTCTTCACGACATCGGGATCACGACTTTCAAGCTTTTGAAAGCAAGCGAAGAGCTTGACTGAAACCACGTTCAACTAGATAAGAAGCGGGAAATCCAGTTAAAAACAACTTTGCTTTCTTCCAGAGCTGTGGAAATTTATTTTGAATATCACTAGTTATCCAGAAACTTTGCCTGCTGTGTTTGAATTTTACTTGAGCTGTCATATCGCTCCGCAGCTCAATAAGACATTTTTGGAATGTGGTGTCAACAACATTCACATCTACCCCAAATGGATCCACCACCCAATCTGGAATATGCATCTCCAGCAGGTCTCTGAACCAAAATGATGAAGTAGGCCATAGTCAGCATGGTCGCCTCAAGGGAAAATCTTATCTGACAAATTTGTATAAATTCTTTGAAGAAATAACAAGCAGGATAGACAAAGGAGAATTGGTTGATGTTGTGTACTTAAATTCTCAGAAGGTCTTTGACAAAATGCCACACACAAGGCTGCTTAACAAGCTACGAGCCCATGACGTTACAGGGAAGGTTCTAGCATAGGTAAGGCAGTGGCTGATTGTCAGGTGGCAAAGAGTGGGAATACAGGGAGCCTTTTCCAGTTGGCTGCCTGTGACGAGTGGTGTTCCACAGGGGTCTGTGATGGGATTGATTCTTTTTACGTTATATGTCAATGATTTGGATGATGGAATTGAAGGCTTTGTTGTAAAGTTTGCAGACGATATGAAGATAGGTGGAGGGGCAGGTAGTTTTGAGGAAGAAGGCAGGCTACAGAAGGATTTAGGCAGATTAGGAGAATGAGCAAAGAAGTGGCAGATGGGAAACAGTGTTGGGAAGAGCACGGTCATGCATTTTGGTAGAAGAACTGAAAGGGTTGGCTATTTTCTAAATGGAGAGAAAATACAAAATTCCCTGAAGGTTAATTTGCAGGTTGAGATTGTGGTCAGGAATGCAAATGCAATGTTACCATTCATTTCAAGAGGACTCGAATATAAAAGCAAGGATGTAATGCTAAGACTTTATAAAGCACTGGTGAAGCCTCACTTGGAGTATTGTGAGCAGTTTTGGGCCCATTATCTTCGAAAGGATGTGTTGAAACTGGGGAGGGTTCAAAGGAGTTTCACAAAAATGATCCCAGGATTGAATGGCTTGTCATATGAACAACGTTTGATGGCTCTGGGCCTGGCATTCACTGGAATTCAGATGATTGAGGGATAATCTAATTGAAATCTATCAAATGATGAAAGGCTTTAATAGAGTGAATATGGAGAGGGTGTTTGCTACGGCAGGAGAGACTAAGACCAGAGGACACAGCCTCAGAATAGAGGGGCATACTTTTAGAATGGAGATGAAGAGGAATTTCTTTAGCCAAAGAGAGGTGAATTTTTGGAATTCATTGCCACAAGCAGCTGTGGAGGCCAAGTTTGTATGTATATTTAAGGCAGAGGTCGATAGATTCTTCATTGGTCAAGGTATGAAGGGATACGGAGAGAAGGCAAGAGATTAGGGCTGAAAGGAAAATTGGATCAGCCATGATGAAATGGTGGAGCAGACTCGTTGGGCCAAATGGCCGAATTCTGCTCCCATATCTTATGGTGTTAAAATTTTGTATTTGTGTGCAGTTGTTTCAAGTGATCAAGATATGCAATCAAATCATCATCTTGTAATTCTATTTAAGAATGGCCAGTGAAGGAAATTGCATAAACTTGCAATGTTCAATATTGCTGAGTTTTCCAAGGAAAGCAATAATAGCCTCTTTGCAATTTTCCTCTTGTAGCTGTTTTGTTAATAAATTCAGTTTTTCAAATATAGCTGACAGGAAAGATATGTCAGATTTAGCAGCAACACTTTGTTCTCCAAGTTGCCTATCACTTTGCAATGCTACAATACGACCCAAAGTGCAACAAAGCGACAAAGACCATTACCTTTTGATAACCATCAGACCTCTGTATGCATTATTAGACATTCAAAATCACCTTTGTTTTCCTCACAAAGTTGTTGAGAATGACAATCTTGAGGTACATTTGATATGATGAAGTTGACAGCCATTATTACAGCATCAAGGGTGTTGTGCAAACGTCCTCCCAATTTTTTTGCAACCAAATGCTAGCAATGGATGACACACACAGTGTATGCAAAAGAAAAATATCAGGCACAGCATTTTTTA
This sequence comes from Mobula hypostoma, assembly GCF_963921235.1. Lineage (NCBI taxonomy): Eukaryota > Metazoa > Chordata > Chondrichthyes > Myliobatiformes > Myliobatidae > Mobula > Mobula hypostoma. The sequence continues at coordinate 61,156,732 of NC_086111.1, read as the reverse complement.
AATGAACAATGAATCCTCTGTATCTTCCTGCCACCAAAGGAGCACCATCAGTTGCACAAGCAATTTTATTTTCCAGCAGAATATTATTTTCCAAGTAATAGCTCTTGACTTCTTCAAAAATAGTTTCACATTTGGTATCTCTCTTAAGCTTGCAGGTAAAAAGCATTTCCTTACTGCCCTGATAAAGCTTTAAAAATCTCTGATGAGGCCTCTCTTGGAGCATTGTGAGCAGTTTTGGACCCCTTATCTAAGAAAGGATGTGCTGACATTGGAGAGAGTTCATTCACGAGTCCAGGTTTGAAGGATTTATTGTGTGAGGAGTATTTGACGGCTCTGGGTTTTTACTCACTGAAACTCAGAAGAATGAGGGGGGACCTCATTGAAACCTATCAGTTTATTTCTTATTTCTCTATGATTAATTACATCATGAGTTTGGAAGTCCTTTATACCTGTGTTATCTGAAATCTTTTCTGCATATGTTTATTGATAATAAAATTATTCCAATCTCTTCGTATCAACATTGTTATTTTGTTTATAACTTTGGAAAAATTAATAAAAAGATTTAAAAAGAAAGAAAGAAAGAAAGAAACCTATGAAATGTTGAAAGGTCTCAATAGTGTGGATGTGGGGAAGATGTTTCCTATGGTGGGGGAGTCTAAGACCAGAGGACACATTCTTAGAATAGAGGGACGTCCATTTAGAATGGAGATTAGGAGGAATTTCTTTAGATAGAGAATAGTGAATCTGAGGAATTTGTTGCCACAGACATGAATCAGCCATGATGAAAAGGCGCAGCAGACTCACTGGGCCAAATGGCCTAATTCTGCTCCTATATCTCATGGTCTTATGGTCTTATCTTAATTCAAAAATTGAACCTATGTCATTATCACGGCTTCATTATCACTTAACGTGCTTTCATCGATTTCCAGGACGAACGTCTTAACTTGCAGTTGTATAAATAGTTGTTTTTCCACATCAGCTGACACTTCATCAATATGCCTTGAGATTGACGATTTGCTCAAGGGATGACTTGAATAGTTTCATATGTACTCTGATTCATAACGGTAGAAATTACAATAGAAACTGCAGGCAGAATCAACGATTCACCAATATTATGGGGCTTGCCAGCTTTTGCTATTAAGTTCAAAATCTCGTAGGATTCGAGTAAACCTTTCTCACTAAACATTTGCTTTACTGTTGGCCTTGATTGAAACTTATTGCATAGTTTTTTGAAGCAATCCAGTGCCTTGTCTTTCTTGCACTTATGCGCTGTCTCAAAGTGCTTCCTCAGCTTACATGGCCGCGTGCATTCAATTGAAAGTGTAATCATACAGGCTAGACACAGTAGCATCCTTTTGTCCTGTGGCGATGGAATAAAACTTGGGCCAAGATATTCAATGGAATATTGCAGACAATTTTTCTTTGCTGCAGAAGCCATGGCAGCAAAGAATTTGATATCATCTGATAATTTAATGTAATATGAAATAAAAAATAAAGAAAACAATAAAAAATAAATATATTTGTACAATTATGTATAGTAAACAGTGGGCTCTATAGAAAATGAGTGAGAATATTAAATGTGTGAGTGGGCTCTATAGAAAATGAGAATTATAATAAGTATAATCTCACATAAAAAAGTATCAGTATTGAATATACATGTAAAAATAAAACTAACTTTAGGCAGTTCTTAGATATATTTATAAATATTTTGTTTAAATGCTATTATATATGCAAATACTATGTGGCAAAAAAAGAGCATGCACTCATCAAGAAAAGCGAATTAAATTTCCTTTCAAAATATGAACAGCTGCAAGAATTTGATGGAAGTTGGAGATAGTGATGCAGTCGCCTCTCTGTAGTTGAGCAGTTTCTGGCAGATGACCCCATTGTAGCCTTCACGTCATGTTTTATAAGTAATATAATACAAATGGGGCAGTGGAAGCCAAACAGAACCAGCCTCCTTGTTGCAGCCAGACCTACCCAATGTTCAGTTTGATTGTGATGCTCATAACCTTTTTAATTAGATTACTCCAACACGGCTTTCCATACCACTCCATACCATTCCCCTCCTGATAGGGATTTTCAGATGGAAAACCGGATAACCTCTGACAGTCTTTCAGTTGGAATTAGATGCGGATAGTTCCTTATGAACATGTAATTATCTATAACAAAGTAATCATAGTCCCTAGCTGGTGGGGCATGCTGCAGGTTATCCTGCTGGGTCATGCCCACCCTCTCGCTGTTATGAAGGGTCTCGGCCCGAAACATCGACTGTACTCTTTTCCATAGGTGCTGCCTCACCTGCTGAGTTCCTCCAGCATTTTGTGTGTTGTTTGGATTTCCAGCGTCTGGAGATTTTCTCTTGTTTGTGGTTGGAATTAATTTAGTTATAGCTTACTGCTTTTTGAGCTGCAGCAACTGCATTAGTTCTTAGCTAGTTTGAGAGTTTTCAGTTAGTTTGAGAAGCCCAGTTGGCCTAGTGATAATTAATTGCCTTTTTTCTGAACAGTTCTTATTAAAACTCAGTGAACTGTTTATTCCAAGACCCTGTCTATCCCTCTGCACTTGGGCCTTCACTGAACTGTCATTTGTATGTAAAATTAAAGCACACCGGACAGAGAACTGACGTCTGACAAGAAAGAAACAGGAATACACAGCTTTTGTATTCTAATGGTATCACGAGATTCCCAGCATTGATTTGGACGCAGAAATTGAATGCGCTATCTCCCCGTATGTGATGTTGCAGAGCTAGGATCTCGTATAGAAACCCATAAAATTCTAATAGGAGTGGTCAAATTAGATGAAGGATTTCTGATATCTTCACCTACACGGCTCCAACCCAAAACAATATGGCTGGTTCTGCACTTAGCTGCCAAATGAAATTCTATGTACGGCCTGAACCCGCTGCAGTTTGCCTACCACCACAACGGATCTACAGCTGATGCAATCACACTGGCTTTCCACTTGGACCACCTGGACAACAGGAATACCTACATCAGGTTAGTTGATTATGGTTCAGCATTCAACACCATCATTCCCTCGGAACTCATCAACAAGCTTCAAATCCTGGGCTGCCATGCCTCCTTCTGCAACTGGATCCTTGACTTCCTCATCAGGAGACGACAGTCAGTGCAGAAAGGAAATACCATCTTCAACTCCCACGCACCACAAGGCTGTGTGCATAGAACACTGCTCTACCCTCTCTCTACACGCCTGACTGTATCGCTAGTCACAGCTCCAACACCGTCTATAAATTCACTGATGCCACAACTGTTTCCAACAGAATCTCAGACGGGGATGAGGAGGCGTACACGATCAGTTGGTTGAGTGATTTCGAACAACATCTTTTGCTCAGTGTCAGTAAGACCAAGGAATTGATTGTAGGTTTCAGGAAGGGGAAGTCGGGAGGACACAAAGCAGTCCTCATCAGTAAGACAACAGCGGAAAGGGTGAGCAATTTCTAATTCCTGAGCTCCAACACCTTAGAGGATCTATTCTGGGCCCAACATATTGATGCAATTTCGAAGAAGGCACGCCAGTGGCTATTTTTCATTAGGAGTTTGAGGAGATTTGGTATGTCACAAAAGACTCTAGCAAATTTCTACAGATGTGCCGTGGGGAGCATTCTAATTGGTTTCATCACCATCCAGTATGGAGGTACCATTGCAGGGGACTGGAAATAGCTACGGAGGGTTCTAGATTCAGCCAGCTGCATCATGGGCACTAGCCTTCCCACCCATCGAACTTGCCCAAGGCGTGACACCAAAAGAAGGCGGTATCCATCATGAAGGATCCTCACCACCCGGGATAGGCCCTCTTCTCATTACTACCGTCAGGAAGGAGATACAGGAGCCTCAAGAACTCCTTTTAAGAACAGATTTTTCCCCTCTGCCATCAGATTTCTGAATGGTCCATGAACCCATGAATGCTACCTCAATATTTTACTCTTTTTATGCACCATTTGTGTATTTTAATGCATTCTTATTATAACTTATAGCAAATTTTATGTATTTCACTGCACTGCTGGTGCAAAAAAATCACAACAATGACAATAAACCCAATTCTGATTTTGCTTCTGAAATGGACTAACAAACCATTCAGTTCAAGAACAATGAGGAAAAAACAAATGCTGGCCTCGTCAGCTACACGCATGTCTCACTAAAGAGTTAAAAATATCAGGTCATGCAAACTCAGCCTGTTTGTCTTGGTATGTTTGGTTAATAGTGAGCTTTACCAAGCAACTTAATTTGGGCATTTCAAAATCTTTGTAGCATTTAAATCCTAACAATATCACAAAGCAGGATGCTGTACCTATGAGGTCTCAGTATATTTTGAAATTGTGTGGGCACGTGACCAAGTGACTAGGGATCTGAAGGTCGTGAGTTTGAGCCCCAGCCGAGGGAACGTGTTGTGTCCTTGAGCAAGGCACTTAATCACACAGTGCTCTGCGACGACACCGGTGCCAAGCTGTATGGGTCCTAATGCCCTTCCCTTGGACAACATCGGTGGCGTGGAGAGGGGAGACTTGCAGCATGGGCAACTGCCGGTCTTCCATACAACCTTGCCCAGGCCTGCGCCCTGGAGAGTGAAGACTTTCCAGGCGCAGATCCATGGTCTCGCAAGACTAACGGATGCCTTTATATTTTGAAATACTCTGATACAGCGCTTGCAATTGTAGCACATCATAGATAATTATCTTTCCCAGGGCAGAATACATGTTTGTAACACATGGAGCTAAAATGAAATATTGTCAAATATTGTCTATGGAAGCAATAAATGAGGGAACCCATGAACTATTTAATCTTCGCCAGAAGCAAATCTCTGGTTTACTATGACTGAGCAAGTCAAATTCTATTTTATTTGACTCTGGGATTTGTAGCTGGCATTTCTAAAGTGAGATTCTGCAATGCAGAATTAATTAGTCTCATGAGTTTGTGAATCAAATTAAAATTGTATCACATTGGATATCCAAGATTTTGATTGCTCTTTGTGCTTTGAATAACTATGTTGTTCCCAGCATGTTTTCATGGTAATTATATTGAAATTGAGTTATCGTTTTAAATGTAAATATTTGAAGCCTTAGTTTACGAGGTTATCGTTACATGAAAAAAATTGAAGCTGTTGTCTGCTGTTACATTTCTTGTAGCTTAAAGCAGAGTTAAAGGAAATTGAGAGAGTGGGTCTTCTGCCCTGAGACCAGTGCTAATGCTGGGATTTACCTGGTTGTCTTCAAGAAAGACCAAGTTCTCAGCAAAGGCAGAAGTCTTAAAGGCATTTTCCAGCCAGCCCCCGTAGGCTGTGGCTGTCCCTATGTGACTGTCTGTAAAATCCAGCTCTCAAGGTGGAAAATCTTCCTACAGTGCCTGCACTGCCACCCTTAGTCAAATGAGTGGGACATTTCAGCTTCCTGAAGAAAGGTAAGTAGTAATGCTTTCATTATTTGACTGGATATTTTTAATGCCTTTCATTATTTTTAATGGTTGTGTGTGCTTTTAAGCTTGAATATAAAATACCAGATACTTAACTCTTCATGAGAAAGGAATCCATAAGATGGGACTGGCTCAAGTTGCTTTTATAAGGATGTAAACAGAACCCTGTAAATTAGTTTTCTTCTTGTCAATTACTTATTCCATCCCCCCAAAAAAATCACGTAAGTAAATAAACCAACTGCAAAATACTGCAGATGTTTGAAATCTGAAATAATAATAATAATAAATATTTTCTATTTATGATTTATAATTTAAATTTTTAATATTTACTAATTTAAACTATTTTTAATATTTAATATTTGTAATCCAGGGAGTGGGAAGCGCAGAATCAAATATCGCTGTGATGATTGTACATTCTAGTACCAATTGTTTGGCGACAATAAAGTATAAAGTATAAGGAAAATACTGGAAATATTCAGTAGGTCAGGCAACAGTCATTCCATTTCAGTTCCTTTAATATCAGAGAATGGATACAGCACACAACCTGAAATGTGTACTCTTCACGGACATCCACAAAACAAATAAGATCCATAGAATCAATGATAAGACATCGAAGCCACAAAGCCGACCCTCCCTGCACCCTCCACACGAGCAGGAGCAAAAGCGCCAGAGGAACCTTCATCGAGAGTCATCAGAACTACAGTCCTTAACCCCGCACTTCAATATCTCAGACATGTTCTCTCTCTCTCCAGCAAGGAAGAGGGAGGTCAGTCCTGTAGCAACGAAAGTGGGAGACCAGCAGCTCGCTGTTCCGACATTACAATCTTCCGTATCGCTTCTCCATGCCCCTGACTCAAGAACAGACAAGCTCTCACTCACCATCAAGAGAGATGGAAAGTGAAAAAGTCTATCATTTAACTTTAATGTTCGGTCTTTATTCTTTGGAGCGTAGAAGGTTGAGGGGGGACTTGATAGAGGTGTTTAAAATTATGAGGGGGATAGATAGAGTTGATGTGGATAGGCTTTTTCCATTGAGAATGGGGGGGATTCAAACAAGAGGACATGAGTTGAGAGTTAAAGGGCAAAAGTTTAGGGGTAACATGAGGGGGAACTTCTTACTCAGAGAGTGGTAGCTGTGTGGAACGAGCTTCCAGCAGAAGTGGTTGAGGCAGGTTCGATGTTGTCATTTAAAGTTAAATTGGACAGCTATATGGACAGGAAAGGAATGGAGGGTTATGGGCTGAGTGCAGGTCAGTGGGACTGGGTGAGAGTAAGAGTTCGGCACGGACTAGAAGGGCAGAGATGGCCTGTTTCCGTGCTGTAATTGTTATATGGTTATATGTTATATGGTTTAATGACATAACTACTCCAAGCACAGAGAGCACGTACTGTAAATTACCAGGCAGACAGAGGAAAAGATTCAAAGATTTAGTGAAAGCTTCCCTGAAGAAAAGCACAATTGACTTCTGGCGATCTCTGGCTCATGTCTGCTCATAGTGGAGGTGGAGCATTCAAGGCATGAGATCCTAGAGGACATCATGGGCATACAGAGGCCCTGTTGAGGTCAAACAAACTGCCCACCCTGCATGTATGGAAGAGGCTGCCATTCCAACAATGCCCCATTAGAAACCTCAGCACCCACAGGTGTGGATTTGAAAAATTGTCGCCCTCAATCATGGGAGACTGTCAAAAAGAAATATATTAACATTCAAGATTTCTTGTACTATTAATACGAAGATCCAGTAGATAGTTGCAAAGTTCTGCAGATCCTTTTGAAACTAAAGGAACAGAAGAACGCACACAAAATGCTGGAGAAACTCAGCAGGCCAGACTGCATCTATGGAAAAGAGTACAATCGACGTTTCGGGCCAAAACCCTTCCTCAGGGTCTCAGCCCGAAATGTCAACTGTACTCCTTTCCACAGATGCTACCTGACCTGCTCAGTTCCTCGAGCATTTTGTGTGTGTTGCTTGGATTTCCAGCATCTGCAGATTTTTGCTTGTTTGCTAAAGGAACGGAAGTTGGATTTTAATGCAATTCTATCAAATGTACTGTTCTTTAGAATCCCAGTACGACTTGTTAGACAGGGCAGGTACAGGATGATAGTACAGATGAATGAGTGGCTGAGGACGTGGTGCTAGGGGCAGGGTTTCAGATTTCAGGATCTTTGGTATCTCTTCTGAGGATGGTACAACATGTACAAAAAGGATGGGTTGCACCTGAACCTGAGGGGGACCAATATCTTTGCGGGCAGGTTTGCTAGAGCTGTTGAGGAAGGTTTAAACTAATTTGGAAGGGGAATGGGAACCGGGGTGATAGGGCTGAAGATGGGGGAGGTGGATTGTAAGTCTATGCATTGTGTAGAGAGATTGTGAGGAAGGGGAGGCAGATGATTGGGCAAAATTGCAGACATTGGGACAAAGGGACAAAATCAATAAGGGTGATGAATACAGGACTGAACGTGTTGTATTTGAATGCATACAGGAGACAGTATATGGTTAATGATCTTATAAAACAGTTAGAGAAAGGCAGATATGATGTTGTGGGCATCACTGAGTCACAGCTGAAATAAGATCATAGTTGGGAGCTTTATATCCAAGGATACATATTGTATCAAAAGGACAGGCAGGTAGGCAGAGAAGGTGGAGTGGCTCTCTTGGTGAAAAATCAAATCAAATCCTTAGAAAGAGGTGACATAGGATTGGGAGTAAGTAAACAGCAGGGTGTGGGATACATATTACAATGAACATGGAAAAGGCACGTCAAAAGGGCAATGTTACAATAGTGATGGTTCAATAGGCAGGCAGATTGGGAAAATCAGGTTGGTGCTGGATCCCAAAAGAAGGAATATGTAGAATGCCTACAAGATGGCTTTTTAGAGCAGCTTGTGGCTGAGCCAACAAGGGGAAAGGCAATTCTGGATTGGGTGTTATATAATGAACCAGATTTAGTTAGGGAGCTTAAGGTAAATAAACACTTAGGAGGCAGTGATCATGATACGATAGAATTTACCCTGCAGCTTGAGAAGGAGAAGATGAAGTCAGATGTATCAGTATTATAATAAAGGGAATTACAGAAGGCTGAGAGAGTAGCTGGCCAAAGTTGATTGGAAGGGGCACTTTAGCAGAGGTGACCGTAGAACAGCAATGGCTGGAGTTACGGGGGGCAACGTGGAAGGCGCAAGATAGATTCATCCCAAATGCTGAGATGTAATGCTGAGGCTTTATGAAGCTTTGGTCAGACTGCACTTGGACTATTGTGAGCATTTTTGGTCCCTTGTCTGAGAAATTATGTGCTGACATTGGAAAGGGTACAGAGGGGTTCCACAAGAATTATTCCAGGAATGAAAGGATTAATGTATGAGGAGCATTTGATGGCCCTGGGCCTGTACTCAGTGGAGTTTAGAAGAGTCTATCGAATATTGAAAGGCCTAGATAGAGTGGATGTAGAGGGGATGTTTCCTACAATGAGCAAGTCTCGAACCAGAGGACCCTGCCTCAGAATAGAGGGACATCCTTCTAGAACAAAGATGAAGAGGAATTTCTTTAACAATCTGCGGCATTCATTGCCAAGGACAGCTGTGGAGGCCAAGTCACTGACTATATTTAAAGTGGAAGTTGATTGGTTCTTGATTAGATAGGGCGTCAAGGTTATGGGGAGATGGCAGAAGAAAGGGGTTGAGGGGGATAATAAATCAGCCTTGAAGGAATAGTGGAACAGACTCGATGGACCAAATGCCCTAATTCTGATCCTACGTTTTATGGTCTTATGGTCTTATCTGGACCATAAAGACTGTATCTATTGAAACCATTCAATTCCTTTTTAATTCCTGTCCCCAATAAACATTTCGCCTAACCAACACGCACAAAATGCTGGAGGAACTCAGCAGGTCAGGCAACGTCTATGGAAATGAATAAACAGTCAACGTTTCGGGTTGAGACCCTTCATCAGGACCGGAAAGGAAAGGGGGAAGATGCCAGAATAAAAAGGTGGGGGGGGGTAAGGAGGACAAGTAGAATGTAATAGGTGAAGCCAGGTGGGGAGTGGGGGAAGGTAAAGAACTGGAGAACCATGTGTTCGTACCAGTTCATGTGAACTCAGTTTTTGCTGGTCTCAATCTCAAAAGTGATTCAAATCCTCATCAATTTGTTAATTTTACACACTATAAATGGACATCTGGTACAATGTTTAGTTTTCTATCCAAACTTATTTATTCTTGACTCAGAAGTAGATTTGTTTCTACTTTTTCATAGAATGAGTATAACATTAATATTTTTGCTTCTTCTAACCCATATTGTCAGTTGCGATCTGACCGTAGACATAAATCAACTTGTTTTTACGTACCAGAATCAATCACGCCCATACAGCAGCCAAGCATCGAGCGAACTTTCAAATGCTTCTGAAGAATGGAGGAACTTTGAATGTTTATAACAATTCAAATACGTTACAAGTAAAGTCATTTCAAGACTCTTTGTTCTAAGTCAGTTTCCCCCTGAGTCAGAATTTGTGGGCTCACATCCGGCCCTAGAAACATAAGTACAAAGATCAAGGCTGTGCATCTGTGCACTTTGAAGGAATGCTGTATTGTTGGAGCTGTTGTTTTTTTCAAATGAGACTTTAATCCAAATTTCTGTTTGTGGTTAAAATGGGTTTGAAAGATCTTGTGGGGTGATGTAAACGAGCTGGTGTATTTTAAACATTACAAAAGTAACTATACTTCAAACATACAGGCTTTGTTGCATTCTAGGGAATCCTGAGATCACATAAAGAGCTATCCACAGGCAAGTTACCTCTTTTTGTACTGCTGAGATTGGTAGAGTTGAAAACATAGGTACGTTTGGAAACTGAAATATTCAAGACTGAAATTATGTTGAAGAATTTTAACTCTGAATAGCAGCTGTTGAATGTAAAATTGCACAATTCAGAATGACATTGTGTATTAGTCATGCTGTTCAATTTGGAGTGATTTGAATAGTATCATCTGCAGACATCAAATAAAGAACTAAGAATATTCAATGTGTTTTCCTCAAGTGCCACTTAGGACCAGGAGCGTTGCCACTGAAGTGCTCACTGGGCATATTAGTCATTTTTAAATGTGAAAGATCAAAGGCTTCAGAAGTATACACAGTACTCTAGGTATTTATACCAATGAAAGATTTTTTAATATTTGATGATCTTGGAGAAGGAACCCTTTCCACTCCAATATTATACTTTGGATTAGAAAGCCAGTGATTGTCAAGGCTGTGCAAAGACAAAGTATTGTTTGTAGTAAAGCAACTTCAGTATCATTTCTGTAACAATAAGCATTCCTATTTTCCAGCAGTCAAAATCATAGCATACATATTAATGAAGTTTGGAGATTTTACTTACCGACCATTGTCTAATTGCAACGTACCTGTACGTCGAGAACTGTCTGTTCAATTCACTTTTTTCATTTTGTTTCATTTAAAACAATACTTTTTTAAAACAATATTTTTGCATGAGAATTAATGCAAGACCTGATATAACTAGATAGTATATGAACTGGGAAAGCGGAATTTTATTTTTGAGCAGATCGTACAGTAACACAAATTGACTGGATCTGTATTATTAATCTCTGGAAACACTGGGAAATATATTTGTATACTTTACCTCTGTGAGACATATTGTTTTATATTATTTTACTGCCTATTCCAATTTTCGTCCTAAACTGCATATTATTGCTATCTAACGTGAAGCATAATACTCAGCATGTCCTATACAGACATGGCCGATATAATCAACGCTTAACCTCCCTACTTCTGTTTTCAATTCTCATAGCAATAACAATTCATTAATTTTCCTAATACTATCTGGATACCAGCGATCCACAAATCATGTAATTGGGCACCCAGATCACTCTGTCGCTCAGGTCTCTATAACCTTTTGTTATTCCTAATGTGGAACAAGCTGCCAGCACAAGTGATGCACCCGAGCTTGATTTCAGTGTTTAAGAGAAGTTTGAATAGGTACATGGATGGTAGGTGTATAGAGGGCTGTGGTTCTAGTGCAGGTTGATGGGAGTAGGCAGCTTAAATGGTTCAGCATGGATTAAATGGGCTGAAGGGCCTGTTTCTGTGCCATATTTTTCTATAACTCTGACTCTGTTCACAGAGCAGCTTTTTATTTTTCCTGCCCAAATGGTCAATTTCACATTGTCCCACATTACAATCTGGTTGCCGTACCTTTGACCCCAATCTTGCAGGAATCTGTCTCTACTAACCTTTCCCCAACCTGAGTCCAGCTGAGATGAAGCCAGCCTACCTCAGCTATCCACCAGTGTGGAGTGATCTAGGGGAAACATTGGGCCTCTTAAAACATGGTGTAGAAGTTTTTGTCAAAGTCACTAATTATAAATTTATTTTGGTAAGAATGTTAATTCATTCTAAACATCAATGTAAGTTAAAATAAAGGAAAATGACTCCTGCTTCCACCCATTAATGCGAATGTGGTGGTGCAGGATACAACTGCAAATTCAGTTCCTCAGTTCAGCAGGAGTAAAGTCTACTCCAAGTACTGTGCTCGGTCTTCTGACCACCTATGCATTCCTGACTTTGGCTAACCCATGCAATACAACTTATTCCATAGAATCGTTACTCACACTGAGTTTGTGACTTATTGAGAGGGAGCGAATTATGTTAACACATGCCAGCTGGGGATTTTCTCCTGAGCCACATGCTGAAGAGTAGTGCAATCCAGCTCAGTAACAAAGGCTAATTTATTTAACACTGTTACTGTTTTAAAAAATGCTTTCAGGCACATTGAGAGTGAGTGGGAACAATGTTTAAGAATGAAATCCCAGACTAGGGATTGGTATCAAATTTTGTTTGACAACAGTATGATGGAGTACTTTGAAATGACCCATAGCATCAAAGATGCTGCATAAATAAAACCTCTTGTCGTTTTTAATGTAGCAGCATAAGGGAAAAATATAGTTCAAATCAGGTAAAGGAGTGAAGCATCAGGAAAACTTTATCAAACAACATGGGGCTGGTTTTCAGAAGATCTTCAAAAAGAAGAGTGAGACATTGAGGTGGAACCATTTATTGATGGAACACCATAATGTAGTTCTGAGGTGCCTGAGGCTTTACCTCATAAATAAATGATGATGGAGTGAATAGAAAGCCGAGCCGAAGCTGAGGGAAAATGGAGCAGATTACAGAGAGTGCGAGGGCAATTCTATAATAAGTAAAGAGTGCATGAGATGGAATGATGTCAGAGGCAAATGTATGGTGAGGCAAATAGCTTTACCCAAATATCCTTCCAGTTACATGATGATTTTTCAGGAATTCAAACCAGACATTTGGGCTGCAAGCAAAAAATCATTCATGGGCGAATTCTGCATGACAACAGAAAGCACTATATGTTACTTAAGTGCTTATATTAAAAATCTGTGGTCCTGTCCTGACTTTGCAAAGGCTGAGAAAAAACTGGCCTTCAAAGGAAACCTGTCCATGAAAATTAAGCAGCTCAGTGGGATGGATCTTTGCTTTTCTGATCTCAGGCACTTCTGTACGGAATCAGCGTTGCTCCACATCTTCAAGAAAGGATTAAACCGACAATATATGTATGACAAACATATTTACATGTGATGCTTGCAATATATGTGTAAGATTTTGCACAACTGTGAAGCTAACCACTTCTGTTTTTTTTAACCATGATTAAGCATGTCTAGTTTGTAAGTATTAATTCACAATCTACTGTTTTTCAGATACATTTCACTCCAGAGCGTTTGCCAAGACCAGGTTGTGTGCACTGGCTGTTAAATCCTGTCTTCCTTCCGTATTCATGATGAATATTACCACATCAATATCAAACACAGCAGAAAACTACACAATGGGATATGGCCATCTATGGTATCCTGCTAAGAGTATTTTACTTACCCTAGCCTTAAGCTCCATATCTTTACTGACTGTCATTATGAATGCTTTGGTGCTGTATGTTGTGAAACGAGAAAGAAAGCTGCATAACATTGCAAACATGTACATTGTAAATCTATCTCTGGCAGACCTGTTTGTTGGCATGACAGTCATGCCCTTTAGTATTATATACTGTATATGTCGGAAAAAGAATGGAAACTGGGAAGAGTGATCTGCCAGTTTTGGCTTTCCGTGGATTATGTGAGCAGCAGAGCTTCCGTTTTCAGTATTTTCATTCTGTGCGTGGATAGGTTCCAGTCACTGAAGTGTTTGAAATACCGCACCAGATCCAGAGCCGTCGCAATGATTGTGGGATCGTGGCTCCTGTCGCTGACTTGGCCCTTCCCTGTCTAAGGATGGCACAGCATTGCAAACAGAAGTATCAGGACTGTTGCAACCAATCAGTGTGAAACTGAGTTTCACTCTGTCACCTGGTTCAAAATTCTTACAGCAGTTCTGAACTTCTATGTCCCATCCATATTAATGCTATGGTATTACACAAGAATTTACATGGTTGTCAGAAAACACTGCCAGCAGAAAGACAATATGCATGGCCTAATCAACAGAAGGATTCTCGAGAATAATTTAAAGCATGCGTTACACAATCGTGAAAATGTTCTGAACCAGCAAGGTGAAAAATCACGCCACAGATTCCTAATAGTGAAGCCAAAGGTACACACAGACTTTCAGAATCCACAATAAATTTTTCTAGCTTAAAAGAAATCAAAACACGTTACCCTTTACCTGTCAAGAACATCTTAATTGAAAGTAACCAAGGGATTGTTGCCTCCTCTAAATCAGAATCAAAGGAACAAATTTCTACGAATGTTTACGATCATGCGGTTCTTCTCAATAACGCACAAAATCACCATCAGGACCAATACTACAGATCAAATGATATTTCAACCTTGAAGGAAAGTCTCATCCAAAATTGTCTGATGACTAAGGCAAATCTAAAGTGCTTTCCTTTGAGTACTCTATACATACAAAGAGAAAATACCACTCAACTAACAAAATCTGTTGTAAAAGAACAAACAGAGAATCTGGACGATAAGACACGTGAAATATCACCTATCCAGACATTTGATGAAGTGCCCCCTCAATTCAGTCTGCATTCAAAAGCAACATTCTGGGATGATAGTTCTGAAAAAGTGGAAGGAGCAGATGATGTTAGCCAATTTAAGCCACTGTGGCAAAGATTTTCCTTGCAGTCTGCTCAATTCCTCGTAATAAAGGAAAGGAAAGCTGTCTGGCAGTTGGGTTTTATAGTGGTTGCCTTCCTGATGTGCTGGTTGCCTTACTCTGGAATTTTTATGGTCATGGGGTTCTGTGATACTTGGGTCAGCCACAGTTTACACAAGATCACAATATGGTTGGGTTGCATTAATTCAACATTAATCCCATTCATTTACCCTCTGTATAACAAAAACATCAAGAAAGCTTTCAAAGCTGTCTTCCATTTTCGGTCTTAATTTGTGTACAAATACTTCTGAACCAAATATTCATGTGTAATTGCTGCTCTTTGTGACTTTGCTTTGATAACCACCAAAACCCAAAGACATCAGTTATTTTAATAAAAATATTATCAGTTATCCTAGCAATTTCGTACATTGAATGAACTTTATATTTGATGATTTCAGCAATTCACTTGCATAAGGAATATCAAGTGCCTTTGACTGTTGTGTAATACTGGAAAATATCTTACAGCCAGTCTGTTTAATTACAAAATATACACATATTGGTTGTAAATTTAAAGCATAAATATGGCTGGTAAATATTTTCAATCTCAAAAAGAAAATGAAAGATTGAAAATGACATACTAAATAGATGTATATATTCTGAATCATAGAGATTGCAAAAATTTTTGTAGATAAAATGGATTTTTAAAAAATCATAGCTTATAATTTTAAAATATAATATAAACAAAAAAAGATAAAGTTTGAGTTTTATCCTTGAGGAATTTATTTATTTTCTTCTAGCCTGTTGAGTGCACATATCCTCGACCTTCTACCAAACTGTTGCGTGTCAAATTACAACACAGTGACACAAATAGACCTTGGATGGTCAGGATGAGAACAAATCTTATCTATACCCATTCAATTGTCAACAAAATCAATCATATTCAAACAGAACTAGGAAATTTCAGAAAACAAGAGCATTTTAAGTGGTAGAGAGGAATGAAATTAGGGAGAGTGGGGAGAAGAAGGGAATTGCCTGTGAGAGAGTGATTGGGAGAAATGGGTCGAATATTTCTAAGAGGTTGGGAAAGGCTTGCTCACAGGCACGGATCTATCCAGCAGATAGGGCAATAGAGGTAGGAAAACAAAATAAAATGTCCTGGAAGCTACGGAGTTTTGAAAGATGATAGCAGATGTATGTTTCCAAGGTTATTAAATCAAAGTCAAGCCGTCCCCTCCCGACACTACCAGTCTCATGGTAAGCTGTCAGGTCTCCCCGCTCCTTCAATCTACAGTGGAGAGATATAGCTCGCTGTTCCAGGAGGTTTACTCATCTCCGCACTGAACTGAGGCCGTGGCCTGCAACCAACGGGCTCCTGGATTGGCCGCAGTGATGACCGGCTTCGTGGCTGTGGACTCACTTTCGTGAACTTCAGTTCTGAATGTTATTTGCTTACTTTCATTACCCGCATGATCAGTTTTTCTCCCCCACTGCACGTTGGGTGTTTGATGTTCATTTCTTTGATGGATTCTGTTGGGTTTCTTTGTTTTGTGGCTTCCTGTAAGGAGGTGAATCTCAAGGCTGAATATAGTATACATACTTTGATGATAAATGCACTTTGAACTTTTAACTTTGGAAAATATATAGAGTCTTGAAAAAGTATTCAGCCGCCAACCCTTTGTAAAAGGTTTGTCACCAAAAACACTAGAAAGTTTCCGCAGAGGTACCGTGGAGAGCATTCTTACTTGCTACATCCCTGTCTAGTATGGGAGGTGGGTGGGGGTGCTACGGCACAGGATTAGTGTTAACTACAGAAAGTTATAAGCTTAGTCAGCTCCATCATGGACTCTAGCCTGTGCAGTACCCAGTAAATCTTCAAGCAGCAAGGCCTCAAGAAGGCAGAATGCACCGTTATGGGTCCCCATCACCCAGGTCATGCCCTGTTCTCATTGCTACCATCAGGAAGGAGGTACAGAAGCATGGAGGCACTCACTCAGCGATTCAGGGACAGCTTCTTCATCTCCGCCATCCAATTTCTGAATGGACATTGAACCCAGGAACACTACCTCACAACACACACAAAATGCTGGAGGAACTCAGCAGGCCAGGCAGCAACTATGGGAAAAAAGTACCGTCGACATTTTGGGCCGAGACCCTTCGGCAGGACTGGAGGAGGAAAAGATGAGTAGATTTAAAAGGTGAGGGAGGGGAGAGAGAAACACAAGGTGATAGGTGAAGCCATGAGGGGGACGGATGAAGTAAAGAGCTGGGAAGTTGATTGGTGAAAGAGAACAGGGCTGGAGAAGGGGGAGCCTGATTGGAGAGAACAGAAGCCATGGAAGAAAGAAAAGAGGGAGGAGCACCAGAGGGAGGTGATGGACAAGCAAGGAGATAAAGGGATGGGGAATACTGAAGTGGGGAGAGCATTACCAGAAGTTTGAGAAATTGATGTTCATGCCATCAGGTTGGAGGCTACCCAGATGGAATATGAGGTGTTCCTCCAACCCGAGTGTGGCCTCATTGCGACAATAGAGGAGGCCAGGGAAGTTTGATCAGGTTCAGGTCAGGGCTCTGACTGGGCCTCTCAAGGACATCAATTTTCTTCATTTGAAGCCACTCCATGGTTGCTCTGGCAGTGTGCTTTGGGTCGTTGTCTTGCTGAAAGATGTATTTCCTCCCCAGTTTAAGCTTTCCAGCAGACACTGGCAGTTGTTTACCCAAGATCTCTCTGTATTTAGCAGCATTCATCTTCCCATCAATCCTGACCAGATTTCCAGTCCCTGCTGCTGAAAAGCACCCACATAGCATGATGCTACCTCCACCATACCTTACAGTATGGATGGTGTTACCTGGCTGATGTGCAGTATTAGATTTACACCACACGTTCCACTTACTTTTGAGGCCACAAAGTTCTATATTAGTCTCATCTGACCACAAATCTTTCTTCCGCCTCTTTACAGTACCTTCTAAGTGATGTTTTGCCAAGTCTTGTTGGGCAAGGATACTCTTTTTTTAGCCAGGTCTTCTTCCCTGCCACCCTTCCATAAATACCCTTTATGTGCTAGGCCCCAGAAATTGTGGAGCCATGATCTTCATCTCTATTTGCAGCCACTGACTTCTGTAGCTCATTCAGAGTGACTGTTGACATCACAGTGGCTTCTCTTACAAGCACCTGCAGTGACTAGCTTTGGAGGGGTAGCCCGACTGAGGCAGAGTGGATGTAGCTTCATAATTTTTCCACTTTTTCAAGATGGACTGCACAAGAAAATCTGCATACCTCTTTTTCAACAGTTATGTTCAGAAACACGAGAAAATCTGCCAGTGCTGGAAATCCAAAGCAGCATCTTTGGAAAGGAATAAGTAGTCGATGTCTCGGTCTAAGACCCTGCCTTGGTCCAAAATGTTTACTCTTTTCCATAGATGCTGCCTGGCCTGCTGAGTTCCTCCAGCATTTTGAGGTAGGTTCAGTGCCTTTGAGATGGTCTTGTACCCTTCCCCAGATTTGTGCTTCTCTATTATCATTTCCCTGACTTGTCTTGAATGCTCTTTAATGTTCATTTTGGTTTGGTCTGTTGAAAATCCACCATACTGTTGCATCTTACAGAGAAGGAGCATTTATTCTTATGCATTCATTGGAAACAGGTGATACTCCAATTTTCTGGATCAGCACATTGGGCGAGTTGGTAAAGTAATACAGTATTTTGCAATTGAGAAAAGTTAGCATAGTAATTACAAAGGGGATGAATTCTTTTTCAGCATCATAATTTTGATTTTTAATCTTTAAGAAATTGGTGAGAGGGTTTGGAATTTTTCTTCTGATTTGACTTGATGCACAGTGTTTTGTAGATTCGTTCAAAAATCTACAGTAAAATGTGAAAATACACACAAAATGCTGCCTGGCCTGCTGAGCTCCTCCAGCATTTTTTGTGTGTTGCTCAGATTTCCAGCATCTGCAGATTGTGTCTTCTTTTGCAAAATGTGAAAATAGCTGTGGGGGCTGAAAACTTTTTCAAGGCACAGTATAAAACTACGTCAGGTGTATCTACAGTGAAGATATACAATCACTGTCAGGGCTTGTTCGATCTACAATGAAAACATAAAATGATTTCAGGTCTCCTCCCTCCAACCATCCGCAGTATCACTGTTAGTACACTCCTACTATCCACAATGTAGACATAAAGCAACTGTCAAGTCTCTGCACCCCCCCATCTACTGTGAAGATATAGTCACCACTGGGTCTCCCCTCCTTCCATCTACAGTGAAGACAATCACTGCTGGGTCTCCCCTCCTTCCATCTACAGTGAAGACAATCACAGCTTGGTCTCCCATCCTTCCATCTACAGTGAAGACAATCACTGCTGGGTCTCCCCTCCTTCCATCTACAGTGAAGACAATCACTGCTGGGTCTCCCCTCCTTCCATCTACAGTGAAGACAATCACTGCTGGGTCTCCCCTCCTTCCATCTACAGTGAAGACAATCACAGCTTGGTCTCCCATCCTTCCATCTACAGTGAAGACAATCACAGCTTGGTCTCCCATCCTTCCATCTACAGTGAAGACAATCACTGCTGGGTCTCCCCTCCTTCCATCTACAGTGAAGACAATCACAGCTTGGTCTCCCATCCTTCCATCTACAGTGAAGACAATCACTGCTGGGTCTCCCCTCCTTCCATCTACAGTGAAGACAATCACAGCTTGGTCTCCCATCCTTCCACCTACAGTGAAGACAATCACTGCTGGGTCTCCCCTCCTTCCATCTACAGTGAAGACAATCACTGCTGGGTCTCCCCTCCTTCCATCTACAGTGAAGACAATCACAGCTTGGTCTCCCCTCCTTCCATCTACAGTGAAGACAATCACTGCTTGGTCTCCCATCCTTCCACCTACAGTGAAGACAATCACTGCTGGGTCTCCCCTCCTTCCATCTACAGTGAAGACAATCACTGCTGGGTCTCCCATCCTTCCATCTACAGTGAAGACAATAACAGCTGGGTCTCCCCTCCTTCCATCTACAGTGAAGACAATCACTGCTGGGTCTCCCCTCCTTCCATCTACAGTGAAGACAATCACTGCTGGGTCTCCCCTCCTTCCATCTACAGTGAAGACAATCACTGCTGGGTCTCCCCTCCTTCCATCTACAGTGAAGACAATCACAGCTTGGTCTCCCATCCTTCCATCTACAGTAAAGACAATAACAGCTGGGTCTCCCCTCCTTCCATCTACAGTGAAGACAATCACTGCTGGGTCTCCCCTCCTTCCATCTACAGTGAAGACAATCACTGCTGGGTCTCCCCTCCTTCCATCTACAGTGAAGACAATCACTGCTGGGTCTCCCCTCCTTCCATCTACAGTGAAGACAATCACTGCCGGGTCCCTCTCCACTGCTCAGAACCATTCCTTGTTGGGACACGGGGCACTTTCTCGGTGCTCGGTGATGCCATCTGACAGCGCCGGCCGGGATGCGGTGACGTCATCAGCCGCGCCAGGCGCCAGTGCGGAAGTAGCTGGAGGAATGGAGCTGCGCGGCCCCGAGCGGTCGGCGCTGCAGTTTGCGCCCTTTGGCAGCGCCTTGGATGCGGGATTCTGGCACGAACTCACCCGGAGAAAGCTGAATGACTACAGGTTGGACGAGAGTCCCCGGAACATCAGGGGCTATTACTATAATGGTACAAACGCTTTGATGCTGGTTCTCTGCTCAGTTTGATTCTCGGATTTAAACCATCATCGTGCTGAAATAAACAAAAATTAAACTGTATTTTTTAATTCAAAAGGTGATCCTGCTGGACTACCAACTCGACTAACTTTGGAGTTCAGTGCCTTCGACGTGTGAGTAATTGTACCGTGAATACGTCAGTTCATAAAGATAATTAAACGCATTATATTCTGCGATCACTGTTCTCCAACTTAGATCTAAACTAGAGAATCGGTCATCTCAGTTTTTAATTGTTTTTAGATCTGTTACCTGTAAATTGCTATACCAGGTCTTGAATGTGGTGTCAGGATACGTTTCCCCTTCACTGATTAGACTTTGGTTGCAAAAACACAAAATAACAGAGCATACACAAAAAGAGAAATAATGTATGAGATCATGAAAAGGCAACGTAACTTCATTGGACATGCGATTAGGAAAGAGGAGTTAGAATGCACGGTAGTTATGGGAAAGATTGAAGGGAAGAAAGCAAGAGGAAGGCAAAGACAAATGATGATGGAGACAGCAGCCAGAGAACTGGAAATGGATACCAATGAATTGATCCACTCTACCCGAAACTGGAGTGTGTGGGCCATGGCAGTCAAAGCTCAAACTGGGCATGGCACCTGATGATGATGATGATGCAAAAACACAAAACTATCTTTTTGTTACTATCGATAAAGTTCACTGGAAACAATCTGCTATCAATGGTTCAATTTAATTTCAGAGAAGGTATGCAGTATACAACCTGAAATCCTTACTCTTTGCAGACATCCAAGAAACAAAGGAAAAAAACCCCAAAGGATGAATGACAGAAAAAAGTTAGAATCCCAAAGCCGCCTTCCCTCTCCCACGCACAGCAGCAGCTAAAACATCAACCCCAAAGCCCCAAAGGATTGGTGCTTTGGCTGCTGCTTGTGTGTGGGAGGGGGAGGTGGAGGGGGGCTTTGGGGTTCAAACTTACTTCAGCAAGCATCAGCCCCCCCCCCGCCACCTACCATGCAAGCAAGAGAAGCCCCCAGAGACCATGATCTAAAGTCCGTCACAAACCACTGACCATCCGAACGCTTCAACAGCACAACAGGCTCTCTCACTCACTAATGAGAGAGAGAGAGAGAGAGAGATCATTCATAACTTGCTGTTATTTGTAAATTTATCGAACAGTCACTGCTAGCTGTCTGATGTTAAGACCAGTAGTTGCAACCATGTAAATGTAATCATTTTTATTCACAAGTTATTCGTACGTAAACCTGAGATCACCTGCTATTGGGGGAGGGTGTAGAGAACTGTGTTATCAAAAGGCAAATTGAAGAGTGAATACCAAGTAATTTAAAACAGGGAAATGATCTGGTCTATTAATAGAGAAGTAGTATTCCGTTGCTTCAGTAATCCCAGTTTGGTGCTGGGTGTGTTAAATTTCTCGAGCTTCCTGCAACACCACCCCCCCCCCCCGCCTTCACTCCTTCCCTCCCTCCCTCATCCTCATTTCCCTCTCTCACCTTATCTCCTTGCCGGCCCATCACCTCCCTCTGGTGCTCCTCCCCTCTTTTCTTTCTTTCACGGCCTTCTGTTCTCTTCTTTCAGAATTCCCCCTTCTCCAGCCCTGTATCTCTTTCACCAATCTACTTCCCAGCTCTTTACTCCACCCCTCCCCCGGTTCCACCCATTACCCTGCGTTTCTCTCTCCCCTTCCCCCCACCTTTTAAATCTACTCCTCATCTTTTTTTCTTCAGTGCTGACGAAGGGTCTCGGCCTGAAACGTCGACTGTACTCTCTTCCATAGATGCTGCCTGGCCTGCTCAGTTCCTCCAGCATTTTGCGTGTGTTACTTGTATTAAATTTCCGGATTGGTGTTCAGTTTCAGGTTTTTTTTAAAGCTGGCAGAGTATCACTGTTTTATAAAGATTCTTGGGTAATGGAGCAATAGATTATGAAATACCCAACAGTGCTATTATTTTAGAATAGTAAATCAGTCAAAAGGGTAAATTGTTGAAGCAATTATTTGTGTGAGATCAATACAAGGTATTGACAAAACAGTTTGAACTTGTGATAAACTGTGAAATGAAGTATTACACTTGGTTACCAATAATCATTGCTATGGCTGATTAGTAAACTTATTTGGAGTTCATCATTAGAATAAGGTGCCTAGTTCAGTTATTTTCAGTTTTGTTCTTCCTTTGGAATACTGCTCACTCAATCATACACAACTGCATTAATTTTCATTTTCACTGATCAAAAACCATCACTAGTTTGAGACTAATAAATTTGTTTTCATAGAATTTGGAGTGCTCTCGCTAAGAATTGACAATCTACAGTGTATTGCATAAGACTGAAATGCACCAGAAGTGATCTGAATTTAGAAGGATAAAGGTGTGTAATGATCAAAATAGTTGCCTTGAACATAACCACACCTGATTTTTTTTTTAAGATCTCCAATTACGTGTATTTTTGTGTGTTCTTGTACGGCAAAAACTGAAGCCAAGATATTGAAAGCCAAACGAATTGTTCCAGTCTGGCTAGTTGCACAAGATTGCTGACTATCAGGAGAGCATCACGAAGGGAATGTTTATGTACATTGATGTACAGTGCAGAGTAGGCCCTTTTGGCTCTTCGAGCCGCACCGCCCAGTAATTATCCAATTTAATCCGAGCCTGGTCACGGGACAAATTACAATGACCAATTAACCTACCAACCAGTGCGTCTTTTGATTGTGGGAGGAAACTGGAGCACCCAGAGGAAACCCATGTGGTCACAGGGAGAATGAACAGTATAATGTATAGTATAAATGACTGTCAGTAGTACTGTGAGAGGAGTCCAACCTATGATTTGCGATTTTGTGTTCTGTTTCTGAACCAAATTACCAACAATGAATAGCATTTGAGTTCAGCTGATCATTGTGGAGTTTGGATTAAACTGGCTGTCTATCCATGTACCTAGAGCATGTCAGTCGGAAGGTCTCTGCGGGCAGATGTGTTTGTACTTATGCAATTAAAATTGTAACTTTAAAAACAAAAAAAATACTACAAGTACATTTAAAAACGCAAACACAAGGAATTCTGCAGATGCTGGAAATTCAAGCAACACACATCAAAGTTGCTGGTGAACGCAGCAGGCCAGGCAGCATCTCTAGGAAGAGGTACAGTCAATGTTTCAGGCCAAGACCCTTCATCAGGACGAAGTGGTCTCGGCCTGAAACCTCTTCCTAGAAATGCTGCCTGGCCTGCTGCGTTCACCAGCAACTTTGATGTGTGTTACTACAAGTACACTGCTTGTTTCTGGCCCCACCACTACTGCTGCCATTGTACAGTGCACAGGAAAGAAGCAGATATTTACAGTGGAAGTGTATTTAAGCATGAGAACAGCATAATTCCCCCTCCCTTTTTTGCGTATTTGTGCAATTGGGTGAACAATCTGGAAATTAATGCCCTGTACTGCCTTTGGGTTCTGCATTTCTTTTCAGTAGCTTTGCTTTAAGATACAAACATGTGAAAATACCAGTAGCAATGTTTTATGTTTACCTGTCCTTGTCGCTGAATCTATATCCTGGAAACACAGCCTAAATGCACCATGGGAGTGCCTTTAGGAGAAGGACTGCCAGAAATTAAGAAAGTGACTCTGGTAAGGGCAGTCAAGGATTGGACAGGAAATGTTGGCGCTTCAAGTGACATCCAGATCTCGGTAAAATTAGAAAGATAAAACTTAAGAAGTTCTGCAGTTGCAGAAAAATCAGAACCACACACACAAAATGCTGGCGGAACTCAGTAGGTCAGGCAATATCTATGGAGAGGAATAAGCAGTCGACATTTCGGGCCAAGACTCTTCATTAGTGAACAAACATGGTATCTTCAACTGAGTTCAGAACATTCTTTCCCCAATGTTGCTGCCTTTTTACAGTTTACGGGACATTGCATGCTTTGGTGAGTCACCAGGCTATTTTAGTGAAGTGGGGAGAGGATTGCATCACAGAAACATCCAATCCTGTTCACATCTGAATACACACTGCAGGAGGAGTCAGTGACAAATGATCACAAATGTGTTCCTCGCATGATATTGCCTTTCTGTCCAAGTGAACCCACGATCTTACCGCCAACTCTGCTTCTCCTCTGCGTGATGAACTGAAGCTGAGGCTGTAGGCCTGCCCTCGGCTTCGTGTCTGTGGACTCCCTTTCATCCTAAATGCTGTTTACTTGCTTTTACTGTTTGCACAATTTACCTTTTTTTCCCCTCTCTGCACATTAAGTGTTTGTGGGTCTTTTATTAATGGCTTCTTTTGGGTTTCTTTGTTTCGTGGCTGCCTGTAAGGAGACAAATCTCAGGGCTGTATAAAGTATACATACTTCGATAACAGATGTACTTTAAACTTTGATTGCGGTCTGTATGACATACTGATGTTTTAACTGGCAGAGAGATTTGCTGTCCAGATTAGGAAATAATACATGCTTAACGTGTGAGGAGCATTTGATATCTGAGCCTGTAAACAGTGGCGTTCTGAAGGATGAGGGGTGAATCTCATTGAACTCTAATAGACGCTGAAAGCCTGGATAGAGTGGATGTGGAGAGGACGTTTCCTATAGAGGGAGAGTCTTGGATCCGAAGGCACAGCCTGCAATAAAGGGACATCCCTTTAAACCTGAGAGGAACTTCTTTACCCAGAGGGTGGTGAATCTGTGCAATCTATTGGCACAGAGGGAGCATTAGGTGTATTTTACCTGAAATTTACAGATTCTTGATTGGTAGAGGGGAGAGAGGGGTTCATTGGTTCAGTTTAATGTCAGAAAATCTGAAAATCTTACTCTTCACAGAAAACGGACAGAAAAAAACTCAAAGAATGAATGACAGAAAAAAAATTAGAACCCCCCCCCCAAAGTCCCCTGCCCTGCTTCCACACACAAGCAGTAGCAAAAGCATCAATCCTCCCCCTCCCCTCACTTACTTCAACAAAAAACATCAGCACCCACCCCCCACCCCCCACCACCCACCACCCACCATACAATAGCAGGCCTCCCAGGAGGCTATCATCTACAGTCAGTCAAAAACTATGTCCATCCCAACACTGACATCTCAACAGGCTCTCTGTTATGGGGAGAAAGGGAGAGAATGGGGTTTGAAAAATGAATCAGCCATGATTGAATGGTGGAACAGGCTCAATAGGTTGTATGGCCTAGATCTTAAGGTCTTACGTTCATTCAGAAAAGTAAAACAATATTCATTACTTTTTATAATGGAGGTTGCTTGATTTCCCTGTGCATTTCATAGGTTTCTAATCAAAGGACAGCCGAATAGCAAATGGCTGGAATTGCAACAGAGTTTCTGTCATATTGCTTAAAGAATATTCTGTCTGTTCACTTAGGAATGCGGTGACCTCACCTCGATGTTGCCCTGTTTTTGGGACTCTGTACAACACCAATACTCTACAATCATTTAAGTCCACTGATAAGAAGGCCTTGCTGGAGCAAGTGGGAAAGGAGGTAAATGACAGAAGAAAAATTTCTTTACTTGTTAAAAGAAACACGGCATTTTATAAGATAACAATTTTAAAAATATGGTTTTATGTAAAAAGGTTTGAGGAATACTAGAAGAGAAGTAGAAAGGATAAAAAATAAATTACCACAGGCAGTTTAGCGGGGAGGGTCATCACTTCCCTGGCTATAGTTTGACTCATTATAGAGCCTAATGACCGAGGGTGAGAATGACCTCATATAGCGCTGTTTGGAGCAGCGCAGTTGTCTTCATCTGTCACTAAAAGTGCTCCTCTGTTCAGCCAAGGTCATGCAGAGGGAGAAACATCGTTCGCAATTGCCAGCGTTTTCCGTAGGGTCCTTTGTTCTACCAAAGCCTCCAATGTGTCCAGTTTGACTCCTACAACAGAGCCAGCCTTTCTGATCAGTTTATTGAGCATCACCCGTGTTGATGTCTTTGCCCCAGCACACCACCACATAGAAGATTGTACTGGGCAAGGGTGCTACCACATTAGCCACAGTTGACTGATTCACTCAAATTATCTAATAAGTTCTTTTTACTTCCATTTTTACTGTATACAATTTATATCATTTAAGCGCACTACATAAAGCTTTTTCCACTAAATTTGTCTAGCAAGCGGCCAAAGCTGGATGAAAGTGAACTGTTGATAGTGATTTCTTTACACCAAGATGTGAATTTGAAGTATGTCGGTTAAAGTAATAGGAACTCCTTTTAATGATCCAGAGATGCAAGGGATTGCTGGGGGAACTCAGCAGGTCAGGCAACATCTGTAAAGGTAAAGGGATTGCCAGTGTTCAGGGTGAGAACTGGCACCGCCTCAGCACTGACAGCCAGCAGCAGGTGGTGATTGTGCCTTTGTCACCTCAGTGACCACTTGTGCTTTTGCTACTCCTTTTACACCCTAGCAGTAGAGTTAAATCAAGCGAGTTTGCTTAATTATCGGTGATGCATCAGCCTATAGGAGGGAGATTGAAAATTTCTGGCTGAGTGGCGTCATAACAGCAACCTCTTAGTCAAAGTCAGCAAGACCAAGGAGCTGATTGTAGACTTCAGGAGAAGGAAAGCAGACGTCCCTGAGCCAGTCCTCGTCAGAGGTGGAGAGGGTCAGCAACTTTAAGTTTCTGGGTGTTATTATTTTGGGGGATCTGTCTTGGGACCAGTATGCAAGTGCAATTGTGAAGAAAGCACAGCTCCGCCTCCACTTCCTTAGGAGTTTGCAGAGGCGTGGCATGACTTTAAAACTTTCACAAACTTCTACAGATGTGCGGTTGGAAGTATATTGACTGGCTGCATCACAGCCTGGTAAGGAAACACCAATGTTCTTGAATGGAAAATCCTGCAAGACGGTTGAGTATATCTACATGAAACACTGTCACAGGAGAGCAGAATCTATCTTCAGGGGCCGCCACTACCCAGGACATGCTGTCTTCTCACTTCCGCCATTAGGAAGAAGGTACAAGAACCTCGGGACTCGCACCAGCAAATTAGGCAACAGTTACTACCCTTCAACCATCGGGCTCTTCAACCAAAGGGGATAACTTCACTCACCTTCACTTGCCCCATTATTGAAATGTTCCCACAACCAATGGACTGACTTTCAATGACTTCACCTCATGTTTTCGATATTTCTTGCTTATTTGTTTATTATTTTTATTTCTCATTCTGTAGTTGCACAGTTTGTTGTCTTCTGCACTCTGGTTAAATGCCCTAGATGGACAGTCTTTCATTGGTCCTGTTTTGTTTATTATTTTTTAGATTTATTCAATATGCTCAGAAGAAAATGAATCTTGGGATTGTATATGATGACATATAAGTACTTTGATAATAAGATTTACTTTGAACTTTAGTCCAAAAAAAGTTTGACAGTGCGATATTGTTATTACTAAGGATTGAAGTAAGATTGCACCATATATATATATATATATATAAATTTGAAATAAAGTACATTACTGTTACAATTTAGTCTAAATTGAGTTATGTCAGAAACTAAAATTCATAGAAATGTAATTGATGAAAGTCTGAAATAAATAACTCAAAATGCTTTAAGCGCTCAGCAGATCAGACAGCATCTGTGGAAAGAGAAATGGAATTAATATCTCAGGTTTAAGACAAAGACAATAGACAATAGGTGCAGGAGTAGGCCATTCGGCCCTTCGTGCCAGCACCGCCATTCACTGTGATCATGGCTGATCATCCACAATCAGTATCCTGTTCCTGCTTTCTCCCCATATCCCTTGACTCCACTATCTCTAAGAGCTCTATCTAACTCTTTCTTGAAAGAATCCAAAGAATTGGCCTCCACTGCCTTCTGAGGCAGAGCATTCCACAGATCCACAACCCTCAACTCCATTCTAAATGGTCTACCCCTTATACTTAAACTGTGGCCTCTGTGGTTCTGGACTCCCCCAACATCGGGAACATGTTTCCTGCCTCTAGCATGTCCAATCCCTTAAGAATCATACATGTTTCAATCAGATCCCCTCTCATCCTTCTAAATTCCAGTGTATACAAGCCCAGTCGCTCTAATCTTTCAACATATGACATTCCCGCCATCCCTGGAATTAACCCAGTGAAACTATGCTGCACTCCCTCCATAGGAAGAATGTCCTTCCTCAAATTTGGAGACCAAAACTGCACACAATACTCCAGGTGTGGTCTCACCTGGGCCTCGTACAACTGCAGAAGGACGTCTTTGCTCCTATACTCAATTCCCCTTGTTATGAAAGCCAAAATGCCATTAGCTTTCTTCACTGCCTGCTGTACCTGTATGCTTACTTTCAGTGACTGATGTACAAGGACACCCAGATCTCATTGTACTTCCCCTTTTCCTAACTTGACACCATTCAGGTAGTAATCTGCCTTCCTGTTCTTGCCACCAAAGTGGATAACCTCACATTTATCCACATTAAACTGCATCTGCCATGCATCTGCCCACTCAGCCAACCTGTCCAAGTCACCCTGCATTCTCATAACATCCTCCTCACATTTCACACTGTCACCCAGCTTTGTGTCATTTGCAAATTTGCTAATGTTACTTTTAATCCCTTCATCTAAGTCATTAATGTATATTGTAAATAGCTGGTCTTGGACTGAATTGTTAACTCTGTTTCTCCTGTCACTGCTGCTGCCTCACCTGCTGAGTGTTTCCAGCGTATCTGTTATTATCATGATACTTTGCTGTTGAATATATAGTGATGTTCAGAGTCTGAAAGCAGGAACGAATGGAGCTCTATTCTTAGTCATGCGTGGTCTATTTAGAGTGTTTTCTAATTGTTACCCTCCAAGTCAAATGAATTTTTTTTCCTCCTGTAGATTTGGGAAGCTATAAAATCTGGCAGAGCAATTGAGGATCCTTCATTATTGAGCACTTTTCTTCTGTTGACTTACGCAGTGAGTATTTTTTTTTAAAACATTATTATTTTTCAGAATCTCTAGGTCTATAAATGAGATAACCAGAAATAGTTACTGGAACTTACTTTAGTAAATCTGTTTATAATGGAATATTTTGTAAATTTGATCAGATCCTATTATTACCATTTTAAATATTGTATCTCAGCAGTTTTAATACTGCATTAATTTTTTTCAATGTATTTGACAATTCCTTTATTTTCGGCAGTGTTGGTTGAAGCATAAATGTTTATGTAGAGCCTACATCTCGCCATCGTCAGCGACTCAAGTTCCTTCATGCTGAACAGATTGTTTTCTCTTTCATCTGTTGTAGTCTGGCCGTCAGTTTGTGTATAGCAACAAGCCATTGAATTTTATATGTCCTATGTATGTTTTGAGGGCACACACAAAATGCTGGAGGAACCTAGCAGGTCTGGCAGCATCCTTAAGAAGGGTCTAAGCCTGAGGCCATACATCGGGGATACTTATCAAAAGTGCTGCTTATGCAGGGTCATTAGTATTATTAAGGATCCCTCCCATCCATCCAGCATCCTCTTTGACTATCTACCATCTGATAGGAGACTCCGATACTTAAAGACAAGAACGATCAGGAGGGGAAACTGTTTCTTCCCTCAAGCCATTAGGCCTCTGAACTCCCTGCCACATCGCATTCAAAGTATCACTGGTTAATCTGTTCTGTACCTTACAATATTTAATTTATGAACTTTGGTTTGTTTGTGTGTAATCCATCTGTAGGTTTCATCCTTACTTTCTTAAGTTATTATGTGTTTTATATTTATACTACATTGCTTTACACCCTGGTTCGGAGAAACGTCTCATTTGACAGTATACATGTATACACGTACATGTAAGTGACAATAAGTGTGACTTGACTTGACTTGAACCATCAGCTCTTTATTGCTGTCCGTAGCTGCTGGCTTTCTCCAGCATTTTGTGTGTATTACTCTGGATCTCCAGCATCTGTAGAAACTCATATGCTGAAGTTTTGAGGGTACTTCTTATTGAAGAAATCATTGTCCTGAAAATTGAGTTTCCACAGTGTTTCTTCACTTCTGGCTTCAGTCCAGGGAAAGTCCTTTGGCTTCAGGGGGCGGCTCAATATTAAATGTCAAGCTCCATTCCCTGTAAGACTGTGGATTTTATGTCCGTGGAATGGGGCTGCCAACGCTTCTCACATATCACTGAGAGAAGTAGTCAGGGAGAGTCTGATGCATGTGTCGGTGAGTCTTTTTGGAGTTATTTTATGAACAGTTCCTTAAAACCTCTAGCCACCACGAGTGCTTTCGGTGTACTCCCTGCCAGTGTTTCTTGCAGGGAGCACACCCAACTTGTAGACACTGTCTTTTGGTCAATGTCTCGGACTTCCTCAAACACTCCATTATTTCTCCAACTACTGATCTCATCCTTGACACCTCCATTGTTACTGGGGCATCTTCATCTTGATATTTCTCAGATGCTCCAGCCAGATCTATACTTGGTTCAATATGAAGTCTGTCAACACATGACATGTTGACTCACTCTGCAGTGCCAGCAGCCATGGTTGGTTCTAGGTAATTCACGTTGTACCAACTTTTGTTTCTCTCAGTGGCTTCACCCACTCATCATAAAACTTCGGCTTTTTACGTGATACCAGTGCCTTGATCTGCAGATCTCACAGTTTGTCCTGTTTTAAGACTGAAATTTGCATGTTGTCTTTGCACTTGTGATAATTTCTGTTCAAGCAAGTCAGTCGAGTCCCCAGCTGCAATCTCTTCAGCACTGTCTGTGCCACTGTTGAGCAATTCTGTTGGGTTCTCTGCTACACTCTCGTCAGCACTGTCTGTGCTATGTGACACTGTATCAGGCAAGTGCTTTTCATTTTTTGTTTCATTCTCCATGGAGTTCTGTTCGTCTTCAGTTTGTGCTTTATGTAGTCTGGAATGATGCACTCTCGCATATTTACCTCCATGTCTCACCAATATCACAACTCCATCCTGACCAATGACAACTCCAGGAACTTTCCATTCTGTATAGTCTGCTCTTACCCTTTGTCCTGTGTCTCATCTTTCTCATCTGTAGGATGTACGTGTGCCCTCAGTGTTCGAATTCTTTCTGAGCAGCCTGCTTCAATGAAAGCCTTCCTTGGTGCACACAGTGTTGAAATGTGTTTCCCAGTCCATTCACTCCTTGTTGTGCCCTCTGGATCAGGTAGCTTGTCAGCCGGTATGGAGGGAAGGTTTGGATCCTGGCTGAACATTAATTGGTACGGGCTACAGCCACGTACATTGTGCGTGGTATTCTTCACCACAGGGGCCTAGTCCAGGGCTGTGTTACAATCACAACCATTGCTTTTCTATACCTTCAGCACTATTTCAGTAAGTGTTTGACTGCGTTTGAGTAAGTGCCGCAGAAGTCCATTACTCCAAGGACTATATTCTGCTGTTCCCTTTGTTTCAATGTTAGAGTTCTCTGTCATATCTCTGAATTCATCGTTACTAAATTCACCATCATTATCACTGAATACTTTTCTTTTCTGTTTTTTTTGGCATGTGCCTGCGTGCATGCGAGTCTCTGCGTGTGCGTGCGTCCGTCCGTGATGATGTCCTTTTACAGGGCGCGGAGCAAGAGAGAGAGACTGTGTGGCTCGCCACTCCTCACACCAACATTTTCACAGTATTTTTCCCTTTATTTTACGAGGTCGAGTTACGATCTCGACACTCAACCCGGCACGGATGGAAAGCGTACTCGGGAGTGAACTGGTTTCGAACCCGGGAACCTCCGCTCCCGGGTCCAGCGCCGATGTCATTGCACAGCCCGCCGGCCCCTCTCTGAATACTTTCCAAGGTGGGCCATGTAGAAATGGATGAAATTTTTAACTTTCTCTGAGGGGCCCTTTGTGCTTACAATGCTACTGGCAACTGAAATGGGTGAACTCATCAGTGATGTGGAGATACCACACTCCTTGCTTCAGTTCATGTAGGTCTACAGCTACTGTTTCATTTTATTCAGATGCTAGTGGCAGACCAGTCACAGGCTTGAGGTTGGGCCTTCCAGATTTTCGACATGTCTCACAGCTGTCAACGATCTGCTTTAGAATGGAAAAATAATCTGCATTTTGTTTATTGAACTCCTGAGCTGTTTCTGAAGTCTATCAGTCAAAGCGTGTGCAGACGGCTTGTGAAGTTTGAGCAACACCTTGCGATTCTCATTTGAGGTCATGTTCTCCGTGACAGTCACCACTTCATTCTCATGTTGAATCTCAGTAATGTCTTTATCTTAGTAATGTTGCTGGGAGGAGAAGATGGCAGTGCGCCGTAGCGCGCAGCTCTCTGCTGAAATGATATCGTTTCTGTTAAATACGGGCCGTGGACAATTCTGATTTGGTGGAGACAGCGTGAAAGCACGGAGGAACGTCTGGAGAAATTTCTGAAACGCCGGTTCGCTGCCGCTGTTACTGGGCGATCGAGAACCTTCTGGAGGGAAGGCCCCAAAATCCCCGGCTTTGCCTGCTGCTGGCGACCAAGGCTGAGGTCGAATCGTTCGGATAGAGATGGTGCTCGGTCCTCGGTGTCGGAGGGCTGATCGGAGGCTCGAAGTTTTCGGACGACTCAGAGTCGGACTGTGGTCGGGCAGGGCAGGGAGAGTTTCCTTCCTTCTCCCGTCTGCGTGAGATGTGGGACATTCCAGAGACTTTGAACATTTTTTTTACGGTGCCATGGACTGTTCTT